>NC_079877.1:32224564-32894707 GCF_029227915.1 Hydractinia symbiolongicarpus
TCGTGTCCGGGATTTAGGGGAAATCGCGGGTTTTTGTTTGCCGGCGATTAAACTTCTTTTATTCAGCGTCTCATCAAAAATGAAAACATTTTTGTAAACTACAAGTCTCATGCGTTTTAGTGCTGAAAAAATAATTTAAAAAATCGTTCGGGAAATGAGTTTACTCCCTGGGAACTTTCTTTGTATACTTTTGACTATACGGGCCGAGTCCGGGATTTACGGGAAATCGCAGGTTTTCGTTTGCCGACGATTAAACTTCTTTTATTCAGCGTCTCATCAAAAATGAAACATTTTTAAGAACTACAAGTCTCATGCGTTTTACTGGTGAAATAATAATTTAAAAAATCGTTCGGGAAGTGAGTTTACTCCCTGGGTACTTTCTTCGTATACTTTTGACCATACGGGTCGTGTCCGGATTTAGGGGAAATCGCGAGTTTTCGTTTGCCGGCGATTAAACTTGCTTTATTCAGCGTCTCATCAAAAATGTAAACATTTTTAAAAAATACAAGTCTCATGCGTTTTAGTGATGAAAAACTAATTTAAAAAATCATTCGGGAAATTAGTTTACTCCCTGGGTACTTTCTTTGTATACTTTTGACCATACGGGTCGTGTCCGGGATTTAGGGGAAGCCGCGGGTTTTCGTTTGCCGGCGATTAAACTTCTTTTATTCAGCGTCTCATCAAAAATGAAAATATTTTTGAAAACTACAAGTCTCATGCGTTTTACTGGTAAAAAAATAATTTAAAAAATCGTTCGGGAAATGAGTTTACTCCCTGGGTACTTTCTTTGTATACTTCTGACTATACGGGCCGAGTCAGGGATTTACGGGAAATCGCAAGTTTTCGTTTGCCGCCGATTAAACTTCTTTTATTCAGCGTCTCATCAAAAATGAACATATTTTTGTAAACTACAAGTCTCATGCCTTTTAGTGATGAAAAACTAATTTAAAAAATCGGTCGGGAAATTAGTTTACTCCCTGGGTACTTTCTTTGTATACTTTTGACCATACGGGTTATGTCCGGGATTTAGGGAAAATCGCGGGTTTTCGTTTGCCGGCGATTAAACTTCTTTTATTCAGCGTCTCATCAAAAATGAAAATATTTTTGAAAACTACAAGTCTCATGCGTTTTACTGGTGAAAAAATAATTTAAAAAATCGTTCGGGAAATGAGTATACTCCCTGGGTACTTTCTTTGTATACTTCTGACTATATGGGCCGAGTCAGTGATTTACCGGAAATCGCGGGTTTTCGTTTGCCGGCGATTAAACTTCTTTTATTCAGCGTCTCATCAAAAATGAAAATATTTTTGAAAACTACATGTCTCATGCGTTTTACTGGTAAAAAATAATTTAAAAAATCGTTCGGGAAATAAGTTTACTCCCTGGGTACTTTCTTTGTATACTTCTGACTATACGGGCCGAGTCAGGGATTTACGGGAAATCGCAAGTTTTCGTTTGCCGCCGATTAAACTTCTTTTATTCAGCGTCTCATCAAAAATGAACATATTTTTGTAAACTACAAGTCTCATGCCTTTTAGTGATGAAAAACTAATTTAAAAAATCGGTCGGGAAATTAGTTTACTCCCTGGGTATTTTCTTTGTATACTTTTGACCATACGGGTTATGTCCGGGATTTAGGGGAAATCGCGGGTTTTCGTTTGCCGGCGATTAAACTTCTTTTATTCAGCGTCTCATCAAAAATGAAAATATTTTTGAAAACTACAAGTCTCATGCGTTTTACTGGTGAAAAAATAATTTAAAAAATCGTTCGGGAAATGAGTATACTCCCTGGGTACTTTCTTTGTATACTTCTGACTATACGGGTCGTGTCCGGGATTTAGGGGAAATCGCGGGTTTTCGTTTGCCGGCGATTAAACTTCTTTTATTCAGCGTCTCATCAAAAATGAAAACATTTTTGTAAACTACAAGTCTCATGCGGTTTAGTGCGGAAAAAATAATTTAAAAAATCGTTCGGGAAATGAGTTTACTCCCTGGGAACTTTCTTTGTATACTTTTGACTATACGGGCCGAGTCCGGGATTTACGGGAAATCGCAGGTTTTCGTTTGCCGACGATTAAACTTCTTTTATTCAGCGTCTCATCAAAAGTGAAAACATTTTTAAGAACTACAAGTCTCATGCGTTTTACTGGTGAAAAAATAATTTAAAAAATCGTTCGGGAAGTGAGTTTACTCCCTGGGTACTTTCTTTGTATACTTTTGAATATACAGGTCGTGTCAGAGAATTAGGGGAAATCGCGAGTTTTCGTTTGTCGGCGATTAAACTTGCTTTATTCAGCGTCTCATCAAAAATGTAAACATTTTTGAAAACTACAAGTCTCATGCGATTTAGTGGTGAAAAACTAATTAAAAAAATCGGTCACGAAATGAGTTTACCCCCTGGGTACTTTCTTTGTATACTTTTGACCATACGGGTCGCGTCCGGATTTAGGGGAAATCGCGGGTTTTTGTTTGCCGGCGATTAAACTTGTTTTATTCAGCGTCTCATCAAAAATGTAAAAATTTTTAAAAACTACAAGTCTCATGCGTTTTAGTGGTGAAATACTAATTTAAAAAATCGTTCGGGAAATGAGTTTACTCCCTAGGTACTTTCTTTGTATACTTTTGACCATACGGGTCGTGTCCGGGATTTAGGGGAAATCGCGGGTTTTCGTTTGCCGACGATTAAATTTCTTTTATTCAGCGTCTCATCAAAAATGAAACATTTTTAAGAACTACAAGTCTCATGCGTTTTACTGGTGAAATAATAATTTAAAAAATCGTTCGGGAAGTGAGTTTACTCCCTGGGTACTTTCTTTGTATACTTTTGAATATACGGGTCGTGTCAGAGATTTAGGGGAAATCGCGAGTTTTCGTTTGCCGGCGATTAAACTTGCTTTATTCAGCGTCTCATCAAAAATGTAAACATTTTTAAAAAATACAAGTCTCATGCGTTTTAGTGATGAAAAACTAATTTAAAAAATCATTCGGGAAATTAGTTTACTCCCTGGGTACTTTCTTTGTATACTTTTGACTATACGGGTCGTGTCCGGGATTTAGGGGAAGCCGCGGGTTTTCGTTTGCCGGCGATTAAACTTCTTTTATTCAGCGTCTCATCAAAAATGAAAATATTTTTGAAAACTACAAGTCTCATGCGTTTTACTGGTAAAAAAATAATTTAAAAAATCGTTCGGGAAATGAGTTTACTCCCTGGGTACTTTCTTTGTATACTTCTGACTATACGGGCCGAGTCAGGGATTTACGGGAAATCGCAAGATTTCGTTTGCCGCCGATTAAACTTCTTTTATTCAGCGTCTCATCAAAAATGAACATATTTTTGTAAACTACAAGTCTCATGCCTTTTAGTGATGAAAAACTAATTTAAAAAATCGGTCGGGAAATTAGTTTACTCCCTGGGTACTTTCTTTGTATACTTTTGACCATACGTGTTATGTCCGGGATTTAGGGGAAATCGCGGGTTTTCGTTTGCCGGCGATTAAACTTCTTTTATTCAGCGTCTCATCAAAAATGAAAATATTTTTGAAAACTACAAGTCTCATGCGTTTTACTGGTGAAAAAATAATTTAAAAAATCGTTCGGAAAATGAGTATACTCCCTGGGTACTTTCTTTGTATACTTCTGACTATACGGGCCGGGTCAGTGATTTACCCGAAATCGCGGGTTTTCGTTTGCCGGCGATTAAACTTCTTTTATTCAGCGTCTCATCAAAAATGAAAATATTTTTGAAAACTACATGTCTCATGCGTTTTACTGGTAAAAAAATAATTTAAAAAATCGTTCGGGAAATAAGTTTACTCCCTGGGTACTTTCTTTGTATACTTCTGACTATACGGGCCGAGTCAGGGATTTACGGGAAATCGCAAGTTTTCGTTTGCCGCCGATTAAACTTCTTTTATTCAGCGTCTCATCAAAAATGAACATATTTTTATAAACTACAAGTCTCATGCCTTTTAGTGATGAAAAACTAATTTAAAAAATCGGTCGGGAAATTAGTTTACTCCCTGGGTACTTTCTTTGTATACTTTTGACCATACGGGTTATGTCCGGGATTTAGGGGAAATCGCGGGTTTTCGTTTGCCGGCGATTAAACTTCTTTTATTCAGCGTCTCATCAAAAATGAAAATATTTTTGAAAACTACAAGTCTCATGCGTTTTACTGGTGAAAAAATAATTTAAAAAATCGTTCGGGAAATGAGTATACTCCCTGGGTACTTTCTTTGTATACTTCTGACTATACGGGCCGAGTCAGTGATTTACCGGAAATCGCGGGTTTTCGTTTGCCGGCGATTAAACTTCTTTTATTCAGCGTCTCATCAAAAATGAAAATATTTTTGAAAACTACAAGTCTCATGCGTTTTACTGGTAAAAAAATAATTTAAAAAATCGTTCGGGAAATAAGTTTACTCCCTGGGTACTTTCTTTGTATACTTCTGACTATACGGGCCGAGTCAGGGATTTACGGGAAATCGCAGGTTTTTGTTTGCCGACGATTAAACTTCTTTTATTCAGCGTCTCATCAAAAATGAAAACATTTTTAAGAACTACAAGTCTCATGCGTTTTAGTGCTGAAAAAATAATTTAAAAAATCGTTCGGGAAAATGAGTTTACTCCCTGGGAACTTTCTTTGTATACTTTTTACTATACGGGCCGAGTCCGGGATTTACGGGAAATCGCAGGTTTTCGTTTGCCGACGATTAAACTTCTTTTATTCAGCGTCTCATCAAAAATGAAAACATTTTTAAGAACTACAAGTCTCATGCGTTTTACTGGTAAAAAAATAATTTAAAAAATCGTTCGGGAAGTGAGTTTACTCCCTGGGTACTTTCTTTGTATACTTTTGAATATACGGGTCGTGTCAGAGAATTAGGGGAAATCGCGAGTTTTCGTTTGTCGGCGATTAAACTTGCTTTATTCAGCGTCTCATCAAAAATGTAAACATTTTTGAAAACTACAAGTCTCATGCGATTTAGTGGTGAAAAACTAATTAAAAAAATCGGTCGGGAAATGAGTTTACCCCCTGGGTACTTTCTTTGTATACTTTTGACCATACGGGTCGTGTCCGGATTTAGGGGAAATCGCGGGTTTTTGTTTGCCGGCGATTAAACTTGTTTTATTCAGCGTCTCATCAAAAATGTAAAATTTTTTAAAAACTACAAGTCTCATGCGTTTTAGTGGTGAAATACTAATTTAAAAAATCGTTCGAGAAATGAGTTTACTCCCTAGGTACTTCCTTTGTATACTTTTGACCATACGGGTCGTGTCCGGGATTTAGGGGAAATCGCGGGTTTTTGTTTGCCGGCGATTAAACTTCTTTTATTCAGCGTCTCATCAAAAATGAAAACATTTTTGTAAACTACAAGTCTCATGCGTTTTAGTGCTGAAAAAATAATTTAAAAAATCGTTCGGGAAATGAGTTTACTCCCTGGGAACTTTCTTTGTATACTTTTGACTATACGGGCCGAGTCCGGGATTTACGGGAAATCGCAGGTTTTCGTTTGCCGACGATTAAACTTCTTTTATTTAGCGTCTCATCAAAAATGAAACATTTTTAAGAACTACAAGTCTCATGCGTTTTACTAGTGAAATAATAATTTAAAAAATCGTTCGGGAAGTGAGTTTACTCCCTGGGTACTTTCTTTGTATACTTTTGAATATACGGGTCGTGTCAGAGATTTAGGGGAAATCGCGAGTTTTCGTTTGCCGGCGATTAAACTTCTTTTATTCAGCGTCTCATCAAAAATGATTATATTTTTTAAACTACAAGTCTCATGCCTTTTAGTGATGAAAAACTAATTTAAAAAATCGGTCGGGAAATTAGTTTACTCCCTGGGTACTTTCTTTGTATACTTTTGACCATACGGGTTATGTCCGGGATTTAAGGGAAATCGCGGGTTTTCGTTTGCCGGCTATTAAACTTCTTTTATTCAGCGTCTCATCAAAAATGAAAATATTTTTGAAAACTAAAAGTCTCATGCGTTTTACTGGTGAAAAAATAATTTAAAAAATCGTTCGGGAAATGAGTATACTCCCTGGGTACTTTCTTTGTATACTTCTGACTATACGGGCCGAGTCAGGGATTTACCGGAAATCGCGGGTTTTCGTTTGCCGGCGATTAAACTTCTTTTATTCAGCGTCTCATCAAAAATGAAAATATTTTTGAAAACTACATGTCTCATGCGTTTTACTGGTAAAAAAATAATTTAAAAAATCGTTCGGGAAATGAGTTTACTCCCTGGGTACTTTCTTTGTATACTTCTGACTATACGGGCCGAGTCAGGGATTTACGGGAAATCGCAGGTTTTCGTTTGCCGCCGATTAAACTTCTTTTATTCAGCGTCTCATCAAAAATGAACACATTTTTGTAAACTACAAGTCTCATGCGATTTAGTGGTGAAAAACTAATTAAAAAAATCGGTCGGGAAATGAGTTTACCCCCTGGGTACTTTCTTTGTATACCTTTGACCATACGGGTCGTGTCCGGATTTAGGGGAAATCGCGGGTTTTTGTTTGCCGGCGATTAAACTTGTTTTATTCAGCGTCTCATCAAAAATGAACATATTTTTGTAAACTAAAAGTGTCATGCCTTTTAGTGATGAAAAACTAATTTAAAAAATTGGTCGGGAAATTAGTTTACTCCCTGGGTACTTTCTTTGTATACTTTTGACCATACGGGTTATGTCCGGGATTTAGGGGAAATCGCGGGTTTTCGTTTGCCGGCGATTAAACTTCTTTTATTCAGCGTCTCATCAAAAATGAAAATATTTTTGAAAACTACAAGTCTCATGCGTTTTACTGGTGAAAAAATAATTTAAAAAATCGTTCGGGAAATGAGTATACTCCCTGGGTAATTTCTTTGTATACTTCTGACTATACGGGCCGAGTCAGTGATTTACCGGAAATCGCGGGTTTTCGTTTGCCGGCGATTAAACTTCTTTTATTCAGCGTCTCATCAAAAATGAAAATATTTTTGAAAACTACATGTCTCATGCGTTTTACTGGTAAAAAAATAATTTAAAAAATCGTTCGGGAAATAAGTTTACTCCCTGGGTACTTTCTTTGTATACTTCTGACTATACGGGCCGAGTCAGGGATTTACGGGAAATCGCAAGTTTTCGTTTGCCGCCGATTAAACTTCTTTTATTCAGCGTCTCATCAAAAATGAACATATTTTTGTAAACTACAAGTCTCATGCCTTTTAGTGATGAAAAACTAATTTAAAAAATCGGTCGGGAAATTAGTTTACTCCCTGGGTACTTTCTTTGTATACTTTTGACCATACGGGTTATGTCCGGGATTTAGGGGAAATCGCGGGTTTTCGTTTGCTGGCGATTAAACTTCTTTTATTCAGCGTCTCATCAAAAATGAAAATATTTTTGAAAACTACAAGTCTCATGCGTTTTACTGGTGAAAAAATAATTTAAAAAATCGTTCGGGAAATAAGTATACTCCCTGGGTACTTTCTTTGTATACTTCTGACTATACGGGCCGAGTCAGTGATTTACCGGAAATCGCGGGTTTTCGTTTGCCGGCGATTAAACTTCTTTTATTCAGCGTCTCATCAAAAATGAAAATATTTTTGAAAACTACAAGTCTCATGCGTTTTACTGGTAAAAAAATAATTTAAAAAATCGTTCGGGAAATAAGTTTACTCCCTGGGTACTTTCTTTGTATACTTCTGACTATACGGGCCGAGTCAGGGATTTACGGGAAATCGGAGGTTTTTGTTTGCCGGCGATTAAACTTCTTTTATTTAGCGTCTCATCAAAAATGAAAACATTTTTGTAAACTACAAGTCTCATGCGTTTTAGTGCTGAAAAAATAATTTAAAAAATCGTTCGGGAAAATGAGTTTACTCCCTGGGAACTTTCTTTGTATACTTTTTACTATACGGGCCGAGTCCGGGATTTACGGGAAATCGCAGGTTTTCGTTTGCCGACGATTAAACTTCTTTTATTCAGCGTCTCATCAAAAATGAAAACATTTTTAAGAACTACAAGTCTCATGCGTTTTACTGGTAAAAAAATAATTTAAAAAATCGTTCGGGAAGTGAGTTTACTCCCTGGGTACTTTCTTTGTATACTTTTGAATATACGGGTCGTGTCAGAGAATTAGGGGAAATCGCGAGTTTTCGTTTGTCGGCGATTAAACTTGCTTTATTCAGCGTCTCATCAAAAATGTAAACATTTTTGAAAACTACAAGTCTCATGCGATTTAGTGGTGAAAAACTAATTAAAAAAATCGGTCGGGAAATGAGTTTACCCCCTGGGTACTTTCTTTGTATACTTTTGACCATACGGGTCGTGTCCGGATTTAGGGGAAATCGCGGGTTTTTGTTTGCCGGCGATTAAACTTGTTTTATTCAGCGTCTCATCAAAAATGTAAAATTTTTTAAAAACTACAAGTCTCATGCGTTTTAGTGGTGAAATACTAATTTAAAAAATCGTTCGGGAAATGAGTTTACTCCCTAGGTACTTCCTTTGTATACTTTTGACCATACGGGTCGTGTCCGGGATTTAGGGGAGATCGCGGGTTTTCGTTTGCCGGCGATTAAACTTCTTTTATTCAGCGTCTCATCAAAAATGAAAACATTTTTGTAAACTACAAGTCTCATGCGTTTTAGTGCTGAAAAAATAATTTAAAAAATCGTTCGGGAAATGAGTTTACTCCCTGGGAACTTTCTTTGTATACTTTTGACTATACGGGCCGAGTCCGGGATTTACGGGAAATCGCAGGTTTTCGTTTGCCGACGATTAAACTTCTTTTATTCAGCGTCTCATCAAAAATGAAACATTTTTAAGAACTACAAGTCTCATGCGTTTTACTGGTGAAATAATAATTTAAAAAATCGTTCGGGAAGTGAGTTTACTCCCTGGGTACTTTCTTTGTATACTTTTGAATATACGGGTCGTGTCAGAGATTTAGGGGAAATCGCGAGTTTTCGTTTGCCGGCGATTAAACTTCTTTTATTCAGCGTCTCATCAAAAATAAAAATATTTTTGAAAACTACAAGTCTCATGCGTTTGACTGGTAAAAAAATAATTTAAAAAATCGTTCGGGAAATGAGTTTACTCCCTGGGTACTTTCTTTGTATACTTCTGACTATACGGGCCGAGTCAGGGATTTACGGGAAATCGCAAGTTTTCGTTTGCCGCCGATTAAACTTCTTTTATTCAGCGTCTCATCAAAAATGAACATATTTTTGTAAACTACAAGTCTCATGCCTTTTAGTGATGAAAAACTAATTTAAAAAATCGGTCGGGAAATTAGTTTACTCCCTGGGTACTTACTTTGTATACTTTTGACCATACGGGTTATGTCCGGGATTTAGGGGAAATCGCGGGTTTTCGTTTGCCGGCTATTAAACTTCTTTTATTCAGCGTCTCATCAAAAATGAAAATATTTTTGAAAACTAAAAGTCTCATGCGTTTTACTGGTGAAAAAATAATTTAAAAAATCGTTCGGGAAATGAGTATACTCCCTGGGTACTTTCTTTGTATACTTCTGACTATACGGGCCGAGTCAGGGATTTACCGGAAATCGCGGGTTTTCGTTTGCCGGCGATTAAACTTCTTTTATTCAGCGTCTCATCAAAAATGAAAATCTTTTTGAAAACTACATGTCTCATGCGTTTTACTGGTAAAAAAATAATTTAAAAAATCGTTCGGGAAATGAGTTTACTCCCTGGGTACTTTCTTTGTATACTTCTAACTATACGGGCCGAGTCAGGGATTTACGGGAAATCGCAGGTTTTCGTTTGCCGCCGATTAAACTTCTTTTATTCAGCGTCTCATCAAAAATGAACACATTTTTGTAAACTACAAGTCTCATGCGATTTAGTGGTGAGAAACTAATTAAAAAAATCGGTCGGGAAATGAGTTTACCCCCTGGGTACTTTCTTTGTATACCTTTGACCATACGGGTCGTGTCCGGATTTAAGGGAAATCGCGGGTTTTTGTTTGCCGGCGATTAAACTTGTTTTATTCAGCGTCTCATCAAAAATGAACATATTTTTGTAAACTACAAGTCTCATGCCTTTTAGTGATGAAAAACTATTTTAAAAAATCGTTCGGGAAATGAGTATACTCCCTGGGTACTTTCTTTGTATACTTCTGACTATACGGGCCGAGTCAGTGATTTACCGGAAATCGCGGGTTTTCGTTTGCCGGCGATTAAACTTCTTTTATTCAGCGTCTCATCAAAAATGAAAATATTTTTGAAAACTACATGTCTCATGCGTTTTACTGGTAAAAAAATAATTTAAAAAATCGTTCGGGAAATAAGTTTACTCCCTGGGTACTTTCTTTGTATACTTCTGACTATACGGGCCGAGTCAGGGATTTACGGGAAATCGCAGGTTTTCGTTTGCCGGCGATTAAACTTCTTTTATTTAGCGTCTCATCAAAAATGAAAACATTTTTGTAAACTACAAGTCTCATGCGTTTTAGTGCTGAAAAAATAATTTAAAAAATCGTTCGGGAAATGAGTTTACTCCCTGGGTACTTTCTTTGTATACTTCTGACTATACGGGCCGAGTCAGGGATTTACGGGAAATCGCAAGTTTTCGTTTGCCGCCGATTAAACTTCTTTTATTCAGCGTCTCATCAAAAATGAATATATTTTTGTAAACTACAAGTCTCATGCCTTTTAGTGATGAAAAACTAATTTAAAAAATCGGTCGGGAAATTAGTTTACTCCCTGGGTACTTTCTTTGTATACTTTTGACCATACGGGTTATGTCCGGGATTTAGGGGAAATCGCGGGTTTTCGTTTGCCGGCTATTAAACTTCTTTTATTCAGCGTCTCATCAAAAATGAAAATATTTTTGAAAACTAAAAGTCTCATGCGTTTTACTGGTGAAAAAATAATTTAAAAAATCGTTCGGGAAATGAGTATACTCCCTGGGTACTTTCTTTGTATACTTCTGACTATACGGGCCGAGTCAGGGATTTACCGGAAATCGCGGGTTTTCGTTTGCCGGCGATTAAACTTCTTTTATTCAGCGTCTCATCAAAAATGAAAATATTTTTGAAAACTACATGTCTCATGCGTTTTACTGGTAAAAAAATAATTTAAAAAATCGTTCGGGAAATGAGTTTACTCCCTGGGTACTTTCTTTGTATACTTCTAACTATACGGGCCGAGTCAGGGATTTACGGGAAATCGCAGTTTTTCGTTTGCCGCCGATTAAACTTCTTTTATTCAGCGTCTCATCAAAAATGAACACATTTTTGTAAACTACAAGTCTCATGCGATTTAGTGGTGAGAAACTAATTAAAAAAATCGGTCGTGAAATGAGTTTACCCCCTGGGTACTTTCTTTGTATACCTTTGACCATACGGGTCGTGTCCGGATTTAGGGGAAATCGCGGGTTTTTGTTTGCCGGCGATTAAACTTGTTTTATTCAGCGTCTCATCAAAAATGAACATATTTTTGTAAACTACAAGTCTCATGCCTTTTAGTGATGAAAAACTATTTTAAAAAATCGTTCGGGAAATGAGTATACTCCCTGGGTACTTTCTTTGTATACTTCTGACTATACGGGCCGAGTCAGTGATTTACCGGAAATCGCGGGTTTTCGTTTGCCGGCGATTAAACTTCTTTTATTCAGCGTCTCATCAAAAATGAAAATATTTTTGAAAACTACATGTCTCATGCGTTTTACTGGTAAAAAAATAATTTAAAAAATCGTTCGGGAAATAAGTTTACTCCCTGGGTACTTTCTTTGTATACTTCTGACTATACGGGCCGAGTCAGGGATTTACGGGAAATCGCAGGTTTTCGTTTGCCGGCGATTAAACTTCTTTTTTTTAGCGTCTCATCAAAAATGAAAACATTTTTGTAAACTACAAGTCTCATGCGTTTTAGTGCTGAAAAAATAATTTAAAAAATCGTTCGGGAAAATGAGTTTACTCCCTGGGAACTTTCTTTGTATACTTTTTACTATACGGGCCGAGTCCGGGATTTACGGGAAATCGCAGGTTTTCGTTTGCCGACGATTAAACTTCTTTTATTCAGCGTCTCATCAAAAATGAAAACATTTTTAAGAACTACAAGTCTCATGCGTTTTACTGGTGAAAAAATAATTTAAAAAATCGTTCGGGAAGTGAGTTTACTCCCTGGGTACTTTCTTTGTATACTTTTGAATATACGGGTCGTGTCAGAGAATTAGGGGAAATCGCGAGTTTTCGTTTGTCGGCGATTAAACCTGCTTTATTCAGCGTCTCATCAAAAATGTAAACATTTTTGAAAACTACAAGTCTCATGCGATTTAGTGGTGAAAAACTAATTAAAAAAATCGGTCGGGAAATGAGTTTACCCCCTGGGTACTTTCTTTGTATACTTTTGACCATACGGGTCGTGTCCGGATTTAGGGGAATTCGCGGGTTTTTGTTTGCCGGCGATTAAACTTGTTTTATTCAGCGTCTCATCAAAATTGTAAAATTTTTTAAAAACTACAAGTCTCATGCGTTTTAGTGGTGAAATACTAATTTAAAAAATCGTTCGGGAAATGAGTTTACTCCCTAGGTACTTCCTTTGTATACTTTTGACCATACGGGTCGTGTCCGGGATTTAGGGGAAATCGCGGGTTTTTGTTTGCCGGCGATTAAACTTCTTTTATTCAGCGTCTCATCAAAAATGAAAACATTTTTGTAAACTACAAGTCTCATGCGTTTTAGTGCTGAAAAAATAATTTAAAAAATCGTTCGGGAAATGAGTTTACTCCCTGGGAACTTTCTTTGTATACTTTTGACTATACGGGCCGAGTCCGGGATTTACGGGAAATCGCAGGTTTTCGTTTGCCGACGATTAAACTTCTTTTATTCAGCGTCTCATCAAAAATGAAACATTTTTAAGAACTACAAGTCTCATGCGTTTTACTGGTGAAATAATAATTTAAAAAATCGTTCGGGAAGTGAGTTTACTCCCTGGGTACTTTCTTTGTATACTTTTGAATATACGGGTCGTGTCAGAGATTTAGGGGAAATCGCGAGTTTTCGTTTGCCGACGATTAAACTTCTTTTATTCAGCGTCTCATCAAAAATAAAAATATTTTTGAAAACTACAAGTCTCATGCGTTTGACTGGTAAAAAAATAATTTAAAAAATCGTTCGGGAAATGAGTTTACTCCCTGGGTACTTTCTTTGTATACTTATGACTATACGGGCCGAGTCAGGGATTTACGGGAAATCGCAAGTTTTCGTTTGCCGCCGATTAAACTTCTTTTATTCAGCGTCTCATCAAAAATGAACATATTTTTGTAAACTACAAGTCTCATGCCTTTTAGTGATGAAAAACTAATTTAAAAAATCGGTCGGGAAATTAGTTTACTCCCTGGGTACTTTCTTTGTATACTTTTGACCATACCGGTTATGTCCGGGATTTAGGGGAAATCGCGGGTTTTCGTTTGCCGGCTATTAAACTTCTTTTATTCAGCGTCTCATCAAAAATGAAAATATTTTTGAAAACTAAAAGTCTCATGCGTTTTACTGGTGAAAAAATAATTTAAAAAATCGTTCGGAAAATGAGTATACTCCCTGGGTACTTTCTTTGTATACTTCTGACTATACGGGCCGAGTCAGGGATTTACCGGAAATCGCGGGTTTTCGTTTGCCGGCGATTAAACTTCTTTTATTCAGCGTCTCATCAAAAATGAAAATATTTTTGAAAACTACATGTCTCATGCGTTTTACTGGTAAAAAAATAATTTAAAAAATCGTTCGGGAAATGAGTTTACTCCCTGGGTACTTTCTTTGTATACTTCTAACTATACGGGCCGAGTCAGGGATTTACGGGAAATCGCAGGTTTTCGTTTGCCGCCGATTAAACTTCTTTTATTCAGCGTCTCATCAAAAATGAACACATTTTTGTAAACTACAAGTCTCATGCGATTTAGTGGTGAGAAACTAATTAAAAAAATCGGTCGGGAAATGAGTTTACCCCCTGGGTACTTTCTTTGTATACCTTTGACCATACGGGTCGTGTCCGGATTTAGGGGAAATCGCGGGTTTTTGTTTGCCGGCGATTAAACTTGTTTTATTCAGCGTCTCATCAAAAATGAACATATTTTTGTAAACTACAAGTCTCATGCCTTTTAGTGATGAAAAACTATTTTAAAAAATCGTTCGGGAAATGAGTATACTCCCTGGGTACTTTCTTTGTATACTTCTGACTATACGGGCCGAGTCAGTGATTTACCGGAAATCGCGGGTTTTCGTTTGCCGGCGATTAAACTTCTTTTATTCAGCGTCTCATCAAAAATGAAAATATTTTTGAAAACTACATGTCTCATGCGTTTTACTGGTAAAAAAATAATTTAAAAAATCGTTCGGGAAGTGAGTTTACTCCCTGGGTACTTTCTTTGTATACTTTTGAATATACGGGTCGTGTCAGAGAATTAGGGGAAATCGCGAGTTTTCGTTTGTCGGCGATTAAACCTGCTTTATTCAGCGTCTCATCAAAAATGTAAACATTTTTGAAAACTACAAGTCTCATGCGATTTAGTGGTGAAAAACTAATTAAAAAAATCGGTCGGGAAATGAGTTTACCCCCTGGGTACTTTCTTTGTATACTTTTGACCATACGGGTCGTGTCCGGATTTAGGGGAAATCGCGGGTTTTTGTTTGCCGGCGATTAAACTTGTTTTATTCAGCGTCTCATCAAAAATGTAAAATTTTTTAAAAACTACAAGTCTCATGCGTTTTAGTGGTGAAATACTAATTTAAAAAATCGTTCGGGAAATGAGTTTACTCCCTAGGTACTTCCTTTGTATACTTTTGACCATACGGGTCGTGTCCGGGATTTAGGGGAAATCGCGGGTTTTTGTTTGCCGGCGATTAAACTTCTTTTATTCAGCGTCTCATCAAAAATGAAAACATTTTTGTAAACTACAAGTCTCATGCGTTTTAGTGCTGAAAAAATAATTTAAAAAATCGTTCGGGAAATGAGTTTACTCCCTGGGAACTTTCTTTGTATACTTTTGACTATACGGGCCGAGTCCGGGATTTACGGGAAATCGCAGGTTTTCGTTTGCCGGCGATTAAACTTGTTTTATTCAGCGTCTCATCAAAAATGTAAAAATTTTTAAAAACTACAAGTCTCATGCGTTTTAGTGGTGAAATACTAATTTAAAAAATCGTTCGGGAAATGAGTTTACTCCCTAGGTACTTTCTTTGTAAACTTTTGAACATACGGGTCGTGTCCGGGATTTAGGGGAAATCGCGGGTTTTTGTTTGCCGGCTTCTTTCATTCAGCGTCTCATCAAAAATGCAAACATTTTTGTAAACTACAAGTCTCATGCGTTTTAGTGCTGAAAAAATAATTTAAAAAATCGTTCGGGAAATGAGTTTACTCCCTGGGAACTTTCTTTGTATACTTTTGACTATACGGGCCGAGTCCGGGATTTACGGGAAATCGCAGGTTTTCGTTTGCCGACGATTAAACTTCTTTTATTCAGCGTCTCATCAAAAATGAAACATTTTTAAGAACTACAAGTCTCATGCGTTTTACTGGTGAAATAATAATTTAAAAAATCGTTCGGGAAGTGAGTTTACTCCCTGGGTACTTTCTTTGAATACTTTTGACGATACGGGTCGTGTCCGGATTTAGGGGAAATTGCGGGTTTTTGTTTGCCGTCGATTAAACTTGTTTTATCCAGCGTCTCATCAAAAATGTAAAAATTTTTAAAAACTACAAGTCTCATGCGTTTTAGTGGTGAAATACTAATTTAAAAAATCGTTCGGGAAATGAGTTTACTCCCTAGGTACTTTCTTTGTATACTTTTGACCATACGGGTCGTGTCCGGGATTTAGGGGAAATCGCGGGTTTTTGTTTGCCGGCGATTAAACTTCTTTTATTCAGCGTCTCATCAAAAATGCAAACATTTTTGTAAACTACAAGTCTCATGCGTTTTAGTGCTGAAAAAATAATTTAAAAAATCGTTCGGGAAATGAGTTTACTCCCTGGGAACTTTCTTTGTATACTTTTGACTATACGGGCCGAGTCCGGGATTTACGGGAAATCGCAGGTTTTCGTTTGCCGACGATTAAACTTCTTTTATTCAGCGTCTCATCAAAAATGAAACATTTTTAAGAACTACAAGTCTCATGCGTTTTACTGGTGAAATAATAATTTAAAAAATCGATCGGGAAGTGAGTTTACTCCCTGGGTACTTTCTTTGTATACTTTTGAATATACGGGTCGTGTCAGAGATTTAGGGGAAATGGCGAGTTTTCGTTTGCCGGCGATTAAACTTGCTTTATTCAGCGTCTCATCAAAAATGTAAACTATTTTAAAAATTACAAGTCTCATGCGTTTTAGTGATGAAAAACTAATTTAAAAAATCATTCGGGAAATTAGTTTACTCCCTGGGTACTTTCTTTGTATACTTCTGACTATACGGGCCGAGTCAGGGATTTACGGGAAATCGCAAGTTTTCGTTTGCTGCCGATTAAACTTCTTTTATTCAGCGTCTCATCAAAAATGAAACATTTTTAAGAACTACAAGTCTCATGCGTTTTACTGGTGAAATAATAATTTAAAAAATCGATCGGGAAGTGAGTTTACTCCCTGGGTACTTTCTTTGTATACTTTTGAATATACGGGTCGTGTCAGAGATTTAGGGGAAATGGCGAGTTTTCGTTTGCCGGCGATTAAACTTGCTTTATTCAGCGTCTCATCAAAAATGTAAACTATTTTAAAAATTACAAGTCTCATGCGTTTTAGTGATGAAAAACTAATTTAAAAAATCATTCGGGAAATTAGTTTACTGCCGGCGATTAAACTTCTTTTATTCAGCGTCTCATCAAAAATGAAAATATTTTTGAAAACTACAAGTCTCATGCGTTTTAGTGGTGAAATACTAATTTAAAAAATCGTTCGGGAAATGAGTTTACTCCCTAGGTACTTTCTTTGTAAACTTTTGAACATACGGGTCGTGTCCGGGATTTAGGGGAAATCGCGGGTTTTTGTTTGCCGGCGATTAAACTTCTTTCATTCAGCGTCTCATCAAAAATGCAAACATTTTTGTAAACTACAAGTCTCATGCGTTTTAGTGCTGAAAAAATAATTTAAAAAATCGTTCGGGAAATGAGTTTACTCCCTGGGAACTTTCTTTGTATACTTTTGACTATACGGGCCGAGTCCGGGATTTACGGGAAATCGCAGGTTTTCGTTTGCCGACGATTAAACTTCTTTTATTCAGCGTCTCATCAAAAATGAAACATTTTTAAGAACTACAAGTCTCATGCGTTTTACTGGTGAAATAATAATTTAAAAAATCGTTCGGGAAGTGAGTTTACTCCCTGGGTACTTTCTTTGTATACTTTTGAATATACGGGTCGTGTCAGAGATTTAGGGGAAATGGCGAGTTTTCGTTTGCCGGCGATTAAACTTGCTTTATTCAGCGTCTCATCAAAAATGTAAACTATTTTAAAAATTACAAGTCTCATGCGTTTTAGTGATGAAAAACTAATTTAAAAAATCATTCGGGAAATTAGTTTACTGCCGGCGATTAAACTTCTTTTATTCAGCGTCTCATCAAAAATGAAAATATTTTTGAAAACTACAAGTCTCATGCGTTTTAGTGGTGAAATACTAATTTAAAAAATCGTTCGGGAAATGAGTTTACTCCCTAGGTACTTTCTTTGTAAACTTTTGAACATACGGGTCGTGTCCGGGATTTAGGGGAAATCGCGGGTTTTTGTTTGCCGGCGATTAAACTTCTTTCATTCAGCGTCTCATCAAAAATGCAAACATTTTTGTAAACTACAAGTCTCATGCGTTTTAGTGCTGAAAAAATAATTTAAAAAATCGTTCGGGAAATGAGTTTACTCCCTGGGAACTTTCTTTGTATACTTTTGACTATACGGGCCGAGTCCGGGATTTACGGGAAATCGCAGGTTTTCGTTTGCCGACGATTAAACTTCTTTTATTCAGCGTCTCATCAAAAATGAAACATTTTTAAGAACTACAAGTCTCATGCGTTTTACTGGTGAAATAATAATTTAAAAAATCGTTCGGGAAGTGAGTTTACTCCCTGGGTACTTTCTTTGAATACTTTTGACGATACGGGTCGTGTCCGGATTTAGGGGAAATTGCGGGTTTTTGTTTGCCGGCGATTAAACTTCTTTTATTCAGCGTCTCATCAAAAATGAAACATTTTTAAGAACTACAAGTCTCATGCGTTTTACTGGTGAAATAATAATTTAAAAAATCGATCGGGAAGTGAGTTTACTCCCTGGGTACTTTCTTTGTATACTTTTGAATATACGGGTCGTGTCAGAGATTTAGGGGAAATGGCGAGTTTTCGTTTGCCGGCGATTAAACTTGCTTTATTCAGCGTCTCATCAAAAATGTAAACTATTTTAAAAATTACAAGTCTCATGCGTTTTAGTGATGAAAAACTAATTTAAAAAATCATTCGGGAAATTAGTTTACTGCCGGCGATTAAACTTCTTTTATTCAGCGTCTCATCAAAAATGAAAATATTTTTGAAAACTACAAGTCTCATGCGTTTTAGTGGTGAAATACTAATTTAAAAAATCGTTCGGGAAATGAGTTTACTCCCTAGGTACTTTCTTTGTAAACTTTTGAACATACGGGTCGTGTCCGGGATTTAGGGGAAATCGCGGGTTTTTGTTTGCCGGCGATTAAACTTCTTTCATTCAGCGTCTCATCAAAAATGCAAACATTTTTGTAAACTACAAGTCTCATGCGTTTTAGTGCTGAAAAAATAATTTAAAAAATCGTTCGGGAAATGAGTTTACTCCCTGGGAACTTTCTTTGTATACTTTTGACTATACGGGCCGAGTCCGGGATTTACGGGAAATCGCAGGTTTTCGTTTGCCGACGATTAAACTTCTTTTATTCAGCGTCTCATCAAAAATGAAACATTTTTAAGAACTACAAGTCTCATGCGTTTTACTGGTGAAATAATAATTTAAAAAATCGTTCGGGAAGTGAGTTTACTCCCTGGGTACTTTCTTTGTATACTTTTGAATATACGGGTCGTGTCAGAGATTTAGGGGAAATGGCGAGTTTTCGTTTGCCGGCGATTAAACTTGCTTTATTCAGCGTCTCATCAAAAATGTAAACTATTTTAAAAATTACAAGTCTCATGCGTTTTAGTGATGAAAAACTAATTTAAAAAATCATTCGGGAAATTAGTTTACTGCCGGCGATTAAACTTCTTTTATTCAGCGTCTCATCAAAAATGCAAACATTTTTGTAAACTACAAGTCTCATGCGTTTTAGTGCTGAAAAAATAATTTAAAAAATCGTTCGGGAAATGAGTTTACTCCCTGGGAACTTTCTTTGTATACTTTTGACTATACGGGCCGAGTCCGGGATTTACGGGAAATCGCAGGTTTTCGTTTGCCGACGATTAAACTTCTTTTATTCAGCGTCTCATCAAAAATGAAACATTTTTAAGAACTACAAGTCTCATGCGTTTTACTGGTGAAATAATAATTTAAAAAATCGATCGGGAAGTGAGTTTACTCCCTGGGTACTTTCTTTGTATACTTTTGAATATACGGGTCGTGTCAGAGATTTAGGGGAAATGGCGAGTTTTCGTTTGCCGGCGATTAAACTTGCTTTATTCAGCGTCTCATCAAAAATGTAAACTATTTTAAAAATTACAAGTCTCATGCGTTTTAGTGATGAAAAACTAATTTAAAAAATCATTCGGGAAATTAGTTTACTCCCTGGGTACTTTCTTTGTATACTTCTGACTATACGGGCCGAGTCAGGGATTTACGGGAAATCGCAAGTTTTCGTTTGCTGCCGATTAAACTTCTTTTATTCAGCGTCTCATCAAAAATGAAACATTTTTAAGAACTACAAGTCTCATGCGTTTTACTGGTGAAATAATAATTTAAAAAATCGATCGGGAAGTGAGTTTACTCCCTGGGTACTTTCTTTGTATACTTTTGAATATACGGGTCGTGTCAGAGATTTAGGGGAAATGGCGAGTTTTCGTTTGCCGGCGATTAAACTTGCTTTATTCAGCGTCTCATCAAAAATGTAAACTATTTTAAAAATTACAAGTCTCATGCGTTTTAGTGATGAAAAACTAATTTAAAAAATCATTCGGGAAATTAGTTTACTGCCGGCGATTAAACATCTTTTATTCAGCGTCTCATCAAAAATGAAAATATTTTTGAAAACTACAAGTCTCATGCGTTTTAGTGGTGAAATACTAATTTAAAAAATCGTTCGGGAAATGAGTTTACTCCCTAGGTACTTTCTTTGTAAACTTTTGAACATACGGGTCGTGTCCGGGATTTAGGGGAAATCGCGGGTTTTTGTTTGCCGGCGATTAAACTTCTTTCATTCAGCGTCTCATCAAAAATGCAAACATTTTTGTAAACTACAAGTCTCATGCGTTTTAGTGCTGAAAAAATAATTTAAAAAATCGTTCGGGAAATGAGTTTACTCCCTGGGAACTTTCTTTGTATACTTTTGACTATACGGGCCGAGTCCGGGATTTACGGGAAATCGCAGGTTTTCGTTTGCCGACGATTAAACTTCTTTTATTCAGCGTCTCATCAAAAATGAAACATTTTTAAGAACTACAAGTCTCATGCGTTTTACTGGTGAAATAATAATTTAAAAAATCGTTCGGGAAGTGAGTTTACTCCCTGGGTACTTTCTTTGTATACTTTTGAATATACGGGTCGTGTCAGAGATTTAGGGGAAATGGCGAGTTTTCGTTTGCCGGCGATTAAACTTGCTTTATTCAGCGTCTCATCAAAAATGTAAACTATTTTAAAAATTACAAGTCTCATGCGTTTTAGTGATGAAAAACTAATTTAAAAAATCATTCGGGAAATTAGTTTACTGCCGGCGATTAAACTTCTTTTATTCAGCGTCTCATCAAAAATGAAAATATTTTTGAAAACTACAAGTCTCATGCGTTTTAGTGGTGAAATACTAATTTAAAAAATCGTTCGGGAAATGAGTTTACTCCCTAGGTACTTTCTTTGTAAACTTTTGAACATACGGGTCGTGTCCGGGATTTAGGGGAAATCGCGGGTTTTTGTTTGCCGGCGATTAAACTTCTTTCATTCAGCGTCTCATCAAAAATGCAAACATTTTTGTAAACTACAAGTCTCATGCGTTTTAGTGCTGAAAAAATAATTTAAAAAATCGTTCGGGAAATGAGTTTACTCCCTGGGAACTTTCTTTGTATACTTTTGACTATACGGGCCGAGTCCGGGATTTACGGGAAATCGCAGGTTTTCGTTTGCCGACGATTAAACTTCTTTTATTCAGCGTCTCATCAAAAATGAAACATTTTTAAGAACTACAAGTCTCATGCGTTTTACTGGTGAAATAATAATTTAAAAAATCGTTCGGGAAGTGAGTTTACTCCCTGGGTACTTTCTTTGAATACTTTTGACGATACGGGTCGTGTCCGGATTTAGGGGAAATTGCGGGTTTTTGTTTGCCGGCGATTAAACTTCTTTTATTCAGCGTCTCATCAAAAATGAAACATTTTTAAGAACTACAAGTCTCATGCGTTTTACTGGTGAAATAATAATTTAAAAAATCGATCGGGAAGTGAGTTTACTCCCTGGGTACTTTCTTTGTATACTTTTGAATATACGGGTCGTGTCAGAGATTTAGGGGAAATGGCGAGTTTTCGTTTGCCGGCGATTAAACTTGCTTTATTCAGCGTCTCATCAAAAATGTAAACTATTTTAAAAATTACAAGTCTCATGCGTTTTAGTGATGAAAAACTAATTTAAAAAATCATTCGGGAAATTAGTTTACTGCCGGCGATTAAACTTCTTTTATTCAGCGTCTCATCAAAAATGAAAATATTTTTGAAAACTACAAGTCTCATGCGTTTTAGTGGTGAAATACTAATTTAAAAAATCGTTCGGGAAATGAGTTTACTCCCTAGGTACTTTCTTTGTAAACTTTTGAACATACGGGTCGTGTCCGGGATTTAGGGGAAATCGCGGGTTTTTGTTTGCCGGCGATTAAACTTCTTTCATTCAGCGTCTCATCAAAAATGCAAACATTTTTGTAAACTACAAGT
This sequence comes from Hydractinia symbiolongicarpus, assembly GCF_029227915.1. NCBI lineage: Eukaryota > Metazoa > Cnidaria > Hydrozoa > Anthoathecata > Hydractiniidae > Hydractinia > Hydractinia symbiolongicarpus. Next base: position 32,246,628 of record NC_079877.1, read on the forward strand.
CTCATGCGTTTTAGTGCTGAAAAAATAATTTAAAAAATCGTTCGGGAAATGAGTTTACTCCCTGGGAACTTTCTTTGTATACTTTTGACTATACGGGCCGAGTCCGGGATTTACGGGAAATCGCAGGTTTTCGTTTGCCGACGATTAAACTTCTTTTATTCAGCGTCTCATCAAAAATGAAACATTTTTAAGAACTACAAGTCTCATGCGTTTTACTGGTGAAATAATAATTTAAAAAATCGTTCGGGAAGTGAGTTTACTCCCTGGGTACTTTCTTTGTATACTTTTGAATATACGGGTCGTGTCAGAGATTTAGGGGAAATGGCGAGTTTTCGTTTGCCGGCGATTAAACTTGCTTTATTCAGCGTCTCATCAAAAATGTAAACTATTTTAAAAATTACAAGTCTCATGCGTTTTAGTGATGAAAAACTAATTTAAAAAATCATTCGGGAAATTAGTTTACTGCCGGCGATTAAACTTCTTTTATTCAGCGTCTCATCAAAAATGAAACATTTTTAAGAACTACAAGTCTCATGCGTTTTACTGGTGAAATAATAATTTAAAAAATCGTTCGGGAAGTGAGTTTACTCCCTGGGTACTTTCTTTGTATACTTTTGAATATACGGGTCGTGTCAGAGATTTAGGGGAAATGGCGGGTTTTTGTTTGCCGGCGATTAAACTTCTTTTATTCAGCGTCTCATCAAAAATGAAACATTTTTAAGAACTACAAGTCTCATGCGTTTTACTGGTGAAATAATAATTTAAAAAATCGATCGGGAAGTGAGTTTACTCCCTGGGTACTTTCTTTGTATACTTTTGAATATACGGGTCGTGTCAGAGATTTAGGGGAAATGGCGAGTTTTCGTTTGCCGGCGATTAAACTTGCTTTATTCAGCGTCTCATCAAAAATGAAAACTATTTTAAAAATTACAAGTCTCATGCGTTTTAGTGATGAAAAACTAATTTAAAAAATCATTCGGGAAATTAGTTTACTGCCGGCGATTAAACTTCTTTTATTCAGCGTCTCATCAAAAATGAAAATATTTTTGAAAACTACAAGTCTCATGCGTTTTAGTGGTGAAATACTAATTTAAAAAATCGTTCGGGAAATGAGTTTACTCCCTAGGTACTTTCTTTGTAAACTTTTGAACATACGGGTCGTGTCCGGGATTTAGGGGAAATCGCGGGTTTTTGTTTGCCGGCGATTAAACTTCTTTCATTCAGCGTCTCATCAAAAATGCAAACATTTTTGTAAACTACAAGTCTCATGCGTTTTAGTGCTGAAAAAATAATTTAAAAAATCGTTCGGGAAATGAGTTTACTCCCTGGGAACTTTCTTTGTATACTTTTGACTATACGGGCCGAGTCCGGGATTTACGGGAAATCGCAGGTTTTCGTTTGCCGACGATTAAACTTCTTTTATTCAGCGTCTCATCAAAAATGAAACATTTTTAAGAACTACAAGTCTCATGCGTTTTACTGGTGAAATAATAATTTAAAAAATCGTTCGGGAAGTGAGTTTACTCCCTGGGTACTTTCTTTGTATACTTTTGAATATACGGGTCGTGTCAGAGATTTAGGGGAAATGGCGAGTTTTCGTTTGCCGGCGATTAAACTTGCTTTATTCAGCGTCTCATCAAAAATGTAAACTATTTTAAAAATTACAAGTCTCATGCGTTTTAGTGATGAAAAACTAATTTAAAAAATCATTCGGGAAATTAGTTTACTGCCGGCGATTAAACTTCTTTTATTCAGCGTCTCATCAAAAATGAAACATTTTTAAGAACTACAAGTCTCATGCGTTTTACTGGTGAAATAATAATTTAAAAAATCGTTCGGGAAGTGAGTTTACTCCCTGGGTACTTTCTTTGAATACTTTTGACGATACGGGTCGTGTCCGGATTTAGGGGAAATTGCGGGTTTTTGTTTGCCGTCGATTAAACTTGTTTTATCCAGCGTCTCATCAAAAATGTAAACTATTTTAAAAATTACAAGTCTCATGCGTTTTAGTGATGAAAAACTAATTTAAAAAATCATTCGGGAAATTAGTTTACTGCCGGCGATTAAACTTCTTTTATTCAGCGTCTCATCAAAAATGAAAATATTTTTGAAAACTACAAGTCTCATGCGTTTTAGTGGTGAAATACTAATTTAAAAAATCGTTCGGGAAATGAGTTTACTCCCTAGGTACTTTCTTTGTAAACTTTTGAACATACGGGTCGTGTCCGGGATTTAGGGGAAATCGCGGGTTTTTGTTTGCCGGCGATTAAACTTCTTTCATTCAGCGTCTCATCAAAAATGCAAACATTTTTGTAAACTACAAGTCTCATGCGTTTTAGTGCTGAAAAAATAATTTAAAAAATCGTTCGGGAAATGAGTTTACTCCCTGGGAACTTTCTTTGTATACTTTTGACTATACGGGCCGAGTCCGGGATTTACGGGAAATCGCAGGTTTTCGTTTGCCGACGATTAAACTTCTTTTATTCAGCGTCTCATCAAAAATGAAACATTTTTAAGAACTACAAGTCTCATGCGTTTTACTGGTGAAATAATAATTTAAAAAATCGTTCGGGAAGTGAGTTTACTCCCTGGGTACTTTCTTTGTATACTTTTGAATATACGGGTCGTGTCAGAGATTTAGGGGAAATGACGAGTTTTCGTTTGCCGGCGATTAAACTTGCTTTATTCAGCGTCTCATCAAAAATGTAAACTATTTTAAAAATTACAAGTCTCATGCGTTTTAGTGATGAAAAACTAATTTAAAAAATCATTCGGGAAATTAGTTTACTGCCGGCGATTAAACTTCTTTTATTCAGCGTCTCATCAAAAATGAAACATTTTTAAGAACTACAAGTCTCATGCGTTTTACTGGTGAAATAATAATTTAAAAAATCGTTCGGGAAATGAGTTTACTCCCTGGGAACTTTCTTTGTATACTTTTGACTATACGGGCCGAGTCCGGGATTTACGGGAAATCGCAGGTTTTCGTTTGCCGACGATTAAACTTCTTTTATTCAGCGTCTCATCAAAAATGAAACATTTTTAAGAACTACAAGTCTCATGCGTTTTACTGGTGAAATAATAATTTAAAAAATCGTTCGGGAAGTGAGTTTACTCCCTGGGTACTTTCTTTGTATACTTTTGAATATACGGGTCGTGTCAGAGATTTAGGGGAAATGGCGAGTTTTCGTTTGCCGGCGATTAAACTTGCTTTATTCAGCGTCTCATCAAAAATGTAAACTATTTTAAAAATTACAAGTCTCATGCGTTTTAGTGATGAAAAACTAATTTAAAAAATCATTCGGGAAATTAGTTTACTGCCGGCGATTAAACTTCTTTTATTCAGCGTCTCATCAAAAATGAAACATTTTTAAGAACTACAAGTCTCATGCGTTTTACTGGTGAAATAATAATTTAAAAAATCGTTCGGGAAGTGAGTTTACTCCCTGGGTACTTTCTTTGAATACTTTTGACGATACGGGTCGTGTCCGGATTTAGGGGAAATTGCGGGTTTTTGTTTGCCGTCGATTAAACTTGTTTTATCCAGCGTCTCATCAAAAATGTAAACTATTTTAAAAATTACAAGTCTCATGCGTTTTAGTGATGAAAAACTAATTTAAAAAATCATTCGGGAAATTAGTTTACTGCCGGCGATTAAACTTCTTTTATTCAGCGTCTCATCAAAAATGAAAATATTTTTGAAAACTACAAGTCTCATGCGTTTTAGTGGTGAAATACTAATTTAAAAAATCGTTCGGGAAATGAGTTTACTCCCTAGGTACTTTCTTTGTAAACTTTTGAACATACGGGTCGTGTCCGGGATTTAGGGGAAATCGCGGGTTTTTGTTTGCCGGCGATTAAACTTCTTTCATTCAGCGTCTCATCAAAAATGCAAACATTTTTGTAAACTACAAGTCTCATGCGTTTTAGTGCTGAAAAAATAATTTAAAAAATCGTTCGGGAAATGAGTTTACTCCCTGGGAACTTTCTTTGTATACTTTTGACTATACGGGCCGAGTCCGGGATTTACGGGAAATCGCAGGTTTTCGTTTGCCGACGATTAAACTTCTTTTATTCAGCGTCTCATCAAAAATGAAACATTTTTAAGAACTACAAGTCTCATGCGTTTTACTGGTGAAATAATAATTTAAAAAATCGATCGGGAAGTGAGTTTACTCCCTGGGTACTTTCTTTGTATACTTTTGAATATACGGGTCGTGTCAGAGATTTAGGGGAAATGGCGAGTTTTCGTTTGCCGGCGATTAAACTTGCTTTATTCAGCGTCTCATCAAAAATGCAAACATTTTTGTAAACTACAAGTCTCATGCGTTTTAGTGCTGAAAAAATAATTTAAAAAATCGTTCGGGAAATGAGTTTACTCCCTGGGAACTTTCTTTGTATACTTTTGACTATACGGGCCGAGTCCGGGATTTACGGGAAATCGCAGGTTTTTGTTTGCCGACGATTAAACTTCTTTTATTCAGCGTCTCATCAAAAATGAAACATTTTTAAGAACTACAAGTCTCATGCGTTTTACTGGTGAAATAATAATTTAAAAAATCGATCGGGAAGTGAGTTTACTCCCTGGGTACTTTCTTTGTATACTTTTGAATATACGGGTCGTGTCAGAGATTTAGGGGAAATGGCGAGTTTTCGTTTGCCGGCGATTAAACTTGCTTTATTCAGCGTCTCATCAAAAATGTAAACTATTTTAAAAATTACAAGTCTCATGCGTTTTAGTGATGAAAAACTAATTTAAAAAATCATTCGGGAAATTAGTTTACTGCCGGCGATTAAACTTCTTTTATTCAGCGTCTCATCAAAAATGAAAATATTTTTGAAAACTACAAGTCTCATGCGTTTTAGTGGTGAAATACTAATTTAAAAAATCGTTCGGGAAATGAGTTTACTCCCTAGGTACTTTCTTTGTAAACTTTTGAACATACGGGTCGTGTCCGGGATTTAGGGGAAATCGCGGGTTTTTGTTTGCCGGCGATTAAACTTCTTTCATTCAGCGTCTCATCAAAAATGCAAACATTTTTGTAAACTACAAGTCTCATGCGTTTTAGTGCTGAAAAAATAATTTAAAAAATCGTTCGGGAAATGAGTTTACTCCCTGGGAACTTTCTTTGTATACTTTTGACTATACGGGCCGAGTCCGGGATTTACGGGAAATCGCAGGTTTTCGTTTGCCGACGATTAAACTTCTTTTATTCAGCGTCTCATCAAAAATGAAACATTTTTAAGAACTACAAGTCTCATGCGTTTTACTGGTGAAATAATAATTTAAAAAATCGTTCGGGAAGTGAGTTTACTCCCTGGGTACTTTCTTTGTATACTTTTGAATATACGGGTCGTGTCAGAGATTTAGGGGAAATGGCGAGTTTTCGTTTGCCGGCGATTAAACTTGCTTTATTCAGCGTCTCATCAAAAATGTAAACTATTTTAAAAATTACAAGTCTCATGCGTTTTAGTGATGAAAAACTAATTTAAAAAATCATTCGGGAAATTAGTTTACTGCCGGCGATTAAACTTCTTTTATTCAGCGTCTCATCAAAAATGAAAATATTTTTGAAAACTACAAGTCTCATGCGTTTTAGTGGTGAAATACTAATTTAAAAAATCGTTCGGGAAATGAGTTTACTCCCTAGGTACTTTCTTTGTAAACTTTTGAACATACGGGTCGTGTCCGGGATTTAGGGGAAATCGCGGGTTTTTGTTTGCCGGCGATTAAACTTCTTTCATTCAGCGTCTCATCAAAAATGCAAACATTTTTGTAAACTACAAGTCTCATGCGTTTTAGTGCTGAAAAAATAATTTAAAAAATCGTTCGGGAAATGAGTTTACTCCCTGGGAACTTTCTTTGTATACTTTTGACTATACGGGCCGAGTCCGGGATTTACGGGAAATCGCAGGTTTTCGTTTGCCGACGATTAAACTTCTTTTATTCAGCGTCTCATCAAAAATGAAACATTTTTAAGAACTACAAGTCTCATGCGTTTTACTGGTGAAATAATAATTTAAAAAATCGTTCGGGAAGTGAGTTTACTCCCTGGGTACTTTCTTTGAATACTTTTGACGATACGGGTCGTGTCCGGATTTAGGGGAAATTGCGGGTTTTTGTTTGCCGGCGATTAAACTTGTTTTATCCAGCGTCTCATCAAAAATGTAAAAATTTTTAAAAACTACAAGTCTCATGCGTTTTAGTGGTGAAATACTAATTTAAAAAATCGTTCGGGAAATGAGTTTACTCCCTGGGTACTTTCTTTGTATACTTCTAACTATACGGGCCGAGTCAGGGATTTACGGGAAATCGCAGGTTTTCGTTTGCCGCCGATTAAACTTCTTTTATTCAGCGTCTCATCAAAAATGAACACATTTTTGTAAACTACAAGTCTCATGCGATTTAGTGGTGAGAAACTAATTAAAAAAATCGGTCGGGAAATGAGTTTACCCCCTGGGTACTTTCTTTGTATACCTTTGACCATACGGGTCGTGTCCGGATTTAGGGGAAATGGCGAGTTTTCGTTTGCCGGCGATTAAACTTGTTTTATCCAGCGTCTCATCAAAAATGTAAAAATTTTTAAAAACTACAAGTCTCATGCGTTTTAGTGGTGAAATACTAATTTAAAAAATCGTTCGGGAAATGAGTTTACTCCCTAGGTACTTTCTTTGTATACTTTTGACCATACGGGTCGTGTCCTGGATTTAGGGGAAATCGCGGGTTTTTGTTTGCCGGCGATTAAACTTCTTTTATTCAGCGTCTCATCAAAAATGCAAACATTTTTGTAAACTACAAGTCTCATGCGTTTTAGTGCTGAAAAAATAATTTAAAAAATCGTTCGGGAAATGAGTTTACTCCCTGGGAACTTTCTTTGTATACTTTTGACTATACGGGCCGAGTCCGGGATTTACGGGAAATCGCAGGTTTTCGTTTGCCGACGATTAAACTTCTTTTATTCAGCGTCTCATCAAAAATGAAACATTTTTAAGAACTACAAGTCTCATGCGTTTTACTGGTGAAATAATAATTTAAAAAATCGTTCGGGAAGTGAGTTTACTCCCTGGGTACTTTCTTTGAATACTTTTGACGATACGGGTCGTGTCCGGATTTAGGGGAAATTGCGGGTTTTTGTTTGCCGGCGATTAAACTTGTTTTATCCAGCGTCTCATCAAAAATGTAAAAATTTTTAAAAACTACAAGTCTCATGCGTTTTAGTGGTGAAATACTAATTTAAAAAATCGTTCGGGAAATGAGTTTACTCCCTAGGTACTTTCTTTGTATACTTTTGACCATACGGGTCGTGTCCTGGATTTAGGGGAAATCGCGGGTTTTTGTTTGCCGGCGATTAAACTTCTTTTATTCAGCGTCTCATCAAAAATGCAAACATTTTTGTAAACTACAAGTCTCATGCGTTTTAGTGCTGAAAAAATAATTTAAAAAATCGTTCGGGAAATGAGTTTACTCCCTGGGAACTTTCTTTGTATACTTTTGACTATACGGGCCGAGTCCGGGATTTACGGGAAATCGCAGGTTTTCGTTTGCCGACGATTAAACTTCTTTTATTCAGCGTCTCATCAAAAATGAAACATTTTTAAGAACTACAAGTCTCATGCGTTTTACTGGTGAAATAATAATTTAAAAAATCGTTCGGGAAGTGAGTTTACTCCCTGGGTACTTTCTTTGTATACTTTTGACTATACGGGCCGAGTCCGGGATTTACGGGAAATCGCAGGTTTTCGTTTGCCGACGATTAAACTTCTTTTATTCAGCGTCTCATCAAAAATGAAACATTTTTAAGAACTACAAGTCTCATGCGTTTTACTGGTGAAATAATAATTTAAAAAATCGTTCGGGAAGTGAGTTTACTCCCTGGGTACTTTCTTTGTATACTTTTGAATATACGGGTCGTGTCAGAGATTTAGGGGAAATGGCGAGTTTTCGTTTGCCGGCGATTAAACTTGCTTTATTCAGCGTCTCATCAAAAATGTAAACAATTTTAAAAATTACAAGTCTCATGCGTTTTAGTGATGAAAAACTAATTTAAAAAATCATTCGGGAAATTAGTTTACTCCCTGGGTACTTTCTTTGTATACTTCTGACTATACGGGCCGAGTCAGGGATTTACGGGAAATCGCAAGTTTTCGTTTGCTGCCGATTAAACTTCTTTTATTCAGCGTCTCATCAAAAATGAACATATTTTTGTAAACTACAAGTCTCATGCGTTTTAGTGGTGAAATACTAATTTAAAAAATCGTTCGGGAAATGAGTTTACTCCCTAGGTACTTTCTTTGTATACTTTTGACCATACGGGTCGTGTCCGGGATTTAGGGGAAATCGCGGGTTTTTGTTTGCCGGCGATTAAACTTCTTTTATTCAGCGTCTCATCAAAAATGCAAACATTTTTGTAAACTACAAGTCTCATGCGTTTTAGTGCTGAAAAAATAATTTAAAAAATCGTTCGGGAAATGAGTTTACTCCCTGGGAACTTTCTTTGTATACTTTTGACTATACGGGCCGAGTCCGGGATTTACGGGAAATCGCAGGTTTTCGTTTGCCGACGATTAAACTTCTTTTATTCAGCGTCTCATCAAAAATGAAACATTTTTAAGAACTACAAGTCTCATGCGTTTTACTGGTGAAATAATAATTTAAAAAATCGTTCGGGAAGTGAGTTTACTCCCTGGGTACTTTCTTTGTATACTTTTGAATATACGGGTCGTGTCAGAGATTTAGGGGAAATGGCGAGTTTTCGTTTGCCGGCGATTAAACTTGCTTTATTCAGCGTCTCATCAAAAATGTAAACAATTTTAAAAATTACAAGTCTCATGCGTTTTAGTGATGAAAAACTAATTTAAAAAATCATTCGGGAAATTAGTTTACTCCCTGGGTACTTTCTTTGTATACTTCTGACTATACGGGCCGAGTCAGGGATTTACGGGAAATCGCAAGTTTTCGTTTGCTGCCGATTAAACTTCTTTTATTCAGCGTCTCATCAAAAATGAACATATTTTTGTAAACTACAAGTCTCATGCGTTTTAGTGGTGAAATACTAATTTAAAAAATCGTTCGGGAAATGAGTTTACTCCCTAGGTACTTTCTTTGTATACTTTTGACCATACGGGTCGTGTCCGGGATTTAGGGGAAATCGCGGGTTTTTGTTTGCCGGCGATTAAACTTCTTTTATTCAGCGTCTCATCAAAAATGCAAACATTTTTGTAAACTACAAGTCTCATGCGTTTTAGTGCTGAAAAAATAATTTAAAAAATCGTTCGGGAAATGAGTTTACTCCCTGGGAACTTTCTTTGTATACTTTTGACTATACGGGCCGAGTCCGGGATTTACGGGAAATCGCAGGTTTTCGTTTGCCGACGATTAAACTTCTTTTATTCAGCGTCTCATCAAAAATGAAACATTTTTAAGAACTACAAGTCTCATGCGTTTTACTGGTGAAATAATAATTTAAAAAATCGTTCGGGAAGTGAGTTTACTCCCTGGGTACTTTCTTTGTATACTTTTGAATATACGGGTCGTGTCAGAGATTTAGGGGAAATGGCGAGTTTTCGTTTGCCGGCGATTAAACTTGCTTTATTCAGCGTCTCATCAAAAATGTAAACAATTTTAAAAATTACAAGTCTCATGCGTTTTAGTGATGAAAAACTAATTTAAAAAATCATTCGGGAAATTAGTTTACTCCCTGGGTACTTTCTTTGTATACTTCTGACTATACGGGCCGAGTCAGGGATTTACGGGAAATCGCAAGTTTTCGTTTGCTGCCGATTAAACTTCTTTTATTCAGCGTCTCATCAAAAATGAACATATTTTTGTAAACTACAAGTCTCATGCCTTTTAGTGATGAAAAACTAATTTAAAAAATCGGTCGGGAAATTAGTTTACTCCCTGGGTACTTTCTTTGTATACTTTTGACCATACGGGTTATGTCCGGGATTTAGGGGAAATCGCGGGTTTTCGTTTGCCGGCGATTAAACTTCTTTTATTCAGCGTCTCATAAAAAAGGAAAATATTTTTGAAAACTACAAGTCTCATGCGTTTTACTGGTGAAATAATAATTTAAAAAATCGTTCGGGAAGTGAGTTTACTCCCTGGGTACTTTCTTTGTATACTTTTGAATATACGGGTCGTGTCAGAGATTTAGGGGAAATCGCGAGTTTTCGTTTGCCGGCGATTAAACTTCTTTTATTCAGTGTCTCATCAAAAATGAACATATTTTTGTAAACTACAAGTCTCATGCCTTTTAGTGATGAAAAACTAATTTAAAAAATCGGTCGGGAAATTAGTTTACTCCCTGGGTACTTTCTTTGTATACTTTTGACCATACGGGTTATGTCCGGGATTTAGGGGAAATCGCGGGTTTTCGTTTGCCGGCTATTAAACTTCTTTTATTCAGCGTCTCATCAAAAATGAAAATATTTTTGAAAACTAAAAGTCTCATGCGTTTTACTGGTGAAAAAATAATTTAAAAAATCGTTCGGGAAATGAGTATACTCCCTGGGTACTTTCTTTGTATACTTCTGACTATACGGGCCGAGTCAGGGATTTACCGGAAATCGCGGGTTTTCGTTTGCCGGCGATTAAACTTCTTTTATTCAGCGTCTCATCAAAAATGAAAATATTTTTGAAAACTACATGTCTCATGCGTTTTACTGGTAAAAAAATAATTTAAAAAATCGTTCGGGAAATGAGTTTACTCCCTGGGTACTTTCTTTGTATACTTCTGACTATACGGGCCGAGTCAGGGATTTACGGGAAATCGCAGGTTTTCGTTTGCCGCCGATTAAACTTCTTTTATTCAGCGTCTCATCAAAAATAAACACATTTTTGTAAACTACAAGTCTCATGCGATTTAGTGGTGAAAAACTAATTAAAAAAATCGGTCGGGAAATGAGTTTACCCCCTGGGTACTTTCTTTGTATACTTTTGACCATACGGGTCGTGTCCGGATTTAGGGGAAATCGCGGGTTTTTGTTTGCCGGCGATTAAACTTGTTTTATTCAGCGTCTCATCAAAAATGTAAAAATTTTTAAAAACTACAAGTCTCATGGGTTTTAGTGGTGAAATACTAATTTAAAAAATCGTTCGGGAAATGAGTTTACTCCCTAGGTACTTCCTTTGTAAACTTTTGACCATACGGGTCGTGTCCGGGATTTAGGGGAAATCGCGGGTTTTTGTTTGCCGGCGATTAAACTTCTTTTATTCAGCGTCTCATCAAAAATGCAAACATTTTTGTAAACTACAAGTCTCATGCGTTTTAGTGCTGAAAAAATAATTTAAAAAATCGTTCGGGAAATGAGTTTACTCCATGGGAACTTTCTTTGTATACTTTTGACTATACGGGCCGAGTCCGGGATTTACGGGAAATCGCAGGTTTTCGTTTGCCGACTATTAAACTTCTTTTATTCAGCGTCTCATCAAAAATGAAACATTTTTAAGAACTACAAGTCTCATGCGTTTTGCTGGTGAAATAATATTTTAAAAAATCGTTCGGGAAGTGAGTTTACTCCCTGGGTACTTTCTTTGTATACTTTTGACCATACGGGTCGTGTCCGGATTTAGAAGAAATCGCGGGTTTTTGTTTGCCGGCGATTAAACTTGTTTTATTCAGCGTCTCATCAAAAATGTAAAAATTTTTAAAAACTACAAGTCTCATGCGTTTTAGTGGTGAAATACTAATTTAAAAAATCGTTCGGGAAATGAGTTTACTCCCTAGGTACTTTCTTTGTATACTTTTGACCATACGGGTCGTGTCCGGGATTTAGGGGAAATCGCGGGTTTTTGTTTGCCGGCGATTAAACTTCTTTTATTCAGCGTCTCATCAAAAATGCAAACATTTTTGTAAACTACAAGTCTCATGCGTTTTAGTGCTGAAAATATAATTTAAAAAATCGTTCGGGAAATGAGTTTACTCCCTGGGAACTTTCTTTGTATACTTTTGACTATACGGGCCGAGTCCGGGATTTACGGGAAATCGCAGGTTTTCGTTTGCCGACGATTAAACTTCTTTTATTCAGCGTCTCATCAAAAATGAAACATTTTTAAGAACTACAAGTCTCATGCGTTTTACTGGTGAAATAATAATTTAAAAAATCGTTCGGGAAGTGAGTTTACTCCCTGGGTACTTTCTTTGTATACTTTTGAATATACGGGTCGTGTCAGAGATTTAGGGGAAATGGCGAGTTTTCGTTTGCCGGCGATTAAACTTGCTTTATTCAGCGTCTCATCAAAAATGTAAACAATTTTAAAAATTACAAGTCTCATGCGTTTTAGTGATGAAAAACTAATTTAAAAAATCATTCGGGAAATTAGTTTACTCCCTGGGTACTTTCTTTGTATACTTTTGACCATACGGGTCGTGTCCGGGATTTAGGGGAAGCCGCGGGTTTTCGTTTGCCGGCGATTAAACTTCTTTTATTCAGCGTCTCATCAAAAATGAAAATATTTTTGAAAACTACAAGTCTCATGCGTTTTACTGGTAAAAAAATAATTTAAAAAATCGTTCGGGAAATGAGTTTACTCCCTGGGTACTTTCTTTGTATACTTCTGACTATACGGGCCGAGTCAGGGATTTACGGGAAATCGCAAGTTTTCGTTTGCTGCCGATTAAACTTCTTTTATTCAGCGTCTCATCAAAAATGAACATATTTTTGTAAACTACAAGTCTCATGCCTTTTAGTGATGAAAAACTAATTTAAAAAATCGGTCGGGAAATTAGTTTACTCCCTGGGTACTTTCTTTGTATACTTTTGACCATACGGGTTATGTCCGGGATTTAGGGGAAATCGCGGGTTTTCGTTTGCCGGCGATTAAACTTCTTTTATTCAGCGTCTCATCAAAAATGAAAATATTTTTGAAAACTACAAGTCTCATGCGTTTTACTGGTGAAAAAATAATTTAAAAAATCGTTCAGGAAATGAGTATACTCCCTGGGTACTTTCTTTGTATACTTCTGACTATACGGGCCGAGTCAGGGATTTACCGGAAATCGCGGGTTTTCGTTTGCCGGCGATTAAACTTCTTTTATTCAGCGTCTCATCAAAAATGAAAATATTTTTGAAAACTACATGTCTCATGCGTTTTACTGGTAAAAAAATAATTTAAAAAATCGTTCGGGAAATGAGTTTACTCCCTGGGTACTTTCTTTGTATACTTCTGAGTATACGGGCCGAGTCAGGGATTTACGGGAAATCGCAGGTTTTCGTTTGCCGCCGATTAAACTTCTTTTATTCAGCGTCTCATCAAAAATGAACACATTTTTGTAAACTACAAGTCTCATGCGTTTTAGTGCTGAAAAAATAATTTAAAAAATCGTTTGGGAAATGAGTTTAATCCCTGGGTACTTTCTTTGTATACTTCTGACTACACGGGCTGAGTCAGAGATTTAGGGGAAATCGCAGGTTTTCGTTTGCCGGCGGTTAAACTTCTTTTATTCAGCGTCTCATCAAAAATGAAAACATTTTTGAAAACTACAAGTCTCATGCGTTTTAGTGGTGAAAAAATAATTTAAAAAATCCTTCGGGAAATGAGTTTACTCCCTGGGTACTTTCTTTGTATACTTTTGACTATACGGGCCGAGTCCGGGATTTACTGGAAATCGCGGGTTTTCGTTTGCCGGTGATTAAACATCTTTTATTCAGCGTCTCATCAAAACTGAAAACATTTTTGAAAACTACATGTCTCATGCGTTTTACTGGTAAAAAAATAATTTAAAAAATCGTTCGGGAAATGAGTTTACTCCCTGGGTACTTTCTTTGTATACTTCTGACTATACGGGCCGAGTCAGGGATTTACGGGAAATCGCAGGTTTTCGTTTGCCGCCGATTAATCTTCTTTTATTCAGCGTCTCACCAAAAATGAACACATTTTTGAAAACTACAAGTCTCATGCGTTTTAGTGGTGAAAAAATAATTTAAAAAATCCTTCGGGAAATGAGTTTACTCCCTGGGTACTTTCTTTGTATACTTTTGACTATACGGGCCGAGTCCGGGATTTACTGGAAATCACGGGTTTTCGTTTGCCGGTGATTAAACTTCTTTTATTCAGCGTCTCATCAAAAATGTAAACATTTTTAAAAAATAAAAGTCTCATGCCTTTTAGTGACGAAAAACTAATTTAAAAAATCGTTCGGGAAATTAGTTTACTCCCTGGGTACTTTCTTTGTATACTTTTGACCATACGGGTCGTGTCCGGGATTTAGGGGAAATCGCGGGTTTTCGTTTGCCGGCGATTAAACTTCTTTTATTCAGCGTCTCATCAAAAATGAAAATATTTTTGAAAACTACAAGTCTCATGCGTTTTACTGGTGAAAAAATAATATAAAAAATCGTTCTTGAAATGAGTATACTCCCTAGGTACTTTCTTTGTATACTTCTGACTATACGGGCCGAGTCAGGGATTTACCGGAAATCGCGGGTTTTCGTTTGCCGGCGATTAAACTTCTTTTATTTAGCGTCTCATCAAAAATGAAAATATTTTTGAAAACTACATGTCTCATGCGTTTTACTGGTAAAAAATAATTTAAAAAATCGTTCGGGAAATGAGTTTAATCCCTGGGTAATTTCTTTGTATACTTCTGACTATACGGGCCGAGTCAGGGATTTACGGGAAGTCGCAGGTTTTCGTTTGCCGCCGATTAAACATTTTTTATTCAGCGTCTCATCAAAAATGTAAAAATTTTTAAAAACTACAAGTCTCATGCGTTTTAGTGGTGAAGTACTAATTTAAAAAATCGTTCGGGAAATGAGTTTACTCCCTATGTACTTTCTTTGTATACTTTTGACCATACGGGTCGTGTCCGGGATTTAGGGGAAATCGCGGGTTTTCGTTTGCCGGCGATTAAACTTCTTTTATTCAGCGTCTCATCAAAAATGAAAACATTTTTAACAACTAAAAGTCTTATGCGTTTTACTGGTGAAAAAATAATTTAAAAAATCATTCGGGAAATGAGTTTACTTCCTGGGTACTTTCTTTGTATACTTCTGACTATACGGGCCGAGTCAGGGATTTACGGGAAATCGCGGGTTTTCGTTGGCCGCCGATTAAACGTCTTTTATTCAGCGTCTTATCAAAAATGAAAACATTTTTGTAAACTACAAGTCTCATGCGTTTTAGTGCTGAAAAAATAATTTAAAAAATCGTTCGGGAAATGAGTTTACTCCCTGGGTACTTTCTTTGTATACTTTTGACTATACGGGTCGAGTCCGGGATTTACGGGAAATCACAGGTTTTCGTTTGCCGACGATTAAACTTCTTTTATTCAGCGTCTCATCAAAAATGAAAACATTTTTAAGAACTACAAGTCTCATGCGTTTTACTGGTGAAAAAATAATTTAAAAAATCGTTCGGGAAGTGAGTTTACTCCCTGGGTACTTTCTTTGTATACTTTTGAATATACGGGTCGTGTCAGGGATTTAGGGGAAATCGCGAGTTTTCGTTTGCCGGCGATTAAACTTGCTTTATTCAGCGTCTCATCAAAAATGTAAACATTTTTAAAAAATACAAGTCTCATGCGTTTTAGTGATGAAAAACTAATTTAAAAAATCGTTCGGGAAATTAGTTTACTCCCTGGGTACTTTCTTTGTATACTTTTGACCATACGGGTCGTGTCCGGGATTTAGGGGAAGCCGCGGGTTTTCGTTTGCCGGCGATTAAACTTCTTTTATTCAGCGTCTCATCAAAAATGAAAATATTTTTGAAAACTACAAGTCTCATGCGTTTTACTGGTAAAAAAATAATTTAAAAAATCGTTCGGGAAATGAGTTTAGTCCCTGGGTACTTTCTTTGTATACTTCTGACTATACGGGCCGAGTCAGGGAGTTACGGGAAATCGCAGGTTTTCGTTTGCCGCCGATTAAACTTCTTTTATTCAGCGTCTCATCAAAAATGAACACATTTTTGTAAACTACAAGTCTCATGCGTTTTAGTGCTGAAAAAATAATTTAAAAGACCGTTCGGGAAATGAGTTTAATCCCTGGGTACTTTCTTTGTATACTTTTGACCATACGGGTCGTGTCAGTGATTTAGGGGAAATTGCGAGTTTTCGTTTGCCGGCGATTAAACTTGCTTTATTCAGCGTCTCATCAAAAATGTAAACATTTTTAAAAAATACAAGTCTCATGCCTTTTAGTGATGAAAAACTAATATAAAAAATCGTTCGGGAAATTAGTTTACTCCCTGGGTACTTTCTTTGTATACTTTTGACCATACGGGTCGTGTCCGGGATTTAGGGGAAATCGCGGGTTTTCGTTTGCCGGCGATTAAACTTCTTTTATTCAGCGTCTCATCAAAAATGAAAATATTTTTAAAATCTACAAGTCTCATGCGTTTTACTGGTGCAAAAATCATTTAAAAAATCGTTCGGGAAATGAGTATACTCCCTGGGTACTTTCTTTGTATACTTCTGACTATACGGGCCGAGTCAGGGATTTACGGGAAATCGCGGGTTTTCGTTGGCCGCCGATTAAACGTCTTTTATTCAGCGTCTTATCAAAAATGAAAACATTTTTGTAAACTACAAGTCTCATGCGTTTTAGTGCTGAAAAAATAATTTAACAAATCGTTCGGGAAATGAGTTTACTCCCTGGGAACTTTCTTTGTATACTTTTGACAATACGGGTCGAGTCCGGGATTTACGGGAAATCACAGGTTTTCGTTTGCCGACGATTAAACTTCTTTTATTCAGCGTCTCATCAAAAATGAAAACATTTTTAAGAACTACAAGTCTCATGCGTTTTACTGGTGAAAAAATAATTTAAAAAATCGTTCGGGAAGTGAGTTTACTCCCTGGGTACTTTCTTTGTATACTTTTGAATATACGGGTCGTGTCAGGGATTTAGAGGAAATCGCGAGTTTTCGTTTGCCGGCGATTAAACTTGCTTTATTCAGCGTCTCATCAAAAATGTAAACATTTTTAAAAAATACAAGTCTCATGCGTTTTAGTGATGAAAAACTAATTTAAAAAATCGTTCAAGAAATTAGTTTACTCCCTGGGTACTTTCTTTGTATACTTTTGACCATACGGGTCGTGTCCGGGATTTAGGGGAAGCCGCGGGTTTTCGTTTGCCGGCGATTAAACTTCTTTTATTCAGCGTCTCATCAAAAATGAAAATATTTTTGAAAACTACAAGTCTCATGCGTTTTAGTGGTGAAAAAATAATTTAAAAAATCGTTCGGGAAATGAGTTTAGTCCCTGGGTACTTTCTTTGTATACTTCTGACTATACGGGCCGAGTCAGGGAGTTACGGGAAATCGCAGGTTTTCGTTTGCCGCCGATTAAACTTCCTTTATTCAGCGTCTCATCAAAAATGAACACATTTTTGTAAACTACAAGTCTCATGCGTTTTAGTGCTGAAAAAATAATTTAAAAGATCGTTCGGGAAATGAGTTTAATCCCTGGGTACTTTCTTTGTATACTTTTGACCATACGGGTCGTGTCAGTGATTTAGGGGAAATTGCGAGTTTTCGTTTGCCGGCGATTTAACTTGCTTTATTCAGCGTCTCATCAAAAATGTAAACATTTTTAAAAAATACAAGTCTCATGCCTTTTAGTGATGAAAAACTAATATAAAAAATCGTTCGGGAAATTAGTTTACTCCCTGGGTACTTTCTTTGTATACTTTTGACCATACGGGTCGTGTCCGGGATTTAGGGGAAATCGCGGGTTTTCGTTTGCCGGCGATTAAACTTCTTTTATTCAGCGTCTCATCAAAAATGAAAATATTTTTAAAATCTACAAGTCTCATGCGTTTTACTGGTGCAAAAATCATTTAAAAAATCGTTCGGGAAATGAGTATACTCCCTGGGTACTTTCTTTGTATACTTCTGACTATACGGGCCGAGTCAGGGATTTACGGGAAATCGCGGGTTTTCGTTGGCCGCCGATTAAACGTCTTTTATTCAGCGTCTTATCAAAAATGAAAACATTTTTGTAAACTACAAGTCTCATGCGTTTTAGTGCTGAAAAAATAATTTAACAAATCGTTCGGGAAATGAGTTTACTCCCTGGGAACTTTCTTTGTATACTTTTGACAATACGGGTCGAGTCCGGGATTTACGGGAAATCACAGGTTTTCGTTTGCCGACGATTAAACTTCTTTTATTCAGCGTCTCATCAAAAATGAAAACATTTTTAAGAACTACAAGTCTCATGCGTTTTACTGGTGAAAAAATAATTTAAAAAATCGTTCGGGAAGTGAGTTTACTCCCTGGGTACTTTCTTTGTATACTTTTGAATATACGGGTCGTGTCAGGGATTTAGAGGAAATCGCGAGTTTTCGTTTGCCGGCGATTAAACTTGCTTTATTCAGCGTCTCATCAAAAATGTAAACATTTTTAAAAAATACAAGTCTCATGCGTTTTAGTGATGAAAAACTAATTTAAAAAATCGTTCAAGAAATTAGTTTACTCCCTGGGTACTTTCTTTGTATACTTTTGACCATACGGGTCGTGTCCGGGATTTAGGGGAAGCCGCGGGTTTTCGTTTGCCGGCGATTAAACTTCTTTTATTCAGCGTCTCATCAAAAATGAAAATATTTTTGAAAACTACAAGTCTCATGCGTTTTAGTGGTGAAAAAATAATTTAAAAAATCGTTCGGGAAATGAGTTTAGTCCCTGGGTACTTTCTTTGTATACTTCTGACTATACGGGCCGAGTCAGGGAGTTACGGGAAATCGCAGGTTTTCGTTTGCCGCCGATTAAACTTCCTTTATTCAGCGTCTCATCAAAAATGAACACATTTTTGTAAACTACAAGTCTCATGCGTTTTAGTGCTGAAAAAATAATTTAAAAGATCGTTCGGGAAATGAGTTTAATCCCTGGGTACTTTCTTTGTATACTTTTGACCATACGGGTCGTGTCAGTGATTTAGGGGAAATTGCGAGTTTTCGTTTGCCGGCGATTAAACTTGCTTTATTCAGCGTCTCATCAAAAATGTAAACATTTTTAAAAAATACAAGTCTCATGCCTTTTAGTGATGAAAAACTAATATAAAAAATCGTTCGGGAAATTAGTTTACTCCCTGGGTACCTTCTTTGTATACTTTTGACCATACGGGTCGTGTCCGGGATTTAGGGGAAATCGCGGGTTTTCGTTTGCCGGCGATTAAACTTCTTTTATTCAGCGTCTCATCAAAAATGAAAATATTTTTAAAAACTACAAGTCTCATGCGTTTTACTGGTGCAAAAATCATTTAAAAAATCGTTCGGGAAATGAGTATACTCCCTGGGTACTTTCTTTGTATACTTCTGACTATACGGGCCGAGTCAGGGATTTACCGGAAATCGCGGGTTTTCGTTTGCCGGCGATTAAACTTCTTTTATTCAGCGTCTCATCAAAAATGAAAACATTTTTGTAAACTACAAGTCTCATGCGTTTTACTGGTGAAAAAATAATTTAAAAAATCGTTCGAGAAATGAGTTTACTCCCTGGGTATTTTCTTTGTATACTTTTGAATATACGGGTCGTGTCAGGGATTTAGGGGAAATCGCAAGTTTTCGTTTGCCGGCGATTAAACTTGCTTTATTCAGCGTCTCATCAAAAATGTAAACATTTTTAAAAAATACAAGTCTCATGCGTTTTAGTGATGAAAAACTAATTTAAAAAATCGTTCGGGAAATTAGTTTACTCCCTGGGTACTTTCTTTGTATACTTTTGACCATACGGGTCGTGTCCGGGATTTAGGGGAAGCCGCGGGTAGAGATAGGAAAACCCCAATTATAGGACAGACCCCGTTAGCACTTTACCATTCCACGTCAAATTATAGATCATCTCCGTTAAATCAACGATAGAAGAGTCGATAAAATCCATGTGCACTTTACCACTTTACGCCAAATAAGCGGGAATGCTCTATAATATCTGTCCAAAACCCCCTACCCGGCCGTGTCCCCCTGGGCCCCTCCCCGTCCCATGGGTCCCTCCCCACCCTCATCTGTCGTGTCCCCCAATTACAGTGTTATGTGTGTCTATAATGTCCTCTAGCCAGTGTGGTAATACCATCCTCCATAATTATGCGCTTATCATCATCTGCATTGAGCGCTAGTTTGTTTGTTTTTATGGTATGAACATCATGCTTAATCGATCGAAAGGTCATCTGTTCCCTGTAAACATTTTCACCCTCCGACAAGCATCTCCTATAGTCATCGAAACCTATTGTCTTCCTCACCACACATTTCTTGACACCCTTGCACCTCTTATCCTCCCTACCACATAGCTGTTTGTAAGCATAATTCTTAGCCCTAAGAGCGATAAATTCGGTCATTACCTTACCACCCAACTCATCCTTCATCAGACCAATGATCTTTTTATTCAAACCTGATGGTAGAGGTCTACCATCTTTCTTATCGTACCCTGATGTGTCAAATCTCAAAGCCACATCGTCGCCGATATCTTTGTAAAAGTCGTCGGTTTTGATATGATAAACGAATGAATCTGTATCCATGTAGCAAAGCTTTACATCCACACCATATTTTGGTCTCATGTAATCATAGTGGAACTCATACATAACTATCTTGGACAAGTCGAGAATTGCCAGCCCCAGGTAGATTGGCTTGTTTAGTTTGATCTTGATCTTGGACATCTCTATGCCCATCAGTGTTTCCGAGAACCACGTGCTACCCTTGAAGTTGGGCTTCATCACCATTTTCTCATAATTATTTTGGTTGGTGGCCAAACGTATATCCTTCTGCCTTCGCTGATTCTCCATTGTCTTCCCAAAGACCGAATTATTCATCAGCTTGAAAAAGTCCTTTTCGAAGTCATTAGTTGATTTGGTACGCAAATCAGTGTTGAAATCTATGTACGACTTCAACCACGCACTCTGATCAAATCTCAAGACCCTATGAACCTTCTCAAGAACAAGACCATGCTTCAACGCTTGATCAAGCGCACGGATATGAGTGATATATTTCTTCTTGTCTGAAAGACACGGTGTCAGCTTCTCGACGCCATTAATGATCTTCCTCTCGGGCATGAAAGGAAGGTCGCTATGAGAATCATGAAGCTCCCGTGGATAGCTAACATCAACCTCAAGGATGTACCCCTTTTCACCGTTTTCCACAGCTAATTGTGAAATCAGGTCGGGTGTAAAATCAGAAACCACGTCATCAACCCACTCAAACCCTCCGGTCGGCATCTTCTGAATCATGGCCCAGCCGTACAAATTATTTGCATCTAGGTACTGGAGATAGCTATTCATCTCCTTACTCTCAGATGTGTTGGCTTTGGTGGTATATTGTTTTTCCTCTTTCGGTACAGACGGTCCCCAACATACCTTTTCATACAAACCCATGATCTTATCCTTCACGGCTCTGTAAGCTTTACTAGTTTTCACCTTGATGACCCTAGGTACATGTTTCATCAACCAGCACCTCAATTCAATCAATTTTCTTTTTACAAAAGGCACGGTTTTAGCCATTTCCTGCTGCTCAATGCAATTCCCATCCGATGTGTTGTACTCGTCACCCATATACTTATTGTTGGCCTTGGCGTAGCGGTGGACAGCCTGACACAATCCACCCCTAATACCACTCTCAATGAACATGACCATCTCCATATCCGACAATAAATCTAGACTAACCTTGGTCTTTTTCAAACACGCCCTCCAGGCTAATCCCGGAGCAGTGTAAAAGTGAGCCGGGTCTAGATCGTAGTTTCTCAGGCATGTTTCTCTGAATGTCTCAAACACATCACTCAGAAGCAGAACATCCGTCTTGAGATAGATATCATGATAAACGCCCATATTTTCAACTTTCATGTCCTTCCACACCTTCTGGGCATGCGCATAATCGGCATCGCTGATACCATTCATGTTCAGCTTGCTGTAGAAATCATCCTTTGACGGGAGCTCAGTTTCATTAAACCTATCGAATGAGTTAACATACTCATATGGGTATACACCCTTCCTTCTCATTATGTTGAATTCGTCACCATTGAAGAATTTTCTAAGGTTTTTGCATTGATCATCTGATAGGTTGTCAGCCAGGGAGCTTAGGCCACTTGACATAAATCTAAATGAGTCTGTGAATCTCAGTTGTATCTTTTTGTCTTTGGTCTCACCATTTTTGTCAATGTATTCACCAACCTTAACATCCGTAGAGAAAGAGATATATTTCTCCTTATTCTCCGCGATTACACCCATACCATCTTCTCCGTACTTCCTAGCAAGCTCCTTAATGAATAAATGCGCATCGTAGCCACTCAGATTGTGGAAGACAACCGGAATATAATTAGGAACCTTGTAACGCAGATTACATTTCTGATGGGCAGCCCCACGAAACTTACCGGTGAAATGGCAGTGATCCCTAACCTTGATGTCATCCTTGTCATCAAATTCTTCCATGCAAATGTGGCACACCCTGGCTCTATTGAAACCGTCACGCTCTTCATCCGTCAGTGGATCCATTGCTTTCTGAGGAAACATGTTATATAACCTTTTCGCCTCAGAAACTACATGATCTACAAAGCGCGGGACACAGTCCTCACCGCGGTAAAGCTTCAGAGGGTCAAGCACTTCACCATGAGCATATTTACTATAACAACAGAATCCGGTGGGAACATGTTTACCAACTTTCTCGGTGGATGATCCGCATTTTCTCTCATCTTCTGGCAACTCTTTTGTAAAAGCTTCGAAATCGGCATACATGATGAATGGGGCTTTGAGCTGAAACTTACCATCGGTGAAGGCTAGGGTGCTACCCTCCTTAGGGAGTTGAATCTTAGCGGCATCGTTATTCTTGCAATACTCAAAGTGCTCATCCCTTTTCTGTTCGCTTGGAAAACCAGAGA
This sequence comes from Hydractinia symbiolongicarpus, assembly GCF_029227915.1. NCBI lineage: Eukaryota > Metazoa > Cnidaria > Hydrozoa > Anthoathecata > Hydractiniidae > Hydractinia > Hydractinia symbiolongicarpus. Next base: position 32,269,423 of record NC_079877.1, read on the forward strand.
GACAATTCAAGCAATAATGCTCTCTATGTCCATCCTTCGAGTTAACCTTGCTCAGTACACCGCTCAAGTTCTTAACAGCAATGTAGTGTTTCTTATCACCCTCACACAGCAAAAACAAAACAACCGTCTCCTTACGGTCAAGATGCTTCGACTTGCGACACATGTAGATACCTTCTCTCTCATCCTTTGTCAAAACATGCACAGCGACATCGGGGTTCCTTCTCTCAAACAAATCTATCTTGTTTAGCGCCATTGGGAAAGTTAGACCATCCCAATTATACTTATCATGCTTCTTAAGGATTGAGATTCGTTCAGGGTGATTATCGATCTTATCATGATTGAGAGCAGCGATAACGGCCCATCTGAAACATTTATCATCATCCTCGTTATGAGGGTTAATCACAGATCGCTTTCCACTGAAGTTCTCGGGCAGCGGCAAGTAAGAACTACCTCTAGTTAATTTTAGTTTGTGAAAGTCCACATGCATATGCAAGATTTTATCAATTGTGAATCCGCTAGCTGGCAGCGCGGGGTTCTCAATCTGCTCGATTATCTTTTTACGCATCCGATCGAAAACATCGGAAATGTCATCGTGGGCGTGCAGTATCTCCATATAGCTATTGAAAGCTTTATCGACATGTACACACGGGGCATCGGTCGAGCTGGTGTCCTCCCTTACCCACTTCACCCACAAGGTCGCCTGAGTCTTCAGCGACTTCTTCTGCCTGAGCACGTCACTCATCAACCTATTTACGACGTGCTCGACCTTTTCGAGAAAGACCCTGACATTCTTCCCACCATCCGAGTTTATTTTGAAACGTTTGTATGAACCTACAAAAGCTTCTTCAATGGGGGTATAGGGGTTTTCCTCCTCCTCCTCCTCCTCCTCCTCCTCCTCCACCTCTTCCTCTTCCTCTTCCTCTCCACTGCCCTTTTTATACAAACCCATGATATTATCCTTCATGGTTTTGAAAGCTTTGCTCGCTTTCTCCTTAACAGCCTCAGGTACATGATTTATTAACCAGTCTCTCCATTCGATCAACTTGCTTTTCAAATCCATGTCTTGTTGGCTAGTGCCCGGTCTCGGTGCTGGTATGGGTGCTGATACCGGTCTCGGCATGGGTACGGGTCTGGTGGGTCTTGGCACCGGTATGGGTCTGGTGGGTCTTGGCACCGGTACGGGTCTGGTGGGTCTCGGCGCTGGTACGGGTCTGGCGGGTCTCGGCATGGGTACGGGTGCTGACACAGTAGTGGGTGTCAATAATTCGATCAGATCGGCCTTTCTGAGCCTTGAGTAGCCACGTAGGCCGCGTTCTCTAGCGAGAGCTCTTAATTCAACAACTGTATTTCTCGAAGTCATGCTTGGTTATGATATACGATTTTGTAATCTTTAATCCATTTTTTCTAAAAATCGTAAACCGTGTTGGAGGGTCGTGAGTGTCCTAGTTTGTGGGGCAACCACCATGCTAAATTGTAGTAAAACACGCTTTGTGATACATACATCGATACACCATGGGTACCCACCCATTGGCACCTCGAGGGTCGTGAATCACATTTGTTACCCGTCCGAGTAACAAAAATGCCCAATCACTTAGGTCTTAGATATGCCTCCCGGTAGTGAACAACCGGATCTCGAGGGTCTCGGTGCCGGTACGGGTCTCGGCGCTGGTACTGGTCTGGCAGGTCTCGGCACGGGTACCGGTCTAACCGGTGCTGAAACGGTAGTTGGTCTCAAAAATTCGATCAGATCGGCCTTTCTGAGCCTTAAGTAGCCATGATGTAGGCCGCGTTCTCTAGAGGATTTTTCTCTAGCAAGATGTATTAATTCGGAAACTGTATTTCTCGAAGTCATGCCCGGTTGTTCACTACCGGGTCTCGGCACAGGTACCGGTCTAACCGGTGCTGAAACGGTAGTTGGTCTCAAAAATTCGATCAGATCGGCCTTTCTGAGCCTTAAGTAGCCATGATGTAGGCCGCGTTCTCTAGAGGATTTTTCTCTAGCGAGATGTATTAATTCGGAAACTGTATTTCTCGAAGTCATGCTCGGTTGTGATATACGATCTGTGGATCTTTAAGCCGTTTTTATAAATCGTTAACCGGGGTGGAGGATCGTGAGGGGCTTCGTTCGCGAGGATCGTGAGGGGCTTCGTTCGCGAGGATCGTGAGGGGCTTCGTTCGCGAGGATCGTGAGGGGCTTCGTTCGCGAGGATCGTGAGGGGCTTCGTTCGCAAGACAACCACCCGACCCCACGGCGGTAAAACGCGGTTTATGATACTGACCGCTCCACCATGGGTGGACCGGTTAGACCATGGGTACCCACCCACCAACATTTGTTACTCGTCTGAGTAACAAAAAAATACCCAATCACTTGGATCTTTTGTCGTTATAACGTTTTTGAGCTTTTAGATATGCCTCCCTGTTTTTCGACCTCCACCTTGAACAGTATCCATACCATTCCTTCTTGGTATCCAGATCGATGGTGTAGGATGGGTCGAGATCATTCTTCTCAATCACCTCAACCAGTTTAGCCTTTCTCATACCCACGATATACTTAATTCCGCGGGATTTGGCAACCTCTCGCAACTCTCTCAGTTTCATCAATTTGTAGTCCGGTGTGGTATCCATGTCTGACATATTAATATAATATATGAAAAACTTTAAGCACTTTTATCGTACCACATCATAACACAAAAAGGAGATAAATAAAGGTGTGCATAAATAAAACATGTCAAAACTTCAAGAGACTTACTATCAACCTCAAAATTTATGGAAAGGACAAAAGGCTGTTCAGAATTTAAGAGTATTCGGCTTCGGGCCAAAGGAGATTAAGAAGTGGCTATCAAAACAAGCATTTTGGCAAGTACATTTACCCGCCCCAAAACATGTTGAAAGACCACATTATGAAGTTACCACCCCTAATGATTTACATCAATTCGATTTATTGTACATGCCCGGTGACATACTGTATGGTAATAAATATAAGTACATTTTGTCGGGAATCGATGCTGCTTCCAGATACAAGGTAGCCCGACCTTTGAGGACTAAGAAAGCCAAAGAGGTTGCCGCTATGATTGAGGACATCTACAAGGCAGGACCATTAACTTATCCGAAAACTTTCCAATGTGATAACGGTTCAGAATTCAAGGCAGATGTATCAAAGCTGTTGGAGAAGCATAAGGTTGAAATTAAAAGGGCGACTACAAAATATAAGCATACGCACACAGCTTTTGTTGAGGCGTTGAACAAGATACTTGCCGAAAATTTATTCAAAATACAAGATGCCCAAGAACTGAATGATTCGGAAAAGGTATCATCTACATGGGTTAAGCATCTGTATAAACTGATTGATAGGCTAAACGATACAAAGACGCAGATGATTGATATGAAGCCAAAAGATGCTATTATAATGAAAGAGGTGCCTTTGGTTAATCAAGAGAGCTATCCACCTGAAGTAGAATTACCTAAAGATGGCCTGTATAGATATCTACTACAACCTGGTGAAGAGCATGATGATGGGCGGAGACGGGCAACCGATAGAATATGGTCGAAAAACACATATAGATTGCGTGAGGTAATAGCGCAACCTGGTAACCGTGTAATGTACTATGTTCAAGACGGACCTGGACGGGCTTTTGTAAAAGAGGAATTGATGTTAATACCCGAAGATACAGAATTACCTCCTGATTATGTGCAAGGTTGGTGAAAAAGGGGGTGATATCTTTACTTGTTTCTGGTAAAGATGATGCCGGGGATCGCGCGGGTCGGTCGGCAGATAGGGCCGCTATGGCTCAGTCTTGGGGGACGATCGCGCCGCATAATGTCACAAACCGCCTTAATATTAATTTTTATCGTACCACACGAAATATGCAAGCGGTGTACATGCGCACATCACTAACCTTGATTTACGGTCCTTCTGAGGCTTTGAACCTCGTCCATTAGACTTTTTTCAAACTGGCTGCGAGTTTCGCTCTCCATCTTTCTGTCGGTTTTCGTCATCTTGTCCAGAGCTTCGTAGTATATACCGCTCAGGGTTTGAAATTCAATGTGAGTAATGTCGTCATTATTCAGAGCCCGCGAGACGGAGTTTTCAAACACGGCGATGGCGGACGTCGCAACATCATATAATTTCATGACCTTGTCAAGTTTGCTCCGATATCTTTTAATCAGAGCCATGACGGAGCCCGTGAAAATGGTTCCGGACAGTGCCACGGCTCCCAATCCCACGGAAGCGGGGATTCCGATGAGCGTGGCACCGGTTACAACCGAACCTATGCCCGAAGCGACGGTTAGGGCCGTGGCGCTGGCATTTAAAAGCACCAGTCTGTGCAGCGTCTTGTTATATTTCTCATATTTTGTATTGAACTTATCACGTAATTTTCTAAGCTCCCCAAGTTGAGAGTTCACAGTATTAGTATTAAACTTGTCCTGCTCGCTCGAATACTCGGGAGCCGTGGGTAGCTTCGGATAAATCTCTGCCATTGTGTGGTTACTACAAAGAAAAAAACTTTACTCTAAATAACCTATATCCAGTTTATCCAGATCCTTGAGAGTTTCATGATAAGTATCACACAAACTCTCAAAATCTGCTCTACAGATGTCCCGAGTGTTCCAGGGTAGCGTTTGATCGAAAACATCGATTGCATTTTGTACAACGCGATGCGCGGCTCTTAATTTGTCAAGTTTCTCCCGATATGTTCCGACATATTGGCTGGTAACCGCATAGGAAGCCGAGCCCAACAGACACATGCCAGAATTCTGCATGTAATTCCCACGGGGACCGCCTAAGTTTCTAATAATGGTCGCCGCGGTCGCTATCGAGCCGGCAATGGCCGCGGTTCCGGATAATCCCTCCAGAACCGACCATATGATCAGAGACCTCCAGCGATCCTTCTCGAGGTCTTGGAACTTGCCCCGCAATTTCACCAGCTCGTCAAGTTGGGAATTGGATATATCCGTTTTAAACAATTCTTCTCTGGTACTAGAACTCTCTGCCATTTCTATTATATTAGGAAAAAACTATCCTTTAAATAAAATAATGGCGGAAATTGATATTGATCCGTTTGGTGACCATGGTCAACCCGACGAGGGTACCGATGACTCCACACCTCTGGTACCGAGGGAGCGCACACGAGTACAGATACATACACCTGATGAGGAGACATCATTCGGTGGAGAAACCTCTCTGCGCTCCAGAGTTACCAGTGAGCTGGTTAAATCGCTCTATGAGAAGCTACTAACTATGTATCCAAACGAGAACCCGAGCGTGATACATACCGATCTGTTTGAGTCTCGTGGCAAGGAATTATACTACAAGGGTGATAACAGACCTCTGACAAATGGCGGATCTCTAAGGACCGTCGGCACCATTGCGGATATACTGGGCAAGAAAAGGCTGCGCGGTTTGGGGTTCGATATACCGAAAGGTAGTATAACCCCCCGACAGGCCGCTAGGCTAAACAAAATAGAAGAGAGACTACCGTCACCGGATAAAATAGAGAATGCGACCGATATAGAATTAGAAACCATGTCTGGAGATGTTTTGAACAGTGCGGAAGATTTAATTTCATTGGTCAAACAACAATCTGTAGACCATGAAGCAACCCAGACCGGCGATCTATTTGAATATCCTATGCGTGAATTGCTAGGATTGGATAGATCATTGAGAAACATAAGAGGAAGTCTTCAGGATGAAGTTGCAAAAAAGGTTCAGCTCGAACAGCATATTGACAGAGAAAAAAACAAGTTGGAAGAGATGGAAAACACACCAAATATGACCGAGGAACAACAAAATGAAGCGAAAGAAAGGTTGAAAGGTTTGCAAAATGATTTGAAAGGCCGGCAAGAGATTATCGACATTCTCAAAGGTAAACTTAACAGTCAAATAAAAAGCATCAGGGAGACAATCGCCAAAGTACTTGACAAAGAAACCACATTGGGTGAAAAGATACGAACCCTATTCCGTGAGCAGGGTATCACCATCGTCAGTGTACTAACGGCATTTGGTATGGTTATCGGCCTTCTCGTAAAAGCTTTGACGCCCGGAGGTGGGGGGTCATCCACCGGTAATACAAAAAATCATGAAAAAACCGAAGGTGGTGCGAGGGAATGGATAAAGAACAAGCTGAGCGCTCTGGGATCTCTCCTGGGTAGATTGGCCGGTGCCGCAGCTGCGTCACTACCTGGTATAATTGGATCCATCGTATCGTGGATCCTAAATAGAGCAAAGGAGGTCGTCGGTTGGTTGAGTCAAAACCTGTGGGCTTTGATAGTCGGAATCGGAGGTCTGATGTACACCTACATGGTGACAAAGCGTTAGCTGATCTGGAATATATGTTACATGACACATGTAACATAATACCCGCGGCATGGTACTATTTTTCGAAATACCACACGGCGCCTCCGACACCAATCATGCTTAGCGCGATAAATGCCAATTCCCGTTCATGTTGGCCGTTGCTGGGTGTATAAAAGTCGCTCAATACGGGCTTGCGCGGAATATCTGTGAGAGGTGACCCTCCAAATACTTTTTTATATTCCCGCATCGCGTCATCCAGCTCCGTGAATTTACCCTCGGCCTTCTTCTCAAGTCTGAGCTGCTTATTGATAAAGTCAACCCTCTCCTGTCTTTTACGTTGCCATATAACCTGAGCCTTTTGCAGCTGTTCTATGGCCAGATCATGCCGCTTCCGTTCCTTATCTATCCTATCCTTTGATAAACTTGAAAAGAGGTAGCTTGATCCGGTGAAGGCCAAAGCGTTCGCGAAGGCACCTCCCAACATCATTGCAATTGAAGCCATGTTTATATAATCCGGTATAATATAGTGGCGTTATTTTAATACGATAGCCTCGGAGTCTATGACATCAGAGTCGTCTATGACCTCGGTATCGATGTATTCCACCTTGGGTAAAATCCTCTCAACTTTCTTGCGCTGGCATAAAACCCAGACCAACCATTCCAGTATTCGCAACATTATATATTTATAGTTTCAGGTATAATTTTTTGCTTAACTAGATATTCTCTTGTCATTTCACTTGCGGCGACTATGGCTACAAGCTTTCCTGTATCTTCCAGGTCAAACTTCTGAATTGAGGGTGGTGTCATTTTTAATACCTTTTTCCCGAGCATTGAATAGCCCACAGCGAAAACGCATACGACCGATGCTTTATAAATATCGTTGACTATACTTTTCTTATCCATGCCTTATATTTACTTCAAGATTATAGTATCGCGATATTATCCCTTTATTCCATTTCAAGCTTACTTATTCTCATAGTTTTTTTATTACCTGAGTTACTTGGTGGGGTACCCTTCACCTTAATATTTTTGTCCTTATTTTTATAGACGAAATAAGCACCAATTAAGACAAGTACTATCACCCCACCACCACCCATTATTGCGTAGTTCACTCCGCCGTGTTTGGGGCCGTCTGTCACAGAATCCTCAATGACAATATCCTTAGGATCCTCCAACTGTGTCTGGGGTGCTGAGTGTGTCTGAGGTGCCGGCTGGGTTTGTGTCTGAGGTGCCGACTGTACCTCCGTCTGTGCCATGAGCCATTTTTTATATTCCTCCCTCTTTTTATGGTTGTATTCCGCCAACCTCTTACCAGATTCAACCTTTTTAGGGTTCTTCGTTGTCACCTGAATAGGGGTCTGTTCCTCTGACATCTTTATTATCTATATCTATATTATTATTTGCGTTTAAATTTCTTCCAGCGATATAATGCCTACCTGTAATTAGACCCACACTGATTGGTGATAGTAGTGATCCGAACTTATAATATAGATCACATGTGAACCTTTGGAGTGCCGAGTTTAGGAATGGATCATTCTCCAGGTCATCACTCAGAGCTTTTTGATTTTTTATACCGAGAGCTGTACAGGCGCCCATGGAGTACATGTGGATTATTGACTGTCCCAAAGACTTTACCATTTGACCGGATAGTTTAGCCTCGTATATGGTGAACAGTTTATCCACCTCATCATTCTTGAGCTTCTGGATCTCCGCCTCCGTATACATCTTACCAAGATATAACTTGCTATTCCCGGTCAGCACGCACTCGAGCAATTTCTGTCTCTTCCCATCATCCCGCTCATCCCGTTCATCGATAAAAATTAGGTTGTCAATTGCCGTTTCAGCCATTTTCAATAGCCATAGGTATTTTTTAATACAAAAAAGACAGAAACTAACCAATACCAGCAATAGCACTACAGCTATCACCAGTAATATGAAATTTATATATTCTATCATGGTCCTATAGGAGTCTATAGGAGTATTATAGGAGTATTATAGGAGTATTATAGGAGTATTATAGGAGTATTATAGGAGTCTTATAGGAGTCTATAGATCTGTTAGATACTTTTGTTACAAGACTCTTGTAACAAAAAACGTCCAATCTAGCAAATCACGTGAGTTCTTGGATGTTCCATCCTCATGACTAAATGTGTATATTTTCCATCTTTTAGCCTTTCCTTAACCTTCTGGATCTCCGATGATTCAATGACATCATTCTCTTCGTGGATGGTTGCGAGATCATGTCTGTCCTTCGGATACCACACATATAACATTTTTGCCTGCCTTCGTAAGTTCTTCGGTATCGCGGTGTATGATTGTGTGAGTAGCCACATGGTGTGGTTTCGATGCCGACCGCTGATGGCCAGCTCCAGAAGCGGTTGCCTCTTTTTGTCCAGTTTCTCATCCGCGATGATGTCGTCGATCAGGAATAATGTTTCGTACCCGGCACAGAAATCCGTCATCTTTTGAATCCATTCGTACAACATGCCCATGGGCTCAATTAGAATCACATATCTATCCCTCCAGAACCAGTTACTCCCCATATATGTCTTGTTCCACCTTAATGTTGGACATATAATCACAATGAAATCAAAGTGATCAAAGTATTTACTCTCTAGTAATGTTACAACGCGTCTGGATTTTCCACAGCCCGTGGGACCGACGAATAATGCCGTGTGAGGATCTTTCATGTAGTCCATCTTAATATAGTACATCCATAATTTCACCGTTTTGAATATTTAATTGAGCATCCATGATTAGATATATGTCGGCGTTTAAGGATCCCGCGGTTTCGGCCGTCTTTTCAACTTGCAGTGTGATGCCCTCGCTCGCATTTTCAATCCGTCGGCCGGTCCCGTGCAGCGAGTTTTCATCTATGGTTCTGAAATCCAGCCATAGGACATATTTCGTGGTTAGGTAGTCCGCGACCTTCACATCATGTAGTTGCAGATGTTTCTGTATTTCACCGGCGTTGCTGTCCTTTTGCTTGCCCTCTGCGAAATACTTGCATATTTCACCATAATGCTCAAACGGTTGCATCCCCTGAGCGAAAAGTTGGTTAGGCTTACCCTCAACTATGGCGGATACCTTTTTGATCTTAGGATTGTAGAACCTACCGGTATCTCGTTTGTAAGCTTTCTCTTCCTCAAACAGAACCAATATACCCTTCAGGGACTTGCACGGTGTATTGAATGACCAATTCCACGTTGTGTCCGACTTATCCACCCTAATTTGTCTATGTCTCAGAAATCTGTCATAGAGTACAGCCATGTTTTGGTATTCATTTGAAATGAATCTGGCGAGTGTGGGTTGTGTCACAATCTCATATTCGAGAGATATGTTGGAGATTTTGTATTTAGCATCCGGCGCAGGTGCCGATGTGGCACCGGAAGGTTTGGTTGGTGTTGATAATACTACCCTGTCATAATTGTTGAATGTTATCTCATAACACAGCCTATTACCTAATCCAGCCTGATAATATGGGATCGTGCTATCCAACATTTCAAAATCTAGTGGTATGGTGAACTTGTTTTTGTATGCATCATAAATAGCTTTGTCCGCTACCTCTGATGCGTCTTTATCCGCGGCTCCAACTCTCAGTTTCATACAGTTTTCTGTACACCCTTCATCAAAGATGATACCTTGTCTTATTGCATTTCTTTTTTCGGACTTGGTTAGCGATAAATCTCTGTAGCACCCGAAAAGATCAAAGTCATCAATGCTCAGAATCTCGGTACCCTCGAACTTGATAGCTAGCTTTTTAACAATTGACCTCCCTATGTTAGAGACCAATGTTCTCTTCGTGTCGACTTTTGACTCGAGTTCAACGTCGAAACTTATTTTCGAAGTACCAGGAACAATGACATCATCGTTACCTAAATTAGGGAACCTAATCAGGAGTAACTGGTTCTGATCAATCTCACTTGGGTTGTGAGTGACAATTACTTTTTGATGCGTTCCTTTTACGCCATGTGCGATCCTAAGTGAACGCTCTGGGTTTAACTTTTTCCCGTATTCCATGCTATTCCATATTACTTTTATTTTATTTTACTTTAATTCGGTTAATGCTACGGTATCATCTGTACGCCGTATCTCTTATGTGAATGGTAACTGTTGTCTTCATACCACCCCATAACACCTTACCATCCTGACCTGTGACTCTCATGGTAAGTGATTGAAGTAAACCTTTCTTTAGTTTCTTATATTGCGGATTTTTCGGTTCAATATATGTAAAATCACCACCATACTCGGATATATGATATGTCATCAGGTTGTTGCTATATTCACCATCTTTAAGATTTAACGAGTTATCCAATTCATTAAGATTAAAATGTAGTTCCGTTACACCCCCTAGATTGAATATTTTACTCAACTTAGAGTTTCTAGCTAGTTGTGTTGATTTTACATCACCTCTCACGATTGAATTCAACTCCCTCCCTGTGTACTGCCGACCCTGTTGTAACCTAACCGTGGTAACTCCGTCAGCCAAGGGTATATCTATTGGAGCTGTAGCTACATATGTGACATTATCCGAAAACGTCTCCACGATCGCAACCTCCTTTGTACCATGTGAGTTGTCTATCGGTTGATACAAATAGATTTTCTTCTCGCTATTTACGTCCTTTATTGTGATATACATTATTATATTAGAGATTGTGAATATATTTAAATCAAAGAATGGATGACATTTTCAGATATAACCCGAATGCGGCATATAAGCCAAATGGAGGGCGGGATCTTCAAATATTGGGCGCTAGGGATCTGTGCAAACAGGCCATTATTGTGTCCGAAAGTGGCTCTTTCCCCGCTTCCTTTCCTAATATTTTTACCAATTATGAACTTAGTCATAACGCGCAACGTATGAGAATTTGGAATGAGCAACCTTTTAGATTATGGCAAACCCTGCTAAATTTCGCCACTTGGTGCGCTTCAAGTGCCTGTGGGGTAAGTTCGGAACACCTGAAGGATGGTAGATCTATGGTCAGGTCAATATATCGTTTTCATGTGTATTATCACATTAGGCGAATCATTAAGCGCCTACAGACACCTCTACCCTTTGAGAATAGCTTCAATCGATACGACAATCCCTATTCAAATGAGGAATTTCTAAAAATCTGTGGCGAGTATGATGTTGATTCCAACCCCATGAAATACAGAGGTCAGTACTTTTTCAGTTCATATCAAAAAAGACGTAAAGACTATCCAACTCCCGGGTTGAGTTATTTCACTAACGACTCCATGACGCGGTGGATTGTGGAAAAATCCGATGGATTTACAAAAACGGGCCTTGTGAAGATCTCTAGCAGTGTTAGAGCCTATGCCTATCTAGTTCTTAGTTCTCAGGCCTCGGCACGCTCCTCCATCCTTGGTAATGATTCAAGTGCTCTGACCGCCCAAAGAGTTTTTATGAATAACCTTGAGGACATTGTTAACCGTAGGGTTGATATTCAGGAGGACATTAAACGTTATCAGGATACGTTAAACTACGCTTCAAGTAAGGTTGATTATTCGGTTGGACAAGGTATTTATATGTTACCTAGTGACATGAATCTCAGAATTAAGACCGGTGTGGTGGGTTACAACAACAAGATTTTGATATCGGGTGAAGATCTTACCATTGGTATTAATCGAAAGGTCAATGTTACCGAAAAAACAGCTGAATCACATAAAAAGAAGCCGGTAACACCCGATCATCCTGATATCCATCCCGATAAACACATCACCGTACACCACGTGGATACTACAGATAAACACATTACTGCACCTTACCACAAAGATACTCCTCCTACACACGAAGATGAGAAGATCGCTCTTGTGATTGTTATGACAACGGGTTATTTCATATGGTATTTGTTTAGATAAAGAATGACGTCAATTAAATGTCAATCAAGCCAGAATAACAATAGAGAAACAATGCATTCCTTACATACCAAATATCCTTAGCAACGGCTACTTTCGTTTTGACTTTTTTCTTATGTAAACAACTTTCTGGTATGTAAAATATGTAAAATCCTATTGTTATAAGCGTTTGATTGACAGATGGTAGATAACAAAAACTGCTTTCCGATAGAATCTATAAAGTGGTATAAAGAGATGTAATCGTGAATATAAACACAATGGCTTTTCCAACAGTTGAAGAATTTGAACAAAACATAGAACAAGTTACTCCGATCATAAAGTGGAGAGAGCTGCCTAAAAACGATATTTACCTTGTTAAATATGTGAAAGAGATGGAAATATCAAGACCTGGTGCTCTTTCTGAAAAATCTATGTATGCGGAGGTTCAAGATAGAATGGGAAATAAATATAAGACATGGTTGCCCGCAAGACTTTGTGATGAATTAAAGGATTATAGTTTCAAGGGTGATGCCTTTGTCAGATCAAATGGTCTCAAACAATCTCAAAATTATCATCAAAATCGATTCTTCAGTTATGACATTATGTGGCGCTAAACCTTGCAATGTTGCAATCATCTTTACTTGTTTCTGGTAAAGATAGACACACACATAACACTGTAATTGGGGGACACGACAGATGAGGGTGGGGAGGGACCCATGGGACGGGGAGGGGCCCAGGGGGACACGGCCGGGTAGGGGGTTTTGGACAGATATTATAGAGCATGCCCGCTTATTTGACGTAAAGTGGTAAAGTGCACATGGATTTTATCGACTCTTCTATCGTTGATTTAACGGAGATGATCTATAATTTGACGTGGAATGGTAAAGTGCTAACGGGGTCTGTCCTATAATTGGGGTTTTCCTATCTCTCGGGTTTTCGTTTGCCGGCGATTAAACTTCTTTTATTCAGCGTCTCATCAAAAATGAAAATATTTTTGAAAACTACAAGTCTCATGCGTTTTACTGGTAAAAAAATAATTTAAAAAATCGTTCGGGAAATGAGTTTAGTCCCTGGGTACTTTCTTTGTATACTTCTGACTATACGGGCCGAGTCAGGGAGTTACGGGAAATCGCAGGTTTTCGTTTGCCGCCGATTAAACTTCTTTTATTCAGCGTCTCATCAAAAATGAACACATTTTTGTAAACTACAAGTCTCATGCGTTTTAGTGCTGAAAAAATAATTTAAAAGATCGTTCGGGAAATGAGTTTAATCCCTGGGTACTTTCTTTGTATACTTTTGACCATACGGGTCGTGTCAGTGATTTAGGGGAAATTGCGAGTTTTCGTTTGCCGGCGATTAAACTTGCTTTATTCAGCGTCTCATCAAAAATGTAAACATTTTTAAAAAATACAAGTCTCATGCCTTTTAGTGATGAAAAACTAATATAAAAAATCGTTCGGGAAATTAGTTTACTCCCTGGGTACTTTCTTTGTATACTTTTGACCATACGGTTCGTGTCCGGGATTTAGGGGAAATCGCGGGTTTTCGTTTGCCGGCGATTAAACTTCTTTTATTCAGCGTCTCATCAAAAATGAAAATATTTTTAAAAACTACAAGTCTCATGCGTTTTACTGGTGCAAAAATCATTTAAAAAATCGTTCGGGAAATGAGTATACTCCCTGGGTACTTTCTTTGTATACTTCTGACTATACGGGCCGAGTCAGGGATTTACCGGAAATCGCGGGTTTTCGTTTGCCGGCGATTAAACTTCTTTTATTCAACGTCTCATCAAAAATGAAAATATTTTTGAAAACTGCATGTCTCATGCGTTTTACTGGTAAAAAAATAATTTAAAAAATCGTTCGGGAAATGAGTTTACTCCCATGGGTACTTTCTTTGTATACTTCTGACTATACGGGCCGAGTCAGGGATTTACGGGAAATCGCAGGCTTTTCGTTTGCCGCCGATTAAACTTCTTTTATCCAGCGTCTCATCAAAAATGAACACAGTTTTGTAAACTACAAGTCTCATGCGTTTTAGTGGTGAAGTACTAATTTAAAAAATCGTTCGAGAAATGAGTTTACTCCCTATGTACTTTCTTTGTATACTTTTGACCATACGGGTCGTGTCCGGGATTTAGGGGAAATCGCGGGTTTTCGTTTGCCGGCGATTAAACTTCTTTTATTCAGCGTCTCATCAAAAATGAAAACATTTTTAAAAACTAAAAGTCTTATGCGTTTTACTGGTGAAAAAATAATTTAAAAAATCATTCGGGAAATGAGTTTACTTCCTGGGTACTTTCTTTGTATACTTCTGACTATACGGGCCGAGTCAGGGATTTACGGGAAATCGCGGGTTTTCGTTGGCCGCCGATTAAACGTCTTTTATTCAGCGTCTTATCAAAAATGAAAACATTTTTGTAAACTACAAGTCTCATGCGTTTTAGTGCTGAAAAAATAATTTAAAAAATCGTTCGGGAAATGAGTTTACTCCCTGGGAACTTTCTTTGTATACTTTTGACTATACGGGTCGAGTCCGGGATTTACGGGAAATCACAGGTTTTCGTTTGCCGACGATTAAACTTCTTTTATTCAGCGTCTCATCAAAAATGAAAACATTTTTAAGAACTACAAGTCTCATGCGTTTTACTGGTGAAAAAATAATTTAAAAAATCGTTCGGGAAGTGAGTTTACTCCCTGGGTACTTTCTTTGTATACTTTTGAATATACGGGTCGTGTCAGGGATTTAGGGGAAATCGCGAGTTTTCGTTTGCCGGCGATTAAACTTGCTTTATTCAGCGTCTCATCAAAAATGTAAACATTTTTAAAAAATACAAGTCTCATGCGTTTTAGTGATGAAAAACTAATTTAAAAAATCGTTCGGGAAATTAGTTTACTCCCTGGGTACTTTCTTTGTATACTTTTGACCATACGGGTCGTGTCCGGGATTTAGGGGAAGCCGCGGGTTTTCGTTTGCCGGCGATTAAACTTCTTTTATTCAGCGTCTCATCAAAAATGAAAATATTTTTGAAAACTACAAGTCTCATGCGTTTTACTGGTAAAAAAATAATTTAAAAAATCGTTCGGGAAATGAGTTTAGTCCCTGGGTACTTTCTTTGTATACTTCTGACTATACGGGCCGAGTCAGGGAGTTACGGGAAATCGCAGGTTTTCGTTTGCCGCCGATTAAACTTCTTTTATTCAGCGTCTCATCAAAAATGAACACATTTTTGTAAACTACAAGTCTCATGCGTTTTAGTGCTGAAAAAATAATTTAAAAGATCGTTCGGGAAATGAGTTTAATCCCTGGGTACTTTCTTTGTATACTTTTGACCATACGGGTCGTGTCAGTGATTTAGGGGAAATTGCGAGTTTTCGTTTGCCGGCGATTAAACTTGCTTTATTCAGCGTCTCATCAAAAATGTAAACATTTTTAAAAAATACAAGTCTCATGCCTTTTAGTGATGAAAAACTAATATAAAAAATCGTTCGGGAAATTAGTTTACTCCCTGGGTACTTTCTTTGTATACTTTTGACCATACGGGTCGTGTCCGGGATTGAGGGGAAATCGCGGGTTTTCGTTTGCCGGCGATTAAACTTCTTTTATTCAGCGTCTCATCAAAAATGAAAATATTTTTAAAAACTACAAGTCTCACGCGTTTTACTGGTGCAAAAATCATTTAAAAAATCGTTCGGGAAATGAGTATACTCCCTGGGTACTTTCTTTGTATACTTCTCACTATACGGGCCGAGTCAGGGATTTACCGGAAATCGCGGGTTTTCGTTTGCCGGCGATTAAACTTCTTTTATTCACCGTCTCATCAAAAATGAAAATATTTTTGAAAACTGCATGTCTCATGCGTTTTACTGGTAAAAAAATAATTTAAAAAATCGTTCGGGAAATGAGTTTACTCCCTGGGTACTTTCTTTGTATACTTCTGACTATACGGGCCGAGTCAGGGATTTACGGGAAATCGCAGGTTTTCGTTTGCCGCCGATTAAACTTCTTTTATCCAGCGTCTCATCAAAAATGAACACAGTTTTGTAAACTACAAGTCTCATGCGTTTTAGTGCTGAAAAAATAATTTAAAAAATCGTTCGGGAAATGAGTTTAATCCCTGGGTACTTTCTTTGTATACTTCTGACTATACGGGCTGAGTCAGAGATTTAGGGGAAATCGCAGGTTTTCGTTTGCCGGCGATTAAACTTCTTTTATTCAGCATCTCATCAAAAATGAAAACATTTTTGAAAACTACAAGTCTCATGCGTTTTAGTGGTGAAAAAATAATTTAAAAAATCCTTCGGGAAATGAGTTTACTCCCTTGGTACTTTCTTTGTATACTTTTGACTATACGGGCCGAGTCCGGGATTTACTGGAAATCGCGGGTTTTCGTTTGCCGGTGATTAAACTTCTTTTATTCAGCGTCTCATCAAAAATGTAAACATTTTTAAAAAATACAAGTCTCATGCGTTTTAGTGATGAAAAACTAATTTAAAAAATCGTTCGGGAAATTAGTTTACTCCCTGGGTACTTTCTTTGTATACTTTTGACCATACGGGTCGTGTCCGGGATTTAGGGGAAGCCGCGGGTTTTGGTTGGCCAGCGATTAAACTTCTTTTATTCAGGTTCTCATCAAAAATGAAAATATTTTTGAAAACTACAAGTCTCATGCGTTTTACTGGTAAAAAAATAATTTAAAAAATCGTTCGGGAAATGAGTTTAATCCCTGGGTACTTTCTTTGTATACTTTTGACCATACGGGTCGTGTCAGGGATTTAGGGGAAATTGCGAGTTTTCGTTTGCCGGCGATTAAACTTGCTTTATTCAGCGTCTCATCAAAAATGTAAACATTTTTAAAAAATACAAGTCTCATGCCTTTTAGTGATGAAAAACTAATATAAAAAATCGTTCGGGAAATTAGTTTACTCCCTGGGTACTTTCTTTGTATACTTTTGACTATACGGGTCGTGTCCGGGATTTAGGGGAAATCGCGGGTTTTCGTTTGCCGGCGATTAAACTTCTTTTATTCAGCGTCTCATCAAAAATGAAAATATTTTTAAAAACTACAAGTCTCATGCGTTTTACTGGTGCAAAAATCATTTAAAAAATCGTTCGGGAAATGAGTATACTCCCTGGGTACTTTCTTTGTATACTTCTCACTATACGGGCCGAGTCAGGGATTTACCGGAAATCGCGGGTTTTCGTTTGCCGGCGATTAAACTTCTTTTATTCACCGTCTCATCAAAAATGAAAATATTTTTGAAAACTGCATGTCTCATGCGTTTTACTGGTAAAAGAATAATTTAAAAAATCGTTCGGGAAATGAGTTTACTCCCTGGGTACTTTCTTTGTATACTTCTGACTATACGGGCCGAGTCAGGGATTTACGGGAAATCGCAGGTTTTCGTTTGCCGCCGATTAAACTTCTTTTATCCAGCGTCTCATCAAAAATGAACACAGTTTTGTAAACTACAAGTCTCATGCGTTTTAGTGCTGAAAAAATAATTTAAAAAATCGTTCGGGAAATGAGTTTAATCCCTGGGCACTTTCTTTGTATACTTCTGACTATACGGGCCGAGTCCGGGATTTACTGGAAATCGCGGGTTTTCGTTTGCCGGTGATTAAACTTCTTTTATTCAGCGTCTCATCAAAAATGTAAACATTTTTAAAAAATACAAGTCTCATGCGTTTTAGTGATGAAAAACTAATTTAAAAAATCGTTCGGGAAATTAGTTTACTCCCTGGGTACTTTCTTTGTATACTTTTGACCATACGGGTCGTGTCCGGGATTTAGGGGAAGCCGCGGGTTTTCGTTGGCCAGCGATTAAACTTCTTTTATTCAGGTTCTCATCAAAAATGAAAATATTTTTGAAAACTACAAGTCTCATGCGTTTTACTGGTAAAAAAATAATTTAAAAAATCGTTCGGGAAATGAGTTTAATCCCTGGGTACTTTCTTTGTATACTTTTGACCATACGGGTCGTGTCAGGGATTTAGGGGAAATCGCGAGTTTTCGTTTGCCGGCGATTAAACTTGCTTTATTCAGCGTCTCATCAAAAATGTAAACATTTTTAAAAAATACAAGTCTCATGCCTTTTAGTGATAAAAAACTAATTTAAAAAATCGTTCGGGAAATTAGTTTACTCCCTGGGTACTTTCTTTGTATACTTTTGACCATACGGGTCGTGTCCTGGATTTAGGGGAAATCGCGGGTTTTCGTTTGCCGGCGATTAAACTTCTTTTATCCAGCGTCTCATCAAAAATGAAAATATTTTTGAAAACTACATGTCTCATGCGTTTTACTGGTAAAAAAATAATTTAAAAAATCGTTCGGGAAATGAGTTTACTCCCTGGGTACTTTCTTTGTATACTTCTGACTATAAGGGCCGAGTCAGGGATTTACGGGAAATCGCAGGTTTTCGTTTGCCGCCGATTAAACTTCTTTTATCCAGCGTCTCATCAAAAATGAACACAGTTTTGTAAACTACAAGTCTCATGCGTTTTAGTGCTGAAAAAATAATTTAAAAAATCGTTCGGGAAATGAGTTTAATCCCTGGGTACTTTCTTTGTATACTTCTGACTATACGGGCTGAGTCAGAGATTTAGGGGAAATCGCAGGTTTTCATTTGCCGGCGATTAAACTTCTTTTATTCAGCATCTCATCGAAAGGTAGTATAACCCCCCGACAGGCCGCTAGGCTAAACAAAATAGAAGAGAGACTACCGTCACCGGATAAAATAGAGAATGCGACCGATATAGAATTAGAAACCATGTCTGGAGATGTTTTGAACAGTGCGGAAGATTTAATTTCATTGGTCAAACAACAATCTGTAGACCATGAAGCAACCCAGACCGGCGATCTATTTGAATATCCTATGCGTGAATTGCTAGGATTGGATAGATCATTGAGAAACATAAGAGGAAGTCTTCAGGATGAAGTTGCAAAAAAGGTTCAGCTCGAACAGCATATTGACAGAGAAAAAAACAAGTTGGAAGAGATGGAAAACACACCAAATATGACCGAGGAACAACAAAATGAAGCGAAAGAAAGGTTGAAAGGTTTGCAAAATGAGTTGAAAGGCCGGCAAGAGATTATCGACATTCTCAAAGGTAAACTTAACAGTCAAATAAAAAGCATCAGGGAGACAATCGCCAAAGTACTTGACAAAGAAACCACATTGGGTGAAAAGATACGAACCCTATTCCGTGAGCAGGGTATCACCATCGTCAGTGTACTAACGGCATTTGGTATGGTTATCGGCCTTCTCGTAAAAGCTTTGACGCCCGGAGGTGGGGGGTCATCCACCGGTAATACAAAAAATCATGAAAAAACCGAAGGTGGTGCGAGGGAATGGATAAAGAACAAGCTGAGCGCTCTGGGATCTCTCCTGGGTAGATTGGCCGGTGCCGCAGCTGCGTCACTACCTGGTATAATTGGATCCATCGTATCGTGGATCCTAAATAGAGCAAAGGAGGTCGTCGGTTGGTTGAGTCAAAACCTGTGGTCTTTGATAGTCGGAATCGGAGGTCTGATGTACACCTACATGGTGACAAAGCGTTAGCTGATCTGGAATATATGTTACATGACACATGTAACATAATACCCGCGGCATGGTACTATTTTTCGAAATACCACACGGCGCCTCCGACACCAATCATGCTTAGCGCGATAAATGCCAATTCCCGTTCATGTTGGCCGTTGCTGGGTGTATAAAAGTCGCTCAATACGGGCTTGCGCGGAATATCTGTGAGAGGTGACCCTCCAAATACTTTTTTATATTCCCGCATCGCGTCATCCAGCTCCGTGAATTTACCCTCGGCCTTCTTCTCAAGTCTGAGCTGCTTATTGATAAAGTCAACCCTCTCCTGTCTTTTACGTTGCCATATAACCTGAGCCTTTTGCAGCTGTTCTATGGCCAGATCATGCCGCTTCCGTTCCTTATCTATCCTATCCTTTGATAAACTTGAAAAGAGGTAGCTTGATCCGGTGAAGGCCAAAGCGTTCGCGAAGGCACCTCCCAACATCATTGCAATTGAAGCCATGTTTATATAATCCGGTATAATATAGTGGCGTTATTTTAATACGATAGCCTCGGAGTCTATGACATCAGAGTCGTCTATGACCTCGGTATCGATGTATTCCACCTTGGGTAAAATCCTCTCAACTTTCTTGCGCTGGCATAAAACCCAGACCAACCATTCCAGTATTCGCAACATTATATATTTATAGTTTCAGGTATAATTTTTTGCTTAACTAGATATTCTCTTGTCATTTCACTTGCGGCGACTATGGCTACAAGCTTTCCTGTATCTTCCAGGTCAAACTTCTGAATTGAGGGTGGTGTCATTTTTAATACCTTTTTCCCGAGCATTGAATAGCCCACAGCGAAAACGCATACGACCGATGCTTTATAAATATCGTTGACTATACTTTTCTTATCCATGCCTTATATTTACTTCAAGATTATAGTATCGCGATATTATCCCTTTATTCCATTTCAAGCTTACTTATTCTCATAGTTTTTTTATTACCTGAGTTACTTGGTGGGGTACCCTTCACCTTAATATTTTTGTCCTTATTTTTATAGACGAAATAAGCACCAATTAAGACAAGTACTATCACCCCACCACCACCCATTATTGCGTAGTTCACTCCGCCGTGTTTGGGGCCGTCTGTCACAGAATCCTCAATGACAATATCCTTAGGATCCTCCAACTGTGTCTGGGGTGCTGAGTGTGTCTGAGGTGCCGGCTGGGTTTGTGTCTGAGGTGCCGACTGTACCTCCGTCTGTGCCATGAGCCATTTTTTATATTCCTCCCTCTTTTTACGGTTGTATTCCGCCAACCTCTTACCAGATTCAACCTTTTTAGGGTTCTTCGTTGTCACCTGAATAGGGGTCTGTTCCTCTGACATCTTTATTATCTATATCTATATTATTATTTGCGTTTAAATTTCTTCCAGCGATATAATGCCTACCTGTAATTAGACCCACACTGATTGGTGATAGTAGTGATCCGAACTTATAATATAGATCACATGTGAACCTTTGGAGTGCCGAGTTTAGGAATGGATCATTCTCCAGGTCATCACTCAGAGCTTTTTGATTTTTTATACCGAGAGCTGTACAGGCGCCCATGGAGTACATGTGGATTATTGACTGTCCCAAAGACTTTACCATTTGACCGGATAGTTTAGCCTCGTATATGGTGAACAGTTTATCCACCTCATCATTCTTGAGCTTCTGGATCTCCGCCTCCGTATACATCTTACCAAGATATAACTTGCTATTCCCGGTCAGCACGCACTCGAGCAATTTCTGTCTCTTCCCATCATCCCGCTCATCCCGTTCATCGATAAAAATTAGGTTGTCAATTGCCGTTTCAGCCATTTTCAATAGCCATAGGTATTTTTTAATACAAAAAAGACAGAAACTAACCAATACCAGCAATAGCACTACAGCTATCACCAGTAATATGAAATTTATATATTCTATCATGGTCCTATAGGAGTCTATAGGAGTATTATAGGAGTATTATAGGAGTATTATAGGAGTATTATAGGAGTATTATAGGAGTCTTATAGGAGTCTATAGATCTGTTAGATACTTTTGTTACAAGACTCTTGTAACAAAAAACGTCCAATCTAGCAAATCACGTGAGTTCTTGGATGTTCCATCCTCATGACTAAATGTGTATATTTTCCATCTTTTAGCCTTTCCTTAACCTTCTGGATCTCCGATGATTCAATGACATCATTCTCTTCGTGGATGGTTGCGAGATCATGTCTGTCCTTCGGATACCACACATATAACATTTTTGCCTGCCTTCGTAAGTTCTTCGGTATCGCGGTGTATGATTGTGTGAGTAGCCACATGGTGTGGTTTCGATGCCGACCGCTGATGGCCAGCTCCAGAAGCGGTTGCCTCTTTTTGTCCAGTTTCTCATCCGCGATGATGTCGTCGATCAGGAATAATGTTTCGTACCCGGCACAGAAATCCGTCATCTTTTGAATCCATTCGTACAACATGCCCATGGGCTCAATTAGAATCACATATCTATCCCTCCAGAACCAGTTACTCCCCATATATGTCTTGTTCCATCTTAATGTTGGACATATAATCACAATGAAATCAAAGTGATCAAAGTATTCACTCTCTAGTAATGTTACAACGCGTCTGGATTTTCCACAGCCCGTGGGACCGACGAATAATGCCGTGTGAGGATCTTTCATGTAGTCCATCTTAATATAGTACATCCATAATTTCACCGTTTTGAATATTTAATTGAGCATCCATGATTAGATATATGTCGGCGTTTAAGGATCCCGCGGTTTCGGCCGTCTTTTCAACTTGCAGTGTGATGCCCTCGCTCGCATTTTCAATCCGTTGGCCGGTCCCGTGCAGCGAGTTTTCATCTATGGTTCTGAAATCCAGCCATAGGACATATTTCGTGGTTAGGTAGTCCGCGACCTTCACATCATGTAGTTGCAGATGTTTCTGTATTTCACCGGCGTTGCTGTCCTTTTGCTTGCCCTCTGCGAAATACTTGCATATTTCACCATAATGCTCAAACGGTTGCATCCCCTGAGCGAAAAGTTGGTTAGGCTTACCCTCAACTATGGCGGATACCTTTTTGATCTTAGGATTGTAGAACCTACCGGTATCTCGTTTGTAA
Organism: Hydractinia symbiolongicarpus; assembly: GCF_029227915.1. NCBI lineage: Eukaryota > Metazoa > Cnidaria > Hydrozoa > Anthoathecata > Hydractiniidae > Hydractinia > Hydractinia symbiolongicarpus. The sequence continues at coordinate 32,292,230 of NC_079877.1, forward strand.
GCTTTCTCTTCCTCAAACAGAACCAATATACCCTTCAGGGACTTGCACGGTGTATTGAATGACCAATTCCACGTTGTGTCCGACTTATCCACCCTAATTTGTCTATGTCTCAGAAATCTGTCATAGAGTACAGCCATGTTTTGGTATTCATTTGAAATGAATCTGGCGAGTGTGGGTTGTGTCACAATCTCATATTCGAGAGATATGTTGGAGATTTTGTATTTAGCATCCGGCGCAGGTGCCGATGTGGCACCGGAAGGTTTGGTTGGTGTTGATAATACTACCCTGTCATAATTGTTGAATGTTATCTCATAACACAGCCTATTACCTAATCCAGCCTGATAATATGGGATCGTGCTATCCAACATTTCAAAATCTAGTGGTATGGTGAACTTGTTTTTGTATGCATCATAAATAGCTTTGTCCGCTACCTCTGATGCGTCTTTATCCGCGGCTCCAACTCTCAGTTTCATACAGTTTTCTGTACACCCTTCATCAAAGATGATACCTTGTCTTATTGCATTTCTTTTTTCGGACTTGGTTAGCGATAAATCTCTGTAGCACCCGAAAAGATCAAAGTCATCAATGCTCAGAATCTCGGTACCCTCGAACTTGATAGCTAGCTTTTTAACAATTGACCTCCCTATGTTAGAGACCAATGTTCTCTTCGTGTCGACATTTGACTCGAGTTCAACGTCGAAACTTATTTTCGAAGTACCAGGAACAATGACATCATCGTTACCTAAATTAGGGAACCTAATCAGGAGTAACTGGTTCTGATCAATCTCACTTGGGTTGTGAGTGACAATTACTTTTTGATGCGTTCCTTTTACGCCATGTGCGATCCTAAGTGAACGCTCTGGGTTTAACTTTTTCCCGTATTCCATGCTATTCCATATTACTTTTATTTTATTTTACTTTAATTCGGTTAATGCTACGGTATCATCTGTACGCCGTATCTCTTATGTGAATGGTAACTGTTGTCTTCATACCACCCCATAACACCTTACCATCCTGACCTGTGACTCTCATGGTAAGTGATTGAAGTAAACCTTTCTTTAGTTTCTTATATTGCGGATTTTTCGGTTCAATATATGTAAAATCACCACCATACTCGGATATATGATATGTCATCAGGTTGTTGCTATATTCACCATCTTTAAGATTTAACGAGTTATCCAATTCATTAAGATTAAAATGTAGTTCCGTTACACCCCCTAGATTGAATATTTTACTCAACTTAGAGTTTCTAGCTAGTTGTGTTGATTTTACATCACCTCTCACGATTGAATTCAACTCCCTCCCTGTGTACTGCCGACCCTGTTGTAACCTAACCGTGGTAACTCCGTCAGCCAAGGGTATATCTATTGGAGCTGTAGCTACATATGTGACATTATCCGAAAACGTCTCCACGATCGCAACCTCCTTTGTACCATGTGAGTTGTCTATCGGTTGATACAAATAGATTTTCTTCTCGCTATTTACGTCCTTTATTGTGATATACATTATTATATTAGAGATTGTGAATATATTTAAATCAAAGAATGGATGACATTTTCAGATATAACCCGAATGCGGCATATAAGCCAAATGGAGGGCGGGATCTTCAAATATTGGGCGCTAGGGATCTGTACAAACAGGCCATTATTGTGTCCGAAAGTGGCTCTTTCCCCGCTTCCTTTCCTAATATTTTTACCAATTATGAACTTAGTCATAACGCGCAACGTATGAGAATTTGGAATGAGCAACCTTTTAGATTATGGCAAACCCAGCTAAATTTCGCCACTTGGTGCGCTTCAAGTGCCTGTGGGGTAAGTTCGGAACACCTGAAGGATGGTAGATCTATGGTCAGGTCAATATATCGTTTTCATGTGTATTATCACATTAGGCGAATCATTAAGCGCCTACAGACACCTCTACCCTTTGAGAATAGCTTCAATCGATACGACAATCCCTATTCAAATGAGGAATTTCTAAAAATCTGTGGCGAGTATGATGTTGATTCCAACCCCATGAAATACAGAGGTCAGTACTTTTTCAGTTCATATCAAAAAAGACGTAAAGACTATCCAACTCCCGGGTTGAGTTATTTCACTAACGACTCCATGACGCGGTGGATTGTGGAAAAATCCGATGGATTTACAAAAACGGGCCTTGTGAAGATCTCTAGCAGTGTTAGAGCCTATGCCTATCTAGTTCTTAGTTCTCAGGCCTCGGCACGCTCCTCCATCCTTGGTAATGATTCAAGTGCTCTGACCGCCCAAAGAGTTTTTATGAATAACCTTGAGGACATTGTTAACCGTAGGGTTGATATTCAGGAGGACATTAAACGTTATCAGGATACGTTAAACTACGCTTCAAGTAAGGTTGATTATTCGGTTGGACAAGGTATTTATATGTTACCTAGTGACATGAATCTCAGAATTAAGACCGGTGTGGTGGGTTACAACAACAAGATTTTGATATCGGGTGAAGATCTTACCATTGGTATTAATCGAAAGGTCAATGTTACCGAAAAAACAGCTGAATCACATAAAAAGAAGCCGGTAACACCCGATCATCCTGATATCCATCCCGATAAACACATCACCGTACACCACGTGGATACTACAGATAAACACATTACTGCACCTTACCACAAAGATACTCCTCCTACACACGAAGATGAGAAGATCGCTCTTGTGATTGTTATGACAACGGGTTATTTCATATGGTATTTGTTTAGATAAAGAATGACGTCAATTAAATGTCAATCAAGCCAGAATAACAATAGAGAAACAATGCATTCCTTACATACCAAATATCCTTAGCAACGGCTACTTTCGTTTTGACTTTTTTCTTATGTAAACAACTTTCTGGTATGTAAAATATGTAAAATCCTATTGTTATAAGCGTTTGATTGACAGATGGTAGATAACAAAAACTGCTTTCCGATAGAATCTATAAAGTGGTATAAAGAGATGTAATCGTGAATATAAACACAATGGCTTTTCCAACAGTTGAAGAATTTGAACAAAACATAGAACAAGTTACTCCGATCATAAAGTGGAGAGAGCTGCCTAAAAACGATATTTACCTTGTTAAATATGTGAAAGAGATGGAAATATCAAGACCTGGTGCTCTTTCTGAAAAATCTATGTATGCGGAGGTTCAAGATAGAATGGGAAATAAATATAAGACATGGTTGCCCGCAAGACTTTGTGATGAATTAAAGGATTATAGTTTCAAGGGTGATGCCTTTGTCAGATCAAATGGTCTCAAACAATCTCAAAATTATCATCAAAATCGATTCTTCAGTTATGACATTATGTGGCGCTAAACCTTGCAATGTTGCAATCATCTTTACTTGTTTCTGGTAAAGATAGACACACACATAACACTGTAATTGGGGGACACGACAGATGAGGGTGGGGAGGGACCCATGGGACGGGGAGGGGCCCAGGGGGACACGGCCGGGTAGGGGGTTTTGGACAGATATTATAGAGCATGCCCGCTTATTTGGCGTAAAGTGGTAAAGTGCACATGGATTTTATCGACTCTTCTATCGTTGATTTAACGGAGATGATCTATAATTTGACGTGGAATGGTAAAGTGCTAACGGGGTCTGTCCTATAATTGGGGTTTTCCTATCTCTCGGGTTTTCGTTTGCCGGCGATTAAACTTCTTTTATTCAGCGTCTCATCAAAAATGAAAATATTTTTGAAAACTACAAGTCTCATGCGTTTTACTGGTAAAAAAATAATTTAAAAAATCGTTCGGGAAATGAGTTTAGTCCCTGGGTACTTTCTTTGTATACTTCTGACTATACGGGCCGAGTCAGGGAGTTACGGGAAATCGCAGGTTTTCGTTTGCCGCCGATTAAACTTCTTTTATTCAGCGTCTCATCAAAAATGAACACATTTTTGTAAACTACAAGTCTCATGCGTTTTAGTGCTGAAAAAATAATTTAAAAGATCGTTCGGGAAATGAGTTTAATCCCTGGGTACTTTCTTTGTATACTTTTGACCATACGGGTCGTGTCAGTGATTTAGGGGAAATTGCGAGTTTTCGTTTGCCGGCGATTAAACTTGCTTTATTCAGCGTCTCATCAAAAATGTAAACATTTTTAAAAAATACAAGTCTCATGCCTTTTAGTGATGAAAAACTAATATAAAAAATCGTTCGGGAAATTAGTTTACTCCCTGGGTACTTTCTTTGTATACTTTTGACCATACGGTTCGTGTCCGGGATTTAGGGGAAATCGCGGGTTTTCGTTTGCCGGCGATTAAACTTCTTTTATTCAGCGTCTCATCAAAAATGAAAATATTTTTAAAAACTACAAGTCTCATGCGTTTTACTGGTGCAAAAATCATTTAAAAAATCGTTCGGGAAATGAGTATACTCCCTGGGTACTTTCTTTGTATACTTCTGACTATACGGGCCGAGTCAGGGATTTACCGGAAATCGCGGGTTTTCGTTTGCCGGCGATTAAACTTCTTTTATTCAGCGTCTCATCAAAAATGAAAATATTTTTGAAAACTGCATGTCTCATGCGTTTTACTGGTAAAAAAATAATTTAAAAAATCGTTCGGGAAATGAGTTTACTCCCATGGGTACTTTCTTTGTATACTTCTGACTATACGGGCCGAGTCAGGGATTTACGGGAAATCGCAGGCTTTTCGTTTGCCGCCGATTAAACTTCTTTTATCCAGCGTCTCATCAAAAATGAACACAGTTTTGTAAACTACAAGTCTCATGCGTTTTAGTGGTGAAGTACTAATTTAAAAAATCGTTCGAGAAATGAGTTTACTCCCTATGTACTTTCTTTGTATACTTTTGACCATACGGGTCGTGTCCGGGATTTAGGGGAAATCGCGGGTTTTCGTTTGCCGGCGATTAAACTTCTTTTATTCAGCGTCTTATCAAAAATGAAAACATTTTTAAAAACTAAAAGTCTTATGCGTTTTACTGGTGAAAAAATAATTTAAAAAATCATTCGGGAAATGAGTTTACTTCCTGGGTACTTTCTTTGTATACTTCTGACTATACGGGCCGAGTCAGGGATTTACGGGAAATCGCGGGTTTTCGTTGGCCGCCGATTAAACGTCTTTTATTCAGCGTCTTATCAAAAATGAAAACATTTTTGTAAACTACAAGTCTCATGCGTTTTAGTGCTGAAAAAATAATTTAAAAAATCGTTCGGGAAATGAGTTTACTCCCTGGGAACTTTCTTTGTATACTTTTGACTATACGGGTCGAGTCCGGGATTTACGGGAAATCACAGGTTTTCGTTTGCCGACGATTAAACTTCTTTTATTCAGCGTCTCATCAAAAATGAAAACATTTTTAAGAACTACAAGTCTCATGCGTTTTACTGGTGAAAAAATAATTTAAAAAATCGTTCGGGAAGTGAGTTTACTCCCTGGGTACTTTCTTTGTATACTTTTGAATATACGGGTCGTGTCAGGGATTTAGGGGAAATCGCGAGTTTTCGTTTGCCGGCGATTAAACTTGCTTTATTCAGCGTCTCATCAAAAATGTAAACATTTTTAAAAAATACAAGTCTCATGCCTTTTAGTGATGAAAAACTAATATAAAAAATCGTTCGGGAAATTAGTTTACTCCCTGGGTACTTTCTTTGTATACTTTTGACCATACGGGTCGTGTCCGGGATTTAGGGGAAATCGCGGGTTTTCGTTTGCCGGCGATTAAACTTCTTTTATTCAGCGTCTCATCAAAAATGAAAATATTTTTAAAAACTACAAGTCTCACGCGTTTTAATGGTGCAAAAATCATTTAAAAAATCGTTCGGGAAATGAGTATACTCCCTGGGTACTTTCTTTGTATACTTCTCACTATACGGGCCGAGTCAGGGATTTACCGGAAATCGCGGGTTTTCGTTTGCCGGCGATTAAACTTCTTTTATTCACCGTCTCATCAAAAATGAAAATATTTTTGAAAACTGCATGTCTCATGCGTTTTACTGGTAAAAAAATAATTTAAAAAATCGTTCGGGAAATGAGTTTACTCCCTGGGTACTTTCTTTGTATACTTCTGACTATACGGGCCGAGTCAGGGATTTACGGGAAATCGCAGGTTTTCGTTTGCCGCCGATTAAACTTCTTTTATCCAGCGTCTCATCAAAAATGAACACAGTTTTGTAAACTACAAGTCTCATGCGTTTTAGTGCTGAAAAAATAATTTAAAAAATCGTTCGGGAAATGAGTTTAATCCCTGGGTACTTTCTTTGTATACTTCTGACTATACGGGCTGAGTCAGAGATTTAGGGGAAATCGCAGGTTTTCGTTTGCCGGCGATTAAACTTCTTTTATTCAGCATCTCATCAAAAATGAAAACATTTTTGAAAACTACAAGTCTCATGCGTTTTAGTGGTGAAAAAATAATTTAAAAAATCCTTCGGGAAATGAGTTTACTCCCTTGGTACTTTCTTTGTATACTTTTGACTATACGGGCCGAGTCCGGGATTTACTGGAAATCGCGGGTTTTCGTTTGCCGGTGATTAAACTTCTTTTATTCAGCGTCTCATCAAAAATGTAAACATTTTTAAAAAATACAAGTCTCATGCGTTTTAGTGATGAAAAACTAATTTAAAAAATCGTTCGGGAAATTAGTTTACTCCCTGGGTACTTTCTTTGTATACTTTTGACCATACGGGTCGTGTCCGGGATTTAGGGGAAGCCGCGGGTTTTCGTTGGCCAGCGATTAAACTTCTTTTATTCAGGTTCTCATCAAAAATGAAAATATTTTTGAAAACTACAAGTCTCATGCGTTTTACTGGTAAAAAAATAATTTAAAAAATCGTTCGGGAAATGAGTTTAATCCCTGGGTACTTTCTTTGTATACTTTTGACCATACGGGTCGTGTCAGGGATTTAGGGGAAATTGCGAGTTTTCGTTTGCCGGCGATTAAACTTGCTTTATTCAGCGTCTCATCAAAAATGTAAACATTTTTAAAAAATACAAGTCTCATGCCTTTTAGTGATGAAAAACTAATATAAAAAATCGTTCGGGAAATTAGTTTACTCCCTGGGTACTTTCTTTGTATACTTTTGACTATACGGGTCGTGTCCGGGATTTAGGGGAAATCGCGGGTTTTCGTTTGCCGGCGATTAAACTTCTTTTATTCAGCGTCTCATCAAAAATGAAAATATTTTTAAAAACTACAAGTCTCATGCGTTTTACTGGTGCAAAAATAATTTAAAAAATCGTTCGGGAAATGAGTATACTCCCTGGGTACTTTCTTTGTATACTTCTCACTATACGGGCCGAGTCAGGGATTTACCGGAAATCGCGGGTTTTCGTTTGCCGGCGATTAAACTTCTTTTATTCACCGTCTCATCAAAAATGAAAATATTTTTGAAAACTGCATGTCTCATGCGTTTTACTGGTAAAAAAATAATTTAAAAAATCGTTCGGGAAATGAGTTTACTCCCTGGGTACTTTCTTTGTATACTTCTGACTATACGGGCCGAGTCAGGGATTTACGGGAAATCGCAGGTTTTCGTTTGCCGCCGATTAAACTTCTTTTATCCAGCGTCTCATCAAAAATGAACACAGTTTTGTAAACTACAAGTCTCATGCGTTTTAGTGCTGAAAAAATAATTTAAAAAATCGTTCGGGAAATGAGTTTAATCCCTGGGCACTTTCTTTGTATACTTCTGACTATACGGGCTGAGTCAGAGATTTAGGGGAAATCGCAGGTTTTCGTTTGCCGGCGATTAAACTTCTTTTATTCAGCATCTCATCAAAAATGAAAACATTTTTGAAAACTACAAGTCTCATGCGTTTTAGTGGTGAAAAAATAATTTAAAAAATCCTTCGGGAAATGAGTTTACTCCCTTGGTACTTTCTTTGTATACTTTTGACTATACGGGCCGAGTCCGGGATTTACTGGAAATCGCGGGTTTTCGTTTGCCGGTGATTAAACTTCTTTTATTCAGCGTCTCATCAAAAATGTAAACATTTTTAAAAAATACAAGTCTCATGCGTTTTAGTGATGAAAAACTAATTTAAAAAATCGTTCGGGAAATTAGTTTACTCCCTGGGTACTTTCTTTGTATACTTTTGACCATACGGGTCGTGTCCGGGATTTAGGGGAAGCCGCGGGTTTTCGTTTGCCGGCGATTAAACTTCTTTTATTCAGGTTCTCATCAAAAATGAAAATATTTTTGAAAACTACAAGTCTCATGCGTTTTACTGGTAAAAAAATAATTTAAAAAATCGTTCGGGAAATGAGTTTAATCCCTGGGTACTTTCTTTGTATACTTTTGACCATACGGGTCGTGTCAGGGATTTAGGGGAAATCGCGAGTTTTCGTTTGCCGGCGATTAAACTTGCTTTATTCAGCGTCTCATCAAAAATGAAAATATTTTTGAAAACTACATGTCTCATGCGTTTTACTGGTAACAAATAATTTAAAAAATCGTTCGGGAAATGAGTTTTCTTCCTGGGTACTTTCTTTGTATACTTTTGACCATACGGGTCGTGTCCTGGATTTAGGGGAAATCGCGGGTTTTCGTTTGCCGGCGATTAAACTTCTTTTATCCAGCGTCTCATCAAAAATGAAAATATTTTTGAAAACTACATGTCTCATGCGTTTTACTGGTAAAAAAATAATTTAAAAAATCGTTCGGGAAATGAGTTTACTCCCTGGGTACTTTCTTTGTATACTTCTGACTATAAGGGCCGAGTCAGGGATTTACGGGAAATCGCAGGTTTTCGTTTGCCGCCGATTAAACTTCTTTTATCCAGCGTCTCATCAAAAATGAACACAGTTTTGTAAACTACAAGTCTCATGCGTTTTAGTGCTGAAAAAATAATTTAAAAAATCGTTCGGGAAATGAGTTTAATCCCTGGGTACTTTCTTTGTATACTTCTGACTATACGGGCTGAGTCAGAGATTTAGGGGAAATCGCAGGTTTTCATTTGCCGGCGATTAAACTTCTTTTATTCAGCATCTCATCAAAAATGAAAACATTTTTGAAAACTACAAGTCTCATGCGTTTTAGTGGTGAGAAAATAATTTAAAAAATCCTTCGGGAAATGAGTTTACTCCCTTGGTACTTTCTTTGTATACTTTTGACTATACGGGCCGAGTCCGGGATTTACTGGAAATCGCGGGTTTTCGTTTGCCGGTGATTAAACTTCTTTTATTCAGCGTCTCATCAAAAATGTAAACATTTTTAAAAAATAGAAGTCTCATGCGTTTTAGTGATGAAAAACTAATTTAAAAAATCGTTCGGGAAATTAGTTTACTCCCTGGGTACTTTCTTTGTATACTTTTGACCATACGGGTCGTGTCCGGGATTTAGGGGAAGCCGCGGGTTTTCGTTTGCCAGCGATTAAACTTCTTTTATTCAGCTTCTCATCAAAAATGAAAATATTTTTGAAAAATACAAGTCTCATGCCTTTTAGTGATGAAAAACTAATTTAAAAAATCGTTCGGGAAATTAGTTTACTCCCTGGGTACTTTCTTTGTATACTTTTGACCATACGGGTCGTGTCCTGGATTTAGGGGAAATCGCGGGTTTTCGTTTGCCGGCGATTAAACTTCTTTTATCCAGCGTCTCATCAAAAATGAAAATATTTTTGAAAACTACAAGTCTCATGCGTTTTACTCGTGAAAAAATAATATAAAAAATCGTTCGGGAAATGAGTATACTCCCTAGGTACTTTCTTTGTATACTTCTGACTATACGGGCCGAGTCAGGGATTTACCGGAAATCGCGGGTTTTCGTTTGCCGGCAATTAAACTTCTTTTATTCAGCGTCTCATCAAAAATGAAAATATTTTTGAAAACTACATGTCTCATGCGTTTTACTGGTAACAAATAATTTAAAAAATCGTTCGGGAAATGAGTTTTCTTCCTGGGTACTTTCTTTGTATACTTTTGACCATACGGGTCGTGTCCGGGATTTAGGGGAAGCCGCGGGTTTTCGTTTGCCGGCGATTAAACTTCTTTTATTCAGCGTCTCATCAAAAATGAAAATATTTTTGAAAACTACAAGTCTCATGCGTTTTACTGGTAAAAAAATAATTTAAAAAATCGTTCGGGAAATGAGTTTAGTCCCTGGGTACTTTCTTTGTATACTTCTGACTATACGGGCCGAGTCAGGGAGTTACGGGAAATCGCAGGTTTTCGTTTGCCGCCGATTAAACTTCTTTTATTCAGCGTCTCATCAAAAATGAACACATTTTTGTAAACTACAAGTCTCATGCGTTTTAGTGCTGAAAAAATAATTTAAAAAATCGTTCGGGAAATGAGTTTAATCCCTGGGTACTTTCTTTGTATACTTTTGACCATACGGGTCGTGTCAGTGATTTAGGGGAAATTGCGAGTTTTCGTTTGCCGGCGATTAAACTTGCTTTATTCAGCGTCTCATCAAAAATGTAAACATTTTTAAAAAATACAAGTCTCATGCCTTTTAGTGATGAAAAACTAATATAAAAAATCGTTCGGGAAATTAGTTTACTCCCTGGGTACTTTCTTTGTATACTTTTGACCATACGGGTCGTGTCCGGGATTTAGGGGAAATCGCGGGTTTTCGTTTGCCGGCGATTAAACTTCTTTTATTCAGCGTCTCATCAAAAATGAAAATATTTTTTAAAACTACAAGTCTCATGCGTTTTACTGGTGAAAAAATCATTTAAAAAATCGTTCTGGAAATGAGTATACTCCCTGGGTACTTTTTTTGTATACTTCTGACTATACGGGCCGAGTCAGGGATTTACTGGAAATCGCGGGTTTTCGTTTGCCGGCAATTAAACTTCTTTTATTCAGCGTCTCATCAAAAATGAAAATATTTTTGAAAACTGCATGTCTCATGCGTTTTACTGGTAAAAAAATAATTTAAAAAATCGTTCGGGAAATGAGTTTACTCCCTGGGTACTTTCTTTGTATACTTCTGACTATACGGGCCGAGTCAGGGATTTACGGGAAATCGCAGGTTTTCGTTTGCCGCCGATTAAACTTCTTTTATTCAGCGTCTCATCAAAAATGAACACATTTTTGTAAACTACAAGTCTCAAGCGTTTTAGTGCTGAAAAAATAATTTAAAAAATCGTTCGGGAAATGAGTTTACTCCCTGGGTACTTTCTTTGTATACTTCTGACTATACGGGCTGAGTCAGTGATTTAGGGGAAATCACGGGTTTTCGTTTGCCGGCGATTAAACTTCTTTTATTCAGCGTCTCATCAAAAATGAAAATATTTTTGAAAACTACAAGTCTCATGCGTTTTACTGGTAAAAAAATAATTTAAAAAATCGTTCGGGAAATGAGTTTAGTCCCTGGGTACTTTCTTTGTATACTTCTGACTATACGGGCCGAGTCAGGGAGTTACGGGAAATCGCAGATTTTCGTTTGCCGCCGATTAAACTTCTTTTATTCAGCGTCTCATCAAAAATGAACACATTTTTGTAAACTACAAGTCTCATGCGTTTTAGTGCTGAAAAAATAATTTAAAAAATCGTTCGGGAAATGAGTTTAATCCCTGGGTACTTTCTTTGTATACTTTTGACCATATGGGTCGTGTCAGTGATTTAAGGGAAATTGCGAGTTTTCGTTTGCCGGCGATTAAACTTGCTTTATTCAGCGTCTCATCAAAAATGTAAACATTTTTAAGAAATACAAGTCTCATGCCTTTTAGTGATGAAAAACTAATATAAAAAATCGTTCGGGAAATTAGTTTACTCCCTGGGTACTTTCTTTGTATACTTTTGACCATACGGGTCGTGTCCGGGATTTAGGGGAAATCGCGGGTTTTCGTTTGCCGGCGATTAAACTTCTTTTATTCAGCGTCTCATCAAAAATGTAAACATTTTTAAAAAATACAAGTCTCATGCGTTTTAGTGATGAAAAACTAATTTAAAAAATCGTTCGGGAAATTAGTTTACTCCCTGTGTACTTTCTTTGTATACTTTTGACCATACGGGTCGTGTCCGGGATTTAGGGAAAGCCGCGGGTTTTCGTTTGCCGGCGATTAAACTTCTTTTATTCAGCGTCTCATCAAAAATGAAAATATTTTTGAAAACTACAAGTCTCATGCGTTTTACTGGTAAAAAAATAATTTAAAAAATCGTTCGGGAAATGAGTTTACTCCCTGGGTACTTTCTTTGTATACTTCTGACTATACGGGCCGAGTCAGGGATTTACGGGAAATTGCAGGTTTTCGTTTGCCGCCGATCAAACTTCTTTTATTCAGCGTCTCATCAAAAATGAAAATATTTTTGAAAACTGCGTGTCTCATGCATTTTACTGGTAAAAAAATAATTTAAAAAATCGTTCGGGAAATGAGTTTACTCCCTGGGTACTTTCTTTCTATACTTCTGACTATACGGGCCGAGTCAGGGATTTACGGGAAATCGCAGGTTTTCGTTTGCCGCCGATTAAACTTCTTTTATTAAGCGTCTCATCAAAAATGAACACAGTTTTGTAAACTACAAGTCTCATGCGTTTTAGTGCTGAAAAAATAATTTAAAAAATCGTTCGGGAAATGAGTTTAATCCCTGGGTACTTTCTTTGTATACTTCTGACTATACGGGCTGAGTCAGAGATTTAGGGGAAATCGCAGGTTTTCGTTTGCCAGCGATTAAACTTCTTTTATTCAGCATCTCATCAAAAATGAAAACATTTTTGAAAACTACAAGTCTCATGCGTTTTAGTGGTGAAAAAATAATTTAAAAAATCCTTCGGGAAATGAGTTTACTCCCTTGGTACTTTCTTTGTATACTTTTGACTATACGGGCCGAGTCCGGGATTTACTGGAAATCACGGGTTTTCGTTTGCCGGTGATTAAACTTCTTTTATTCAGCGTCTCATCAAAAATGTAAACATTTTTAAAAAATACAAGTCTCATGCGTTTTAGTGATGAAAAACTAATTTAAAAAATCGTTCGGGAAATTAGTTTACTCCCTGGGTACTTTCTTTGTATACTTTTGACCATACGGGTCGTGTCCGGGATTTAGGGGAAGCCGCGGGTTTTCGTTTACCGGCGATTAAACTTGCTTTATTCAGCGTCTCATCAAAAATGAAAATATTTTTGAAAACTACAAGTCTCATGCGTTTTACTGGTAAAAAAATAATTTAAAAAATCGTTCGGGAAATGAGTTTACTCCCTGGGTACTTTCTTTGTATACTTCTGACTATACGGGCCGAGTCAGGGATTTACGGGAAATTGCAGGTTTTCGTTTGCCGCCGATCAAACTTCTTTTATTCAGCGTCTCATCAAAAATGAACACATTTTTGTAAACTACAAGTCTCATGCGTTTTAGTGCTGAAAAAATAATTTAAAAAATCGTTCGGGAAATGAGTTTAATCCCTGGGTACTTTCTTTGTATACTTTTGACCATACGGGTCGTGTCAGGGATTTAGGGGAAATCGCGAGTTTTCGTTTGCCGGCGATTAAACTTGCTTTATTCAGCGTCTCATCAAAAATGTAAACATTTTTAAAAAATACAAGTCTCATGCCTTTTAGTGATGAAAAACTAATTTAAAAAATCGTTCGGGAAATTAGTTTACTCCCTGGGTACTTTCTTTGTATACTTTTGACCATACGGGTCGTGTCCGGGATTTAGGGGAAATCGCGGGTTTTCGTTTGCCGGCGATTAAACTTCTTTTATTCAGCGTCTCATCAAAAATGAAAACATTTTTGATAACTACAAGTCTCATGCGTTTTAGTGGTGAAAAAATAATTTAAAAAATCCTTCGGGAAATGAGTTTACTCCCTGGGTACTTTCTTTGTATACTTTTGACTATACGGGCCGAGTCCGGGATTTACTGGAAATCGCGGGTTTTCGTTTGCCGGTGATTAAACTTCTTTTATTCAGCGTCTCACCAAAACTGAAAACATTTTTGAAAACTACATGTCTCATGCGTTTTACTGGTAAAAAAATAATTTAAAATATCGTTCGGGAAATAAGTTTACTCCCTGGGTACTTTTTTTGTATACTTCTGACTATACGGGCCGAGTCAGGGATTTACGGGAAATCGCAGGTTTTCGTTTGCCGCCGATTAATCTTCTTTTATTCAGCGTCTCATCAAAAATGAACACATTTTTGTAAACTACAAGTCTCATGCGTTTTAGTGCTGAAAAAATAATTTAAAAAATAGTTCGGGAAATGAGTTTAATCCCTGGGTACTTTCTTTGTATACTTCTGACTATACAAGCTGAGTCAGAGATTTAGGGGAAATCGCGGGTTTTCGTTTGCCGGCGATTAAACTTCTTTTATTCAGCGTCTCATCAAAAATGAAAGCATTTTTGAAAACTACAAGTCTCATGCGTTTTAGTGGTGAAAAAATAATTTAAAAAATCCTTCGGGAAATGAGTTTACTCCCTGGGTACTTTCTTTGTATACTTCTGACTATACGGCCGAGTCAGGGATTTACGGGAAATCGCAGGTTTTCGTTTGCCGCCGATCAAACTTCTTTTATTCAGCGTCTCATCAAAAATGAACACATTTTTGTAAACTACAAGTCTCATGCGTTTTAGTGCTGAAAAAATAATTTAAAAAATCGTTTGGGAAATGAGTTTAATTCCTGGGTACTTTCTTTGTATACTCTTGACCATACGGGTCGTGTCAGGGATTTAGGGGAAATCGCAAGTTTTCGTTTGCCGGCGATTAAACTTGCTTTATTCAGCGTCTCATCAAAAATGTAAACATTTTTAAAAAATACAAGTCTCATGCCTTTTAGTGATGAAAAACTAATTTAAAAAATCGTTCGGGAAATTACTTTACTCCCTGGGTACTTTCTTTGTATACTTTTGACCATACGTGTCGTGTCCGGGATTTAGGGGAAATCGCGGGTTTTCGTTTGCCGGCTATTAAACTTCTTTTATTCAGCGTCTCATCAAAAATGAAAACATTTTTGATAACTACAAGTCTCATGCGTTTTACTGGTAAAAAAATAATTTAAAAAATCGTTCGGGAAATGAGTTTACTCCCTGGCTACTTTTTTTGTATACTTCTGACTATACGGGCCGAGTCAGAGATTTAGGGGAAATCGCGGGTTTTCGTTTGCCGGTGATTAAACTTCTTTTATTCAGTGTCTCACCAAAACTGAAAACATTTTTGAAAACTACATGTCTCATGCGTTTTACTGGTAAAAAAATAATTTAAAAAATCGTTCGGGAAATGAGTTTACTCCCTGGTTACTTTTTTTGTATACTTCTGACTATACGGGCCGAGTCAGGGATTTACGGGAAATCGCAGGTTTTCGTTTCCCGCCGATTAATCTTCTTTTATTCAGCGTCTCATCAAAAATGAACACATTTTTGTAAACTACAAGTCTCATGCGTTTTAGTGCTGAAAAAATAATTTAAAAAATAGTTCGGGAAATGAGTTTAATCCCTGGATACTTTCTTTGTATACTTCTGACTATACGGGCCGAGTCAGAGATTTAGGGGAAATCGCGGATTTTCGTTTGCCGGCGATTAAACTTCTTTTATTCAGCGTCTCATCAAAAATGAAAACATTTTTGAAAACTACAAGTCACATGCGCTTTAGTGCTGAAAAAATATTTTAAAAAATCGTTCTGGAAATAAGTTTACTCCCTGGGTACTTTCTTTGTATACTTTTGACTATACGGGCCGAGTCCGGGATTTACGGGAAATCGCAAGTTTTCGTTTGCCGGCGATTAAACTTCTTTTATTCAGCGTTTCATCAAAAATGTAAACATTTTTAAAAACTACAAGGCTCATGCGTTTTACTGGTGAAGAAATAATTTAAAAAATCGTTCGGGAAATGAGTTTACTCCCTGGGTACTTTCTTTGTATACTTCTGCCTATACGGGCCGAGTCAGGGATTTACGGGAAATCGCGGGTTTTCGTTTGCCGGCGATTAAACTTCTTTTATTCAGCGTCTCTACAAAAATGGAAACATTTTTGAAAACTACAAGTCTCATGCTATTTAGTGGTGAAATAATAAATTTAAAAAATCTTTCGGGAAATGAGTTTACTTCCTGGGTACTTTCTTTGTATACTTCTGACTATACGGGCCGAGTCAGGGATTTACGGGAAATTGCGGGTTTTCGTTTGCCGCTGATTAAACTTCTTTTATTCAGCGTCTCATCAAAAATGAAAACATTTTTGTAAACTACAAGTCTCATGCGTTTTAGTGCTGAAAAAATAATTTAAAAAATCGTTCGGGAAATGAGTTTACTCCCTGGGAACTTTCTTTGCATACTTTTGACTATACATGCCGAGTCCTGGATTTACGGGAAATCGCAGGTTTTCGTTTGCCGACGATTAAACATCTTTTATTCAGCGTCTCATCAAAAATGAAAACATTTTTAACAACTACATGTCTCATGCGTTTTACTGGTGAAAAAATAATTTAAAAAATCGTTCGGGAAATGAGTTCATTCCCTGGGTACTTTCTTTGTATACTTCTGACAATACGGGATTTACGGGAAATCGCGGGTTTTCGTTTGCCGGTGATTAAACTTCTTTTATTCAGCTTCTCTACAAAAATGAAAACATTTTTGAAAACTACAAGTCTCATGCAATTTAGTGGTGAAAAGCTAATTTAAAAAATCCTTCGGGAAATGAGTTTACTCCCTGGGTACTTTATTTGTATACTTTTGACTATACGGGCCGAGTCAGGGATTTACGGGAAATCGCAGGTTTTCGTTTGCCGCCGATCAAACTTCTTTTATTCAGCGTCTCATCAAAAATGAACACATTTTTGTAAACTACAAGTCTCATGCGTTTTAGTGCTGAAAAAATAATTTAAAAAATCGTTCGGGAAATTACTTTACTCCCTGGGTACTTTCTTTGTATACTTTTGACCATACGGGTCGTGTCCGGGATTTAGGGGAAATCGCGGGTTTTCGTTTGCCGGCGATTAAACTTCTTTTATTCAGCGTCTCATCAAAAATGAAAATATTTTTGAAAACTACAAGTCTCGTGCGTTTTACTGGTAACAAATAATTTAAAAAATCGTTCGGGAAATGAGTTTACTCCCTGGCTACTTTCTTTGTATACTTCTGACTATACAAGCCGAGTCAGGGATTTACGGGAAATCGCAGGTTTTCGTTTGCCGCCGATTAAACTTCTTTTATTCAGCGTCTCATCAAAAATGAACACATTTTTGTAAACTACAAGTCTCATGCGTTTTAGTGCTGAAAAAATAATTTAAAAAATCGTTCGGGAAATAAGTTTAATCCCTGGGTACTTTCTTTGTATACTTCTGACTATACGGGCTGAGTCAGAGATTTAGGGGAAATCGCGGGTTTTCGTTTGCCGGCGATTAAACTTCTTTTATTCAGCGTCTCATCAAAAATGAAAACATTTTTGAAAACTACAAGTCTCATGCGTTTTAGTGGTGAACAAATAATTTAAAAAATCCTTTGGGAAATGAGTTTACTCCCTGGGTACTTTCTTTGTATACTTTTGACTATACGGGCCGAGTCCGGGATTTACTGGAAATCGCGGGTTTTCGTTTTCCGGTGATTAAACTTCTTTTATTCAGTGTCTCACCAAAACTGAAAACATTTTTGAAAACTACAAGTCTCATGCGTTTTAGTGCTGAAAAAATAATTTAAAAAATAGTTCGGGAAATGAGTTTAATCCCTGGGTACTTTCTTTGTATACTTCTGACTATACGGGCTGAGTCAGAGATTTAGGGGAAATCGCGGGTTTTCGTTTGCCGGCGATTAAACTTCTTTTATTCAGCGTCTCATCAAAAATGAAAACATTTTTGAAAACTACAGGTCTCATGCGTTTTAGTGGTGAAAAAATAATATAAAAAATCCTTCGGGAAATGAGTTTACTCCCTGGGTACTTTCTTTGTATACTTTTGACTATACGGGCCGAGTCCGGGATTTACTGGAAATCGCGGGTTTTCGTTTGCCGGTGATTAAACTTCTTTTATTCAGTGTCTCACCAAAACTGAAAACATTTTTGAAAACTACAAGTCTCATGCGTTTTAGTGCTGAAAAAATAATTTAAAAAATAGTTCGGGAAATGAGTTTAATCCCTGGGTACTTTCTTTGTATACTTCTGACTATACGGGCTGAGTCAGAGATTTAGGGGAAATCGCGGATTTTCGTTTGCCGGCGATTAAACTTCTTTTATTCAGCGTCTCATCAAAAATGAAAACATTTTTGAAAACTACAAGTCACATGCGCTTTAGTGCTGAAAAAATATTTTAAAAAATCGTTCTGGAAATAAGTTTACTCCCTGGGTACTTTCTTCGTATACTTTTGACTATACGGGCCGAGTCCGGGATTTACGGGAAATCGCAAGTTTTCGTTTGCCGGCGATTAAACTTCTTTTATTCAGCGTTTCATCAAAAATGAAAACATTTTTAAAAACTACAAGGCTCATGCGTTTTACTGGTGAAAAAATAATTTAAAAAATCGTTCGGGAAATGAGTTTACTCCCTGGGTACTTTCTTTGTATACTTCTGCCTATACGGGCCGAGTCAGGGATTTACGGGAAATCGCGGGTTTTCGTTTGCCGGCGATTAAACTTCTTTTATTCAGCGTCTCTACAAAAATGAAAACATTTTTGAAAACTACAAGTCTCATGCTATTTAGTGGTGAAATACTAATTTAAAAAATCTTTCGGGAAATGAGTTTACTTCCTGGGTACTTTCTTTGTATACTTTTGACCATACGGGTCGTGTCCGGGATTTAGGGGAAATCGCGGGTTTTCGCGTGCCGGCGATTAAACTTCTTTTATTCAGCGTCACATCAAAAATGAAAACATTTTTGAAAACTAAAAGTCTTATGCGTTTTACTGGTGAAAACATAATTTAAAAAATCGTTCGGGAAATGAGTTTACTCCCTGGGTACTTTCTTTGTATACTTCTGACTATACGGGCCGAGTCAGGGATTTACGGGAAATTGCGGGTTTTCGTTTGCCGCTGATTAAACTTCTTTTATTCAGCGTCTCATCAAAAATGAAAACATTTTTGTAAACTACAAGTCTCATGCGTTATAGTGCTGAAAAAATAATTTAAAAAATCGTTCGGGAAATGAGTTTACTCCCTGGGAACTTTCTTTGCATACTTTTGACTATACATGCCGAGTCCTGGATTTACGGGAAATCGCAGGTTTTCGTTTGCCGATGATTAAACCTCTTTTATTCAGCGTCTCATCAAAAATGAAAACATTTTTAAAAACTACATGTCTCATGCGTTTTACTGGTGAAAAAATAATTTAAAAAATCGTTCGGGAAATGAGTTTATTCCCTGGGTACTTTCTTTGTATACTTCTGACAATACGGGATTTACGGGAAATCGCGGGTTTTCGTTTGCCGGTGATTAAACTTCTTTTATTCAGCTTCTCTACAAAAATGAAAACATTTTTGAAAACTACAAGTCTCATGCAATTTAGTGGTGAAAAACTAATTTAAAAAATCGGTCGGGAAATCAGTTTACTCCCTGGGTACTTTCTTTGTATACTTCTGACCATACGGGTCGTGTCCGGATTTAGGGGAAATCGCGGGTTTTCGTTTGCCGGCGATTAAACTTCTTTTATTCAGCGTCACATCAAAAATGAAAACATTTTTGAAAACTAAAAGTCTTATGCGTTTTACTGGTGAAAAAATAATTTAAAAAATCGTTTGGGAAATGAGTTTACTCCCTGAGTACTTTCTTTGTACACTTCTGACTATACGGGCCGAGTCAGGGATTTACGGGAAATCGCGGGTTTTCGTTTGCCGCCGATTAAACTTCTTTTATTCAGCGTCTCATCAAAAATGAAAACATTTTTGTAAATTACAAGTCTCATGCGTTTTAGTGCTGAAAAAATAATTTAAAAAATCGTTCGGGAAATGAGTTTACTCCCTGGGTACTTTCTTTGTATACTTTTGACTATACGGGCCGAGTCCGGGATTTACTGGAAATCGCGGGTTTTCGTTTGCCGGTGATTAAACTTCTTTTATTCAGTGTCTCACCAAAACTGAAAACATTTTTGAAAACTACAAGTCTCATGCGTTTTAGTGCTGAAAAAATAATTTAAAAAATAGTTCGGGAAATGAGTTTAATCCCTGGGTACTTTCTTTGTATACTTCTGACTATACGGGCTGAGTCAGAGATTTAGGGGAAATCGCGGGTTTTCGTTTGCCGGCGATTAAACTTCTTTTATTCAGCGTCTCATCAAAAATGAAAACATTTTTGAAAACTACAAGTCTCATGCGTTTTACTGGTGAAAAAATAATTTAAAAAATCGTTCGGGAAATGAGTTTATTCCCTGGGTACTTTCTTTGTATACTTCTGACAATACGGGATTTACGGGAAATCGCGGGTTTTCGTTTGCCGGTGATTAAACTTCTTTTATTCAGCTTCTCTACAAAAATGAAAACATTTTTGAAAACTACAAGTCTCATGCAATTTAGTGGTGAAAAACTAATTTAAAAAATCGGTCGGGAAATCAGTTTACTCCCTGGGTACTTTCTTTGTATACTTCTGACCATACGGGTCGTGTCCGGATTTAGGGGAAATCGCGGGTTTTCGTTTGCCGGCGATTAAACTTCTTTTATTCAGCGTCACATCAAAAATGAAAACATTTTTGAAAACTAAAAGTCTTATGCGTTTTACTGGTGAAAAAATAATTTAAAAAATCGTTTGGGAAATGAGTTTACTCCCTGAGTACTTTCTTTGTACACTTCTGACTATACGGGCCGAGTCAGGGATTTACGGGAAATCGCGGGTTTTCGTTTGCCGCCGATTAAACTTCTTTTATTCAGCGTCTCATCAAAAATGAAAACATTTTTGTAAATTACAAGTCTCATGCGTTTTAGTGCTGAAAAAATAATTTAAAAAATCGTTCGGGAAATGAGTTTACTCCCTGGGTACTTTCTTTGTATACTTTTGACTATACGGGCCGAGTCCGGGATTTACTGGAAATCGCGGGTTTTCGTTTGCCGGTGATTAAACTTCTTTTATTCAGTGTCTCACCAAAACTGAAAACATTTTTGAAAACTACAAGTCTCATGCGTTTTAGTGCTGAAAAAATAATTTAAAAAATAGTTCGGGAAATGAGTTTAATCCCTGGGTACTTTCTTTGTATACTTCTGACTATACGGGCTGAGTCAGAGATTTAGGGGAAATCGCGGGTTTTCGTTTGCCGGCGATTAAACTTCTTTTATTCAGCGTCTCATCAAAAATGAAAACATTTTTGAAAACTACAAGTCTCATGCGTTTTAGTGGTGAAAAAATAATATAAAAAATCCTTCGGGAAATGAGTTTACTCCCTGGGTACTTTCTTTGTATACTTTTGACTATACGGGCCGAGTCCGGGATTTACTGGAAATCGCGGGTTTTCGTTTGCCGGTGATTAAACTTCTTTTATTCAGTGTCTCACCAAAACTGAAAACATTTTTGAAAACTACATGTCTCATGCGTTTTAGTGCTGAAAAAATAATGTAAAAAAAAGTTCGGGAAATGAGTTTAATCCCTGGGTACTTTCTTTGTATACTTCTGACTATACGGGCTGAGTCAGAGATTTAGGGGAAATCGCGGATTTTCGTTTGCCGGCGATTAAACTTCTTTTATTCAGCGTCTCATCAAAAATGAAAACATTTTTGAAAACTACAAGTCACATGCGCTTTAGTGCTGAAAAAATATTTTAAAAAATCGTTCTGGAAATAAGTTTACTCCCTGGGTACTTTCTTCGTATACTTTTGACTATACGGGCCGAGTCCGGGATTTACGGGAAATCGCAAGTTTTCGTTTGCCGGCGATTAAACTTCTTTTATTCAGCGTTTCATCAAAAATGAAAACATTTTTAAAAACTACAAGGCTCATGCGTTTTACTGGTGAAAAAATAATTTAAAAAATCGTTCGGGAAATGAGTTTAATCCCTGGGTACTTTCTTTGTATACTTCTGACTATACGGGCTGAGTCAGAGATTTAGGGGAAATCGCGGATTTTCGTTTGCCGGCGATTAAACTTCTTTTATTCAGCGTCTCATCAAAAATGAAAACATTTTTGAAAACTACAAGTCACATGCGCTTTAGTGCTGAAAAAATATTTTAAAAAATCGTTCTGGAAATAAGTTTACTCCCTGGGTACTTTCTTCGTATACTTTTGACTATACGGGCCGAGTCCGGGATTTACGGGAAATCGCAAGTTTTCGTTTGCCGGCGATTAAACTTCTTTTATTCAGCGTTTCATCAAAAATGAAAACATTTTTAAAAACTACAAGGCTCATGCGTTTTACTGGTGAAAAAATAATTTAAAAAATCGTTCGGGAAATGAGTTTACTCCCTGGGTACTTTCTTTGTATACTTCTGCCTATACGGGCCGAGTCAGGGATTTACGGGAAATCGCGGGTTTTCGTTTGCCGGCGATTAAACTTCTTTTATTCAGCGTCTCTACAAAAATGAAAACATTTTTGAAAACTACAAGTCTCATGCTATTTAGTGGTGAAATACTAATTTAAAAAATCTTTCGGGAAATGAGTTTACTTCCTGGGTACTTTCTTTGTATACTTTTGACCATACGGGTCGTGTCCGGGATTTAGGGGAAATCGTGGGTTTTCGTTTGCCGGCGATTAAACTTCTTTTATTCAGCGTCACATCAAAAATGAAAACATTTCTGAAAACTAAAAGTCTTATGCGTTTTACTGGTGAAAACATAATTTAAAAAATCGTTCGGGAAATGAGTTTACTCCCTGGGTACTTTCTTTGTATACTTCTGACTATACGGGCCGAGTCAGGGATTTACGGGAAATTGCGGGTTTTCGTTTGCCGCTGATTAAACTTCTTTTATTCAGCGTCTCATCAAAAATGAAAACATTTTTGTAAACTACAAGTCTCATGCTATTTAGTGGTGAAATACTAATTTAAAAAATCTTTCGGGAAATGAGTTTACTTCCTGGGTACTTTCTTTGTATACTTTTGACCATACGGGTCGTGTCCAGGATTTAGGGGAAATCGTGGGTTTTCGTTTGCCGGCGATTAAACTTCTTTTATTCAGCGTCACATCAAAAATGAAAACATTTCTGAAAACTAAAAGTCTTATGCATTTTACTGGTGAAAACATAATTTAAAAAATCGTTCGGGAAATGAGTTTACTCCCTGGGTACTTTCTTTGTATACTTCTGACTATACGGGCCGAGTCAGGGATTTACGGGAAATTGCGGGTTTTCGTTTGCCGCTGATTAAACTTCTTTTATTCAGCGTCTCATCAAAAATGAAAACATTTTTGTAAACTACAAGTCTCATGCGTTTTAGTGCTGAAAAAATAATTTAAAAAATCGTTCGGGAAATGAGTTTACTCCCTGGGAACTTTCTTTGCATACTTTTGACTATACATGCCGAGTCCTGGATTTACGGGAAATCGCAGGTTTTCGTTTGCCGACGATTAAACCTCTTTTATTCAGCGTCTCATCAAAAATGAAAACATTTTTAAAAACTACATGTCTCATGCGTTTTACTGGTGAAAAAATAATTTAAAAAATCGTTCGGGAAATGAGTTTATTCCCTGGGTACTTTCTTTGTATACTTCTGACAATACGGGATTTACGGGAAATCGCGGGTTTTCGTTTGCCGGTGATTAAACTTCTTTTATTCAGCTTCTCTACAAAAATGAAAACATTTTTGAAAACTACAAGTCTCATGCAATTTAGTGGTGAAAAACTAATTTAAAAAATCGGTCGGGAAATCAGTTTACTCCCTGGGTACTTTCTTTGTATACTTCTGACCATACGGGTCGTGTCCGGATTTAGGGGAAATCGCGGGTTTTCGTTTGCCGGCGATTAAACTTCTTTTATTCAGCGTCTCATCAAAAATGAAAACATTTTTGAAAACTAAAAGTCTTATGCGTTTTACTGGTGAAAAATTAATTAAAAAAATCGTTCGGGAAATGAGTTTACTCCCTGAGTACTTTCTTTGTACACTTCTGACTATACGGGCCGAGTCAGGGATTTACGGGAAATCGCGGGTTTTCGTTTGCCGCCGATTAAACTTCTTTTATTCAGCGTCTCATCAAAAATGAAAACATTTTTGTAAATTACAAGTCTCATGCGTTTTAGTGCTGAAAAAATAATTTAAAAAATCGTTCGGGAAATGAGTTTACTCCCTGGGTACTTTCTTTGTATACTTTTGACCATACGGGTCGTGTCCGGGATTTAGGGGAAATCGCGAGTTTTCGTTTGCCGGCGATTAAACTTGCTTTATTTAGCGTCTCATCAAAAATGTAAAATTTTTAAAAAATACAAGTCTCATGCGTTTTAGTGGTGAAAAACTAATTTAAAAAATCGTTCGGGAAATTAGTTTACTCCCTGGGTACTTCCTTTGTATACTTTTGACCATACGGGTTTTGTCCGGGATTTAGGGGAAATCGCGGGTTTTCGTTTGCTGGCGATTAAACTTTTTTTATTCAGCGTCTCATCAAAAATGAAAATACTTTTGAAAACTACAAGTCTCATGCGTTTTACTGGTGAAAAAATAATTTAAAAAATCGTTCAGGAAATGAGTGTACTCCCTGGGTAATTTCTTTGTATACTTCTGACTATACGGGCCGAGTCAGGGATTTACCGGAAATCGCGGGTTTTCGTTTGCCGGCGATTAAGCTTCTTTTATTCAGCGTCTCATCAAAAATGAAAACATTTTTAAGAACTACAGGTCGCAGGCGTTTTACTGGTGAAAAAATAATTTAAAAAATCGTTCGGGAAATGAGTTTACTCCCTGGGTACTTTCTTTGTATACTTCTGACTATACGGGCCGAGTGGGGGATTTACGGGAAATCGCGGGTTCTCGTTTGCCGCCGATTAAACTTCTTTTATTCAGCGTCTCATCAAAAATGAAAACATTTTTGAAAACTACAAGTCACATGCGCTTTAGTGCTGAAAAAATATTTTAAGAAATCGTTCTGGAAATGAATTTACTCCCTGGGTACTTTCTTTGTATACTTTTGACTATACGGGCCGAGTCCGGGATTTACGGGAAATCGCAAGTTTTCGTTTGCCGGCGATTAAACTTCTTTTATTCAGCGTCTTATCAAAAATGAAAACATTTTTAAAAACTACAAGTCTCATGCGTTTTACTGGTGAAAAAATAATTTAAAAAATCGTTCGGGAAATGAGTTTACTCCCTGGGTACTTTCTTTGTATACTTCTGACTATACGGGCCGAGTCAGGGATTTACGGGAAATCGCGGGTTTTCGTTTGCCGGCGATTAAACTTCTTTTATTCAGCGTCTCTACAAAAATGAAAACATTTTTGAAAACTACAAGTCTCATGCGATTTAGTGGTGAAAAACTAATTTAAAAAATCGGTCGGGAAATGAGTTTACTCCCTGGGTACTTTTTTTTGTATACTTTTGACCATACGGGTCGTGTCCGGATTTGGGGGAAATCGCGGGTTTTCGTTTGCCGGCGATTAAACTGGTTTTATTCAGCGTCTCATCAAAAATGTAAATATTTTTAAAAACTACAAGTCTCATGCGTTTTAGTGGTGAAATACTAATTTAAAAAATCGTTCGGGAAATGAGTTTACTCCCCGGGTACTTTCTTTGTATACTTTTGACCATACAGGTCGTGTCCGGGATTTAGGGGAAATCGCGGGTTTTCGTTTGCTGGCGATTAAACTTCTTTTATTCAGCGTCTCATCAAAAATGAAAACATTTTTGAAAACTAAAAGTCTTATGCGTTTTACTGGTGAAAACATAATTTAAAAAATCGTTCGGGAAATGAGTTTACTCCCTGGGTACTTTCTTTGTATACTTCTGACTATACGGGCCGAGTCAGGGATTTACGGGAAATCGCGGGTTTTGGTTTGCCGCCGATTAAACTTCTTTTTTTCAGCGTCTCATCAAAAATGAAAACATTTTTGTAAACTACAAGTCTCATGCGTTTTAGTGCTGAAAAAATAATTTAAAAAATCGTTCGGAAAATGAGTTTACTCCCTGGGAACTTTCTTTGTATATTTTTGACTATACGGGCCGAGTCCGGGATTTACGGAAAATCGCAGGTTTTCGTTTGTCGACGATTAAACTTCTTTTATTCAGCGTCTCATCAAAAATGAAAACATTTTTAAGAACTACAAGTCTCATGCGTTTTACTGGTGAAAAAATAATTTAAAAAATCGTTCAGAAAATGAGTTTACTCCCTGGGTACTTTCTTTGTATATTTTTGACTATACGGGCCGAGTCCGGGATTTACGGAAAATCGCAGGTTTTCGTTTGTCGACGATTAAACTTCTTTTATTCAGCGTCTCATCAAAAATGAAAACATTTTTAAGAACTACAGGTCACAGGCGTTTTACTGGTGAAAAAATAATTTAAAAAATCGTTCGGGAAATGAGTTTACTCCCTGGGTACTTTCTTTGTATACTTCTGACTATACGGGCCGAGTGGGGGATTTACGGGAAATCGCGGGTTCTCGTTTGCCGCCGATTAAACTTCTTTTATTCAGCGTCTCATCAAAAATGAAAACATTTTTGAAAACTACAAGTCACATGCGCTTTAGTGCTGAAAAAATATTTTAAGAAATCGTTCTGGAAATGAATTTACTCCCTGGGTACTTTCTTTGTATACTTTTGACTATACGGGCCGAGTCCGGGATTTACGGGAAATCGCAAGTTTTCGTTTGCCGGCGATTAAACTTCTTTTATTCAGCGTCTTATCAAAAATGAAAACATTTTTAAAAACTACAAGTCTCATGCGTTTTACTGGTGAAAAAATAATTTAAAAAATCGTTCGGGAAATGAGTTTACTCCCTGGGTACTTTCTTTGTATACTTCTGACTATACGGGCCGAGTCAGGGATTTACGGGAAATCGCGGGTTTTCGTTTGCCGGCGATTAAACTTCTTTTATTCAGCGTCTCTACAAAAATGAAAACATTTTTGAAAACTACAAGTCTCATGCGATTTAGTGGTGAAAAACTAATTTAAAAAATCGGTCGGGAAATGAGTTTACTCCCTGGGTACTTTTTTTTGTATACTTTTGACCATACGGGTCGTGTCCGGATTTGGGGGAAATCGCGGGTTTTCGTTTGCCGGCGATTAAACTTGTTTTATTCAGCGTCTCATCAAAAATGTAAATATTTTTAAAAACTACAAGTCTCATGCGTTTTAGTGGTGAAATACTAATTTAAAAAATCGTTCGGGAAATGAGTTTACTCCCCGGGTACTTTCTTTGTATACTTTTGACCATACAGGTCGTGTCCGGGATTTAGGGGAAATCGCGGGTTTTCGTTTGCTGGCGATTAAACTTCTTTTATTCAGCGTCTCATCAAAAATGAAAACATTTTTGAAAACTAAAAGTCTTATGCGTTTTACTGGTGAAAACATAATTTAAAAAATCGTTCGGGAAATGAGTTTACTCCCTGGGTACTTTCTTTGTATACTTCTGACTATACGGGCCGAGTCAGGGATTTACGGGAAATCGCGGGTTTTGGTTTGCCGCCGATTAAACTTCTTTTATTCAGCGTCTCATCAAAAATGAAAACATTTTTGTAAACTACAAGTCTCATGCGTTTTAGTGCTGAAAAAATAATTTAAAAAATCGTTCGGAAAATGAGTTTACTCCCTGGGAACTTTCTTTGTATATTTTTGACTATACGGGCCGAGTCCGGGATTTACGGAAAATCGCAGGTTTTCGTTTGTCGACGATTAAACTTCTTTTATTCAGCGTCTCATCAAAAATGAAAACATTTTTAAGAACTACAAGTCTCATGCGTTTTACTAGTGAAAAAATAATTTAAAAAATCGTTCAGAAAATAAGTTTACTCCCTGGGTACTTTCTTTGTATACTTTTGACCATACGGGTCGTGTCCGGGATTTAGTGGAAATCGCGAGTTTTCGTTTGCCGGCGATTAAACTTGCTTTATTCAGCGTCTCATCAAAAATGTAAACATTTTAAAAAAATACAAGTCTCATGCGTTTTTGTGGTGAAAAACTACTTTAAAAAATCGTTCAGGAAATTAGTTTACTCCTTGGGTACTTTCTTTGTATACTTTTGACAATACGGGTCGCGTCCGGGTTTTAGGGGAAATGGCGGGTTTTCGTTTGCCGCCGATTAAACTTCTTTTATTCAGCGTCTCATCAAAAATGAAAACATTTTTGTAAACTACAAGTCTCATGCGTTTTAGTGCTGAAAAAATAATTTAAAAAATCGTTCGGGAAATGAGTTTACTCCCTGGGAACTTTCTTTGTATATTTTTGACTATACGGGCCGAGTCTGGGATTTACGGCAAATCGCAGGTTTTCGTTTGCCGACGATTAAACTTCTTTTATTCAGCGTCTCATCAAAAATGAAAACGTTTTTAAGAACTACAAGTCTCATGCGTTTTACTGGTGAAAAAATAATTTAAAAAATCGTTCAGGAAATAAGTTTACTCCCTGGGTACTTTCTTTGTATACTTCTGACTATACGGGCCGAGTCAGGGATTTACGGGAAATCGTGGGTTTTGGTTTGCCGCCGATTAAACTTCTTTTATTCAGCGTCTCATCAAAAATGAAAACATTTTTGTAAACTACAAGTCTCATGCGTTTTAGTGCTGAAAAAATAATTTAAAAAATCGTTCGGAAAATGAGTTTACTCCCTGGGAACTTTCTTTGTATATTTTTGACTATACGGGCCGAGTCCGGGATTTACGGAAAATCGCAGGTTTTCGTTTGCCGACGATTAAACTTCTTTTATTCAGCGTCTCATCAAAAATGAAAACATTTTTAAAAAATACAAGTCTCATGCGTTTTAGTGGTGAAAAAATAATTTAAAAAATCGTTCGGGAAATTAGTTTACTCCTTGGGTACTTTCTTTGTATACTTTTGACCATACGGGTCGCGTCCGGGATTTAGGGGAAATCGCGGGTTTTCGTTTGCCGCCGATTAAACTTCTTTTATTCAGCGTCTCATCAAAAATGAAAACATTTTTGTAAACTACAAGTCTCATGCGTTTTAGTGCTGAAAAAATAATTTAAAAGATCGTTCGGGAAATGAGTTTACTCCCTAGGAACTTTCTTTGTATATTTTTGACTATACGGGCCGAGTCCGGGATTTACGGGAAATCGCAGGTTTTCGTTTGCCGACGATTAAACTTCTTTTATTCACCGTCTCATCAAAAATGAAAACGTTTTTAAGAACTACAAGTCTCATGCGTTTTACTGGTGAAAAAATAATTTAAAAAATCGTTCAGGAAATGAGTTTACTCCCTGGGTACTTTCTTTGTATACTTTTGACCATACGGGTCGTGTCCGGGATTTAGTGGAAATCGCGAGTTTTCGTTTGCCGGCGATTAAACTTGCTTTATTCAGCGTCTCATCAAAAATGTACACATTTTTAAAAAATACAAGTCTCATGCGTTTTAGTGGTGAAAAACTGATTTAAAAAATCGTTCGGGAAATTAGTTTACTCCTTGGGTACTTTCTTTGTATACTTTTGACCATACGGGTCGTGTCCGGGATTTAAGGGAAATCGTGGGTTTTCGTTTGCCGGCGATTAAAATTGTTTTATTCAGCGTCTCATCAAAAATGTAAACATTTTTAAAATCTACCAGTCTCATGCGTTTTAGTGGTAAAATACTAATTTAAAAAATCGTTCGGGAAATGAGTTTACTCCCTAGGTACTTTCTTTGTACACTTTTGACCATACGGGTCGTGTCTGGGATTTAGGGGATATCGTGGGTTTTCGTTTGCCGGCGATTAAACTTCTTTTATTCAGCGTCTCATCAAAAATGAAAACATTTTTGTAAATTTCAAGTCTCATGCGTTTTAGTGCTGAAAAAATAATTTAAAAAATCGTTCGGGAAATGAGTTTACTCCCTGGGAACTTTCTTTGTATACTTTTGACTATACGGGCCGAGTCCGGGATTTACGGGAAATCGCAGGTTTTCGATTGCCGACGATTAAACTTCTTTTATTCAGCGTCTCATCAAAAATGAAAATATTTTTAAGAACTACAAGTCTCATGCGTTTTACTG
Organism: Hydractinia symbiolongicarpus; assembly: GCF_029227915.1. Taxonomy (NCBI): domain Eukaryota; kingdom Metazoa; phylum Cnidaria; class Hydrozoa; order Anthoathecata; family Hydractiniidae; genus Hydractinia; species Hydractinia symbiolongicarpus. The sequence goes on from NC_079877.1 coordinate 32,322,098, forward strand.
GTGAAAAAATAATTTAAAAAATCGTTCGGGAAATTAGTTTACTCCTTGGGTACTTTCTTTGTATACTTTTGACCATACGGGTCGTGTCCGGGATTTAGGGGAAATCGCGAGTTTTCGTTTGCCGGCGATTAAACTTGCTTTATTTAGCGTCTCAACAAAAATGTAAACATTTTTAAAAAATACAAGTCTCAAGCGTTTTAGTGGTGAAAAACTAATTTAAAAAATCGTTCGGGAAATTAGTTTACTCCCTGGGTACTTCCTTTGTATACTTTTGACCATACGGGTTTTGTCAGGGATTTAGGGGAAATCGCGGGTTTTCGTTTGCCGGCGATTAAACTCCTTTTATTCAGCGTCTCATTAAAAATGAAAATATTTTTGAAAACTACAAGTCTCATGCGTTTTACTGGTAAAAAAATAATTTAAAAAATCGTTCGGGAAATGAGTTTACTCCCTGGGTACTTTCTTTGTATACTTCTGACTATACGGGCCGAGTCAGGGATTTACGGGAAATCGCGGGTTTTCGTTTGCCGCCGATTAAACTTCTTTTATTCAGCGTCTCATCAAAAATGAAAACATTTTTGAAAACTACAAGTCACATGCGCTTTAGTGCTGAAAAAATATTTTAAAAAATCGTTCTTGAAATGAGTTTACTTCCTGGGTAATTTCTTTGTATACTTTTGACCATACGGGTCGTGTCCGGGATTTAGGGGAAATCGCGGGTTTTCGTTTGCCGGCGATTAAACTTCTTTTATTCAGCGTCACATCAAAAATGAAAGCATTTTTGAAAACTAAAAGTCTTATGCGTTTTACTGGTGAAAACATAATTTAAAAAATCGTTCGGGAAATGAGTTTATTCCCTGGGTACTTTCTTTGTATACTTCTGACTATACGGGCCGAGTCAGGGATTTACGGGAAATCGCGGGTTTTGGTTTGCCGCCGAATAAACTTCTTTTATTCAGCGTCTCATCAAAAATGAAAACATTTTTGTAAACTACAAGTCTCATGCGTTTTAGTGCTGAAAAAATAATTTAAAAAATCGTTCGGAAAATGAGTTTTTTCCCTGGGAACTTTCTTTGTATATTTTTGACTATAGGGGATGAGTCCGGGATTTACGGAAAATCGCAGGTTTTCGTTTGCCGACGATTAAACTTCTTTTATTCAGCGTCTCATCAAAAATGAAAACATTTTTAAGAACTACAAGTCTCATGCGTTTTACTGGTGAAAAAATAATTTAAAAAATCGTTCAGAAAATGAGTTTACGCCCTGGGTACTTTCTTTGTATACTTTTGACCATACGGGTCGTGTCTGGGATTTAGTGGAAATTGCGAGTTTTCGTTTGCCGGCGATTAAACTTGCTTTCTTTAGCGTCTCATCAAAAATGTAAACATTTTTAAAAAATACAAGTCTCATGCGTTTTAGTGGTGAAAAACTAATTTAAAAAATCGTTCGGGAAATTAGTTTACTCCTTGGGTACTTTCTTTGTATACTTTTGATCATACGGGTCACGTCCGGGATTTAGGGGAAATCGCGGGTTTTCGTTTGCCGCCGATTAAAGTTCTTTTATTCAGCGTCTCATCAAAAATAAAAACATTTTTGTAAACTACAAGTCTCATGCGTTTTACTGGTGAAAAAATAATTTAAAAAATCGTTCAGGAAATGAGTTAACTCCCCGGGTACTTTCTTTGTACACTTTTGACCATACGGGTCGTGTCCGGGATTTAGGGGAAATCGCGGGTTTTCGTTTGCCGGCGATTAAACTTCTTTTATTCAGCGTCACATCAAAAATGAAAACATTTTTGAAAACTAAAAGTCACATGCGCTTTAGTGCTGAAAAAATATTTTAAAAAATCGTTCTGGAAATGAGTTTACTTCCTGGGTAATTTCTTTGTATACTTTTGACTATGCGGGCCGAGTCCGGGATTTACGGGAAATCGCAAGTTTTCGTTTGCCGGCGATTAAACTTCTTTTATTCAGCGTCTCATCAAAAATGAAAACATTTTTAAAAACTACAAGTCTCATGCGTTTTACTGGTGAAAAAATAATTTTAAAAATCGTTCGGGAAATGAGTTTACTCCCTGGGTACTTTCTTTGTATACTTCTGACTATACGGGCCGAGTCAGGGATTTACGGGAAATGGCGGGTTTTGGTTTGCCGCCGAATAAACTTCTTTTATTCAGCGTCTCATCAAAAATGAAAACAATTTTGTAAACTACAAGTCTCATGCGTTTTACTGGTGAAAAAATAATTTAAAAAATCGTTCAGGAAATGAGTTAACTCCCCGGGTACTTTCTTTGTATACTTTTGACCATACGGGTCGTGTCCGGGATTTAGGGGAAATCGCGGGTTTTTGTTTGCCGGCGATTATACTTCTTTTATTCAGCGTCACATCAAAAATGAAAACATTTTTGAAAACTAAAAGTCACATGCGCTTTAGTGCTGAAAAAATATTTTAAAAAATCGTTCTGGAAATGAGTTTACTTCCTGGGTAATTTCTTTGTATACTTTTGACTATACGGGCCGAGTCCGGGATTTACGGGAAATCGCAAGTTTTCGTTTGCCGGCGATTAAACTTCTTTTATTCAGCGTCTCATCAAAAATGAAAACATTTTTAAAAACTACAAGTCTCATGCGTTTTACTGGTGAAAAAATAATTTTAAAAATCGTTCGGGAAATGAGTTTACTCCCTGGGAACTTTCTTTGTATATTTTTGACTATACGGGCCGAGTCCGGGATTTACGGGAAATCGCAGGTTTTCGTTTGCCGACGATTAAACTTCTTTTATTCAGCGTTTTATCAAAAATGAAAACATTTTTATGAACTACAAGTCTCATGCGTTCTACTGGTGAAAAAATAATTTAAAAAATCGTTCAGGAAATGAGTTTACTCCCCGGGTACTTTCTTTGTATACTTTTGACCATACGGGTCGTGTCCGGGATTTAGGGGAAATCGCGGGTTTTCGTTTGCCGGCGATTAAATTTTTTTTATTCAGCGTCACATCAAAAATGAAAACATTTTTGAAAACTAAAAGTCACATGCGCTTTAGTGCTGAAAAAATATTTTAAAAAATCGTTCTGGAAATGAGTTTACTTCCTGGGTAATTTCTTTGTATACTTTTGACTATACGGGCCGAGTCCGGGATTTACGGGAAATCGCAAGTTATCGTTTGCCGGCGATTAAACTTCTTTTATTCAGCGTCTCATCAAAAATGAAAACATTTTTAAAAACTACAAGTCTCATGCGTTTTACTGGTGAAAAAATAATTTTAAAAATCGTTCGGGAAATGAGTTTACTCCCTGGGTACTTTCTTTGTATACTTCTAACTATACGGGCCGAGTCAGGGATTTACGGGAAATCGCGGGTTTTGGTTTGCCGCCGAATAAACTTCTTTTATTCAGCGTCTCATCAAAAATGAAAACATTTTTGTACACTACAAGTCTCATGCGTTTTAGTGCTGAAAAAATAATTTAAAAAATCGTTCGGAAAATGAGGTTTTTCCCTGGGAACTTTCTTTGTATATTTTTGACTATACGGGCCGAGTCCGGGATTTACGGAAAATCGCAGGTTTTCGTTTGCCGACGATTAAACTTCTTTTATTCAGCGTCTCATCAAAAATGAAAACATTTTTAAGAACTACAAGTCTCATGCGTTTTACTGGTGAAAAAATAATTTAAAAAATCGTTCAGAAAATGAGTTTACGCCCTGGGTACTTTCTTTGTATACTTTTGACCATACGGGTCGTGTCTGGGATTTAGTGGAAATTGCGAGTTTTCGTTTGCCGGCGATTAAACTTGCTTTCTTCAGCGTCTCATCAAAAATGTAAACATTTTTAAAAAATACAAGTCTCCTGCGTTTTAGTGGTGAAAAACTAATTTAAAAAATCGTTCGGGAAATTAGTTTACTCCTTGGGTACTTTCTTTGTATACTTTTGACCATACGGGTCGCGTCCGGGATTTAGGGGAAATCGCGGGTTTTCGTTTGCCGCCGATTAAAGTTCTTTTATTCAGCGTCTCATCAAAAATAAAAACATTTTTGTAAACTACAAGTCTCATGCGTTTTAGTGCTGAAAAAATAATTTAAAAAATCGTTCGGGAAATGAGTTTACTCCCTGGGAACTTTCTTTGTATATTTTTGACTATACGGGCCGAGTCCGGGATTTACGGGAAATCGCAGGTTTTCGTTTGCCGACGATTAAACTTCTTTTATTCAGCGTTTTATCAAAAATGAAAACATTTTTATGAACTACAAGTCTCATGCGTTCTACTGGTGAAAAAATAATTTAAAAAATCGTTCAGGAAATGAGTTTACTCCCCGGGTACTTTCTTTGCATACTTTTGACCATACGGGTCGTGTCCGGGATTTAGGGGAAATCGCGGGTTTTCGTTTGCCGGCGATTAAACTTCTTTTATTCAGCGTCACATCAAAAATGAAAACATTTTCGAAAACTAAAAGTCTTATGCGTTTTACTGGTGAAAACATAATTTAAAAAATCGTTCAGGAAATGAGTTTTCTCCCTGGGTACTTTCTTTGTATACTTTTGACCATACGGGTCGTGTCCGGGATTTAGGGGAAATCGCGGGTTTTCGTTTGCCGGCGATTAAACTTCTTTTATTCAGCGTCACATCAAAAATGAAAACATTTTTGAAAACTAAAAGTCTCATGCGTTTTACTGGTGAAAAAATAATTTAAAAAATCGTTCAGGAAATGAGTTTACTCCCTGGGTACTTTCTTTGTATACTTTTGACCATACGGGTTGTGTCTGGGATTTAGTGGAAATTGCGAGTTTTCGTTTGCCGGCGATTAAACTTGCTTTCTTCAGCGTCTCATCAAAAATGTAAACATTTTTAAAAAATACAAGTCTCATGCGTTTTAGTGGTGAAAAACTAATTTAAAAAATCGTTCGGGAAATTAGTTTACTCCTTGGGTACTTTCTTTGTATACTTTTGACCATACGGGTCGCGTCCGGAATTTAGGGGAAATCGCGGGTTTTCGTTTGCCGCCGATTAAAGTTCTTTTATTCAGCGTCTCATCAAAAATGAAAACATTTTTGTAAACTACAAGTCTCATGCGTTTTAGTGCTGAAAAAATAATTTAAAAAATCGTTCGGGAAATGAGTTTACTCCCTGGGAACTTTCTTTTTATATTTTTGACTATACGGGCCGAGTCCGGGATTTAGGGGAAATCGCGGGTATTCGTTTGCCGGCGATTAAACTTCTTTTATTCAGCGTCACATCAAAAATGAAAACATTTTTGAAAACTAAAAGTCTCATGCGTTTTACTGGTGAAAAAATAATTTAAAAAATCGTTCAGGAAATGAGTTTACTCCCTGGGTACTTTCTTTGTATACTTTTGACCATACGGGTCGTGTCCGGGATTTAGGGGAAATCGCGGGTTTTCGTTTGCCGGCGATTAAACTTCTTTTATTCAGCGTCTCATCAAAAATGAAAACATTTTTGAAAACTACAAGTTCCATGCGTTTTACTGGTGAAAAAATAATTTAAAAAATCGTTCGGGAAATAAGTATACTCCCTGGGTACTTTCTTTGTATACTTCTGACTATACGGGCCGAGTCAGGGATTTACCGGAAATCGCGGGTTTTCGTTTGCCGGCGATTAAACTTCTTTTATTCAGCGTCTCATCAAAAATGAAAATATTTTTGAAAACTGCAAGTCTCATGCGTTTTACTGGTGAAAAAATAGTTTGAAAAATGGTTCGGGAAATGAGTGTACTCCCTGGGTACTTTCTTTGTATACTTCTGACTATACGGGCCGAGTCAGGGATTTACGGGAAATCGCGGATTTTCGTTTGCCGCCGATTAAACTTCTTTTATTCAGCGTATCATCAGAAATGAAAACATTTTTGAAAACTACAAGTCTCATGCGTTTTAGTGCTGAAAAAATAATTTAAAAAATCGTTCGGGAAATAAGTTTACTCCCTGGGTACTTTCTTTGTATACTTCTGACTATACGGGCCGAGTCAGGGATTTAGTGGAAATCGCGAGTTTTCGTTTGGCGGCGATTAAACTTGCTTTATTCAGCGTCTCATCAAAAATGTAAACATTTTTAAAAAATACATGTCTCATGCGTTTTAGTGGTGAAAAACTAATTTAAAAAATCGTTCGGGAAATTAGTTTACTCCTTGGGTACTTTCTTTGTATACTTTTGACCATACGGGTCGTGTCCGGGATTTAGGGGAAATCGCGGGTTTTCGTTTGCCGGCGATTAAACTTCTTTTATTCAGCGTCTCATCAAAAATGAAAACATTTTTGAAAACTACAAGTTCCATGCGTTTTACTGGTGAAAAAATAATTTAAAAAATCGTTCGGGAAATAAGTATACTCCCTGGGTACTTTCTTTGTATACTTCTGACTATACGGGCCGAGTCAGGGATTTACCGGAAATCGCGGGTTTTCGTTTGCCGGCGATTAAACTTCTTTTATTCAGCGTCTCATCAAAAATGAAAATATTTTTGAAAACTGCAAGTCTCATGCGTTTTACTGGTGAAAAAATAGTTTGAAAAATGGTTCGGGAAATGAGTGTACTCCCTGGGTACTTTCTTTGTATACTTCTGACTATACGGGCCGAGTCAGGGATTTACGGGAAATCGCGGATTTTCGTTTGCCGCCGATTAAACTTCTTTTATTCAGCGTATCATCAGAAATGAAAACATTTTTGAAAACTACAAGTCTCATGCGTTTTAGTGCTGAAAAAATAATTTAAAAAATCGTTCGGGAAATAAGTTTACTCCCTGGGTACTTTCTTTGTATACTTCTGACTATACGGGCCGAGTCAGGGATTTACGGGAAATCGCGGGTTTTGGTTTGCCGGCGATTAAACTTCTTTTATTCAGCGTATCATCAGAAATGAAAACATTTTTGAAAACTACAAGTCTCATGCGTTTTAGTGCTGAAAAAATAATTTAAAAAATCGTTCGGGAAATAAGTTTACTCCCTGGGTACTTTCTTTGTATACTTTTGACTATACGGGCCGAGTCCGGGATTTACGGGAAATCGCAGGTTTTCGTTTGCCGGCGATTAAACTTCTTTTATTCAGCGTCTTATCAAAAATGAAAACATTTTTAAAAACTACAAGTCTCATGCGTTTTATTGGTGAAAAAATAATTTAAAAAATCGTTCGGGCAATGAGTTTACTCCCTGGGTACTTTCTTTGTATACTTCTGACTATACGGGCCGAGTTAGGGATTTACGGGAAATAGCGGGTTTTGGTTTCCCGGCGATTAAACTTCTTTTATTCAGCGTCTCATCAAAACTGAAAACATTTTTGACAACTACATGTCTCCTGCGTTTTAGTGGTGTAAAATTAATTTAAAAAACCGTTCGGGAAATGAGTTTACTCCCTGGGTACTTTCTTTGTATACTTTTGACTATACGGGCCGAGTCCGGGATTTACGGGAAATCGCAAGTTTTTGTTTGCCGGCGATTAAACTTCTTTTATTCAGCGTCTCATCAAAAATGAAAACATTTTTAAAAACTACAAGTCTCGTGGGTTTGATTGGTGAAAAAATAATTTAAAAAATCGTTCGGGAAATGAGTTTACTCCCTGGGTACTTTCTTTGTATACTTCTGACTATGCGGGCCGAGTCAGAGATTTACGGGAAATCGCGGTTTTTGGTTTGCCGGCGCTTAAACTTCTTTTATTCAGCGTCTCATCAAAACTGAAAACATTTTTGAAAACTACATGTCTCCTGCGTTTTAGTGATGTAAAATTAATTTAAAAAATCGTTCGGGAAATGAGTTTACTCCCTGGGTACTTTCTTTATATACATTCGACTATACTGACCAAGCCCGGGATTTACGGGAAATCGCGGGTTTTCGTTTGTCGGCGATTAAACTCCTTTTATTCAGCGTCTCATCAAAAATGAAAACATTTTTGAACACTACAAGTCTCATGGGTTTTAGTGGTGAAAAAAGTATTTAAAAAATCGTTCGGGAAATGAGTTTACTCCCTGGGTACTTTATTTGTATACTTTTGACTATACGGGTCGTGGCCAGGATTTTGGGGAAATCGCGGTTTTCGTTTGCTGGCGATTAAACTTCTTTTATTCAGCGTCTCATCAAAAATGAAAACAATTTTGAAAACTACAAGTCTTATGCGTTTTACTGGTGAAAAAATAATTTAAAAAATCGTTCGGGAAATGAGTTTACTCCCTGGGTACTTTCTTTATATACTTCTGACTATACGGGCCGTGTCAGGGATTTACGGGAAATCGCGGGTTTTCGTTTGCCGGCGATTAAACTCCTTTTATTCAGTGTCTCATCAAAAATGAAAACATTTTTGAACACTACAAGTCTCATGGGTTTTAGTGGTGAAAAAATAATTTAAAAAATCGTTCGGGAAATGAGTTTACTCCCTGGGTACTTTATTTGTATACTTTTGACTATACGGGTCGTGGCCAGGATTTTGGGGAAATCGCGGGTTTTCGTTTGCCGGCGATTAAACTTCTTTTATTCAGCGTCTCATCAAAAATGAAAACAATTTTGAAAACTACAAGTCTTATGCGTTTTACTGGTGAAAAAATAATTTAAAAAATCGTTCGGGAAATGAGTTTACTCCCTGGGTACTTTCTTTGTATACTTCTGACTATACGGGCCGTGTCAGGGATTTACGGGAAATCGCGGGTATTCGTTTGCCGGCGATTAAGCTTCTTTTATTCAGCGTCTCTACAAAAATGAAAACATTTTCGAAAACTACAAGTCTCATGCGATTTAGTGGTGAAAATCTAATTTAAAAAATCGGTCGGGAAATGAGTTTACTCCCTGGGTACTTTCTTTGCATACTTTTGACCATACGGGTCGTGTCCGGATTTAGGGGAAATCGCGGATTTTCGTTTGCCGGCGATTAAACTTGTTTTATTCAGCGTCTCATCAAAAATGTAAACATTTTTAAAAACTACAAGTCTCATGCGTTTTAGTGGTGAAATACTAATTTAAAAAATCGTTCGGGAAATGAGTTTACTCCCTGGGTACTTTCTTTGTATACTTCTGACTATACGGGCCGAGTCAGGGATTTACGGGAAAACGCGGGTTTTCGTTTGCCGCCGATTAAACTTCTTTTATTCAGCGTCTCATCAAAAATGAAAACATTTTTGTAAACTAAAGTCTCATGCGTTTTAGTGCTGAAAAAATACATTAAAAAATCGTTCGGGAAATGAGTTTACTCCCTGGGAACTTTTTTTGTATACTTTTGACTATACGGGTCGTGTCCGGGATTTAGGGGAAATCGCGGCTTTTCGTTTGCCGGCGATTAAACTTCTTTTATTCAGCGTCTCTACAAAAATGAAAACATTTTTGAAAACTACAAGTCTCGTGCGATTTAGTGGTGAAAAACTAATTTAAAAGATCGGTCGGGAAATGAGTTTACTCCCTGGGTACTTTCTTTGCATACTTTTGACCATACGGGTCGTGTCCGGATTTAGGGGAAATCGCGGGTTTTCGTTTGCCGGCGATTAAACTTGTTTTATTCAGCGTCTCATCAAAAATGTAAACATTTTTAAAAACTACAAGTCTCATGCGTTTTAGTGGTGAAATACTAATTTAAAAAATAGTTCGGGAAATTAGTTTACTCCCTAGGTACTTTCTTTGTATACTTTTGACCATACGGGTCGTGTCGGGGATTTAGGGGAAATCGCGGGTTTTCGTTTGCTGGCGATTAAACTTCTTTTATTCAGCGTCTCATCAAAAATGAAAACATTTTTGAAAACTAAAAGTCTCATGGGTTTTAGTGGTGAAAAAATTATTTAAAAAATCGTTCGGGAAATGAGTTTACTCCCTGGGTACTTTCTTTATATACTTCTGACTATACGGGCCGTGTCAGGGATTTACGGGAAATCGCGGGTTTTCGTTTGCCGGCGATTAAACTCCTTTTATTCAGCGTCTCATCAAAAATGAAAACATTTTTGAACACTACAAGTCTCATGGGTTTTAGTGGTGAAAAAATAATTTAAAAAATCGTTCGGGAAATGAGTTTACTACCTGGGTACTTTATTTGTATACTTTTGACTATACGGGTCGTGGCCAGGATTTTGGGGAAATCGCGGGTTTTCGTTTGCCGGCGATTAAACTTCTTTTATTCAGCGTCTCAACAAAAATGAAAACAATTTTGAAAACTACAAGTCTTATGCGTTTTACTGGTGAAAAAATAATTTAAAAAATCGTTCGGGAAATGAGTTTACTCCCTGGGTACTTTCTTTGTATACTTCTGACTATACGGGCCGTGTCAGGGATTTACGGGAAATCGCGGGTATTCGTTTGCCGGCGATTAAACTTCTTTTATTCAGCGTCTCTACAAAAATGAAAACATTTTCGAAAACTACAAGTCTCATGCGATTTAGTGGTGAAAATCTAATTTAAAAAGTCGGTCGGGAAATGAGTTTAGTCCCTGGGTACTTTCTTTGCATACTTTTGACCATACGGGTCGTGTCCGGATTTAGGGGAAATCGCGGATTTTCGTTTGCCGGCGATTAAACTTGTTTTATTCAGCGTCTCATCAAAAATGTAAACATTTTTAAAAACTACAAGTCTCATGCGTTTTAGTGGTGAAATACTAATTTAAAAAATCGTTCGGGAAATGAGTTTACTCCCTGGGTACTTTCTTTGTATACTTCTGACTATACGGGCCGAGTCAGGGATTTACGGGAAATCGCGGGTTTTCGTTTGCCGCCGATTAAACTTCTTTTATTCAGCGTCTCATCAAAAATGAAAACATTTTTGTAAACTAAAGTCTCATGCGTTTTAGTGCTGAAAAAATAATTTAAAAAATCGTTCGGGAAATGAGTTTACTCCCTGGGAACTTTTTTTGTATACTTTTGACTATACGGGTCGTGTCCGGGATTTAGGGGAAATCGCGGCTTTTCGTTTGCCGGCGATTAAACTTCTTTTATTCAGCGTCTCTACAAAAATGAAAACATTTTTGAAAACTACAAGTCTCATGCGATTTAGTGGTGAAAAACTAATTTAAAAAATCGGTCGGGAAATGAGTTTACTCCCTGGGTACTTTCTTTGCATACTTTTGACCATACGGGTCGTGTCCGGATTTAGGGGAAATCGCGGGTTTTCGTTTGCCGGCGATTAAACTTGTTTTATTCAGCGTCTCATCAAAAATGTAAACATTTTTAAAAGCTACAAGTCTCATGCGTTTTAGTGGTGAAATACTAATTTAAAAAATAGTTCGGGAAATTAGTTTACTCCCTAGGTACTTTCTTTGTATACTTTTGACCATACGGGTCGTGTCGGGGATTTAGGGGAAATCGCGGGTTTTCGTTTGCTAGCGATTAAACTTCTTTTATTCAGCGTCTCATCAAAAATGAAAACATTTTTGAAAACTAAAAGTCTTATGCGTTTTAGTGCTGAAAAAGTAATTTAAAAAATCGTTCGGGAAATGAGTTTACTCCCTGGGAACTTTCTTTGTATACTATTGACTATACGGGCTGAGTCCAGGATTTACGGGAAATCGCAGGTTTTCGATTGCCGACGATTAAACTTCTTTTATTCAGCGTCTCATCAAAAATGAAAACATTTTTAAAAACTACAAGTCTCATGCGTTTTACTGGTGAAAAAATAATTTAAAAAGTCGTTCGGGAAATGAGTTTACTCCCTGTGTACTTTCTTTGTATACTTTTGACCATACGGGTCGTGACCGGGATTTAGGGGAAATCGCGAGATTTCGTTTGCCGGCGATTAAACTTGCTTTATTCAGCGTCTCATCAAAAATGTAAACATTTTCAAAAAATACAAGTCTGATGCGTTTTAGTGGTGAAATACTAATTTAAAAAATCGTTCGAGAAATGAGTTTACTGCCTAGGTACTTTCTTTGTATACTTTTGACCATACGGGTCGTGTCCGGGATTTAGGGGAAATCGCGGGTTTTCGTTTGCCGGCTATTAAACTTCTTTTACTCAGCGTCTCTACAAAAATGAAAACATTTTTGAAAACTACAAGTCTCATGCGATTTAGTGGTGAAAAACTAATTTAAAAAATCGGTCGGGAAATGAGTTTACTCCCTGGGTACTTTCTTTGCATACTTTTGACCATACGGGTCGTGTCCGGATTTAGGGGAAATCGCGGGTTTTCGTTTGCCGGCGATTAAACTTGTTTTATTCAGCGTCTCATCAAAAATGTAAACATTTTTAAAAACTACAAGTCTCATGCGTTTTAGTGGTGAAATACTAATTTCAAAAATCATTCGGGAAATGAGTTTACTCCCTGGGTACTTTCTTTGTATACTTCTGACTATACGGGCCGAGTCAGGGATTTACGGGAAATCGCGGGTTTTCGTTTGCCGCCGATTAAACTTCTTTTAATCAGCGTCTCATCAAAAATGAAAACATTTTTGTAAACTACAAGTCTTATGCGTTTTAGTGCTGAAAAAATAATTTAAAAAATCGTTCGGGAAATGAGTTTACTCCCTGGGAACTTTCTTTGTATACTTTTGACTATACGGGCCGAGTCCGGGATTTACGGGAAATCGCAGGTTTTCGTTTGCCGACGATTAAACTTCTTTTATTCAGCGTCTCATCAAAAATTAAAACATTTTTAAGAACTACAAGTGTCATGCGTTTTACTGGTGAAAAAATAATTTAAGAAATCGTTCGGGAAATGAGTTTACTCCCTGGGTACTTTCTTTGTATACTTTTGACCATACGGGTCGTGTCCGGGATTTAGGGGAAATCGCGAGTTTTCGTTTGCCGCGATTAAACTTGCTTTATTCAGCGTCTTATCAAAAATGTAATCATTTTTAAAAAATACAAGTCTCATGCGTTTTGGTGGTGAAAAACTAATTTAAAAAATCGTTCGGGAAATTAGTTTACTCCCTGGGTACTTTCTTTGTATACTTTTGACTATACGGGCCGAGTCCGGGATTTAGGGGAAATCGCGGGTTCTGGTTTGCCGGCGATTAAAGTTCTTTTATTCAGCGTCTCATCAAAACTGAAAACATTTTTGAAAACTACAAGTCTCATGCGTTTTAGTGGCGAAAAACTAATTTAAAAAATCGTTCGGGAAATTAGTTTACTCCCTGGGTACTTTCTTTGTATACTTTTGACCATACGGGTCGTGTCCGGGATTTAGGGGAAATCGCGGGTTTTCGTTTGCCGGCGATTAAACTTCTTTTATTCAGCGTCTCATCAAAAATAAAAATATTTTTGAAAACTTAAAGTCTCATGCGTTTTACTGGTGAAAAAATAATTTAAAAAATTGTTCGGGAAATGATTATACTCCCTGGGTACTTTCTTTGTATACTTCTGACTATACGGGCCGAGTCAGGGATTTACCGGAAATCGCAGGTTTTCGTTTGCCGACGATTAAACTTCTTTTATTCAGCGTCTCATCAAAAATGAAAACATTTTTAAAAACTACAAGTCTCATGCGTTTTACTGGTGAAAAAATAATTTAAAAAGTCGTTCGGGAAATGAGTTTACTCCCTGTGTACTTTCTTTGTATACTTTTGACCATACGGGTCGTGACCGGGATTTAGGGGAAATCGCGAGATTTAGTTTGCCGGCGATTAAACTTGCTTTATTCAGCGTCTCATCAAAAATGTAAAAATTTTCAAAAAATACAAGTCTGATGCGTTTTAGTGGTGAAATACTAATTTAAAAAATCGTTCGAGAAATGAGTTTACTGCCTAGGTACTTTCTTTGTATACTTTTGACCATACGGGTCGTGTCGGGGATTTAGGGGAAATCGCGGGTTTTCGTTTGCCGGCTATTAAACTTCTTTTATTCAGCGTCTCTACAAAAATGAAAACATTTTTGAAAACTACAAGTCTCATGCGATTTAGTGGTGAAAAACTAATTTAAAAAATCGGTCGGGAAATGAGTTTACTCCCTGGGTACTTTCTTTGCATACTTTTGACCATACGGGTCGTGTCCGGATTTAGTGGAAATCGCGGGTTTTCGTTTGCCGGCGATTAAACTTGTTTTATTCAGCGTCTCATCAAAAATGTAAACATTTTTAAAAACTACAAGTCTCATGCGTTTTAGTGGTGAAATACTAATTTAAAAAATCGTTCGGGAAATGAGTTTACCCCCTTGGTACTTTCTTTGTATACTTTTGACCATACGGGTCGTGTCCGGGATTTAGGGGAAATCCCAGGTTTTCGTTTGCCGGCGATTAAACTTCTTTTATTAAGCGTCTCATCAAAAATGAAAACATTTTTGAAAACTAAAAGTCTTATGCGTTTTACTGGTGAAAAAATAATTTAAAAAATCATTCGGGAAATGAGTTTACTCCCTGGGTACTTTCTTTGTATACTTCTGACTATACGGGCCGAGTCAGGGATTTACGGGAAATCGCGGGTTTTCGTTTGCCGCCGATTAAACTTCTTTTAATCAGCGTCTCATCAAAAATGAAAACATTTTTGTAAACTACAAGTCTTATGCGTTTTAGTGCTGAAAAAATAATTTAAAAAATCGTTCGGGAAATGAGTTTACTCCCTGGGAACTTTCTTTGTATACTTTTGACTATACGGGCCGAGTCCTGGATTTACGGGAAATCGCAGGTTTTCGTTTGCCGACGATTAAACTTCTTTTATTCAGCGTCTCATCAAAAATTAAAACATTTTTAAGAACTACAAGTGTCATGCGTTTTACTGGTGAAAAAATAATTTAAGAAATCGTTCGGGAAATGAGTTTACTCCCTGGGTACTTTCTTTGTATACTTTTGACCATACGGGTCGTGTCCGGGATTTAGGGGAAATCGCTAGTTTTCGTTTGCCGCGATTAAACTTGCTTTATTCAGCGTCTTATCAAAAATGTAATCATTTTTAAAACATACAAGTCTCATGCGATTTAGTGGTGAAAAACTAATTTAAAAAATCGTTCGGGAAATTAGTTTACTCCCTGGGTACTTTCTTTGTATACTTTTGACTATACGGGCCGAGTCCGGGATTTAGGGGAAATCGCGGGTTCTGGTTTGCCGGCGATTAAAGTTCTTTTATTCAGCGTCTCATCAAAACTGAAAACATTTTTGAAAACTACAAGTCTCATGCGTTTTAGTGGCGAAAAGCTAATTTAAAAAATCGTTCGGGAAATTAGTTTACTCCCTGGGTACTTTCTTTGTATACTTTTGACCATACGGGTCGTGTCCGAGATTTAGGGGAAATCGCGGGTTTTCGTTTGCCGGCGATTAAACTTCTTTTATTCAGCGTCTCATCAAAAATAAAAATATTTTTGAAAACTTAAAGTCTCATGCGTTTTACTGGTGAAAAAATAATTTAAAAAATTGTTCGGGAAATGAGTATACTCCCTGGGTACTTCCTTTGTATACTTCTGACTATACGGGCCGAGTCAGGGATTTACCGGAAATCGCGGGTTTTCGTTTGCCGGCGATTAAACTTGTTTTATTCAGCGTCTCATCAAAAATGAAAATATTTTTGAATACTACAAGTCTCATTCGTTTTACTGGTGAAAAAATAATTTGAAAAATCGTTCGGGTAATGAGTGTACTCCCTGGGTACTTTCTTTACATACATTCGACTATACTGGCTAAGCCCGGGATTTACGGGAAATCGCGGGTTTTCGTTTGCCGGCGATTAAAGTCCTTTTATTCATCGTCTCATCAAAAATGAAAACATTTTTGAAAACTACAAGTCTCATGGGTTTTAGTGGTGAAAAAATAATTTAAAAAATCGTTCGGGAAATGAGTTTACTCCCTGGGTACTTTCTTTGTATACTTTTGACCATACGGGTCGCGTCCGGGATTTAGGGGAAATCGCGAGTTTTCGTTTGCCGGCGATTAAACTTCTTTTATTCAGCGTCTCTACAAAAATGAAAACATTTTTGAAAACTACAAGTCTCATGCGATTTAGTGGTAAAAAACTAATTTAAAAAATCGGTCGGGAAATGAGTTTACTCCCTGGGTACTTTCTTTGCATACTTTTGACCTTACGGGTCGTGTCCGGATTTAGGGGAAATCGCGGGTTTTCGTTTGCCGGCGATTAAACTTGTTTTATTCAGCGTCTCATCAAGAATGTAAACATTTTTAAAAACTACAAGTCTCATGCGTTTTAGTGGTGAAATACTAATTTAAAAAATCGTTCGGGAAATGAGTTTACTCCCTAGGTACTTTCTTTGTATACTTTTGACCATACGGGTCGTGTCGGGGATTTAGGGGAAATCGCGGGTTTTCGTTTGCCGGCGATTAAACTTCTTTTATTCAGCGTCTCATCAAAAATGAAAACATTTTTGAAAACTAAAAGTCTTATGCGTTTTACTGGTGAAAAAATAATTTAAAAAACCGTTCGTGAATTGAGTTTACTCCCTGGGTACCCTCTTTGTATACTTCTGACTATACGGGCCGAGTCAGGGATTTGCGGGAAATCGCGGGTTTTCGTTTGCCGCTGATTAAACTTCTCTTATTCAGCGTCTCATCAAAAATGAAAACATTTTTGTAAACTACAAGTCTCATGCGTTTTAGTGCTGAAAAAATAATTTAAAAAATCGTTCGGGAAATTAGTTTACTCCCTGGGAACTTTCTTTGTATACTTTTGACTATACGGGCCGAGTCCGGGATTTACGGGAAATCGCAGGTTCTCGTTTGCCGACGATTAAACTTCTTTTATTCAGCGTCTCATTAAAAATGAAAACATTTTTAAGAACTACAAGTCTCATGCGTTTTACTGGTGAAAAACTAATTTAAAAAATCGGTCGGGAAATGAGTTTACTCCCTGGGTACTTTCTTTGCATACTTTTGACCATACGGGTCGTGTCCGGATTTAGGGGAAATCGCGGGTTTTCGTTTGCCGGCGATTAAACTTGTTTTATTCAGCGTCTCATCAAAAATGTAAACATTTTCAAAAACTACAAGTCTCAGGCGTTTTAGTGGTGAAATACTAATTTAAAAAATCGTTCGGGAAATTAGTTTACTCCCTAGGTACTTTCTTTGTATACTTTTGACCATACGGGTCGTGTCGGGGATTTAGGGGAAATCGCGGGTTTTCGTTTGCCGGCGATTAAACTTCTTTTATTCAGCGTCTCATCAAAAATGAAAATATTTTTGAATACTACAAGTCTCATTCGTTTTACTGGTGAAAAAATAATTTGAAAAATCGTTCGGGAAATGAGTGTACTCCCTGGGTACTTTCTTTACATACATTCGACTATACTGGCTAAGCCCGGGATTTACGGGAAATCGCGAGTTTTCGTTTGCCGGCGATTAAAGTCCTTTTATTCATCGTCTCATCAAAAATGAAAACATTTTTGAAAACTACAAGTCTCATGGGTTTTAGTGGTGAAAAAATAATTTAAAAAATCGTTCGGGAAATGAGTTTACTCCCTGGGTACTTTCTTTGTATACTTTTGGCCATACGTGTCGTGTCCGGGATTTAGGGGAAATGGCGAGTTTTCGTTTGCCGGCGATTAAACTTCTTTTATTCAGCGTCTCTACAAAAATGAAAACATTTTTGAAAACTACAAGTCTCATGCGATTTAGTGGTGAAAAACTAATATAAAAAATCGGTCGGGAAATGAGTTTACTCCCTGGGTACTTTCTTTGCATACTTTTGACCATACGGGTCGTGTCCGGATTTAGGGGAAATCGCGGGTTTTCGTTTGCCGGCGATTAAACTTGTTTTATTCAGCGTCTCATCAAGAATGTAAACATTTTTAAAAACTACAAGTCTCATGCGTTTTAGTGGTGAAATACTAATTTAAAAAATCGTTTGGGAAATGAGTTTACTCCCTAGGTACTTTCTTTGTATACTTTTGACCATACGGGTCGTGTCGGGGATTTAGGGGAAATCGCGGGTTTTCGTTTGCCGTCGATTAAACTTCTTTTATTCAGCGTCTCATCAAAAATGAAAACATTTTTGAAAACTAAAAGTCTTATGCGTTTTACTGGTGAAAAAATAATTTAAAAAACCGTTCGGGAAATGAGTTTACTCCCTGGGTACCTTCTTTGTATACTTCTGACTATACGGGCCGAGTCAGGGATTTACGGGAAATCGCGGGTTTTCGTTTGCCGCTGATTAAACTTCTCTTATTCAGTGTCTCATCAAAAATGAAAACATTTTTGTAAACTACAAGTCTCATGCGTTTTAGTGCTGAAAAAATAATTTAAAAAATCGTTCGGGAAATGAGTTTACTCTCTGGGAACTTTCTTTGTATACTTTTGACTATACGGGCCGAGTCCGGGATTTACGGGAAATCGCAGGTTCTCGTTTGCCGACGATTAAACTTCTTTTATTCAGCGTCTCATTAAAAATGAAAACATTTTTAAGAACTACAAGTCTCATGCGTTTTACTGGTGCAAAACTAATTTAAAAAATCGGTCGGGAAATGAGTTTACTCACTGGGTACTTTCTTTGCATACTTTTGACCATACGGGTCGTGTCCGGATTTAGGGGAAATCGCGGGTTTTCGTTTGCCGGCGATTAAACTTGTTTTATTCAGCGTCTCATCAAAAATGTAAACATTTTCAAAAACTACAAGTCTCAGGCGTTTTAGTGGTGAAATACTAATTTAAAAAATCGTTCGGGAAATTAGTTTACTCCCTAGGTACTTTCTTTGTATACTTTTGACCATACGGGTCGTGTCGGGGATTTAGGGGAAATCGCGGGTTTTCGTTTGCCGGCGATTAAACTTCTTTTATTCAGCGTCTCATCAAAAATGAAAACATTTTTAAAAACTAAAAGTCTTATGCGTTTTAGTGCTGAAAAAGTAATTTAAAAAATCGTTCGGGAAATGAGTTTACTCCCTGGGAACTTTCTTTGTATACTTTTGACCTTACGGGTCGTGTCCGGATTTAGGGGAAATCGCGGGTTTTCGTTTGCCGGCGATTAAACTTGTTTTATTCAGCGTCTCATCAAGAATGTAAACATTTTTAAAAACTACAAGTCTCATGCGTTTTAGTGGTGAAATACTAATTTAAAAAATCGTTCCGGAAATGAGTTTACTCCCTAGGTACTTTCTTTGTATACTTTTGACCATACGGGTCGTGTCGGGGATTTAGGGGAAATCGCGGGATTTCGTTTGCCGGCGATTAAACTTCTTTTATTCAGCGTCTCATCAAAAATGAAAACATTTTTGAAAACTAAAAGTCTTATGCGTTTTACTGGTGAAAAAATAATTTAAAAAACCGTTCGTGAAATGAGTTTACTCCCTGGGTACCTTCTTTGTATACTTCTGACTATACGGGCCGAGTCAGGGATTTACGGGAAGTCGCGGGTTTTCGTTTGCCGCTGATTAAACTTCTCTTATTCAGCGTCTCATCAAAAATGAAAACATTTTTGTAAACTACAAGTCTCATGCGTTTTAGTGCTGAAAAAATAATTTAAAAAATCGTTCGGGAAATTAGTTTACTCCCTGGGAACTTTCTTTGTATACTTTTGACTATACGGGCCGAGTCCGGGATTTACGGGAAATCGCAGGTTCTCGTTTGCCGACGATTAAACTTCTTTTATTCAGCGTCTCATTAAAAATGAAAACATTTTTAAGAACTACAAGTCTCATGCGTTTTACTGGTGAAAAACTAATTTAAAAAATCGGTCGGGAAATGAGTTTACTCCCTGGGTACTTTCTTTGCATACTTTTGACCATACGGGTCGTGTCCGGATTTAGGGGAAATCGCGGGTTTTCGTTTGCCGGCGATTAAACTTGTTTTATTCAGCGTCTCATCAAAAATGTAAACATTTATAAAAACTACAAGTCTCAGGCGTTTTAGTGGTGAAATACTAATTTAAAAAATCGTTCGGGAAATCAGTTTACTCCCTAGGTACTTTCTTTGTATACTTTTGACCATACGGGTCGTGTCGGGGATATAGGGGAAATCGCGGGTTTTCGTTTGCCGGCGATTAAACTTCTTTTATTCAGCGTCTCATCAAAAATGAAAATATTTTTGAATACTACAAGTCTCATTCGTTTTAGTGGTGAAAAAATAATTTAAAAAATCGTTCGGGAAATGAGTTTACTCCCTGGGTACTTTCTTTGTATACTTTTGACCATACGGGTCGTGTCCGGGATTTAGGGGAAATCGCGAGTTTTCGTTTGCCGGCGATTAAACTTCTTTTATTCAGCGTCTCTACAAAAATGAAAACATTTTTGAAAACTACAAGTCTCATGCGATTTAGTGGTGAAAAACTAATATAAAAAATCGGTCGGGAAATGAGTTTACTCCCTGGGTACTTTCTTTGCATACTTTTGACCATACGGGTCGTGTCCGGATTTAGGGGAAATCGCGGGTTTTCGTTTGCCGGCGATTAAACTTGTTTTATTCAGCGTCTCATCAAGAATGTAAACATTTTTAAAAACTACAAGTCTCATGCGTTTTAGTGGTGAAATACTAATTTAAAAAATCGTTTGGGAAATGAGTTTACTCCCTAGGTACTTTCTTTGTATACTTTTGACCATACGGGTCGTGTCGGGGATTTAGGGGAAATCGCGGGTTTTCGTTTGCCGGCGATTAAACTTCTTTTATTCAGCGTCTCATCAAAAATGAAAACATTTTTGAAAACTAAAAGTCTTATGCGTTTTACTGGTGAAAAAATAATTTAAAAAACCGTTCGGGAAATGAGTTTACTCCCTGGGTACCTTCTTTGTATACTTCTGACTATACGGGCCGAGTCAGGGATTTACGGGAAATCGCGGGTTTTCGTTTGCCGCTGATTAAACTTCTCTTATTCAGTGTCTCATCAAAAATGAAAACATTTTTGTAAACTACAAGTCTCATGCGTTTTAGTGCTGAAAAAATAATTTAAAAAATCGTTCGGGAAATGAGTTTACTCCCTGGGAACTTTCTTTGTATACTTTTGACTATA
Organism: Hydractinia symbiolongicarpus; assembly: GCF_029227915.1. Taxonomy (NCBI): domain Eukaryota; kingdom Metazoa; phylum Cnidaria; class Hydrozoa; order Anthoathecata; family Hydractiniidae; genus Hydractinia; species Hydractinia symbiolongicarpus. The sequence goes on from NC_079877.1 coordinate 32,342,863, forward strand.
CGGACCGAGTCCGGGATTTACGGGAAATCGCAGGTTCTCGTTTGCCGACGATTAAACTTCTTTTATTCAGCGTCTCATTAAAAATGAAAACATTTTTAAGAACTACAAGTCTCATGCGTTTTACTGGTGAAAAACTAATTTAAAAAATCGGTCGGGAAATGAGTTTACTCCCTGGGTACTTTCTTTGCATACTTTTGACCATACGGGTCGTGTCCGGATTTAGGGGAAATCGCGGGTTTTCGTTTGCCGGCGATTAAACTTGTTTTATTCAGCGTCTCATCAAAAATGTAAACATTTTCAAAAACTACAAGTCTCAGGCGTTTTAGTGGTGAAATACTAATTTAAAAAATCGTTCGGGAAATTAGTTTACTCCCTAGGTACTTTCTTTGTATACTTTTGACCATACGGGTCGTGTCGGGGATTTAGGGGAAATCGCGGGTTTTCGTTTGCCGGCGATTAAACTTCTTTTATTCAGCGTCTCATCAAAAATGAAAACATTTTTAAAAACTAAAAGTCTTATGCGTTTTAGTGCTGAAAAAGTAATTTAAAAAATCGTTCGGGAAATGAGTTTACTCACTGGGAACTTTCTTTGTATACTTTTGACTATACGGGCCGAGTCCAGGATTTACGGGAAATCGCAGGTTTTCGTTTGCCGACGATTAAACTTCTTTTATTCAGCGTCTCATCAAAAATGAAAACATTTTTAAGAACTACAAGTCTCATGCGTTTTACTGGTGAAAAAATAATTTAAAAAGTCGTTCGGGAAATGAGTTTACTCCCTGTGTACTTTCTTTGTATACTTTTGACCATACTGGTCGTGTCCGGGATTTAGGGGAAATCGCGAGATTTCGTTTGCCGGCGATTAAACTTGCTTTATTCAGCGTCTCATCAAAAATGTAAACATTTTCAAAAAATACAAGTCTGATGCGTTTTAGTGGTAAAATACTAATTTAAAAAATCGTTCGAGAAATGAGTTTACTCCCTAGGTACTTTCTTTGTATACTTTTGACCATACGGGTCGTGTCCGGGATTTAGGGGAAATCGCGGGTTTTCGTTTGCCGGCGATTAATCTTCTTTTATTCAGCGTCTCATCAAAAATGAAAACATTTTTGAAAACTAAAAGTCTTATGCGTTTTACTGGTGAAAAAATAATTTAAAAAATCGTTCGGGAAATGAGTTTACTCCCTTGGTACTTTCTTTGTATACTTCTGACTGTACGGGCCGAGTCAGGGATTTACGGGAAATCGCGGGTTTTCGTTTGCCGCCGATTAAACTTCTTTTATTCAGCGTCTCATCAAAAATGAAAACATATTTGTAAACTACAAGTCTCATGCGTTTTAGTGCTGAAAAAATAATTTAAAAATTCGTTCGGGAAATGAGTTTACTCCCTTGGTACTTTCTTTGTTTACTTCTGACTGTACGGGCCGAGTCAGGGATTTACGGGAAATCGCGGGTTTTCGTTTGCCGCCGATTAAACTTCTTTTATTCAGCGTCTCATCAAAAATGAAAACATATTTGTAAACTACAAGTCTCATGCGTTTTAGTGCTGAAAAAATAATTTAAAAATTCGTTCGGGAAATGAGTTTACTCCCTGGGAACTTTCTTTGTATACTTTTGACTATACGGGCCGAGTCCGGGATTTACGGGAAATCGCAAGTTTTCGTTTGCCGACGATTAAACTTCTTTCATTCAGCGTCTCATCAAAAATGAAAACATTTTCAAGAACTACAAGTCTCATGCGTTTTACTGGTGAAAAAATAATTTAAAAAATCGTTCGGGAAATGAGTTTACTCCCTGGGTACTTTCTTTGTATACTTTTGACCATACTGGTCGTGTCCGGGATTTAGGGGAAATCGCGAGTTTTCGTTTGCCGGCGATTAAACTTCTTTTATTCAGCGTCTCATCAAAAATGAAAACATTTTTGAAAACTAAAAGTCTTATGCGTTTTAGTGCTGAAAAAGTAATTTAAAAAATCGTTCGGGAAATGAGTTTACTCCCTAGGTACTTTCTTTGTATACTTTTGACCATACGGGTCGTGTCCGGGATTTAGGGGAAATCCCGGGTTTTCGTTTGCAGGCGATTAAACTTCTTTCATTCAGCGTCTCATCAAAAATTAAAACATTTTTAAGAACTACAAGTGTCATGCGTTTTACTGGTGAAAAAATAATTTAAAAAATTGTTCGGGAAATGAGTATACTCCCTGGGTACTTTCTTTGTATACTTTTGACTATACGGGCCGAGTCAGGGATTTACCGGAAATCGCGGGTTTTCGTTTGCCGGCGATTAAACTGCTTTTATTCAGCGTCTCATCAAAAATGAAAATATTTTTGAATACTACAAGTCTCATGCGTTTTACTGGTGAAAAAATAATTTGAAAAATCGTTCGGGAAATGAGTGTACTCCCTGGGTACTTTCTTTGCATACATTCGACTATACTGGCTAAGCCCGGTATTTACGAGAAATCGCGGGTTTGCGTTTGCCGGCGAATAAAGTCCTTTTATTCAGCGTCTCATCAAAAATGAAAACATTTTTGAAAACTACAAGTCTCATGGGTTTTAGTAGTGAAAAAATAATTTAAAAAATCGTTCGGGAAATGAGTTTACTCCCTGGGTACTTTCTTTGTATACTTCTGACTATACGGGCCGAGTCAGGGATTTACCGGAAATAGCGGATTTTCGTTTGCCGGCGATTAAACTTGTTTTATTCAGCGTCTCATCAAAAATGAAAATATTTTTGAATACTACAAGTCTCATGCGTTTTACTGGTGAAAAAATAATTTGAAAAATCGTTCGGGAAATGAGTGTACTCCCTGGGTACTTTCTTTACATACATTCGACTATACTGGCTAAGCCCGGGATTTACCGGAAATCGCGGGTTTGCGTTTGCCGGCGATTAAAGTCCTTTTATTCAGCGTCTCATCAAAAATAAAAACATTTTTGAAAACTACAAGTCTCATGGGTTTTAGTGGTGAAAAAATAATTTAAAAAATCGTTCGGGAAATGAGTTTACTCCCTGGGTACTTTCTTTGTATACTTTTGACCATACGGGTCGTGTCCGGGATTTAGGGGAAATCGCGAGTTTTCGTTTGCCGGCGATTAAACTTCTTTTATTCAGCGTCTCTACAAAAATGAAAACATTTTTGAAAACTACAAGTCTCATGCGATTTAGTGGTGAAAAACTAATTTAAAAAATCGGTCGGGAAATGAGTTTACTCCCTGGGTACTTTCTTTGCATACTTTTGACCATACGGGTCGTGTCCGGATTTAGGGGAAATCGCGGGTTTTCGTTTGCCGGCGATTAAACTTGTTTTATTCAGCGTCTCATCAAAAATGTAAACATTTTTGTAAACTACTAGTCTCATGCGTTTTAGTGCTGAAAAAATAATTTAAAAAATCGTTCGGGAAATGAGTTTACTCCCTGGGAACTTTCTTTGTGTACTTTTGACTATACGGGCCGAGTCCGGGATTTACGGGAAATCGCAGGTTTTCGTTTGCCGACGATTAAACTTCTTTTATTCAGCGTCTCATCAAAAATGAAAACATTTTTAAGAACTACAAGTCTCATGCGTTTTACTGGTGAAAAAATAATTTAAAAAATCGTTCGGGAAATGAGTTTACTCCCTGGGAACTTTCTTTGTGTACTTTTGATTATACGGGCCGAGTCCGGGATTTACGGGAAATCGCAGGTTTTCGTTTGCCGACGATTAAACTTCTTTTATTCAGCGTCTCATCAAAAATGAAAACATTTTTAAGAACTACAAGTCTCATGCGTTTTACTGGTGAAAAAATAATTTAAAAAATCGTTCGGGAAATGAGTTTACTCCCTGTGTACTTTCTTTGTATACTTTTGACCATACGGGTCGTGTCCGGGATTTAGGGGAAATCGCGAGATTTCGTTTGCCGGCCATTAAACTTGCTTTATTCAGCGTCTCATCAAAAATGTAAACATTTTTAAAAAATACAAGTCTCATGCGTTTTAGTGGTGAAATACTAATTTAAAAAATCGTTCGGGTAATGAGTTTACTCCTAGGTACTTTCTTTGTATACTTTTGACCATACGGGTCGTGTCCGGGATTTAGGGGAAATCCCGGGTTTTCGTTTGCCGGCGATTAAACTTCTTTTATTCAGCGTCTCATCAAAAATAAAAACATTTTTGAAAACTAAAAGTCTTATGCGTTTTACTGGTGAAAAAATAATTTAAAAAATCGTTCGGGAAATGAGTTTACTCCCTGGGTACTTTCTTTGTATACTTCTGACTATACGGGCCGAGTCAGGGATTTACGGGAAATCGCGGGTTTTCGTTTGCCTCTGATTAAACTTCTTTTAATCAGTGTCTCATCAAAAATGAAAACATTTTTGTAAACTACAAGTGTCATGCGTTTTAGTGCTGAAAAAATAATTTAAAAAATCGTTTGGGAAATGAGTTTACTCCCTGGGAACTTTCTTTGTATACTTTTGACTATACGGGCCGAGTCCGGGATTTACGGAAAATCGCAGGTTTTCGTTTGCCGACGATTAAACTTCTTTTATTCAGCGTCTCATCAAAAATGAAAACATTTTTAAGAACTACAAGTGTCATTCGTTTTACTGGTGAAAAAATAATTTAAAAAAATCGTTCGGGAAATGAGTTTACTCCCTGGGTACTTTCTTTGTATACTTTTGACCATACGGGTCGTGTCCGGGATTTAGGGGAAATTGCGGGTTTTCGTTTGCCGGCGATTAAACTTCTTTTATTCAGCGTCTCATCAAAAATAAAAATATTTTTGAAAACTAAAAGTCTCATGCGTTTTACTGGTGAAAAAATAATTTAAAAAATTGTTCGGGAAATGAGTATACTCCCTGGGTACTTTCTTTGTATACTTCTGACTATACGGGCCGAGTCAGGGATTTACCGGAAATCGCGGGTTTTCGTTTGCCGGCGATTAAACTTGTTTTATTCAGCGTCTCATCAAAAATGAAAATATTTTTAAATACTACAAGTCTCATGCGTTTTACTGGTGAAAAAATAATTTGAAAAATCGTTCGGGAAATGAGTGTACTCCCTGGGTACTTTCTTTACATACATTCGACTATACTGGCTAAGCCCGGGATTTACGGGAAATCGCGGGTTTTCGTTTCCCGGCGATTAAAGTCCTTTTATTCAACGTGTCATCAAAAATGAAAACATTTTTGAAAACTACTAGTCTCATGGGTTTTAGTGGTGAAAAAGTAGTTTAAAAAATCGTTGGGGAAATGAGTTTACTCCTTGGGAACTTTCTTTGTATACTTTTGACTATACGGGCCGAGTCCGGGATTTACGGGAAATCGCAGGTTTTCGTTTGCCGACGATTAAACTTCTTTTATTCAGCGTCTCATCAAAAATGAAAATATTTTTAAATACTACAAGTCTCATGCGTTTTACTGGTGAAAAAATAATTTGAAAAATCGTTCGGGAAATGAGTGTACTCCCTGGGTACTTTCTTTACATACATTCGACTATACTGGCTAAGCCCGGGATTTACGGGAAATCGCGGTTTTTCGTTTCCCGACGATTAAAGTCCTTTTATTCAACGTCTCATCAAAAATGAAAACATTTTTGAAAACTACAAGTCTCATGGGTTTTAGTGGTGAAAAAGTAGTTTAAAAAATCGTTGGGGAAATGAGTTTACTCCTTGGGAACTTTCTTTGTATACTTTTGACTATACGGGCCGAGTCCGGGATTTACGGGAAATCGCAGGTTTTCGTTTGCCGACGATTAAACTTCTTTTATTCAGCGTCTCATCAAAAATGAGAACATTTTTAAGAACTACAAGTGTCATGCGTTTTACTGGTGAAAAAATAATTTAAAAAAATCGTTCGGGAAATGAGTTTACTCCCTGGGTACTTTCTTTGTATACTTTTGACCATACGGGTCGTGTCCGGGATTTAGGGGAAATTGCGGGTTTTCGTTTGCCGGCGATTAAACTTCTTTTATTCAGCGTCTCATCAAAAATAAAAATATTTTTGAAAACTAAAAGTCTCATGCGTTTTACTGGTGAAAAAATAATTTAAAAAATTGTTCGGGAAATGAGTATACTCCCTGGGTACTTTCTTTGTATACTTCTGACTATACGGGCCGAGTCAGGGATATACCGGAAATCGCGAGTTTTCGTTTGCCGGCGATTAAACTTGTTTTATTCAGCGTCTCATCAAAAATGAAAATATTTTTGAATACTACAAGTCTCATGCGTTTTACTGGTGAAAAAATAATTTGAAAAATCGTTCGGGAAATGAGTGTACTCCCTGGGTACTTTCTTTACATACATTCGACTATACTGGCTAAGCCCGGGATTTACGGGAAATCGCGGGTTTTCGTTTGCCGGCGATTAAAGTCCTTTTATTCAGCGTCTCATCAAAAATGAAAACATTTTTGAAAACTACAATTCTCCTGGGTTTTAGTGGTGAAAAAGTAGTTTAAAAAATTGTTGGGGAAATGAGTTTACTCCATGGGTACATTCTTTGTATACTTTTGACTATACGGGTCGTGGCCAGGATTTTGGGGAAATCGCGGGTTTTCGTATGCCGGCGATTAAACTTCTTTTATTCAGCGTCTCATCAAAAATGAAAACATTTTTGAAAACTACAAGTCTCATGGGTTTTAGTGGTGAAAAAATAATTTGAAAAATCGTTCGGGAAATGAGTGTACTCCCTGGGTACTTTCTTTACATACATTCGAATATACTGGCTAAGCCCGGGATTTACGGGAAATCGCGGGTTTTCGTTTCCCGGCGATTAAAGTCCTTTTATTCAACGTCTCATCAAAAATGAAAACATTTTTGAAAACTACTAGTCTCATGGGTTTTAGTGGTGAAAAAGTAGTTTAAAAAATCGTTGGGGAAGTGAGTTTACTCCTTGGGAACTTTCTTTGTATACTTTTGACTATACGGGCCGAGTCCGGGATTTACGGGAAATCGCAGGTTTTCGTTTGCCGACGATTAAACTTCTTTTATTCAGCGTCTCATCAAAAATGAAAATATTTTTAAATACTACAAGTCTCATGCGTTTTACTGGTGAAAAAATAATTTGAAAAATCGTTCGGGAAATGAGTGTACTCCATGGGTACTTTCTTTACATACATTCGACTATACTGGCTAAGCCCGGGATTTACGGGAAATCGCGGGTTTTCGTTTCCCGGCGATTAAAGTCCTTTTATTCAACGTCTCATCAAAAATGAAAACATTTTTGAAAACTACAAGTCTCATGGGTTTTAGTGGTGAAAAAGTAGTTTAAAAAATCGTTGGGGAAATGAGTTTACTCCTTGGGAACTTTCTTTGTATACTTTTGACTATACGGGCCGAGTCCGGGATTTACGGGAAATCGCAGGTTTTCGTTTGCCGACGATTAAACTTCTTTTATTCAGCGTCTCATCAAAAATGAAAACATTTTTAAGAACTACAAGTGTCATGCGTTTTACTGGTGAAAAAATAATTTAAAAAATTGTTCGGGAAATGAGTATACTCCCTGGGTACTTTCTTTGTATACTTCTGACTATACGGGCCGAGTCAGGGATTTACCGGAAATCGCGGGTTTTCGTTTGCCGGCGATTAAACTTGTTTTATTAGCGTCTCATCAAAAATGAAAATATTTTTGAATACTACAAGTCTCATGCGTTTTACTGGTGAAAAAATAATTTGAAAAATCGTTCGGGAAATGAGTGTACTCCCTGGGTACTTTCTTTACATACATTCGACTATACTGGCTAAGCCCGGGATTTACGGGAAATCGCAGGTTTTCGTTTGCCGGCGATTAAAGTCCTTTTATTCAACGTCTCATCAAAAATGAAAACATTTTTGAAAACTACAAGTCTCATGGGTTTTAGTGGTGAAAAAGTAGTTTAAAAAATCGTTGGGGAAATGAGTTTACTCCTTGGGAACTTTCTTTGTATACTTTTGACTATACGGGCCGAGTCCGGGATTTACGGGAAATCGCAGGTTTTCGTTTGCCGACGATTAAACTTCTTTTATTCAGCGTCTCATCAAAAATGAAAACATTTTTAAGAACTACAAGTGTCATGCGTTTTACTGGTGAAAAAATAATTTAAAAAAATCGTTCGGGAAATGAGTTTACTCCCTGGGTACTTTCTTTGTATACTTTTGACCATACGGGTCGTGTCCGGGATTTAGGGGAAATCGCGAGTTTTCGTTTACCGGCGATTAAACTTGCTTTATTCAGCGTCTCATCAAAAATGTAAACATTTTTAAAAAATACAAGTCTCATGCGTTTTAGTGGTGAAAAACTAATTTAAAAAATCGTTCGGGAAATTAGTTTACTCCCTGGGTACTTTCTTTGTATACTTTTGACCATACGGGTCGTGTCCGGGATTTAGGGGAAATTGCGGGTTTTCGTTTGCCGGCGATTAAACTTCTTTTATTCAGCGTCTCATCAAAAATAAAAATATTTTTGAAAACTAAAAGTCTCATGCGTTTTACTGGTGAAGAAATAATTTAAAAAATTGTTCGGGAAATGAGTATACTCCCTGGGTACTTTCTTTGTATACTTCTGACTATACGGGCCGAGTCAGGGATTTACCGGAAATCGCGAGTTTTCGTTTGCCGGCGATTAAACTTGTTTTATTCATCGTCTCATCAAAAATGAAAACATTTTTGAATACTACAAGTCTCATGCGTTTTACTGGTGAAAAAATAATTTGAAAAATCGTTCGGGAAATGAGTGTACTCCCTGGGTACTTTCTTTACATACATTCGACTATACTGGCTAAGCCCGGGATTTACGGGAAATCGCGGGTTTTCGTTTGCCGGCGATTAAAGTCCTTTTATTCAGCGTCTCATCAAAAATGAAAACATTTTTGAAAACTACAATTCTCATGGGTTTTAGTGGTGAAAAAGTAGTTTAAAAAATTGTTGGGGAAATGAGTTTACTCCATGGGTACATTCTTTGTATACTTTTGACTATACGGGTCGTGGCCAGGATTTTGGGGAAATCGCGGGTTTTCGTATGCCGGCGATTAAACTTCTTTTATTCAGCGTCTCATCAAAAATGAAAACATTTTTAAAAAATACAAGTCTCATGCGTTTTAGTGGTGAAAAACTAATTTAAAAAATCGTTCGGGAAATTAGTTTACTCCCTGGGTACTTTCTTTGTATACTTTTGACCATACGGGTCGTGTCCGGGATTTAGGGGAAATTGCGGGTTTTCGTTTGCCGGCGATTAAACTTCTTTTATTCAGCGTCTCATCAAAAATAAAAATATTTTTGAAAACTAAAAGTCTCATGCGTTTTACTGGTGAAGAAATAATTTAAAAAATTGTTCGGGAAATGAGTATACTCCCTGGGTACTTTCTTTGTATACTTCTGACTATACGGGCCGAGTCAGGGATTTACCGGAAATCGCGAGTTTTCGTTTGCCGGCGATTAAACTTGTTTTATTCATCGTCTCATCAAAAATGAAAACATTTTTGAATACTACAAGTCTCATGCGTTTTACTGGTGAAAAAATAATTTGAAAAATCGTTCGGGAAATGAGTGTACTCCCTGGGTACTTTCTTTACATACATTCGACTATACTGGCTAAGCCCGGGATTTACGGGAAATCGCGGGTTTTCGTTTGCCGGCGATTAAAGTCCTTTTATTCAGCGTCTCATCAAAAATGAAAACATTTTTGAAAACTACAATTCTCATGGGTTTTAGTGGTGAAAAAGTAGTTTAAAAAATTGTTGGGGAAATGAGTTTACTCCATGGGTACATTCTTTGTATACTTTTGACTATACGGGTCGTGGCCAGGATTTTGGGGAAATCGCGGGTTTTCGTATGCCGGCGATTAAACTTCTTTTATTCAGCGTCTCATCAAAAATGAAAACATTTTTGAAAACTACAAGTCTCATGGGTTTTAGTGGTGAAAAAATAATTTAAAAAATCGTTCGGGAAATGAGTTTACTCTCTGGGTACTTTCTTTGTATACTTTTGACTATACGGGCCGAGTCCGGGATTTACTGGAAATCGCGGGTTTTTGTTTGCCGGCGATTAAACTTCTTTTATTCAGCGTCTCATCAAAACTGAAAACATTTTTGAAAACTACATGTCTCCTGCGTTTTAGTGCTGAAAAAATAATTTAAAAAATCGTTCGGGAAATGAGTTTACTCCCTGGGTACTTTCTTTGTATACTTTTGACTATACGGGCCAAGACAGGGATTTACGGGAAATCGCGGGATTTCGTTTGCCGGCGATTAAACTTGTTTTATTCAGCGTCTCATCAAAAATGAAAACATTTTTAAGAACTACAAGTGTCATGCGTTTTACTGGTGAAAAAATAATTTAAAAAAATCGTTCGGGAAATGAGTTTACTCCCTGGGTACTTTCTTTGTATACTTTTGACCATACGGGTCGTGTCCGGGATTTAGGGGAAATCGCGAGTTTTCGTTTACCGGCGATTAAACTTGCTTTATTCAGCGTCTCATCAAAAATGTAAACATTTTTAAAAAATACAAGTCTCATGCGTTTTAGTGGTGAAAAACTAATTTAAAAAATCGTTCGGGAAATTAGTTTACTCCCTGGGTACTTTCTTTGTATACTTTTGACCATACGGGTCGTGTCCGGGATTTAGGGGAAATTGCGGGTTTTCGTTTGCCGGCGATTAAACTTCTTTTATTCAGCGTCTCATCAAAAATAAAAATATTTTTGAAAACTAAAAGTCTCATGCGTTTTACTGGTGAAGAAATAATTTAAAAAATTGTTCGGGAAATGAGTATACTCCCTGGGTACTTTCTTTGTATACTTCTGACTATACGGGCCGAGTCAGGGATTTACCGGAAATCGCGAGTTTTCGTTTGCCGGCGATTAAACTTGTTTTATTCATCATCTCATCAAAAATGAAAACATTTTTGAATACTACAAGTCTCATGCGTTTTACTGGTGAAAAAATAATTTGAAAAATCGTTCGGGAAATGAGTGTACTCCCTGGGTACTTTCTTTACATACATTCGACTATACTGGCTAAGCCCGGGATTTACGGGAAATCGCGGGTTTTCGTTTGCCGGCGATTAAAGTCCTTTTATTCAGCGTCTCATCAAAAATGAAAACATTTTTGAAAACTACAATTCTCATGGGTTTTAGTGGTGAAAAAGTAGTTTAAAAAATTGTTGGGGAAATGAGTTTACTCCATGGGTACATTCTTTGTATACTTTTGACTATACGGGTCGTGGCCAGGATTTTGGGGAAATCGCGGGTTTTCGTATGCCGGCGATTAAACTTCTTTTATTCAGCGTCTCATCAAAAATGAAAACATTTTTAAAAAATACAAGTCTCATGCGTTTTAGTGGTGAAAAACTAATTTAAAAAATCGTTCGGGAAATTAGTTTACTCCCTGGGTACTTTCTTTGTATACTTTTGACCATACGGGTCGTGTCCGGGATTTAGGGGAAATTGCGGGTTTTCGTTTGCCGGCGATTAAACTTCTTTTATTCAGCGTCTCATCAAAAATAAAAATATTTTTGAAAACTAAAAGTCTCATGCGTTTTACTGGTGAAGAAATAATTTAAAAAATTGTTCGGGAAATGAGTATACTCCCTGGGTACTTTCTTTGTATACTTCTGACTATACGGGCCGAGTCAGGGATTTACCGGAAATCGCGAGTTTCCGTTTGCCGGCGATTAAACTTGTTTTATTCATCGTCTCATCAAAAATGAAAACATTTTTGAATACTACAAGTCTCATGCGTTTTACTGGTGAAAAAATAATTTGAAAAATCGTTCGGGAAATGAGTGTACTCCCTGGGTACTTTCTTTACATACATTCGACTATACTGGCTAAGCCCGGGATTTACGGGAAATCGCGGGTTTTCGTTTGCCGGCGATTAAAGTCCTTTTATTCAGCGTCTCATCAAAAATGAAAACATTTTTGAAAACTACAATTCTCATGGGTTTTAGTGGTGAAAAAGTAGTTTAAAAAATTGTTGGGGAAATGAGTTTACTCCATGGGTACATTCTTTGTATACTTTTGACTATACGGGTCGTGGCCAGGATTTTGGGGAAATCGCGGGTTTTCGTATGCCGGCGATTAAACTTCTTTTATTCAGCGTCTCATCAAAAATGAAAACATTTTTGAAAACTACAAGTCTCATGGGTTTTAGTGGTGAAAAAATAATTTAAAAAATCGTTCGGGAAATGAGTTTACTCTCTGGGTACTTTCTTTGTATACTTTTGACTATACGGGCCGAGTCCGGGATTTACTGGAAATCGCGGGTTTTTGTTTGCCGGCGATTAAACTTCTTTTATTCAGCGTCTCATCAAAACTGAAAACATTTTTGAATACTACATGTCTCCTGCGTTTTAGTGCTGAAAAAATAATTTAAAAAATCGTTCGGGAAATGAGTTTACTCCCTGGGTACTTTCTTTGTATACTTTTGACTATACGGGCCAAGACAGGGATTTACGGGAAATCGCGGGATTTCGTTTGCCGGCGATTAAACTTGTTTTATTCAGCGTCTCATCAAAAAGGAAAACATTTTTGAATACTACAAATCTCCGTCGTTCTAGTGGTGCAAGAATAATTTGAAAAATCGTTCGGGAAATCAGTTTACACCCTGGGTACTTTCTTTATATACATTCGACTATACTAGCCAAGCCCGGGATTTACGGCAAATCGCGGGGTTTCGTTTGCCGGCGATTAAAGTCCTTTTATTCAGCGTCTCATCAAAAATGAAAACATTTTTGAAAACTACAAGTCTCATGGGTTTTAGTGGTAAAAAAGTAGTTTAAAAAATCGTTCGGGAAATGAGTTTACTCCCTGGGTACTTTCTTTGTATACTTTTGACTATACGGGTCGTGGCCAGGATTTTGGGGAAATCGCGGGTGTTCGTTTGCCGGCGATTAAACTTCTTTTATTCAGCGTCTCAACAAAAATGAAAACATTTTTAAAAACTACAAGTCTCATGCGTTTTAGTGGTGAAAAAATAATTTAAAAAGTCGTTCGGGAAATGAGTTTACTACCTGGGTACTTTCTTTGTATACTTTTCACTATACGGGCTGAGTCAGGGATTTAGGGGAAATCGCGGGTTTTCGTTTGCCGGCGATTAAACTTCTTTTATTCAGCGTCTTATTAAAAGTGAAAACATTTTTGAAAACTAAAAGTCTCATGAGTTTTACTGGTGAAAAAATAATTTAAAAAATCGTTCGGGAAATGAGTTTACTCCCTGGGTACTTTCTTTGTATACTTCTGACTATACGGGCCGAGTCAGGGATTTACGGGAAATCGCAGGTTTTTGTTTGCCGCCGATTAAACTTCTTTTATTCAGCGTCTCATCGAAAAGGAAAACATTTTTGAATACTACAAGTCTCCGTCGTTCTAGTGGAGCAAGAATAATTTGAAAAATCGTTCGGGAAATCAGTTTACACCCTGGGTACTTTTTTTATATACATTCGACTATACTGGCTAAGCCCGGGATTTACGGGAAATCGCGGGTTTTCGTTTGCCGGCGATTAAAGTCCTTATATTCAGCGTCTCATCAAAAATGAAAACATTTTTGAACACTGCAAGTCTCATGGGTTTTAGTGCTGAAAAAATAATTTAAAAAATCGTTCGGGAAATGAGTTTACTCCCTGGGTACTTTCTTTGTATACTTTTGACTATACGGGTCGTGGCCAGGATTTTGGGGAAATCGCGGGTGTTCGTTTGCCGGCGATTAAACTTCTTTTATTCAGCGTCTCAACAAAAATGAAAACATTTTTGAAAACTACAAGTCTCATGCGTTTTAGTGGTGAAAAAATAATTTAAAAAGTCGTTCGGGAAATGAGTTTACTACCTGGGTACTTTCTTTGTATACTTTTTTACTATACGGGCTGAGTCAGGGATTTAGGGGAAATCGCGGGTTTTCGTTTGCCGGCGATTAAACTTCTTTTATTCAGCGTCTCATCAAAAATGAAAACATTTTTAAAAACTACAAGTCTCATGCGTTTTAGTGGTGAAAAAATAATTTGAAAAATCGTTCGGGAAATGAGTTTACTCCCTGGGTACTTTCTTTGTATACTTTTGACTATACGGGCCGAATCAGGGATTTACGGGAAATCGCAGGTTTTTGTTTGCCGCCGATTAAACTTCTTTTATTCAGCGTCTCATCGAAAAGGAAAACATTTTTGAATACTACAAGTCTCCGTCGTTCTAGTGGAGCAAGAATAATTTGAAAAATCGTTCGGGAAATCAGTTTACACCCTGGGTACTTTCTTTATATACATTCGACTATACTGGCTAAGCCCGGGATTTACGGGAAATCGCGGGTTTTCGTATGCTGGCGATTAAAGTCCTTATATTCAGCGTCTCATCAAAAATGAAAACATTTTTGAACACTGCAAGTCTCATGGGTTTTAGTGCTGAAAAAATAATTTAAAAAATCGTTCGGGAAATGAGTTTACTCCCTGGGTACTTTCTTTGTATACTTTTGACTATACGGGTCGTGGCCAGGATTTTGGGGAAATCGCGGGTGTTCGTTTGCCGGCGATTAAACTTCTTTTATTCCGCGTCTCAACAAAAATGAAAACATTTTTGAAAACTACAAGTCTCATGCGTCTTAGTGGTGAAAAAATAATTTAAAAAGTCGTTCGGGTAATGAGTTTACTACCTGGGTACTTTCTTTGTATACTTTTTTACAATACGGTCTGAGTCAGGGATTTAGGGGAAATCGCGGGTTTTCGTTTGCCGGCGATTAAACTTCTTTTATTCAGCGTCTCATCAAAAATGAAAACATTTTTAAAAACTACAAGTCTCATGCGTTTTAGTGGTGAAAAAATAATTTGAAAAATCGTTCGGGAAATGAGTTTACTCCCTGGGTACTTTCTTTGTATACTTTTGACTATACGGGTCGTGGCCAGGATTTTGGGGAAATCGCGGGTGTTCGTTTGACGGCGATTAAACTTCTTTTATTCAGCGTCTCATCAAAAATGAAAACATTTTTGAAAACTACAAGTCTCATGCGTTTTAGGGGTGAAATACTAATTTAAAAAATCGTTCGGGAAATGAGTTTACTCCCTAGGTACTTTCTTTGTATACTTTTGACCATACGGGTCGTGTCCAGGATTTAGGTGAAATCACGGGTTTTCGTTTGCCGGCGATTAAACTTCTTTTATTCAGCGTCTCATCAAAAATGAAAACATTTTTGAAAACTAAAAGTCTCATGCGTTTTACTGGTGAAAAAATAATTTAAAAAATCGTTCGGGAAATGAGTTTACTCCCTGGGTACTTTCTTTGTATACTTCTGACTATACGGGCCGAGTCAGGGATTTACGGGAAATCGCAGGTTTTCGTTTGCCGCCGATTAAACTTCTTTTATTCAGCGTCTCATCAAAAATGAACACATTTTTGTAAACTACAAGTCTCATGCGTTTTAGTGGTGAAAAAATAATTTAAAAAATCGTTCGGGAAATGAGTTTACTCCCTGGGTACTTTCTTTGTATACTTTTGACTATACGGGCCGAGTCTGGGATTTACTGGAAATTACGGGTTTTCGTTTGCCGGCGATTAAACTTCTTTTATTCAGCGTCTCATCAAAACTGAAAACATTTTTGAAAACTACATGTCTCCTGCGTTTTAGTGCTGAAAAATAATTTAAAAAATCGTGCGGGAAATGAGTTTACTCCCTGGGTACTTTCTTTATATACATTCGACTATACTGGCCAAGACCGGGATTTACGGGAAATCGCGGGTTTTCGTTTGCCGGCGATTAAACTCCTTTTATTCAGCGTCTCATCAAAAATGAAAACATTTTTTAACACTACAAGTCTCATGGGTTTTAATAGTGAAAAAATAATTTAAAAAATCGTTCGGGAAATGAGTTTACTCCCTGGGTACTTTCTTTATATACATTCGACTATAGTGGCCAAGACCGGGATTTACGGGAAATCGCGGGTTTTCGTTTGCCGGCGATTAAAATCCTTTTATTCAGCGTCTCATCAAAAATGAAAACATTTTTGAACACTACAAGTCTCATGGGTTTTAATAGTGAAAAAATAATTTAAAAAATCGTTCGGGAAATGAGTTTACT
Organism: Hydractinia symbiolongicarpus; assembly: GCF_029227915.1. Taxonomy (NCBI): domain Eukaryota; kingdom Metazoa; phylum Cnidaria; class Hydrozoa; order Anthoathecata; family Hydractiniidae; genus Hydractinia; species Hydractinia symbiolongicarpus. The sequence goes on from NC_079877.1 coordinate 32,358,867, forward strand.
CCCTGGGTACTTTCTTTGTATACTTTTGACTATACGGGTCGTGGCCAGGAGTTTTGGGAAATCGCGGGTTTTCGTTTGCCGGCGATTAAACTTCTTTTATTCAGCGTCTCATCAAAAAATGAAAACATTTTTGAAAACTACAAGTCTCATGCGTTTTAGTGGTGAAAAACTAATTTAAAAAATCGTTCGGGAAATGAGTTTACTACCTGGGTACTTTCCTTGTATAATTTTGACCATACGGTTCGTGTCCGGGATTTAGGGGAAATCGCGGGTTTTCGTTTCCCGACGATTAAACTTCTGTTATTCAGCGTCTCATCAAAAATGTAAACATTTTTAAAAACTACAAGTCCTGGGCGTTTATGTGGTGAAAACCTAATTTAAAAAATCGTTCGGAAATGTGTTTACCCCCTGGGTACTTTCTTTGTATACTTTTGACTAAACGGGGCGAGACCGAGATTTACGGGAAATCGCGGGTTTTCGTTTGCCGGCGATTAAACTTCTTTTATTCAGCGTCTCCTCAAAAATGTAAACATTTTTAAAAACTACAAGTCTTGTGGGTTTATGTGGTGAAAACCTAATTTAAAAAATCATTCAGGAAATGAGTTTACTCCCTGGGTACTTTTTTTGTATACTTTTGACCATACGGGTCGTGTCCGGGATTTAGGGGAAATCGCGGGTTTTCGTTTGCCGGCGATTAAACTTCTTTTATTCAGCGTCTCATCAAAACTGAAAACATTTTTGAAAACTACATGTCTCCTGCGTTTTAGTGCTGAAAAATAATTTAAAAAATCGTGCGGGAAATGAGTTTACTCCCTGGGTACTTTCTTTATATACATTCGACTATACTGGCCAAGACCGGGATTTACGGGAAATCGCGGGTTTTCGTTTGCCGGTGATTAAACTCCTTTTATTCAGTGTCTCATCAAAAATGAAAACATTTTTGAACACTACAAGTCTCATGGGTTTTAATAGTGAAAAAATAATTTAAAAAATCGTTCGGGAAATGAGTTTACTCCCTGGGTACTTTCTTTATATACATTCGACTATAGTGGCCAAGACCGGGATTTAGGGGAAATCGCGGGTTTTCGTTTGCCGGCGATTAAACTCCTTTTATTCAGCGTCTCATCAAAAATGAAAACATTTTTGAACACTACAAGTCTCATGGGTTTTAATAGTGAAAAAATAATTTAAAAAATCGTTCGGGAAATGAGTTTACTCCCTGGGTACTTTCTTTGTATACTTTTGACTATACGGGTCGCGGCCAGGAGTTTTGGGAAATCGCGGGTTTTCGTTTGCCGGCGATTAAACTTCTTTTATTCAGCGTCTCATCAAAAAATGAAAACATTTTTGAAAACTACAAGTCTCATGCGTTTTAGTGGTGAAAAACTAATTTAAAAAATCGTTCGGGAAATGAGTTTACTCCCTGGGTACTTTCCTTGTATAATTTTGACCATACGGTTCGTGTCCGGGATTTAGGGGAAATCGCGGGTTTTCGTTTGCCGACGATTAAACTTCTGTTATTCAGCGTCTCATCAAAAATGTAAACATTTTTAAAAACTACAAGTCTTGGGCGTTTATGTGGTGAAAACCTAATTTAAAAAATCGTTCGGGAAATGAGTTTACTCCCTGGGTACTTTCTTTGTATACTTTTGACCATACGGGTCGTGTCCGGGATTTAGGGGAAATCGCGGGCTTTCGTTTGCCGACGATTAAACTTCTGTTATTCAGCGTCTCATCAAAAATGTAAACATTTTTAAAAACTACAAGTCTTGTGCGTTTATGTGGTGAAAACCTAATTTAAAAAATCATTCAGGAAATGAGTTTACTCCCTGGGTACTTTTTTTGTTTACTTTTGACCATACGGGTCGTGTCCGGGATTTAGGGGAAATCGCGGGTTTTCGTTTGCCGGCGATTAAACTTCTTTTATTCAACGTTTCATCAAAAATGAAAACATTTTTTAAAAACTACAAGTCTCATGCGTTTTAGTGGTGAAAAAATAATTTAAAAAATCATTCAGGAAATGAGTTTACTCCCTCCCTAATTTAAAAAATCGTTCGGGAAATGAGTTTACTCCCTGGGTACTTTCTTTGTATACTTTTGACCATACGGGTTGTGTGCGGGATTTAGGGGAAATCGCGGGCTTTCGTTTGCCGACGATTAAACTTCTGTTATTCAGCGTCTCATCAAAAATGTAAACATTTTTAAAAACTACAAGTCTTGTGCGTTTATGTGGTGAAAACCTAATTTAAAAAATCATTCAGGAAATGAGTTTACTCCCTGGGTACTTTTTTTGTATACTTTTGACCATACGGGTCGTGTCCGGGATTTAGGGGAAATCGCGGGTTTTCGTTTGCCGGCGATTAAACTTCTTTTATTCAGCGTCTCATCAAAACTGAAAACATTTTTGAAAACTACATGTCTCCTGCGTTTTAGTGCTGAAAAATAATTTAAAAAATCGTGCGGGAAATGAGTTTACTCCCTGGGTACTTTCTTTATATACATTCGACTATACTGGCCAAGACTGGGATTTACGGGAAATCGCGGGTTTTCGTTTGCCGGCGATTAAACTCCTTTTATTCAGTGTCTCATCAAAAATGAAAACATTTTTGAAAACTACAAGTCTCATGGGTTTTAATAGTGAAAAAATAATTTAAAAAATCGTTCGGGAAATGAGTTTACTCCCTGGGTACTTTCTTTATATACATTCGACTATAGTGGCCAAGACCGGGATTTACGGGAAATCGCGGGTTTTCGTTTGCCGGCGATTAAACTCCTTTTATTCAGCGTCTCATCAAAAATGAAAACATTTTTGAACACTACAAGTCTCATGGGTTTTAATAGTGAAAAAATAATTTAAAAAATCGTTCGGGAAATGAGTTTACTCCCTGGGTACTTTCTTTGTATACTTTTGACTATACGGGTCGCGGCCAGGAGTTTTGGGAAATCGCGGGTTTTCGTTTGCCGGCGATTAAACTTCTTTTATTCAGCGTCTCATCAAAAAATGAAAACATTTTTGAAAACTACAAGTCTCATGCGTTTTAGTGGTGAAAAACTAATTTAAAAAATCGTTCGGGAAATGAGTTTACTCCCTGGGTACTTTCCTTGTATAATTTTGACCATACGGTTCGTGTCCGGGATTTAGGGGAAATCGCGGGTTTTCGTTTGCCGACGATTAAACTTCTGTTATTCAGCGTCTCATCAAAAATGTAAACATTTTTAAAAACTACAAGTCTTGGGCGTTTATGTGGTGAAAACCTAATTTAAAAAATCGTTCGGGAAATGAGTTTACTCCCTGGGTACTTTCTTTGTATACTTTTGACCATACGGGTCGTGTCCGGGATTTAGGGGAAATCGCGGGCTTTCGTTTGCCGACGATTAAACTTCTGTTATTCAGCGTCTCATCAAAAATGTAAACATTTTTAAAAACTACAAGTCTTGTGCGTTTATGTGGTGAAAACCTAATTTAAAAAATCATTCAGGAAATGAGTTTACTCCCTGGGTACTTTTTTTGTATACTTTTGACCATACGGGTCGTGTCCGGGATTTAGGGGAAATCGCGGGTTTTCGTTTGCCGGCGATTAAACTTCTTTTATTCAACGTTTCATCAAAAATGAAAACATTTTTTAAAAACTACAAGTCTCATGCGTTTTAGTGGTGAAAAAATAATTTAAAAAATCATTCAGGAAATGAGTTTACTCCCTCCCTAATTTAAAAAATCGTTCGGGAAATGAGTTTACTCCCTGGGTACTTTCTTTGTATACTTTTGACCATACGGGTTGTGTGCGGGATTTAGGGGAAATTGCGGGCTTTCGTTTGCCGACGATTAAACTTCTGTTATTCAGCGTCTCATCAAAAATGTAAACATTTTTAAAAACTACAAGTCTTGTGCGTTTATGTGGTGAAAACCTAATTTAAAAAATCATTCAGGAAATGAGTTTACTCCCTGGGTACTTTTTTTGTATACTTTTGACCATACGGGTCGTGTCCGGGATTTAGGGGAAATCGCGGGTTTTCGTTTGCCGGCGATTAAACTTCTTTTATTCAGCGTCTCATCAAAACTGAAAACATTTTTGAAAACTACATGTCTCCTGCGTTTTAGTGCTGAAAAATAATTTAAAAAATCGTGCGGGAAATGAGTTTACTCCCTGGGTACTTTCTTTATATACATTCGACTATACTGGCCAAGACCGGGATTTACGGGAAATCGCGGGTTTTCGTTTGCCGGCGATTAAACTCCTTTTATTCAGTGTCTCATCAAAAATGAAAACATTTTTGAACACTACAAGTCTCATGGGTTTTAATAGTGAAAAAATAATTTAAAAAATCGTTCGGGAAATGAGTTTACTCCCTGGGTACTTTCTTTATATACATTCGACTATAGTGGCCAAGACCGGGATTTACGGGAAATCGCGGGTTTTCGTTTGCCGGCGATTAAACTCCTTTTATTCAGCGTCTCATCAAAAATGAAAACATTTTTGAACACTACAAGTCTCATGGGTTTTAATAGTGAAAAAATAATTTAAAAAATCGTTCGGGAAATGAGTTTACTCCCTGGGTACTTTCTTTGTATACTTTTGACTATACGGGTCGTGGCCAGGAGTTTTGGGAAATCGCGGGTTTTCGTTTGCCGGCGATTAAACTTCTTTTATTCAGCGTCTCATCAAAAAATGAAAACATTTTTGAAAACTACAAGTCTCATGCGTTTTAGTGGTGAAAAACTAATTTAAAAAATCGTTCGGGAAATGAGTTTACTCCCTGGGTACTTTCCTTGTATAATTTTGACCATACGGTTCGTGTCCGGGATTTAGGGGAAATCGCGGGTTTTCGTTTGCCGACGATTAAACTTCTGTTATTCAGCGTCTCATCAAAAATGTAAACATTTTTAAAAACTACAAGTCTTGGGCGTTTATGTGGTGAAAACCTAATTTAAAAAATCGTTCGGGAAATGAGTTTACTCCCTGGGTACTTTCTTTGTATACTTTTGACCATACGGGTCGTGTCCGGGATTTAGGGGAAATCGCGGGCTTTCGTTTGCCGACGATTAAACTTCTGTTATTCAGCGTCTCATCAAAAATGTAAACATTTTTAAAAACTACAAGTCTTGTGCGTTTATGTGGTGAAAACCTAATTTAAAAAATCATTCAGGAAATGAGTTTACTCCCTGGGTACTTTTTTTGTATACTTTTGACCATACGGGTCGTGTCCGGGATTTAGGGGAAATCGCGGGTTTTCGTTTGCCGGCGATTAAACTTCTTTTATTCAACGTTTCATCAAAAATGAAAACATTTTTTAAAAACTACAAGTCTCATGCGTTTTAGTGGTGAAAAAATAATTTAAAAAATCATTCAGGAAATGAGTTTACTCCCTCCCTAATTTAAAAAATCGTTCGGGAAATGAGTTTACTCCCTGGGTACTTTCTTTGTATACTTTTGACCATACGGGTTGTGTGCGGGATTTAGGGGAAATCGCGGGCTTTCGTTTGCCGACGATTAAACTTCTGTTATTCAGCGTCTCATCAAAAATGTAAACATTTTTAAAAACTACAAGTCTTGTGCGTTTATGTGGTGAAAACCTAATTTAAAAAATCATTCAGGAAATGAGTTTACTCCCTGGGTACTTTTTTTGTATACTTTTGACCATACGGGTCGTGTCCGGGATTTAGGGGAAATCGCGGGTTTTCGTTTGCCGGCGATTAAACTTCTTTTATTCAGCGTCTCATCAAAACTGAAAACATTTTTGAAAACTACATGTCTCCTGCGTTTTAGTGCTGAAAAATAATTTAAAAAATCGTGCGGGAAATGAGTTTACTCCCTGGGTACTTTCTTTATATACATTCGACTATACTGGCCAAGACCGGGATTTACGGGAAATCGCGGGTTTTCGTTTGCCGGCGATTAAACTCCTTTTATTCAGTGTCTCATCAAAAATGAAAACATTTTTGAACACTACAAGTCTCATGGGTTTTAATAGTGAAAAAATAATTTAAAAAATCGTTCGGGAAATGAGTTTACTCCCTGGGTACTTTCTTTATATACATTCGACTATAGTGGCCAAGACCGGGATTTACGGGAAATCGCGGGTTTTCGTTTGCCGGCGATTAAACTCCTTTTATTCAGCGTCTCATCAAAAATGAAAACATTTTTGAACACTACAAGTCTCATGGGTTTTAATAGTGAAAAAATAATTTAAAAAATCGTTCGGGAAATGAGTTTACTCCCTGGGTACTTTCTTTGTATACTTTTGACTATACGGGTCGTGGCCAGGAGTTTTGGGAAATCGCGGGTTTTCGTTTGCCGGCGATTAAACTTCTTTTATTCAGCGTCTCATCAAAAAATGAAAACATTTTTGAAAACTACAAGTCTCATGCGTTTTAGTGGTGAAAAACTAATTTAAAAAATCGTTCGGGAAATGAGTTTACTCCCTGGGTACTTTCCTTGTATAATTTTGACCATACGGTTCGTGTCCGGGATTTAGGGGAAATCGCGGGTTTTCGTTTGCCGACGATTAAACTTCTGTTATTCAGCGTCTCATTAAAAATGTAAACATTTTTAAAAACTACAAGTCTTGGGCGTTTATGTGGTGAAAACCTAATTTAAAAAATCGTTCGGGAAATGAGTTTACTCCCTGGGTACTTTCTTTGCATACTTTTGACCATACGGGTCGTGTCCGGGATTTAGGGGAAATCGCGGGCTTTCGTTTGCCGACGATTAAACTTCTGTTATTCAGCGTCTCATCAAAAATGTAAACGTTTTTAAAAACTACAAGTCTTGTGCGTTTATGTGGTGAAAACCTAATTTAAAAAATCATTCAGGAAATGAGTTTACTCCCTGGGTACTTTTTTTGTATACTTTTGACCATACGGGTCGTGTCCGGGATTTAGGGGAAATCGCGGGTTTTCGTTTGCCGGCGATTAAACTTCTTTTATTCAGTGTCTCATCAAAAATGAAAATATTTTTGAAAACTACAAGTCTCGTGCGTTTTACTGGTAAAAAATTAATTTAAAAAATCGTTCGGGAAATGTGTTTACCCCCTGGGTACTTTCTTTGTATACTTTTGACTAAACGGGGCGAGACCGAGATTTACGGGAAATCGCGGGTTTTCGTTTGCCGGCGATTAAACTTCTTTTATTCAGCGTTTCATCAAAAATGAAAACATTTTTTAAAAACTACAAGTCTCATGCGTTTTAGTGGTGAAAAAATAATTTAAAAAATCGTTCGGGAAATGAGTTTACTCCCTGGGTACTTTCTTTGTATACTTTTGACTATACGGCCCGAGTCCGGGATTTACTGGAAATCGCGGGTTTTCGTTTGCCGGCGATTAAACTTCTTTTATTCAGCGTCTCATCAAAACTGAAAACATTTTTGAAAACTACATGTCTCCTGCGTTTTAGTGCTGAAAAAATAATTTAAAAAATCGTTCGGGAAATGAGTTAACTCCCTGGGTACTTTCTTTGTATACTTCTGACTATACGGGCTGAGTCAGGGATTTACGGGAAATCGCGGGTTTTCGTTTGCCGGCGATTAAACTTCTTTTATTCAGCGTCTCATCAAAACTGAAAACATTTTTGAAAATTACATGTCTCCTGCGTTTTAGTGCTGAAAAAATAATTTAAAAAATCGTTCGGGAAATGAGTTTACTCCCTGGGTACTTTCTTTGTATACTTTTGACTATATGCGCCGAGTCCGGGATTTTCGGGAAATCGCGGGTTTTCGTTTGCCGGCGATTAAACTTCTTTTATTCCGCGTCTCATCAAAAATGAAAACATTTCTTTAAACTACAAGTCTCATGCGTTTTAGTGGTGAAAAAATAATTTGAAAAATCGTTCGGGAAATGAGTTTACTCCCTGGGTACTTTCTTTGTATACTTTTGACTATACGGGTCGTGGCCAGGATTTTGGGGAAATCGCGGGTGTTCGTTTGACGGCGATTAAACTTCTTTTATTCAGCGTCTCATCAAAAATGAAAACATTTTTGAAAACTATAAGTCTCATGCGTTTTAGTGGTGAAATACTAATTTAAAAAATCGTTCGGGAAATGAGTTTACTCCCTAGGTACTTTCTTTGTATACTTTTGACCATACGGGTCGTGTCCAGGATTTAGGTGAAATCACGGGTTTTCGTTTGCCGGCGATTAAACTTCTTTTATTCAGCGTCTCATCAAAAATGAAAACATTTTTGAAAACTAAAAGTCTCATGCGTTTTACTGGTGAAAAAATAATTTAAAAAATCGTTCGGGAAATGAGTTTCTCCCTGGGTACTTTCTTTGTATACTTCTGACTATACGGGCCGAGTCAGGGATTTACTGGAAATCGCAGGTTTTCGTTTGCCGCCGATTAAACTTCTTTTATTCAGCGTCTCATCAAAAATGAACACATTTTTGTAAACTACAAGTCTCATGCGTTTTAGTGGTGAAAAAATAATTTAAAAAATCGTTCGGGAAATGAGTTTACTCCCTGGGTACTTTCTTTGTATACTTTTGACTATACGGGCCGAGTCCGGGATTTACTGGAAATTACGGGTTTTCGTTTGCCGGCGATTAAACTTCTTTTATTCAGCGTCTCATCAAAACTGAAAACATTTTTGAAAACTACATGTCTCCTGCGTTTTAGTGCTGAAAAATAATTTAAAAAATCGTGCGGGAAATGAGTTTACTCCCTGGGTACTTTCTTTATATACATTCGACTATACTGGCCAAGAACGGGATTTACGGGAAATCGCGGGTTTTCGTTTGCCGGCGATTAAACTCCTTTTATTCAGCGTCTCATCAAAAATGAAAACATTTTTGAACACTACAAGTCTCATGGGTTTTAATAGTGAAAAAATAATTTAAAAAATCGTTCGGGAAATGAGTTTACTCCCTGGGTACTTTCTTTGTATACTTTTGACTATACGGGTCGTGGCCAGGAGTTTTGGGAAATCGCGGGTTTTCGTTTGCCGGCGATTAAACTTCTTTTATTCAGCGTCTCATCAAAAAATGAAAACATTTTTGAAAACTACAAGTCTCATGCGTTTTAGTGGTGAAAAACTAATTTAAAAAATCGTTCGGGAAATGAGTTTACTCCCTGGGTACTTTCCTTGTATAATTTTGACCATACGGTTCGTGTCCGGGATTTAGGGGAAATCGCGGGTTTTCGTTTGCCGACGATTAAACTTCTGTTATTCAGCGTCTCATCAAAAATGTAAACATTTTTAAAAACTACAAGTCTTGGGCGTTTATGTGGTGAAAACCTAATTTAAAAAATCGTTCGGGAAATGAGTTTACTCCCTGGGTACTTTCTTTGTATACTTTTGACCATACGGGTCGTGTCCGGGATTTAGGGGAAATCGCGGGCTTTCGTTTGCCGACGATTAAACTTCTGTTATTCAGCGTCTCATCAAAAATGTAAACATTTTTAAAAACTACAAGTCTTGTGCGTTTATGTGGTGAAAACCTAATTTAAAAAATCATTCAGGAAATGAGTTTACTCCCTGGGTACTTTTTTTGTATACTTTTGACCATACGGGTCGTGTCCGGGATTTAGGGGAAATCGCGGGTTTTCGTTTGCCGGCGATTAAACTTCTTTTATTCAGTGTCTCATCAAAAATGAAAATATTTTTGAAAACTACAAGTCTCGTGCGTTTTACTGGTAAAAAATTAATTTAAAAAATCGTTCGGGAAATGTGTTTACCCCCTGGGTACTTTCTTTGTATACTTTTGACTAAACGGGGCGAGACCGAGATTTACGGGAAATCGCGGGTTTTCGTTTGCCGGCGATTAAACTTCTTTTATTCAGCGTTTCATCAAAAATGAAAACATTTTTTAAAAACTACAAGTCTCATGCGTTTTAGTGGTGAAAAAATAATTTAAAAAATCGTTCGGGAAATGAGTTTACTCCCTGGGTACTTTCTTTGTATACTTTTGACTATACGGCCCGAGTCCGGGATTTACTGGAAATCGCGGGTTTTCGTTTGCCGGCGATTAAACTTCTTTTATTCAGCGTCTCATCAAAACTGAAAACATTTTTGAAAACTACATGTCTCCTGCGTTTTAGTGCTGAAAAAATAATTTAAAAAATCGTTCGGGAAATGAGTTAACTCCCTGGGTACTTTCTTTGTATACTTCTGACTATACGGGCTGAGTCAGGGATTTACGGGAAATCGCGGGTTTTCGTTTGCCGGCGATTAAACTTCTTTTATTCAGCGTCTCATCAAAACTGAAAACATTTTTGAAAATTACATGTCTCCTGCGTTTTTGTGCTGAAAAAATAATTTAAAAAATCGTTCGGGAAATGAGTTTACTCCCTGGGTACTTTCTTTGTATACTTTTGACTATATGCGCCGAGTCCGGGATTTTCGGGAAATCGCGGGTTTTCGTTTGCCGGCGATTAAACTTCTTTTATTCAGCGTCTCATCAAAAATGAAAACATTTCTTTAAACTACAAGTCTCATGCGTTTTAGTGGTGAAAAAATAATTTGAAAAATCGTTCGGGAAATGAGTTTACTCCCTGGGTACTTTCTTTGTATACTTTTGACTATACGGGTCGTGGCCAGGATTTTGGGGAAATCGCGGGTGTTCGTTTGACGGCGATTAAACTTCTTTTATTCAGCGTCTCATCAAAAATGAAAACATTTTTGAAAACTACAAGTCTCATGCGTTTTAGTGGTGAAATACTAATTTAAAAAATCGTTCGGGAAATGAGTTTACTCCCTAGGTACTTTCTTTGTATACTTTTGACCATACGGGTCGTGTCCAGGATTTAGGTGAAATCACGGGTTTTCGTTTGCCGGCGATTAAACTTCTTTTATTCAGCGTCTCATCAAAAATGAAAACATTTTTGAAAACTAAAAGTCTCATGCGTTTTACTGGTGAAAAAACAATTTAAAAAATCGTTCGGGAAATGAGTTTACTCCCTGGGTACTTTCTTTGTATACTTCTGACTATACGGGCCGAGTCAGGGATTTACTGGAAATCGCAGGTTTTCGTTTGCCGCCGATTAAACTTCTTTTATTCAGCGTCTCATCAAAAATGAACACATTTTTGTAAACTACAAGTCTCATGCGTTTTAGTGGTGAAAAAATAATTTAAAAAATCGTTCGGGAAATGAGTTTACTCCCTGGGTACTTTCTTTGTATACTTTTGATTATACGGGCCGAGTCCGGGATTTACTGGAAATTACGGGTTTTCGTTTGCCGGCGATTAAACTTCTTTTATTCAGCGTCTCATCAAAACTGAAAACATTTTTGAAAACTACATGTCTCCTGCGTTTTAGTGCTGAAAAATAATTTAAAAAATCGTGCGGGAAATGAGTTTACTCCCTGGGTACTTTCTTTATATACATTCGACTATACTGGCCAAGACCGGGATTTACGGGAAATCGCGGGTTTTTGTTTGCCGGCGATTAAACTCCTTTTATTCAGCGTCTCATCAAAAATGAAAACATTTTTTAACACTACAAGTCTCATGGGTTTTAATAATGAAAAAATAATTTAAAAAATCGTTCGGGAAATGAGTTTACTCCCTGGGTACTTTCTTTATATACATTCGACTATAGTGGCCAAGACCGGGATTTACGGGAAATCGCGGGTTTTCGTTTGCCGGCGATTAAACTCCTTTTATTCAGCGTCTCATCAAAAATGAAAATATTTTTGAACACTACAAGTCTCATGGGTTTTAATAGTGAAAAAATAATTTAAAAAATCGTTCGGGAAATGAGTTTACTCCCTGGGTACTTTCTTTGTATACTTTTGACTATACGGGTCGTGGCCAGGAGTTTTGGGAAATCGCGGGTTTTCGTTTGCCGGCGATTAAACTTCTTTTATTCAGCGTCTCATCAAAAAATGAAAACATTTTTGAAAACTACAAGTCTCATGCGTTTTAGTGGTGAAAAACTAATTTAAAAAATCGTTCGGGAAATGAGTTTACTACCTGGGTACTTTCCTTGTATAATTTTGACCATACGGTTCGTGTCCGGGATTTAGGGGAAATCGCGGGTTTTCGTTTGCCGACGATTAAACTTCTGTTATTCAGCGTCTCATCAAAAATGTAAACATTTTTAAAAACTACAAGTCCTGGGCGTTTATGTGGTGAAAACCTAATTTAAAAAATCGTTCGGGAAATGTGTTTACCCCCTGGGTACTTTCTTTGTATACTTCTGACTATACGGGCCGAGTCAGGGATTTACTGGAAATCGCAGGTTTTCGTTTGCCGCCGATTAAACTTCTTTTATTCAGCGTCTCATCAAAAATGAACACATTTTTGTAAACTACAAGTCTCATGCGTTTTAGTGGTGAAAAAATAATTTAAAAAATCGTTCGGGAAATGAGTTTACTCCCTGGGTACTTTCTTTGTATACTTTTGATTATACGGGCCGAGTCCGGGATTTACTGGAAATTACGGGTTTTCGTTTGCCGGCGATTAAACTTCTTTTATTCAGCGTCTCATCAAAACTGAAAACATTTTTGAAAACTACATGTCTCCTGCGTTTTAGTGCTGAAAAATAATTTAAAAAATCGTGCGGGAAATGAGTTTACTCCCTGGGTACTTTCTTTATATACATTCGACTATACTGGCCAAGACCGGGATTTACGGGAAATCGCGGGTTTTTGTTTGCCGGCGATTAAACTCCTTTTATTCAGCGTCTCATCAAAAATGAAAACATTTTTTAACACTACAAGTCTCATGGGTTTTAATAATGAAAAAATAATTTAAAAAATCGTTCGGGAAATGAGTTTACTCCCTGGGTACTTTCTTTATATACATTCGACTATAGTGGCCAAGACCGGGATTTACGGGAAATCGCGGGTTTTCGTTTGCCGGCGATTAAACTCCTTTTATTCAGCGTCTCATCAAAAATGAAAATATTTTTGAACACTACAAGTCTCATGGGTTTTAATAGTGAAAAAATAATTTAAAAAATCGTTCGGGAAATGAGTTTACTCCCTGGGTACTTTCTTTGTATACTTTTGACTATACGGGTCGTGGCCAGGAGTTTTGGGAAATCGCGGGTTTTCGTTTGCCGGCGATTAAACTTCTTTTATTCAGCGTCTCATCAAAAAATGAAAACATTTTTGAAAACTACAAGTCTCATGCGTTTTAGTGGTGAAAAACTAATTTAAAAAATCGTTCGGGAAATGAGTTTACTACCTGGGTACTTTCCTTGTATAATTTTGACCATACGGTTCGTGTCCGGGATTTAGGGGAAATCGCGGGTTTTCGTTTGCCGACGATTAAACTTCTGTTATTCAGCGTCTCATCAAAAATGTAAACATTTTTAAAAACTACAAGTCCTGGGCGTTTATGTGGTGAAAACCTAATTTAAAAAATCGTTCGGGAAATGTGTTTACCCCCTGGGTACTTTCTTTGTATACTTTTGACTAAACGGGGCGAGACCGAGATTTACGGGAAATCGCGGGTTTTCGTTTGCCGGCGATTAAACTTCTTTTATTCAGCGTCTCCTCAAAAATGTAAACATTTTTAAAAACTACAAGTCTTGTGCGTTTATGTGGTGAAAACCTAATTTAAAAAATCATTCAGGAAATGAGTTTACTCCCTGGGTACTTTTTTTGTATACTTTTGACCATACGGGTCGTGTCCGGGATTTAGGGGAAATCGCGGGTTTTCGTTTGCCGGCGATTAAACTTCTTTTATTCAGCGTCTCATCAAAACTGAAAACATTTTTGAAAACTACATGTCTCCTGCGTTTTAGTGCTGAAAAATAATTTAAAAAATCGTTCGGGAAATGAGTTTACTCCCTGGGTACTTTCTTTATATACATTCGACTATAGTGGCCAAGACCGGGATTTACGGGAAATCGCGGGTTTTCGTTTGCCGGCGATTAAACTCCTTTTATTCAGCGTCTCATCAAAAATGAAAACATTTTTGAACACTACAAGTCTCATGGGTTTTAATAGTGAAAAAATAATTTAAAAAATCGTTCGGGAAATGAGTTTACTCCCTGGGTACTTTCTTTGTATACTTTTGACTATACGGGTCGTGGCCAGGAGTTTTGGGAAATCGCGGGTTTTCGTTTGCCGGCGATTAAACTTCTTTTATTCAGCGTCTCATCAAAAAATGAAAACATTTTTGAAAACTACAAGTCTCATGCGTTTTAGTGGTGAAAAACTAATTTAAAAAATCGTTCGGGAAATGAGTTTACTCCCTGGGTACTTTCCTTGTATAATTTTGACCATACGGTTCGTGTCCGGGATTTAGGGGAAATCGCGGGTTTTCGTTTGCCGACGATTAAACTTCTGTTATTCAGCGTCTCATCAAAAATGTAAACATTTTTAAAAACTACAAGTCTTGGGCGTTTATGTGGTGAAAACCTAATTTAAAAAATCGTTCGGGAAATGAGTTTACTCCCTGGGTACTTTCTTTGTATACTTTTGACCATACGGGTCGTGTCCGGGATTTAGGGGAAATCGCGGGCTTTCGTTTGCCGACGATTAAACTTCTGTTATTCAGCGTCTCATCAAAAATGTAAACATTTTTAAAAACTACAAGTCTTGTGCGTTTATGTGGTGAAAACCTGATTTAAAAAATCATTCAGGAAATGAGTTTACTCCCTGGGTACTTTTTTTGTATACTTTTGACCATACGGGTCGTGTCCGGGATTTAGGGGAAATCGCGGGTTTTCGTTTGCCGGCGATTAAACTTCTTTTATTCAGTGTCTCATCAAAAATGAAAATATTTTTGAAAACTACAAGTTTCGTGCGTTTTACTGGTGAAAAATTAATTTAAAAAATCGTTCGGGAAATGTGTTTACCCCCTGGGTACCTTCTTTGTATACTTTTGACTAAACGGGGCGAGACCGAGATTTACGGGAAATCGCGGGTTTTCGTTTGCCGACGATTAAACTTCTGTTATTCAGCGTCTCATCAAAAATGTAAACATTTTTAAAAACTACAAGTCTTGTGCGTTTATGTGGTGAAAACCTAATTTAAAAAATCATTCAGGAAATGAGTTTACTCCCTGGGTACTTTTTTTGTATACTTTTGACCATACGGGTCGTGTCCGGGATTTAGGGGAAATCGCGGGTTTTCGTTTGCCGGCGATTAAACTTCTTTTATTCAGCGTCTCATCAAAACTGAAAACATTTTTGAAAACTACATGTCTCCTGCGTTTTAGTGCTGAAAAATAATTTAAAAAATCGTGCGGGAAATGAGTTTACTCCCTGGGTACTTTCTTTATATACATTCGACTATACTGGCCAAGACCGGGATTTACGGGAAATCGCGGGTTTTCGTTTGCCGGCGATTAAACTCCTTTTATTCAGTGTCTCATCAAAAATGAAAACATTTTTGAACACTACAAGTCTCATGGGTTTTAATAGTGAAAAAATAATTTAAAAAATCGTTCGGGAAATGAGTTTACTCCCTGGGTACTTTCTTTATATACATTCGACTATAGTGGCCAAGACCGGGATTTACGGGAAATCGCGGGTTTTCGTTTGCCGGCGATTAAACTCCTTTTATTCAGCGTCTCATCAAAAATGAAAACATTTTTGAACACTACAAGTCTCATGGGTTTTAATAGTGAAAAAATAATTTAAAAAATCGTTCGGGAAATGAGTTTACTCCCTGGGTACTTTCTTTGTATACTTTTGACTATACGGGTCGTGGCCAGGAGTTTTGGGAAATCGCGGATTTTCGTTTGCCGGCGATTAAACTTCTTTTATTCAGCGTCTCATCAAAAAATGAAAACATTTTTAAAAACTACAAGTCTTGGACGTTTATGTGGTAAAAACCTAATTTAAAAAATCGTTCGGGAAATGAGTTTACTCCCTGGGTACTTTCTTTGTATACTTTTCACCATACGGGTCGTGTCCGGGATTTAGGGGAAATCGCGGGCTTTCGTTTGCCGACGATTAAACTTCTGTTATTCAGCGTCTCATCAAAAATGTAAACATTTTTAAAAACTACAAGTCTTGTGCGTTTATGTGGTAAAAAATTAATTTAAAAAATCGTTCGGGAAATGTTTTTACCCCCTGGGTACTTTCTTTGTATACTTTTGACCATACGGGTCGTGTCCGGGATTTAGGGGAAATCGCAGGTTTTCGTTTGCCGGCGATTAAACTTCTTTTATTCAGTGTCTCATCAAAATTAAAAATATTTTTGAAAACTACAAGTCTCATGCGTTTTAGTGGTGAAAAAATAATTTAAAAAATCGTTCGGGAAATGAGTTTACTCCCTGGGTACTTTCTTTGTATACTTTTGACTATACGGCCCGAGTCCGGGATTTACTGGAAATCGCGGGTTTTCGTTTGCCGGCGATTAAACTTTTTTTATTCAGCGTCTCATCAAAACTGAAAACATTTTTGAAAACTACATGTCTCCTGCGTTTTAGTGCTGAAAAAATAATTTAAAAAATCGTTCGGGAAATGAGTTAACTCCCTGGGTACTTTCTTTGTATACTTCTGACTATACGGGCTGAGTCAGGGATTTACGGGAAATCGCGTGTTTTCGTTTGCCGGCGATTAAACTTCTTTTATTCAGCGTCTCATCAAAACTGAAAACATTTTTAAAAATTACATGTCTCCTGCATTTTAGTGCTGAAAAAATAATTTTAAAAATCGTTCGGGAAATGAGTTTACTCCCTGGGTACTTTCTTTGTATACTTTTGACTATATGCGCCGAGTCCGGGATTTTCGGGAAATCGCGGGTTTTCGTTTGCCGGCGATTAAACTTCTTTTATTCAGCGTCTCATCAAAAATGAAAACATTTCTTTAAACTACAAGACTCATGCGTTTTAGTGGTGAAAAATTAATTTAAAAAATCGCGCAGGAAATGAGTTTAATCCCTGGGTACTTTCTTTATATACATTCGACTATACTGGCCAAGCCCGGGATTTACGGAAAATCGCGGGTTTTCGTTTGCCGGCGATTAAACTCCTTTTATTCAGCGTCTCATCAAAAATGAAAACATTTTTGAACACTACAAGTCTCATGAGTTTTAGTGGTGAAAAAATAATTTAAAAAATCGTTCTGGAAATGAGTTTGCTTCCTGGGTACTTTCTTTGTATACTTTTGACTATACCGGTCGTGGCCAGGATTTTGGAAAAATCGCGGGTTTTCGTTTGCCGGCGATTAAACTCCTTTTATTCAGCGTCTCATCAAAAATGAAAACATTTTTGAACACTACAAGTCTCATGAGTTTTAGTGGTGAAAAAATAATTTAAAAAATCGTTCTGGAAATGAGTTTACTTCCTGGGTACTTTCTTTGTATACTTTTGACTATACCGGTCGTGGCCAGGATTTTGGAAAAATCGCGGGTTTTCGTTTGCCGGCGATTAAACTTCTTTTATTCAGTGTCTCATCAAAAATGAAAATATTTTTGAAAACTACAAGTCTCATGCGTTTTACTGGTGGAAAAATAATTTAAAAAATCGTTCGGGAAATGAGTTTACTCCCTGTGTATTTTTTTTGTATACTTTTCACTATATGCGCCGAGTCCGGGATTTACATGAAATTGCGGGTTTTTGTTTGCCGGCGATTAAACTTCTTTTATTCAGCGTCTCATCAAAAATGAAAACATTTTTGAAAACTACAAGTCTCATGCGTTTTAGTGGTGAAAAGTTAAATTTAAAAAATCGCGGGAAATGAGTTTACTCCCTGGGTACTTTCTTTATATACATTCGACTATACTGGCCAAGCCCGGAATTTACGGGAAATCGCGGGTTTTCGTTTGCCGGCGATTAAACTCATTTAATTCAGCGTCTCATCAAAAATGAAAACATTTTTAAACACTACAAGTCTCATGGGTTTTAGTGGTGAAAAACTATTTTAAAAAATCGTTCGGGAAATGAGTTTACTCCTTGGGTACTTTCCTTGTATACTTTTGACCATACGGTTCGTGTCCGGGATTTAGGGGAAATCGCGTGTTTTCGTTTACCGACGATTAAACTTCTTTTATTCAGCGTCTCATCAAAAATGTAAACATTTTTAAAAACTACAAGTCTCGTGCGTTTATGTGGTGAAAACCTAATTTAAAAAATCGTTCGGGAAATGAGTTTACTCCCTGGGTACTTTCTTTGTATACTTTTGACCATACGGGTCGTGTCCGGGATTTAGGGGAAATCGCGGGTTTTCGTTTGCCGGCGATTAAACTTCTTTTATTCAGCGTCTCATCAAAAATGAAAACATTTTTAAAAACTACAAGTCTCATGCGTTTTAGTGGTGAAAAAATAATTTAAAAAATCGTTCGGGAAATGAGTTTACTTCCTGGGTACTTTCTTTGTATACTTTTGACCATACGGGCCGAGTCCGGGATTTACGGGAAATCGCGGGTTTTTGTTTGCCGGCGATTAAACTTCTTTTATTTAGCGTCTCATCAAACCTGAAAACATTTTTGAAAACTACAAGTCTCATGCGTTTTAGTGGTGAAAAACCAATTTTAAAAATCGTTCGGGAAATGAGTTTACTTCCTGGGTAATTTCTTTGTATACTTTTGACTATACGGGTCGAGTCCGGGATTTACGGGAAATTGCGGGTTTTCGTTTGCCGGCAATTAAATTTCTTTTATTCATCGTCTCATCAAAAATGAAAACATTTTTGAAAACTACAAGTCTCATGCGTTTTACTGGTGAAAAAATAATTTAAAAAATCGTTCGGGAAATGAGTTTACTCCCTGGGTACTTTCTTTGTATACTTTTGACTATATGCGCCGAGTCCGGGATTAAGGGAAATTGCGGGTTTTTGTTTGCCGGCGATTAAACTTCTTTTATTCAACGTCTCATCAAAAATGAAAACATTTTTAAAAACTACAAGATTCATGCGTTTTAGTGGTGAAAAATTAATTTAAAAAATCGTGCGGGAAATGAGTTTACTCCCTGGGTACTTTCTTTATATACATTCGACTATACTGGCCAAGCCCGGAATTTACGGGAAATCGCGGGTTTTCGTTTGCCGGCGATTAAACTTCTTTTATTCAGCGTCTCATCAAAAATGAAAACATTTTTGAACACTACAAGTCTCATGGGTTTTAGTTGTGAAAACATAATTTAAAAAATCGTTCGTTAAATGAGTTTACTCCCTGGGTACTTTCTTTGTATACTTTTGACTATACGGGTCGTGGCCAGGATTTTGGGGAAATCGCGGGTTTTCGTTTGCCGGCGATTAAACTTCTTTTATTCAACGTCCCTTCAAAAATGAAAACATTTTTGAAAACTACAACTCTCATGCGTTTTAGTAGTGAAAAACTAATTTAAAAAATCGTTCGAGAAATGAGTTTACTCCTTGGGTACTTTCCTTGTATACTTTTGACCATACGGTTCGTGTCCGGGATTTAGGGGAAATCGCGGGTTTTCGTTTACCTTCGATTGAACTTCTTTTATTCAGGGTCTCATCAAAAATGTAAACATTTTTAAAAACTACAAGTCTCCTGCGTTTATGTGGTGAAAACCTAATTTAAAAAATCGTTCGGGAAATGAGTTTACTCCCTGGGTACTTTCTTTGTATACTTTTGACCATACGGGTCGTGTCCGGGATTTAGGGGAAATCGCGGGTTTTCGTTTGCCGGCGATTAAACTTCTTTTATTCAGTGTCTCATCAAAAATGAAAATATTTTTGAAAACTACAAGTCTCATGCGTTTTACTGGTGAAAAAATAATTTAAAAAATCGTTCGGGAAATGAGTTTACCCCCTGGGTACTTTCTTTGTATACTTTTGACTAAACGGGCCGAGTCCGAGATTTACGGGAAATCGCGGGTTTTCGTTTGCCGGTGATTAAAATTCTTTTATTCAGCGTCTCATCAAAACTGAAAACATTTTTGAAAACTACATGTCTCATGCGTTTTAGTGGTGAAAAAGTAATTTAAAAAATCGTTCGGGAAATGAGTTTACTTCCTGGGTACTTTCTTTGTATACTTTTGACTATACGGGTCGAGTCCGGGATTTACGGGAAATTGCGGGTTTTCGTTTGCCGGCAATTAAATTTCTTTTATTCATCGTCTCATCAAAAATGAAAACATTTTTGAAAACTACAACTCTCATGCGTTTTAGTGGTGAAAAAATAATTTAAAAAATCGTTCGGGAAATGAGTTTACTTCCTGGGTACTTTCTTTGTATACTTTTGACCATACGGGCCGAGTCCGGGATTTACGGGAAATCGCGGGTTTTTGTTTGCCGGCGATTAAACTTCATTTATTTAGCGTCTCATCAAAAATGTAAACATTTTTAAAAGCTACAAGTCTCGTGCGTTTATGTGGTGAAAACCTAATTTAAAAAATCGTTCGGGAAATGAGTTTACTCCCTGGGTACTTTCTTTGTATACTTTTGACTATATGCGCCGAGTCCGGGATTTACGGGAAATTGCGGGTTTTTGTTTGCCGGCGATTAAACTTCTTTTATTCAACGTCTCATCAAAAATGAAAACATTTTTAAAAACTACAAGACTCATGCGTTTTAGTGGTGAAAAATTAATTTAAAAAATCGTGCGGGAAATGAGTTTACTTCCTGGGTACTTTCTTTATATACATTTGACTATACTGGCCAAGCCCGGAATTTACGGGAAATCGCGGGTTTTCGTTTGCCGGCGATTAAACTCCTTTTATTCAGCGTCTCATCAAAAATGAAAACATTTTTGAACACTACAAGTCTCATGGGTTTTAGTGGTGAAAAACTAATTTAAAAAATCGTTCGAGAAATGAGTTTACTCCTTGGGTACTTTCCTTGTGTACTTTTGACCATACGGTTCGTGTCCGGGATTTAGGGGAAATTGCGGGTTTTCGTTTACCGACGATTAATCTTCTTTTATTCAGGGTCTCATCAAAAATGTAAACATTTTTAAAAACTACAAGTCTCGTGCGTTTATGTGGTGAAAACCTAATTTAAAAAATCGTTCGGGAAATGAGTTTACTCCCTGGGTACCTTCTTTGTATACTTTTGACCATACGGTCGTGTCCGGGATTTAGGGGAAATCGCGGGTCTTCGTTTGCCGGCGATTAAACTTTTTTTATTCATTGTCTCATCAAAAATGAAAATATTTTTAAAAATTACAAGTCTCATGCGTTTTACTGGTGAAAAATAAATTTAAAAAATCGTTCGGGAAATGAGTTTACCCCCTGGGTACTTTCTTTGTATACTTTTGACTAAATGGGCCGAGTCCGAGATTTACGGGAAATCGCGGGCTTTCGTTTGCCGGTGATTAAACT
Organism: Hydractinia symbiolongicarpus; assembly: GCF_029227915.1. Lineage (NCBI taxonomy): Eukaryota > Metazoa > Cnidaria > Hydrozoa > Anthoathecata > Hydractiniidae > Hydractinia > Hydractinia symbiolongicarpus. The sequence goes on from NC_079877.1 coordinate 32,379,992, forward strand.
TCTTTTATTCAGCGTCTCATCAAAACTGTAAACATTTTTGAAAACTACATGTCTCATGCGTTTTAGTGGTGAAAAAGTAATTTAAAAAATCGTTCGGGAAATGAGTTTACTTCCTGGGTACTTTCTTTGTATACTTTTGACTATACGGGTCGAGTCCGGGATTTACAGGAAATTGCGGGTTTTCGTTTGCCGGCAATTAAACTTCTTTTATTCATCGTCTCATCAAAAATGAAAACATTTTTAAAAACTACAAGTCTCATGCGTTTTAGTGGTGAAAAAATAATTTAAAAAATCGTTCGGGAAATGAGTTTACTTCCTGGGTACTTTCTTTGTATACTTTTGACAATACGGGCCGAGTCCGGGATTTACGGGAAATCGCGGGTTTTTGTTTGCCGGCGATTAAACTTCTTTTATTTAGCGTCTCATCAAAAATGTAAACATTTTTAAAAACTACAAGTCTCGTGCGTTTATGTGGTGAAAACCTAATTTAAAAAATCGTTCGGGAAATGAGTTTACTCCCTGGGTACTTTCTTTGTATACTTTTGACCATACGGGTCGTGTCCGGGATTCAGGGGAAATCGCGGGTTTTCGTTTGCCGGCGATTAAACTTCTTTTATTCAGTGTCTCATCAAAACTGAAAACATTTTGGAAAACTACAAGTCTCATGCGTTTTAGTGGTGAAAAAATGATTTAAAAAATCGTTCGGGAAATGAGTTTACTTCCTGGGTACTTTCTTTGTATACTTTTGACCATACGGGCCGAGTCCGGGATTTACGGGAAATTGCGGGTTTTCGTTTGCCGGCAATTAAACTTCTTTTATTCATCGTCTCATCAAAAATGAAAACATTTTTGAAAACTACAAGTCTCATGCGTTTTAGTGGTGAAAAAATAATTTAAAAAATCGTTCGGGAAATGAGTTTACTTCCTGGGTACTTTCTTTGTATACTTTTGACCATACGGGCCGAGTCCGGGATTTACGGGAAATCGCGGGTTTTTGTTTGCCGGCGATTAAACTTCTTTTATATAGCGTCTCATCAAAACTGAAAACATTTTTGAAAATTACAAGTCTCATGCGTTTTAGTGGTGAAAAACCAATTTTAAAAATCGTTCGGGAAATGAGTTTACTCCCTGGGTACTTTCTCTGTATACTTTTCACCATACGGGCCGAGTCCGGGATTTACGGGCAATCGCGGGTTTTTGTTTGCCGGCGATTAAACTTCTTTTATTTAGCGTCTCATAAAAACTGAAAACATTTTTGAAAACAACATGTCTCATGCGTTTTAGTGGTGAAAAAGTAATTTAAAATATCGTTCGGGAAATGAGTTTACTTCCTGGGTACTTTCTTTGTATACTTTTGACCATACGGGCCGAGTCCGGGATTTACGGGAAATTGCGGGTTTTCGTTTGCCGGCAATTAAACTTCTTTTATTCATCGTCTCATCAAAAATGAAAACATTTTGGAAAACTACAAGTCTCATGCGTTTTAGTGGTGAAAAAATGATTTAAAAAATCGTTCGGGAAACGAGTTTACTTCCTGGGTACTTTCTTTGTATACTTTTGACCATACGGGCCGAGTCCGGGATTTACGGGAAATCGCGGGTTTTTGTTTGCCGGCGATTAAACTTCTTTTATTTAGCGTCTCATCAAAACTGAAAACATTTTTGAAAACTACAAGTCTCATGCGTTTTAGTGGTGAAAAACCAATTTTAAAAATTGTTCGGGAAATGAGTTTACTCCCTTGGTACTTTCTTTGTATACTTTTGACTATACGGGCCGAGTCCGGGATTTACGGGAAATCGCGGGTTTTTGTTTGCCGGCGATTAAACTTCTTTTATTTAGCGTCTCATCAAAACTGAAAACATTTTTGAAAACTACTAGTCTCATGCGTTTTAGTGGTGAAAAACCAATTTTAAAAATCGTTCGGGAAATGAGTTTACTCCCTGGGTACTTTCTTTGTATACTTTTGACCATACGGGTTGTGGCCAGGATTTTGGGGAAATCGCGGGTGTTCGTTTGCCGGCGATTAAACTTCTTTTATTCAGCGTCTCATCAAAAATGAAAACATTTTTGAAAACTACAAGTCTAATGCGTTTTAGTGGTGAAAAAATAACTTAAAAAATCGTTCGGGAAATGAGTTTACTACCTGGGTACTTTCTTTGTATACTTTTGACTATACGGGCTGAGTCAGGGATTTAGGGGAAATCGCGGGTTTTCGTTTGCCGGCGATTAAACTTCTTTTCTTCAGCGTCTCATCAAAAATGAAAACATTTTTGAAAACTAAAAGTCTCATGCGTTTTACTGGTGAAAAAATAATTTAAAAAATCGTTCGGGAAATGAGTTTACTCCCTGGGTACTTTCTTTGTATACTTCTGACTATACGGGCCGAGTCAGGGATTTACGGGAAATCGCAGGTTTTCGTTTGCCGGCGATTAAACTTCTTTTATTCAGCGTCTCATCAAAAATAAACACATTTTTGTAAACTACAAGTCTCAAGCGTTTTAGTGCTGAAAAAATAATTTAAAAAATCGTTCGGGAAATGGGTTTAATCCCTGGGTACTTTCTTTGTATACTTCTGACTATACGGGCTGAGTCAGGGATTTAGGGGAAATCGCGGGTTTTCATTTGCCGGCGATTAAACTTCTTTTATTCAGGGTCTCATCAAAAATGAAAACATTTTAGAAAACTACAAGTCTCATGCGTTTTGGAGGTGAAAAAATAATTTAAAAAATCGTTCGGGAAATGAGTTTACTCCCTGGGTACTTTCTTTGTATACTTTTGACTCTACGGGCCGAGTCCGGGATTTACTGGAAATCGCGGGTTTTCGTTTGTCGGCGAGTAAACTTCTTTTATTCAGCGTCTCATCAAAACTGAAAACATTTTTGAAAACTACATGTCTCCTGCGTTTTAGTGCTGAAAAAATAATTTAAAAAATCGTTCGGGAAATGAGTTTACTCCCTGGGTACTTTCTTTGTATACTTCTGACTATACCGGCCGAGTCAGGGATTTACGGGAAATCGCAGGTTTTCGTTTGCCGCCGATTAAACTTCTTTTATTCAGCGTCTCATCAAAATTGAACACATTTTTGTAAACTACAAGTCTCAAGCGTTTTAGTGCTGAAAAAATAATTTAAAAAATCGTTCGGGAAATGAGTTTAATCCCTGGGTACTTTCTTTGTATACTTCTGACTATACGGGCTGAGTCAGGAATTTAGGGGAAATCGCGGGTTTTCGTTTGCCGGCGATTAAACTTCTTTTATTCAGCGTCTCATCAAAAATGAAAACATTTTTGAAAACTACAAGTCTCATGCGTTTTTGTGGTGAAAAAATAATTTAAAAAAAACGTTCGGGAAATGAGTTTACTCCCTGGGTACTTTCTTTGTATACTTTTGACTAAACGGGCCGAGTCCGGGATTTACTGGAAATCGCGGGTTTTCGTTTGCCGGCGATTAAACTTCTTTTATTCAGCGTCTCATCAAAACTGAAAACATTTTTGAAAACTACATGTCTACTGCGTTTTAGTGCTGAAAAAATAATTTAAAAAATCGTTCGGGAAATGAGTTTAATCCCTGGGTACTTTCTTTGTATACTTCTGACTATACGGGCTGAGTCAGGGATTTAGGGGAAATCGCGGGTTTTCGTTTGCCGGCGATTAAACTTCTTTTATTCAGCGTCTCATCAAAAATGAAAACATTTTTGAAAACTACAAGTCTCATGCGTTTTTGTGGTGAAAAAATAATTTAAAAAAAACGTTCGGGAAATGAGTTTACTCCCTGGGTACTTTCTTTGTATACTTTTGACTATACGGGCCGAGTCCGGGATTTACTGGAAATCGCGGGTTTTCGTTTGCCGGCGATTAAACTTCTTTTATTCAGCGTCTCATCAAAACTGAAAACATTTTTGAAAACTACATGTCTCCTGCGTTTTAGTGCTGAAAAAATAATTTAAAAAATCGTTCGGGAAATGAGTTTACTCCCTGGGTACTTTCTTTGTATACTTTTGACTATATGCGCCGAGTCCCGGATTTACGGGAAATCGCGGGTTTTCGTTTGCCGGCGATTAAACTTCTTTTATTCAGGGTCTCATCAAAAATGAAAACATTTTTAAAAACTACAAGACTCATGCGTTTTGGTGGTGAAAAATTAATTTAAAAAATCGTGCGGGAAATGAGTTTACTCCCTGGGTACTTTCTTTATATACATTCGACTATACTGGTCAAGCCCGGGATTTACGGGAAATCGCGGGATTTCGTTTGCCGGCGATTAAACTCCTTTTATTCAGCGTCTCATCAAAAATGAAAACATTTTTGAACACTACAAGTCTCATGGGTTTTAGTGGTGAAAAAATAATTTAAAAAATCGTTCGGGAAATGAGTTTACTCCCTGGGTACTTTCTTTGTATACTTTTCACTATACGGGCCGAGTCCGGGATTTACTGGAAATCGCGGGTTTTCGTTTGCCGGCGATTAAACTTCTTTTATTCAGCGTCTCATCAAAACTGAAAACATTTTTGAAAACTACATGTCTCCTGCGTTTTAGTGCTGAAAAAATAATTTAAAAAATCGTTCGGGAAATGAGTTTAATCCCTGGGTACTTTCTTTGTATACTTCTGACTATACGGGCTGAGTCAGGGATTTAGGGGAAATCGCGGGTTTTCGTTTGCCGGCGATTAAACTTCTTTTATTCAGCGTCTCATCAAAAATGAAAACATTTTTGAAAACTACAAGTCTCATGCGTTTTTGTGGTGAAAAAATAATTTAAAAAAAACGTTCGGGAAATGAGTTTACTCCCTGGGTACTTTCTTTGTATACTTTTGACTATACGGGCCGAGTCCGGGATTTACTGGAAATCGCGGGTTTTCGTTTGCCGGCGATTAAACTTCTTTTATTCAGCGTCTCATCAAAACTGAAAACATTTTTGAAAACTACATGTCTCCTGCGTTTTAGTGCTGAAAAAATAATTTAAAAAATCGTTCGGGAAATGAGTTTACTCCCTGGGTACTTTCTTTGTATACTTTTGACTATATGCGCCGAGTCCCGGATTTACGGGAAATCGCGGGTTTTCGTTTGCCGGCGATTAAACTTCTTTTATTCAGGGTCTCATCAAAAATGAAAAAATTTTTAAAAACTACAAGACTCATGCGTTTTGGTGGTGAAAAATTAATTTAAAAAATCGTGCGGGAAATGAGTTTACTCCCTGGGTACTTTCTTTATATACATTCGACTATACTGGTCAAGCCCGGGATTTACGGGAAATCGCGGGATTTCGTTTGCCGGCGATTAAACTCCTTTTATTCAGCGTCTCATCAAAAATGAAAACATTTTTGAACACTACAAGTCTCATGGGTTTTAGTGGTGAAAAAATAATTTAAAAAATCGTTCGGGAAATGAGTTTACTCCCTGGGTACTTTCTTTGTATACTTTTGACTATACGGGCCGAGTCCGGGATTTACTGGAAATCGCGGGTTTTCGTTTGCCGGCGATTAAACTTCTTTTATTCAGCGTCTTATCAAAACTGAAAACATTTTTGAAAACCACATGTCTCCTGCGTTTTAGTGCTGAAAAAATAATTTAAAAAATCGTTCGGGAAATGAGTTTACTCCCTGGGTACTTTCTTCGTATACTTTTGACATATGCGCCGAGTCCGGGATTTACGGGAAATCGCGGGTTTTCGTTTGCCGGCGATTAAACTTCTTTTATTCAGGGTCTCATCAAAAATGAAAACATTTTTAAAAACTACAAGACTTATGCGTTTTGGTGGTGAAAAATTAATTTAAAAAATCGTGCGGGAAATGAGTTTACTCCCTGGGTACTTTCTTTATATACATTCGACTATACTGGTCAAGCCCAGGATTTACGGGAAATCGCGGGATTTCGTTTGCCGGTGATTAAACTCCTTTTATTCAGCGTCTCATCAAAAATGAAAACATTTTTGAACACTACAACTCTCATTACAACTCTCATGGGTTTTAGTGGTGAAAAAATAATTTAAAAAATCGTTCGGGAAATGAGTTTACTCCCTGGGTACTTTCTTTGTATACTTTTGACTATACGGGTCGTGGCATGGATTTTGGGGAAATCGCGGGTTTTCGTTTACCGGCGATTATACTTCTTTTATTCAGCGTCTCATCAAAACTGAAAATATTTTTGAAAACTACATGTCTCCTGCGTTTTAGTGCTGAAAAAATAATTTAAAAAATCGTTCGGGAAATGAATTTAATCCCTGGGTACTTTCTTTGTATACTTTTGACTATATGCGCCTAGTCCGGGATTTACGGGAAATCGCGGGTTTTCGTTTGCCGGCGATTAAACTTCTTTTATTCAGCGTCTCATCAAAAATTAAAACATTTTAAAAAACTGCAAGACTCATGCGTTTTGGTGGTGAAAAATTAATTTAAAAAATCGTTCGGGAAATGAGTTTACTCCCTGGGTACTTTCTTTGTATACTTTTGACTATACGGGTCGAGGCCAGGATTTTGGGGAAATCGCGGGTTTTCGTTTGCCGGAGATTAAACTTCTTTTATTCAGCGTCTCATCAAAAATGAAAACATTTTTGAAAACTACAAGTCTCATGCGTTTTAGTGGTGAAAATCTAATTTAAAAAATCGTTCGGGAAATGAGTTTACTCCCTGGGTACTTTCCTTGTATACTTTTGACCATACGGTTCGTGTCCGGGATTTAGGGGAAATTGCAGGTTTTCGTTTGCCGACGATTAAACTTCTTTTATTCAGCGTCTCATCAAAAATGTAAACATTTTTAAAAACTACAAGTCTCGTGCGTTTATGTGGTGAAAACCTAATTTAAAAAATCGTTCGGGAAATGAGTTTACCCCCTGGGTACTTTCTTTGTATACTTTTGACTAAACGGGCCGAGTCCGAGATTTACGGGAAATCGCGGGTTTTCGTTTGCCAGTGATTAAACTTCTTTTATTCAGCGTCTCATCAAAACGGAAAACAGTTTTGAAAACTACATGTCTCATGCGTTTTAGTGGTGAAAAAGTAATTTAAAAGATCGTTCGGGAAATGAGTTTACTTCCTGGGAACTTTCTTTGTATACTTTTGACCATACGGGCAGAGTCCGGGATTTACGGGAAATCGCGGGTTTTCGTTTGCCGGCGATTAAACTTTTTTTATTTAGCGTCTCATCAAAACTGAAAAAATTTTTGAAAACTACAAGTCTCATGCGTTTTAGTGGTGGAAAACCAATTTTAAAAGTCGTTCGGGAAATGAGTTTACTCCCTGGGTACTTTCTTTGTATACTTTTCACCATACGGGTTGTGTCCGGGATTTACATGAAATCGCTGGTTTTCGTTTGCCGGCGATTAAACTTCTTTTATTCAGCGTCTCATCAAAACTGAAAACATTTTTGAAAACTACATGTCTCCTGCGTTTTAGTGCTGAAAAAATAATTTAAAAAATCGTTCGGGAAATAAATTTAATCCTTGGGTACTTTCTTTGTATACTTTTGACTATATGCGCCGAGTCCGGGATTTACGGGAAATCGCGGGTTTTCGTTTGCCGGCGATTAAACTTCTTTTATTCAGCGTCTCTCAAAAATTAACACATTTTTAAAAACTGCAAGACTCATGCGTTTTGGTGGTGAAAAATTAATTTAAAAAATCGTTCGGGAAATGAGTTTACTCCCTGGGTACTTTCTTTGTATACTTTTGACTATACGGGTCGTGGCCAGGATTTTGGGGAAATCGCGGGTTTTCGTTTGCCGGAGATTAAACTTCTTTTATTCAGCGTCTCATCAAAAATGAAAACATTTTTGAAAACTACAAGTCTCATGCGTTTTAGTGGTGAAAAACTAATTTAAAAAATCGTTCGGGAAATGAGTTTACTCCCTGGGTACTTTCCTTGTATACTTTTGACTATATGCGCCGAGTCCGGGATTTACGGGAAATCGCGGGTTTTCGTTTGCCGACGATTAACCTTCTTTTATTCAGCGTCTCATCAAAAATGTAAACATTTTTAAAAACTACAAGTCTTGTGCGTTTATGTGGTGAAAACCTAATTTAAAAAATCATTCAGGAAATGAGTTTACTCCCTGGGTACTTTTTTTGTATACTTTTGACCATACGGGTCGTGTCCGGGATTTAGGGGAAATCGCGGGTTTTCGTTTGCCGGCGATTAAACTTCTTTTATTCAGCGTCTCATCAAAAATTAAAACATTTTAAAAAACTGCAAGACTCATGCGTTTTGGTGGTGAAAAATTAATTTAAAAAATCGTTCGGGAAATGAGTTTACTCCCTGGGTACTTTCTTTGTATACTTTTGACTATACGGGTCGAGGCCAGGATTTTGGGGAAATCGCGGGTTTTCGTTTGCCGGAGATTAAACTTCTTTTATTCAGCGTCTCATCAAAAATGAAAACATTTTTGAAAACTACAAGTCTCATGCGTTTTAGTGGTGAAAATCTAATTTAAAAAATCGTTCGGGAAATGAGTTTACTCCCTGGGTACTTTCCTTGTATACTTTTGACCATACGGTTCGTGTCCGGGATTTAGGGGAAATTGCAGGTTTTCGTTTGCCGACGATTAAACTTCTTTTATTCAGCGTCTCATCAAAAATGTAAACATTTTTAAAAACTACAAGTCTCGTGCGTTTATGTGGTGAAAACCTAATTTAAAAAATCGTTCGGGAAATGAGTTTACCCCCTGGGTACTTTCTTTGTATACTTTTGACTAAACGGGCCGAGTCCGAGATTTACGGGAAATCGCGGGTTTTCGTTTGCCAGTGATTAAACTTCTTTTATTCAGCGTCTCATCAAAACGGAAAACAGTTTTGAAAACTACATGTCTCATGCGTTTTAGTGGTGAAAAAGTAATTTAAAAGATCGTTCGGGAAATGAGTTTACTTCCTGGGAACTTTCTTTGTATACTTTTGACCATACGGGCAGAGTCCGGGATTTACGGGAAATCGCGGGTTTTCGTTTGCCGGCGATTAAACTTCTTTTATTTAGCGTCTCATCAAAACTGAAAAAATTTTTGAAAACTACAAGTCTCATGCGTTTTAGTGGTGGAAAACCAATTTTAAAAGTCGTTCGGGAAATGAGTTTACTCCCTGGGTACTTTCTTTGTATACTTTTCACCATACGGGTTGTGTCCGGGATTTACATGAAATCGCTGGTTTTCGTTTGCCGGCGATTAAACTTCTTTTATTCAGCGTCTCATCAAAACTGAAAACATTTTTGAAAACTACATGTCTCCTGCGTTTTAGTGCTGAAAAAATAATTTAAAAAATCGTTCGGGAAATAAATTTAATCCTTGGGTACTTTCTTTGTATACTTTTGACTATATGCGCCGAGTCCGGGATTTACGGGAAATCGCGGGTTTTCGTTTGCCGGCGATTAAACTTCTTTTATTCAGCGTCTCTCAAAAATTAACACATTTTTAAAAACTGCAAGACTCATGCGTTTTGGTGGTGAAAAATTAATTTAAAAAATCGTTCGGGAAATGAGTTTACTCCCTGGGTACTTTCTTTGTATACTTTTGACTATACGGGTCGTGGCCAGGATTTTGGGGAAATCGCGGGTTTTCGTTTGCCGGAGATTAAACTTCTTTTATTCAGCGTCTCATCAAAAATGAAAACATTTTTGAAAACTACAAGTCTCATGCGTTTTAGTGGTGAAAAACTAATTTAAAAAATCGTTCGGGAAATGAGTTTACTCCCTGGGTACTTTCCTTGTATACTTTTGACTATATGCGCCGAGTCCGGGATTTACGGGAAATCGCGGGTTTTCGTTTGCCGACGATTAACCTTCTTTTATTCAGCGTCTCATCAAAAATGTAAACATTTTTAAAAACTACAAGTCTCGTGCGTTTATGTGGTGAAAACCTAATTTAAAAAATCGTTCGGGAAATGAGTTTACCCCCTGGGTACTTTCTTTGTATACTTTTGACTAAACGGGCCGAGTCCGAGATTTACGGGAAATCGCGGGTTTTCGTTTGCCGGTGATTAAACTTCTTTTATTCAGCGTCTCATCAAAACTGAAAACAGTTTTGAAAACTACATGTCTCATGCGTTTTAGTGGTGAAAAAGTAATTTAAAAGATCGTTCGGGAAATGAGTTTACTTCCTGGGTACTTTCTTTGTATACTTTTGACTATACGGGCCGAGTCCGGGATTTACGGGAAATTGTGGGTTTTCGTTTGCCGGCAATTAAACTTCTTTTATTCATCGTCTCATCAAAAATGAAAATATTTTTGAAAACTACAAGTCTCATGCGTTTTAGTGGTGGAAAACCAATTTTAAAAGTCGTTCGGGAAATGAGTTTACTCCCTGGGTACTTTCTTTGTATACTTTTGACCATACGGGTTGTGTCCGGGATTTACATGAAATCGCTGGTTTTCGTTTGCGGGCGATTAAACTTCTTTTATTCAGCGTCTCATCAAAAATGAAAACATTTTTGAAAACTGCAAGTCTCATGCGTTTTAGTGGTGAAAAAATAATTTTAAAAATCGTTCGGAAAATGAGTTTACTCCCTGTGTACTTTCTTTCTATACTTTTGACTATACAGGCCGAGTCCGGGATTTACGGAAAATCGCGGGTTTTCGTTTGCCGCCGATTAAACTTCTTTTATACAGCGTCTCATCAAAAATGAAAACATTTTTGAAAACAACAAGTCTCATGCGTTTTAGTGGTGAAAAAATAATTTTAAAAATCGTTCGGGAAATGAGTTTACTCCCTGGGTACTTTCCTTGTATACTTCTGACTGTACGGGCCGAATCAGGGATTTACGGGAAATCGCAGGTTTTCGTTTGCCGCTGATTAAACTTCTTTTATTCAGCGTCTCATCAAAAATGAACACATTTTTATAAACTACAAGTCTCATGCGTTTTAGTGCTGAAAAAATAATTTAAAAAATCGTTCGGGAAATGAGTTTACTCCCTGGGTACTTTCTTTGTATACTTTTGACTATACGGGTCGTGGCCAGGATTTTGGGGAAATCGCGGGTTTTCGTTTGCCGACGATTAAACTTCTTTTATTCAGCGTCTAATCAAAAATGTAAACATTTTTAAAAACTACAAGTCTCGTGCGTTTATGTGGTGAAAACCTAATTTAAAAAATCGTTCGGGAAATGAGTTTACCCCCTGGGTACTTTCTTTGTATACTTTTGACTAAACGGGCCGAGTCCGAGATTTACAGGAAATCGCGGGTTTTCGTTTGCCGGTGATTAAACTTCTTTTATTCAGCGTCTCATCAAAACTGAAAACAGTTTTGAAAACTACATGTCTCATGCGTTTTAGTGGTGAAAAAGTAATTTAAAAGATCGTTCGGGAAATGAGTTTACTTCCTGGGTACTTTCTTTGTATACTTTTGACTATACGGGCCGAGTCCGGGATTTACGGGAAATTGCGGCTTTTCGTTTGCCGGCAATTAAACTTCTTTTATTCATCGTCTCATCAAAAATGAAAATATTTTTGAAAACTACAAGTCTCATGCGTTTTAGTGGTGAAAAAATAATTTAAAAAATCGTTCGGGAAATGAGTTTACTTCCTGGGAACTTTCTTTGTATACTTTTGACCATACGGGCAGAGTCCGGGATTTACGGGAAATCGCGGGTTTTCGTTTGCCGGCGATTAAACTTCTTTTATTTAGCGTCTCATCAAAACTGAAAACATTTTTGAAAACTACAAGTCTCATGCGTTTTAGTGGTGGAAAACCAATTTTAAAAGTCGTTCGGGAAATGAGTTTACTCCCTGGGTACTTTCTTTGTATACTTTTGACCATACGGGTTGTGTCCGGGATTTACATGAAATCGCTGGTTTTCGTTTGCCGGCGATTAAACTTCTTTTATTCAGCGTCTCATCAAAAATGAACACATTTTTGTAAACTACAAGTCTCATGCGTTTTAGTGCTGAAAAAATAATTTAAAAAATCGTTCGGGAAATGAGTTTAATCCCTGGGTACCTTCTTTGTATACTTCTGACTATACAGGCTGAGTCAGGGATTTAGGAGAAATCGCGGGTTTTCGTTTGCCGGCGATTAAACTTCTTTTATTCAGCGTCTCATCAAAAATAAAAACATTTTTAAAAACTACAAGTCTCATGCGTTTTAGTGGTGAAAAAATAATTTAAAAAATCGTTCGGGAAATGAGTTTACTCCCTGGGTACTTTCTTTGTATACTTTTGACTATACGGATCGTGGCCAGGATTTTGGGGAACTCGCGGGTTTTCGTTTGCCGACGATTAAACTTCTTTTATTCAGCGTCTCATCAAAAATGTAAACATTTTTAAAAACTACAAGTCTCGTGCGTTTATGTGGTGAAAACCTAATTTAAAAAATCGTTCGGGAAATGAGTTTACCCCCTGGGTACTTTCTTTGTATACTTTTGACTAAACGGGCCGAGTCCGAGATTTACAGGAAATCGCGGGTTTTCGTTTGCCGGTGATTAAACTTCTTTTATTCAGCGTCTCATCAAAACTGAAAACAGTTTTGAAAACTACATGTCTCATGCGTTTTAGTGGTGAAAAAGTAATTTAAAAGATCGTTTGGGAAATGAGTTTACTTCCTGGGTACTTTCTTTGTTTACTTTTGACTATACGGGCCGAGTCCGGGATTTACGGGAAATTGCGGGTTTTCGTTTGCCGGCAATTAAACTTCTTTTATTCATCGTCTCATCAAAAATGAAAATATTTTTGAAAACTACAAGTCTCATGCGTTTTAGTGGTGAAAAAATAATTTAAAAAATCGTTCGGGAAATGAGTTTACTTCCTGGGAACTTTCTTTGTATACTTTTGACCATACGGGCAGAGTCCGGGATTTACGGGAAATCGCGGGTTTTCGTTTGCCGGCGATTAAACGTCTTTTATTTAGCGTCTCATCAAAACTGAAAACATTTTTGAAAACTACAAGTCTCATGCGTTTTAGTGGTGGAAAACCAATTTTAAAAGTCGTTCGGGAAGTGAGTTTACTCCCTGGGTACTTTCCTTGTATACTTCTGACTGTACGGGCCGAATCAGGGATTTACGGGAAATCGCAGGTTTTCGTTTGCCGCTGATTAAACTTCTTTTATTCAGCGTCTCATCAAAAATGAACACATTTTTGTAAACTACAAGTCTCATGCGTTTTAGTGCTGAAAAAATAATTTAAAAAATCGTTCGGGAAATGAGTTTACTCCCTGGGTACTTTCTTTGTATACTTTTGACTATACGGGTCGTGGCCAGGATTTTGGGGAAATCGCGGGTTTTCGTTTGCCGACGATTAAACTTCTTTTATTCAGCGTCTCATCAAAAATGTAAACATTTTTAAAAACTACAAGTCCCGTGCGTTTATGTGGTGAAAACCTAATTTAAAAAATCGTTCGGGAAATGAGTTTACCCCCTGGGTACTTTCTTTGTATACTTTTGACTAAACGGGCCGAGTCCGAGATTTACAGGAAATCGCGGGTTTTCTTTTGCCGGTGATTAAACTTCTTTTATTCAGCGTCTCATCAAAACTGAAAACAGTTTTGAAAACTACATGTCTCATGCGTTTTAGTGGTGAAAAAGTAATTTAAAAGATCGTTCGGGAAATGAGTTTACTTCCTGGGTACTTTCTTTGTATACTTTTGACTATACGGGCCGAGTCCGGGATTTACGGGAAATTGCGGCTTTTCGTTTGCCGGCAATTAAACTTCTTTTATTCATCGTCTCATCAAAAATGAAAATATTTTTGAAAACTACAAGTCTCATGCGTTTTAGTGGTGAAAAAATAATTTAAAAAATCGTTCGGGAAATGAGTTTACTTCCTGGGAACTTTCTTTGTATACTTTTGACCATACGGGCAGAGTCCGGGATTTACGGGAAATCGCGGGTTTTCGTTTGCCGGCGATTAAACTTCGTTTATTTAGCGTCTCATCAAAACTGAAAACATTTTTGAAAACTACAAGTCTCATGCGTTTTAGTGGTGGAAAACCAATTTTAAAAGTCGTTCGGGAAATGAGTTTACTCCCTGGGTACTTTCTTTGTATACTTTTGACCATACGGGTTGTGTCCGGGATTTACATGAAATCGCTGGTTTTCGTTTGCCGGCGATTAAACTTCTTTTATTCAGCGTCTCATCAAAAATGAACACATTTTTGTAAACTACAAGTCTCATGCGTTTTAGTGCTGAAAAAATAATTTAAAAAATCGTTCGGGAAATGAGTTTAATCCCTGGGTACCTTCTTTGTATACTTCTGACTATACAGGCTGAGTCAGGGATTTAGGAGAAATCGCGGGTTTTCGTTTGCCGGCGATTAAACTTCTTTTATTCAGCGTCTCATCAAAAATAAAAACATTTTTAAAAACTACAAGTCTCGTGCGTTTTAGTGGTGAAAAAATAATTTAAAAAATCGTTCGGGAAATGAGTTTACTCCCTGGGTACTTTCTTTGTATACTTTTGACTATACGGATCGTGGCCAGGATTTTGGGGAACTCGCGGGTTTTCGTTTGCCGACGATTAAACTTCTTTTATTCAGCGTCTCATCAAAAATGTAAACATTTTTAAAAACTACAAGTCTCGTGCGTTTATGTGGTGAAAACCTAATTTAAAAAATCGTTCGGGAAATGAGTTTACCCCCTGGGTACTTTCTTTGTATACTTTTGACTAAACGGGCCGAGTCCGAGATTTACAGGAAATCGCGGGTTTTCGTTTGCCGGTGATTAAACTTCTTTTATTCAGCGTCTCATCAAAACTGAAAACAGTTTTGAAAACTACATGTCTCATGCGTTTTAGTGGTGAAAAAGTAATTTAAAAGATCGTTTGGGAAATGAGTTTACTTCCTGGGTACTTTCTTTGTTTACTTTTGACTATACGGGCCGAATCAGGGATTTACGGGAAATCGCAGGTTTTCGTTTGCCGCTGATTAAACTTCTTTTATTCAGCGTCTCATCAAAAATGAACACATTTTTGTAAACTACAAGTCTCATGCGTTTTAGTGCTGAAAAAATAATTTAAAAAATCGTTCGGGAAATGAGTTTACTCCCTGGGTACTTTCTTTGTATACTTTTGACTATACGGGTCGTGGCCAGGATTTTGGGGAAATCGCGGGTTTTCGTTTGCCGACGATTAAACTTCTTTTATTCAGCGTCTCATCAAAAATGTAAACATTTTTAAAAACTACAAGTCTCGTGCGTTTATGTGGTGAAAACCTAATTTAAAAAATCGTTCGGGAAATGAGTTTACCCCCTGGGTACTTTCTTTGTATACTTTTGACTAAACGGGCCGAGTCCGAGATTTACAGGAAATCGCGGGTTTTCTTTTGCCGGTGATTAAACTTCTTTTATTCAGCGTCTCATCAAAACTGAAAACAGTTTTGAAAACTACATGTCTCATGCGTTTTAGTGGTGAAAAAGTAATTTAAAAGATCGTTCGGGAAATGAGTTTACTTCCTGGGTACTTTCTTTGTATACTTTTGACTATACGGGCCGAGTCCGGGATTTACGGGAAATTGCGGCTTTTCGTTTGCCGGCAATTAAACTTCTTTTATTCATCGTCTCATCAAAAATGAAAATATTTTTGAAAACTACAAGTCTCATGCGTTTTAGTGGTGAAAAAATAATTTAAAAAATCGTTCGGGAAATGAGTTTACTTCCTGGGAACTTTCTTTGTATACTTTTGACCATACGGGCAGAGTCCGGGATTTACGGGAAATCGCGGGTTTTCGTTTGCCGGCGATTAAACTTCGTTTATTTAGCGTCTCATCAAAACTGAAAACATTTTTGAAAACTACAAGTCTCATGCGTTTTAGTGGTGGAAAACCAATTTTAAAAGTCGTTCGGGAAATGAGTTTACTCCCTGGGTACTTTCTTTGTATACTTTTGACCATACGGGTTGTGTCCGGGATTTACATGAAATCGCTGGTTTTCGTTTGCCGGCGATTAAACTTCTTTTATTCAGCGTCTCATCAAAAATGAACACATTTTTGTAAACTACAAGTCTCATGCGTTTTAGTGCTGAAAAAATAATTTAAAAAATCGTTCGGGAAATGAGTTTAATCCCTGGGTACCTTCTTTGTATACTTCTGACTATACAGGCTGAGTCAGGGATTTAGGAGAAATCGCGGGTTTTCGTTTGCCGGCGATTAAACTTCTTTTATTCAGCGTCTCATCAAAAATAAAAACATTTTTAAAAACTACAAGTCTCATGCGTTTTAGTGGTGAAAAAATAATTTAAAAAATCGTTCGGGAAATGAGTTTACTCCCTGGGTACTTTCTTTGTATACTTTTGACTATACGGATCGTGGCCAGGATTTTGGGGAACTCGCGGGTTTTCGTTTGCCGACGATTAAACTTCTTTTATTCAGCGTCTCATCAAAAATGTAAACATTTTTAAAAACTACAAGTCTCGTGCGTTTATGTGGTGAAAACCTAATTTAAAAAATCGTTCGGGAAATGAGTTTACCCCCTGGGTACTTTCTTTGTATACTTTTGACTAAACGGGCCGAGTCCGAGATTTACAGGAAATCGCGGGTTTTCGTTTGCCGGTGATTAAACTTCTTTTATTCAGCGTCTCATCAAAACTGAAAACAGTTTTGAAAACTACATGTCTCATGCGTTTTAGTGGTGAAAAAGTAATTTAAAAGATCGTTTGGGAAATGAGTTTACTTCCTGGGTACTTTCTTTGTTTACTTTTGACTATACGGGCCGAGTCCGGGATTTACGGGAAATTGCGGGTTTTCGTTTGCCGGCAATTAAACTTCTTTTATTCATCGTCTCATCAAAAATGAAAATATTTTTGAAAACTACAAGTCTCATGCGTTTTAGTGGTGAAAAAATAATTTAAAAAATCGTTCGGGAAATGAGTTTACTTCCTGGGAACTTTCTTTGTATACTTTTGACCATACGGGCAGAGTCCGGGATTTACGGGAAATCGCGGGTTTTCGTTTGCCGGCGATTAAACTTCTTTTATTTAGCGTCTCATCAAAACTGAAAACATTTTTGAAAACTACAAGTCTCATGCGTTTTAGTGGTGGAAAACCAATTTTAAAAGTCGTTCGGGAAGTGAGTTTACTCCCTGGGTACTTTCTTTGTATACTTTTGACCATACGGGTTGTGTCCGGGATTTACATGAAATCGCTGGTTTTCGTTTGCCGGCGATTAAACTTCTTTTATTCAGCGTCTCATCAAAAATGAAAACATTTTTGAAAACTGCAAGTCTCATGCGTTTTAGTGGTGAAAAAATAATTTTAAAAATCGTTCGGAAAATGAATTTACTCCCTGTGTACTTTCTTTCTACACTTTTGACTATACAGGCCGAGTCCGGGATTTACGGAAAATCGCGGGTTTTCGTTTGCCGCCGATTAAACTTCTTTTATTAAGCGTCTCATCAAAAATGAAAACATTTTTGAAAACAACAAGTCTCATGCGTTTTAGTGGTGAAAAAATAATTTTAAAAATCGTTCGGGAAATGAGTTTACTCCCTGGGTACTTTCCTTGTATACTTCTGACTGTACGGGCCGAATCAGGGATTTACGGGAAATCGCAGGTTTTCGTTTGCCGCTGATTAAACTTCTTTTATTCAGCGTCTCATCAAAAATGAACACATTTTTGTAAACTACAAGTCTCATGCGTTTTAGTGCTGAAAAAATAATTTAAAAAATCGTTCGGGAAATGAGTTTAATCCCTGGGTACTTTCTTTGTATACTTCTGACTATACAGGCTGAGTCAGGGATTTAGGAGAAATCGCGGGTTTTCGTTTGCCGGCGATTAAACTTCTTTTATTCAGCGTCTCATCAAAAATAAAAACATTTTTGAAAACTACAAGTCTCATGCGTTTTAGTGGTGAAAAAATAATTTAAAAAATCGTTCGGAAAATGAGTTTACTCCCTGGGTACTTTCTTTGTATACTTTTGACTATACGGGTCGTGGCCAGGATTTTGGGGAAATCGCGGGTTTTCGTTTGCCGACGATTAAACTTCTTTTATTCAGCGTCTCATCAAAAATGTAAACATTTTTAAAAACTACAAGTCTCGTGGGTTTAGTGGTGAAAAAGTAATTTAAAAAATCGTTCGGGAAATGAGTTTACTCCCTAGGTACTTTCTTTGTATACTTTTGACCATACCGGTCGTGTCCGGGATTTAGGGGAAATCACGGGTTTTTGTTTGCCGGCGATTAAACTTCTTTTCTTCAGCGTCTAATTAAAAATGAAAACATTTTTGAAAACTAAAAGTCTCATGCGTTTTAGTGGTGAAAAAATAATTTAAAAAATCGTTCGGGAAATGAGTTTACTCCCTGGCTACTTTCCTTGTATACTTCTGACTGTACGGGCCGAATCAGGGATTTACGGGAAATCGCAGGTTTTCGTTTGCCGCTGATTAAACTTCTTTTATTCAGCGTCTCATCAAAAATGTAAACATTTTTAAAAACTACAAGTCTCGTGCGTTTATGTGGTGAAAACCTAATTTAAAAAATCGTTCGGGAAATGAGTTTACCCCCTGGGTACTTTCTTTGTATACTTTTGACTATACGGGCCGAGTCCGGGATTTACGGGAAATTGCGGGTTTTCGTTTGCCGGCAATTAAACTTCTTTTATTCATCGTCTCATCAAAAATGAAAATATTTTTGAAAACTACAAGTCTCATGCGTTTTAGTGGTGAAAAAATAATTTAAAAAATCGTTCGGGAAATGAGTTTACTTCCTGGGAACTTTCTTTGTATACTTTTGACCATACGGGCAGAGTCCGGGATTTACGGGAAATCGCGGGTTTTCGTTTGCCGGCGATTAAACTTCTTTTATTCATCGTCTCATCAAAAATGAAAATATTTTTGAAAACTACAAGTCTCATGCGTTTTAGTGGTGAAAAAATAATTTAAAAAATCGTTTGGGAAATGAGTTTACTTCCTGGGAACTTTCTTTGTATACTTTTGACCATACGGGCAGAGTCCGGGATTTACGCGAAATCGCGGGTTTTCGTTTGCCGGCGATTAAACTTCTTTTATTTAGCGTCTCATCAAAACTGAAAACATTTTTAAAAACTACAAGTCTCATGCGTTTTAGTGGTGAAAAAATAATTTTAAAAATCGTTCGGGAAATGAGTTTACTCCCTGGGTACTTTCCTTGTATACTTCTGACTGTACGGGCCGAATCAGGGATTTACGGGAAATCGCAGGTTTTCGTTTGCCGCTGATTAAACTTCTTTTATTCAGCGTCTCATCAAAAATGAACACATTTTTGTAAACTACAAGTCTTATGCGTTTTAGTGCTGAAAAAATAATTTAAAAAATCGTTCGGGAAATGAGTTTAATCCCTGGGTACTTTCTTTGTATACTTCTGACTATACAGGCTGAGTCAGGGATTTTGGGGAAATCGCGGGTTTTCGTTTGCCGGCGATTAAACTTCTTTTATTCAGCGTCTCATCAAAAATGAAAACATTTTTTAAAACTACAAGTCTCGTGGGTTTAGTGGTGAAAAAGTAATTTAAAAAATCGTTCGGGAAATGAGTTTACTCCCTAGGTACTTTCTTTGTATACTTTTGACCATACCGGTCGTGTCCGGGATTTAGGGGAAATCACGGGTTTTTGTTTGCCGGCGATTAAACTTCTTTTCTTCAGCGTCTAATTAAAAATGAAAACATTTTTGAAAACTAAAAGTCTCATGCGTTTTACTGGTGAAAAAATAACTTAAAAAATCGTTCGGGAAATGAGTTTATTCCCTGGGTACTTTCTTTGTATACTTCTGACTATACGGGCTGAGTCAGTGATTTAGGGGAAATCGCGGGTTTTCGTTTGCCGGCGATTAAACTTCTTTTATTCAGCGTCTCATCAAAAATGAAAACATTTTTGAAAACTACAAGTCTCATGCGTTTTTGTGGTGAAAAAATAATTTAAAAAATCGTTCGGGAAATGAGTTTACTCCCTGGGTACTTTCTTTGTATACTTTTGACTATACGGGCCGAGTCCGGGATTTACTGGAAATCGCGGGTTTTCGTTTGCCGGCGATTAAACTTCTTTTATTCAGCGTCTCATCAAAACTGAAAACATTTTTGAAAGCTACATGTCTCCTGCGTTTTAGTGCTGAAAAAATAATTTAAAAAATCGTTCGGGAAATGAGTTTACTCCCTGGGTACTTTCTTTGTATACTTTTGACTATATGCGCTGAGTCCGGAATTTACGGGAAATCGCGGGTTTTCGTTTGCCGGCGATTAAACTTCTTTTATTCAGCGTCTCATCAAAACTGAAAACATTTTTGAAAACTACATGTCTCATGCGTTTTGGTGGTGAAAAATTAATTTAAAAAATCGTGCGGGAAATGAGTTTACTCTCTGGGTACTTTCTTTATATACATTCGACTATACTGGTCAAGCCCGGTATTTACGGGAAATCGCGGGATTTCGTTTGCCAGCGATTACACTCCTTTTATTCAGCGTCTCATCAAAACTGAAAACATTTTTGAAAACTACATGTCTCATGCGTTTTTGTGGTGAAAAATTAATTTAAAAAATCGTGCGGGAAATGAGTTTACTCCCTGGGTACTTTCTTTGTATACTTTTGACTATACGGGTCGTGGCCAGGATTTTGGGGAAATCGCGGGTTTTCGTTTGCCGGCGATTAAACTTCTTTTATTCAGCGTCTCATCAAAAATGAAAAAATTTTTGAAAACTACAAGTCTCATGCGTTTTAGTGGTGAAAAACTAATTTAAAAAATCGTTCGGGAAATGAGTTTACTCCCTGGGTACTTTCCTTGTATACTTTTGACCATACGGTTCGTGTCCGGGATTTAGGGGAAATTGCAGGTTTTCGTTTGCCGACGATTAAACTTCTTTTATTCAGCGTCTCATCAAAACTGAAAACATTTTTGAAAACTACATGTCTCCTGCGTTTTAGTGCTAAAAAAATAATTTAAAAAATCGTTCGGGAAATGAGTTTACTCCCTGGGTACTTTCTTTGTATACTTTTGACTATATGCGCTGAGTCCGGGATTTACGGGAAATCGCGGGTTTTCGTTTGCCGGCGATTAAACTTCTTTTATTCAGCGTCTCATCAAAACTGAAAACATTTTTGAAAACTACATGTCTCATGCGTTTTGGTGGTGAAAAATTAATTTAAAAAATCGTGCGGGAAATGAGTTTACTCCCTGGGTACTTTCTTTATATACATTCGACTATACTGGTCAAGCCCGGGATTTACGGGAAATCGCGGGATTTCGTTTGCCGGCGATTACACTCCTTTTATTCAGCGTCTCATCAAAACTGAAAACATTTTTGAAAACTACATGTCTCATGCGTTTTTGTGGTGAAAAATTAATTTAAAAAATCGTGCGGGAAATGAGTTTACTCCCTGGGTACTTTCTTTATATACATTCGACTATACTGGTCAAGCCCGGGATTTACGGGAAATCGCGGGATTTCGTTTGCCGGCGATTACACTCCTTTTATTCAGCGTCTCATCAAAACTGAAAACATTTTTGAAAACTACATGTCTCATGCGTTTTTGTGGTGAAAAATTAATTTAAAAAATCGTGCGGGAAATGAGTTTACTCCCTGGGTACTTTCTTTATATACATTCGACTATACTGGTCAAGCCCGGGATTTACGGGAAATCGCGGGATTTCGTTTGCCGGCGATTAAACTCCTTTTATTCAGCGTCTCATCAAAAATGAAAACATTTTTAAACACTACAAGTCTCATGGGTTTTAGTGGTGAAAAAATAATTTAAAAAATCGTTCGGGAAATGAGTTTACTCCCTG
Organism: Hydractinia symbiolongicarpus; assembly: GCF_029227915.1. Taxonomy (NCBI): domain Eukaryota; kingdom Metazoa; phylum Cnidaria; class Hydrozoa; order Anthoathecata; family Hydractiniidae; genus Hydractinia; species Hydractinia symbiolongicarpus. Next base: position 32,401,636 of record NC_079877.1, read on the forward strand.
GGTACTTTCTTTGTATACTTTTGACTATACGGGTCGTGGCCAGGATTTTGGGGAAATCGCGGGTTTTCGTTTGCCGGCGATTAAACTTCTTTTATTCACCGTCTCATCAAAAATGAAAAATTTTTTGAAAACTACAAGTCTCATGCGTTTTAGTGGTGAAAAGCTAATTTAAAAAATCGTTCGGGAAATGAGTTTACTCCCTGGGTACTTTCCTTGTATACTTTTGACCATACGGTTCGTGTCCGGGATTTAGGGGAAATTGCAGGTTTTCGTTTGCCGACGATTAAACTTCTTTTATTCAGCGTCTCATCAAAAATGTAAACATTTTTATAAACTACAAGTCTCGTGCGTTTATGTGGTGAAAACCTAATTTAAAAAATCGTTCGGGAAATGAGTTTACCCCCTGGGTACTTTCTTTGTATACTTTTGACTAAACGGGCCGAGTCCGAGATTTACGGGAAATCGCGGGTTTTCGTTTGACGGTGATTAAACTTCTTTTATTCAGCGTCTCATCAAAACTGAAAACATTTTTGAAAACTACATGTCTCATGCGTTTTAGTGGTGAAAAAGTAATTTAAAAAATCGTTCGGGAAATGAGTTTACTTCCTGGGTACTTTCTTTGTATACTTTTGACTGTACGGGCCAAGCCCGGGATTTAGGGGAAATTGCGGGTTTTCGTTTGCCGGCGATTAAACTTCTTTTATTCATCGTCTCATCAAAAATGAAAACATTTTTGAAAACTACAAGTCTCATGCGTTTTAGTGGTGAAAAAATAATTTAAAAAATCGTTCGGGGAATGAGTTTACTTCCTGGGTACTTTCTTTGTATACTTTTGACCATACGGGCCGAGTCCGGGATTTACGGGAAATCGCGGGTTTTCGTTTGCCGGCGATTAAATTTCTTTTATTTAGCGTCTCATCAAAAATGTAAACATTTTTAAAAACTACAAGTCTCGTGCGTTTATGTGGTGAAAACCTATTTTAAAAAATCGTTCGGGAAATGAGTTTACCCCCTGGGTACTTTCTTTGTATACTTTTGACTAAACGGGCCGAGTCCGAGATTTACGGGAAAGCGCGGGTTTTCGTTTGCCGGCGATTAAACTTCTTTTATTCAGCGTCTCATCAAAAATGAAAACATTTTTGAAAACTGCAAGTCTCGTGCGTTTTAGTGGTGAAAAAATAATTTTAAAAATCGTTCGGGAAATGAGTTTACTCCCTGGGTACTTTCTTTGTATACTTTTGACTATACAGGCCGAGTCCGGGATTTACGGGAAATTTCGGGTTTTCGTTTGTCACCGATTAAACCTCTTTTATTCAGGGTCTCATCAAAAATGAACACATTTTTGTAAACTACAAGTCTCATACGTTTTAGTGCTGAAAAAATAATTTAAAAAATCGTTCGGGAAATGAGTTTAATCCCTGGGTACTTTCTTTGTATACTTTTGACTATACGGGTCGTGGCCAGGATTTTGGGGAAATCGCTGGTTTTCGTTTGCCGGCGATTAAACTTCTTTTATTCAGCGTCTCATCAAAAATGAAAACATTTTTGAAAACTACAATTCTCATGCGTTTTAGTGGTGAAAAACTAATTTAAAAACTCGTTCGGGAACTGAGTTTACTCCCGGAGTACTTTCCTTGTATACTTTTGACCATACGGTTCGTGTCCTGGATTTAGGGGAAATTGCAGGTTTTCGTTTGCCGACGATTAAACTTCTTTTTTTCAGCGTCTCATCAAAAATTGCAACATTTTTAAAAACTACAAGTCTCGTGCGTTTATGTGGTGAAAACCTAATTTAAAAAATCGTTCGGGAAATGAGTTTACCCCCTGGGTACTTTCTTTGTATACTTTTGACTAAACGGGCCGAGTCCGAGATTTACGGGAAAGTGCGGGTTTTCGTTTGCCGGTGATTAAACTTCTTTTATTCAGCGTCTCATCAAAACTGAAAACATTTTTGAAAACTACATGTCTCATGCGTTTTAGTGGTGAAAAAGTAATTTAAAAAATCGTTCGGGAAATGAGTTTACTTCCTGGGTACTCTCTTTGTATACTTTTGACTATACGCGCCGAGTCCGGGATTTACGGGAAATTGCGGGTTTTCGTTTGCCGGCAATTAAACTTCTTTTATTCATCGTCTCATCGGAAATGAAAACATTTTTGAAAACTACAAGTCTCATGCGTTTTAGTGGTGAAAAAATAATTTAAAAAATCGTTCGGGGAATGAGTGTACTTCCTGGGTGCTTTCTTTGTATACTTTTGACCATACGGGCCGAGTTCGGGATATACGGGAAATCGCGGGTTTTCGTTTGCCGGCGAATAAACTTCTTTTATTTAGCGTCTCATCAAAACTGAAAACATTTTTGAAAACTACAAGTCTCATGCGTTTTAGTGGTGGAAAACCAATTTTAAAAGTCGTTCGGCAAATGAGTTTACTCACTGGGTACTTTCTTTGTATACTTTTGACCATACGGGTTGTGTCCGGGATTTACATGAAATCGCTGGTTTTGGTTTGCCGGCAATTAAACTTCTTTTATTCAGCGTCTCATCAAAAATGAAAACATTTTTGAAAACAACAAGTCTCATGCGTTTTAGTGGTGAAAAAATAATTTTAAAAATCGTTCGGGAAATGAGTTTACTCCCTGGGTACTTTCTTTGTATACTTCTGACTGTACGGGCCGAGTTCGGGATTTACGGGAAATCGCGGGTTTTCGTTTGCCGGCGAATAAACTTCTTTTATTTAGCGTCTCATCAAAACTGAAAACATTTTTGAAAACTACAAGTCTCATGCGTTTTAGTGGTGGAAAACCAATTTTAAAAGTCGTTCGGCAAATGAGTTTACTCACTGGGTACTTTCTTTGTATACTTTTGACCATACGGGTTGTGTCCGGGATTTACATGAAATCGCTGGTTTTGGTTTGCCGGCGATTAAACTTCTTTTATTCCGCGTCTCATCAAAAATGAAAACATTTTAGAAAACAACAAGTCTCATGCGTTTTAGTGGTGAAAAAATAATTTTAAAAATCGTTCGGGAAATGTGTTTACTCCTTGGGTACTTTCTTTGTATACTTCTGACTGTACGGGCCGAGCCAGGGATTTACGGGAAATCGCAGGTTTTCGTTTGCCGCCGATTAAACTTCTTTTATTCAGCGTCTCATCAAAAATGAACACATTTTTGTAAACTACAAGTCTCATGCGTTTTAGTGCTGAAAAAATAATTTAAAAAATCGTTCGAGAAATGAGTTTAATCCCTGGGTACTTTCTTTGTATACTTCTGACTATACGGGCTGAATCAGGGATTTAAGGGAAATCGCAGGTTTTCGTTTGCCGGCGATTAAACTTCTTTTATTCAGCGTCTCATCAAAAATGAAAATATTTTTAAAAACTATAAGACTCATGCGTTTTAGTGGTGAAAAATTAATTTAAAAAATCGTTCGGGAAATGAGTTTACTCCCTGGGTACTTTCTGTGTATACTTTTGACTATACGGGTCGTGGCCAGGATTTTCGGAAAATCGCGGGTTTTCGTTTGCCGGCGATTAAACTTCTTTTATTCAGCGTCTCATCAAAAATGAAAACATTTTTGAAAACTACAAGTCTCATGCGTTTTAGTGGTGAAAAAATAATTTAAAAAATCGTGCGGGGAATGAGTTTACTTCCTGGGTACTTTCTTTGTATACTTTTGACCATACGGGCCGAGTCCGGGATTTACGGGAAATCGCGGGTTTTCGTTTGCCGGCGATTAAACTTCTTTTATTTAGCGTCTCATCAAAACTGAAAACATTTTTGAAAACTACAAGTCTCATGCGTTTTAGTGGTGGAAAACCAATTTTAAAAGTCGTTCGGGAAATGAGTTTACTACCTGGGTACTTTCTTTGTATACTTTTGACCATACGGGTTGTGTCCGGGATTTACATGAAATCGCTGGTTTTCGTTTGCCGGCGATTAAACTTCTTTTATTCCGCGTCTCATCAAAAATGAAAACATTTTTAAAAACTACAAGTCTCGTGCGTTTATGTGGTGAAAAAGTAATTTAAAAAATCGTTCGGGAAATGAGTTTACTTCCTGGGTACTTTCTTTGTATACTTTTGACTATACGGGCCGAGTCCGGGATTTACGGGAAATTGCGGGTTTTCGTTTGCCGGCAATTAAACTTCTTTTATTCATCGTCTCATCAAAAATGAAAACATTTTTGAAAACTACAAGTCTCATGCGTTTTAGTGGTGAAAAAATAATTTAAAAAATCGTTCGGGAAATGAGTTTACTTCCTGGGTACTTTATTTGTATACTTTTGGCAATACGGGCCGAGTCCGGGATTTACGGGAAATCGCGGGTTTTCGTTTGCCGGCGATTAAACTTCTTTTATTCAGCGTCTAATCAAAACTGAAAACATTTTTGAAAACTACAAGTCTCATGCGTTTTAGTGGTGGAAAACCAATTTTAAAAGTCGTTAGGGAAATGAGTTTACTCCCTGGGTACTTTCTTTGTATACTTTTGACCATACGGGTTGTGTCCGGGATTTACATGAAATCGCTGGTTTTCGTTTGCCGGCGATTAAACTTCTTTTATTCAGCGTCTCGTCAAAAATGAAAACATTTTTGAAAACTGCAAGTCTCATGCGTTTTAGTGGTGAAAAAATAATTTTAAAAATCGTTCGAGAAATGAGTTTACACCCTGGGTACTTTCTTTGTATACTTTTTGACTATACAGGCCGAGTCCGGGATTTACGGGAAATCGCGGGTTTACGTTTGCCGCCGATTAAACTTCTTTTATTCAGCGTCTCATCAAAAATGAAAACATTTTTGAAAACAACAAGTCTCATGCGTTTTAGTGGTGAAAAAATAATTTTAAAAATCGTTCGGGAAATGAGTTTACTCCCTGGGTACTTTCTTTGTATACTTCTGACTGTACGGGCCGAGCCAGGGATTTACGGGAAATCGCAGGTTTTCGTTTGCCGCCGATTAAACTTCTTTTATTCAGCGTCTCATCAAAAATGAACACATTTTTGTAAACTACAAGTCTCATGCGTTTTAGTGCTGAAAAAATAATTTAAAAAATCGTTCGGGAAATGAGTTTAATCCCTGGGTACTTTCTTTGTATACTTCTGACTATACGGGGTGAGTCAGGGATTTAGGGGAAATCGCGGGTTTTCGTTTGCCGGCGATTAAACTTCTTTTATTCAGCGTCTCATCAAAAATGAAAACATTTTTGAAAACTACAAGTCTCATGCGTTTTAGTGGTGAAAAACCAATTTTAAAAATCGTTCGGGAAATGAGTTTACTCCCTGGGTACTTTCTTTGTATACTTTTGACAATACGGGCCGAGTCCGGGATTTACGGGAAATCGCGGGTTTTCGTTTGCCGGCGATTAAACTTCTTTTATTCAGCGTCTAATCAAAACTGAAAACATTTTTGAAAACTACAAGTCTCATGCGTTTTAATGGTGGAAAACCAATTTTAAAAGTCGTTAGGGAAATGAGTTTACTCCCTGGGTACTTTCTTTGTATACTTTTGACCATACTGGTTGTGTCCGGGATTTACATGAAATCGCTGGTTTTCGTTTGCCGGCGATTAAACTTCTTTTATTCAGCGTCTCATCAAAAATGAAAACATTTTTGAAAACTGCAAGTCTCATGCGTTTTAGTGGTGAAAAAATAATTTTAAAAATCGTTCGAGAAATGAGTTTACTCCCTGGGTACTTTCTTTGTATACTTTTTGACTATACAGGCCGAGTCCGGGATTTACGGGAAATCGCGGGTTTTCGTTTGCCGCCGATTAAACTTCTTTTATTCAGCGTCATATCAAAAATGAAAACATTTTTGAAAACAACAAGTCTCATGCGTTTTAGTGGTGAAAAAATAATTTTAAAAATCGATCGGGAAATGAGTTTACTCCCTGGGTACTTTCTTTGTATACTTCTGACTGTACGGGCCGAGCCAGGGATTTACGGGAAATCGCAGGTTTTCGTTTGCCGCCGATTAAACTTCTTTTATTCAGCGTCTCATCAAAAATGAACACATTTTTGTAAACTACAAGTCTCATGCGTTTTAGTGCTGAAAAAATAATTTAAAAAATCGTTCGGGAAATGAGTTTAATCCCTGGGTACTTTCTTTGTATACTTCTGACTATACGGGGTGAGTCAGGGATTTAGGGGAAATCGCGGGTTTTCGTTTGCCGGCGATTAAACTTCTTTTATTCAGCGTCTCATCAAAAATGAAAACATTTTTGAAAACTACAAGTCTCATGCGTTTTAGTGGTGAAAAAATAATTTAAAAAATCGTTCGGGAAATGAGTTTACTCCCTGGGTACTTTCTTTGTATACTTTTGACTATATGCGCCGAGTCCGGGATTTACGGGAAATCGCGGGTTTTCGTTTGCCGGCGATTAAACTTCTTTTATTCAGCGTCTCATCAAAAATGAAAACATTTTTAAAAACTATAAGACTCATGCGTTTTAGTGGTGAAAAATTAATTTAAAAAATCGTTCGGGAAATGAGTTTACTCCCTGGGTACTTTCTTTGTATACTTTTGACTATACGGGTCGTGGCCAGGATTTTCGGAAAATCGCGGGTTTTCGTTTGCCGGCGATTAAACTTCTTTTATTCACCGTCTCATCAAAAATGAACACATTTTTGTAAACTACAAGTCTCATGCGTTTTAGTGCTGAAAAAATAATTTAAAAAATCGTTCGGGAAATGAGTTTAATCCCTGGGTACTTTCTTTGTATACTTCTGACTATACGGTGTGAGTCAGGGATTTAGGGGAAATCGCGGGTTTTCGTTTGCCGGCGATTAAACTTCTTTTATTCAGCGTCTCATCAAAAATGAAAACATTTTTGAAAACTACAAGTCTCATGCGTTTTAGTGGTGAAAAAATAATTTAAAAAATCGTTCGGGAAATGAGTTTACTCCCTGGGTACTTTTTTTGCTTACTTTTGATTATATGCGCCGAGTCTGGGATTTACGGGAAATCGCGGGTTTTCGTTTGCCGGCGATTAAACTTCTTTTATTCAGCGTCTCATCAAAAATGAAAACATTTTTAAAAACTATAAGACTCATGCGTTTTAGTGGTGAAAAATTAATTTAAAAAATCGTTCGGGAAATGAGTTTACTCCCTGGGTACTTTCTTTGTATACTTTTGACTATACGGGTCGTGGCTAGGATTTTCGGAAAATCGCGGGTTTTCGTTTGCCGGCGATTAAACTTCTTTTATTCACCGTCTCATCAAAAATGAAAACATTTTTGAAAACTACAAGTCTCATGCGTTTTAGTGGTGAAAAACTAATTTAAAAAATCGTTCGAGAAATGAGTTTACTCCCTGGGTACTTTCCTTGTATACTTTTGACCATACGGTTCGCGTCCGGGATTTAGGGGAAATCGCGGGTTTTCGTTTGCCGACGATTAAACTTCTTTTATTCAGTGTCTCATCAAAAATGAAAATATTTTTGAAAACTACAAGTCTCATGCGTTTTACTGGTGAAAAAATAATTTAAAAAATCGTTCGGGAAATGAGTTTACTTCCTGGGTACTTTCTTTGTATACTTTTGACCATACGGGCCGAGTCCGGGATTCACGGGAAATCGCGGGTTTTCGTTTGCCGGCGATTAAACTTCTTTTATTTAGCGTCTCATCAAAACTGAAAACATTTTTGAAAACTACAAGTCTCATGGGTTTTAGTGGTGAAAAACCAATTTTAAAAATCGTTCAGGTAATGAGTTTACTCCCTGGGTACTTTCTTGGTATACTTTTGACCATACGGGTTGTGTCCGGGATTTACGGAAAATCGCGGGTTTTCGTTTGCCGGCGATTAAATTTCTTTTATTCAGCGTCTCATCAAAAATGAAAATATTTTTGAAAACTTCAACTCTCATGCGTTTTAGTAGTGAAAAAATAATTTTAAAAATCGTTCGGGAAATGAGTTTACTCCCTGGGTACTTTCTTTGTATACTTTTGACTATACGGGCCGAGTCCGGGATTTACGGGAAATCGCGGGTTTTCGTTTGCCGGCGATTAAACTTCTTTTATTCAGCGTCTCATCAATAATGAACACATTTTTGTAAACTACAAGTCTCATGCGTTTTAGTGCTGAAAAAATAATTTAAAAAATCGTTCGGGAAATGAGTTTAATCCCTGGGTACTTTCTTTGTATACTTCTGACTATACAGGGTGAGTCAGGGATTTAGGGGAAATCGCGGGTTTTCGTTTGCCGGCGATTAAACTTCTTTTATTCAGCGTCTCATCAAAAATGAAAACATTTTTAAAAACTATAAGACTCATGCGTTTTAGTGGTGAAAAATTAATTTAAAAAATCGTTCGGGAAATGAGTTTACTCCCTGGGTACTTTCTTTGTATACTTTTGACTATACGGGTCGTGGCCAGGATTTTCGGAAAATCGCGGGTTTTCGTTTGCCGGCGATTAAACTTCTTTTATTCACCGTCTCATCAAAAATGAAAACATTTTTGAAAACTACAAGTCTCATGCGTTTTAGTGGTGAAAAACTAATTTAAAAAATCGTTCGAGAAATGAGTTTACTCCCTGGGTACTTTCCTTGTATACTTTTGACCATACGGTTCGCGTCCGGGATTTAGGGGAAATCGCGGGTTTTCGTTTGCCGGCGATTAAACTTCTTTTATTTAGCGTCTCATCAAAACTGAAAACATTTTTGAAAACTACAAGTCTCATGGGTTTTAGTGGTGAAAAACCAATTTTAAAAATCGTTCAGGTAATGAGTTTACTCCCTGGGTACTTTCTTGGTATACTTTTGACCATACGGGTTGTGTCCGGGATTTACGGAAAATCGCGGGTTTTCGTTTGCCGGCGATTAAACTTCTTTTATTCAGCGTCTCATCAAAAATGAAAATATTTTTGAAAACTTCAACTCTCATGCGTTTTAGTAGTGAAAAAATAATTTTAAAAATCGTTCGGGAAATGAGTTTACTCCCTGGGTACTTTCTTTGTATACTTTTGACTATACGGGCCGAGTCCGGGATTTACGGGAAATCGCGGGTTTTCGTTTGCCGGCGATTAAACTTCTTTTATTCAGCGTCTCATCAAAAATGAACACATTTTTGTAAACTACAAGTCTCATGCGTTTTAGTGCTGAAAAAATAATTTAAAAAATCGTTCGGGAAATGAGTTTAATCCCTGGGTACTTTCTTTGTATACTTCTGACTATACGGGGTGAGTCAGGGATTTAGGGGAAATCGCGGGTTTTCGTTTGCCGGCGATTAAACTTCTTTTATTCAGCGTCTCATCAAAAATGAAAACATTTTTAAAAACTATAAGACTCATGCGTTTTAGTGGTGAAAAATTAATTTAAAAAATCGTTCGGGAAATGAGTTTACTCCCTGGGTACTTTCTTTGTATACTTTTGACCATACGGTTCGCGTCCGGGATTTAGGGGAAATCGCGGGTTTTCGTTTGCCGACGATTAAACTTCTTTTATTCAGTGTCTCATCAAAAATGAAAATATTTTTGAAAACTACAAGTCTTATGCGTTTTACTGGTGAAAAAATAATTTAAAAAATCGTTCGGGAAATGAGTTTACTTCCTGGGTACTTTCTTTGTATACTTTTGACCATACGGGCCGAGTCCGGGATTCACGGGAAATCGCGGGTTTTCGTTTGCCGGCGATTAAACTTCTTTTATTTAGCGTCTCATCAAAACTGAAAACATTTTTGAAAACTACAAGTCTCATGGGTTTTAGTGGTGAAAAACCAATTTTAAAAATCGTTCAGGTAATGAGTTTACTCCCTGGGTACTTTCTTGGTATACTTTTGACCATACGGGTTGTGTCCGGGATTTACGGAAAATCGCGGGTTTTCGTTTGCCGGCGATTAAACTTCTTTTATTCAGCGTCTCATCAAAAATGAAAATATTTTTGAAAACTTCAATTCTCATGCGTTTTAGTAGTGAAAAAATAATCTTAAAAATCGTTCGGGAAATGAGTTTACTCCCTGGGTACTTTCTTTGTATACTTTTGACTATACGTGCCGAGTCCGGGATTTACGGGAAATCGCGGGTTTTCGTTTGCCGGCGATTAAACTTCTTTTATTCAGCGTCTCATCAAAAATGAACACATTTTTGTAAACTACAAGTCTCATGCGTTTTAGTGCTGAAAAAATAATTTAAAAAATCGTTCGGGAAATGAGTTTAATCAATGGGTACTTTCTTTGTATACTTCTGACTATACGGAGTGAGTCAGGGATTTAGGGGAAATCGCGGGTTTTCGTTTGCCGGCGATTAAACTTCTTTTATTCAGCGTCTCATCAAAAATGAAAACATTTTTTAAAACTATAAGACTCATGCGTTTTAGTGGTGAAAAATTAATTTAAAAAATCGTTCGGGAATTGAGTTTACTCCCTGGGTACTTTCTTTGTATACTTTTGACTATACGGGTCGTGGCCAGGATTTTCGGAAAATCGCGGGTTTTCGTTTGCCGGCGATTAAACTTCTTTTATTCACCGTCTCATCAAAAATGAAAACATTTTTGAAAACTACAAGTCTCATGCGTTTTAGTGGTGAAAAACTAATTTAAAAAATTGTTCGAGAAATGAGTTTACTCCCTGGGTACTTTCCTTGTATACTTTTGACCATACGGTTCGCGTCCGGGATTTAGGGGAAATCGCGGGTTTTCGTTTGCCGACGATTAAACTTCTTTTATTCAGTGTCTCATCAAAAATGAAAATTTTTTTGAAAACTACAAGTCTCATGCGTTTTACTGGTGAAAAAATAATTTAAAAAATCGTTCGGGAAATGAGTTTACTTCCTGGGTACTTTCTTTGTATACTTTTGACCATACAGGCCGAGTCCGGGATTCACGGGAAATCGCGGGTTTTCGTTTGCCGGCGATTAAACTTCTTTTATTTAGCGTCTCATCAAAACTGAAAACATTTTTGAAAACTACAAGTCTCATGGGTTTTAGTGGTGAAAAACCAATTTTAAAAATCGTTCAGGTAATGAGTTTACTCCCTGGGTACTTTCTTGGTATACTTTTGACCATACGGGTTGTGTCCGGGATTTATGGAAAATCGCGGGTTTTCGTTTGCCGGCGAATAAACTTCTTTTATTCAGCGTCTCATCAAAAATGAAAATATTTTTGGAAACTTCAACTCTCATGCGTTTTAGTAGTGAAAAAATAATTTTAAAAATCGTTCGGGAAATGAGTTTACTCCCTGGGTACTTTCTTTGTATACTTTTGACTATACGGGCCGAGTCCGGAATTTACGGGAAATCGCGGGTTTTCGTTTGCCGGCGATTAAACTTCTTTTATTCAGCGTCTCATCAAAAGTGAACACGTTTTTGTAAACTACAAGTCTCATGCGTTTTAGTGCTGAAAAAATAATTTAAAAAATCGTTCGGGAAATGAGTTTAATCCCTGGGTACTTTCTTTGTACACTTCTGACTATACGGGCTGAGTCAGGGATTTAGGGGAAATCGCGGGTTTTCGTTTGCCGGCGATTAAACTTCTTTTATTCAGCGTCTCATCAAAAATGAAAACATTTTTGAAAACTACAAGTCTCATGCGTTTTAGTGGTGAAAAAATAATTTAAAAAATCGTTCGGGAAATGAGTTTACTCCCTGGGTACTTTCTTTGTATACTTTTGACTATACGGGTCGTGGCCAGGATTTTGGGGAAATCGCGGGTTTTCGTTTGCCGGCGATTAAACTTCTTTTATTCAGCGTCTCATCAAAAATGAAAACATTTTTGAAAACTACAAGTCTCATGCGTTTTAGTGGTGGAAAACCAATTTTAAAAATCGTTTGGGAAATGAGTTTACTCCCTGGGTACTTTCTTTGTATACTTTTGACCATACGGTTTGTGTCCGGGATTTACATGAAATCGCTGGTTTTCGTTTGCCGGCGATTAAACTTCTTTTATTCAGCGTCTCATCAAAAATGAAAACATTTTTGAAAACTGCAAGTCTCATGCGTTTTAGTGCTGAAAAAATAATTTAAAAAATCGTTCGGGAAATGAGTTTAATCCCTGGGTACTTTCTTTGTATACTTCTGACTATACGGGCTGAGTCAGGGATTTAGGGGAAATCGCGGGTTTTCGTTTGCCGGCGATTAAACTTCTTTTATTCAGCGTCTCATCAAAAATGAAAACATTTTTGAAAACTACAAGTCTCATGCGTTTTAGTGGTGAAAAAATAATTTAAAAAATCGTTCGGGAAATGAGTTTACTCCCTGGGTACTTTCTTTGTATACTTTTGACTATATGCGCCGAGTCCGGGATTTACGGGAAATCGCGGGTTTTCGTTTGCCGGCGATTAAACTTCTTTTATTCTGCGTCTCATCAAAAATGAAAACATTTTTGAAAACTACAAGTCTCATGCGTTTTAGTGGTGAAAAAATAATTTAAAAAATCGTTCGGGAAATGAGTTTACTCCCTGGGTACTTTCTTTGTATACTTTTGACCATACGGGTTGTGTCCGGGATTTACTTGAAATCGCTGGTTTTCGTTTGCCGGCGATTAAACTTCTTTTATTCAGCGTCTCATCAAAAATGAAAACATTTTTGAAAACTGCAAGTCTCATCCGTTTTAGTGGTGAAAAAATAATTTTAAAAATCGTTCGGGAAATGAGTTTACTCCCTGGGTACTTTCTTTGTATACTTTTTGACTATACAGGCCGAGTCCGGGATTTACGGGAAATCGCGGGTTTTCGTTTGCCGGCGATTAAACTTCTTTTATTCAGCGTTTCATCAAAAATGAAAACATTTTTGAAAACTGCAAGTCTCATGCGTTTTAGTGGTGAAATACTAATTTAAAAAATCGTTCGGGAAATGGGTTTACTCCCTAGGTACTTTCTTTGTATACTTTTGACCATACGGGTCGTGTCCGGGATTTAGGAGAAATCACGGGTTTTCGTATGCCGGCGATTAAACTTCCTTTATTCCGCGTCTCATCAAAAATGAAAACATTTTTGAAAACTAAAAGTCTCATGCGTTTTACTGGTGAAAAAATAATTTAAAAAATCTTTCGTGAAATGAGTTTACTCCCTGGGTACTTTCTTTGTATACTTCTGACTATACGGGCCGAGTCAGGAATTTACGGAAAATCGCAGGTTTTCGTTTGCCGCCAATTAAACTTCTTTTATTCAGCGTATCATCAAAAATGTAAACATTTTTAAAAACTACAAGTCTCATGCGTTTTAGTGGTGAAATACTAATTTAAAAAATCGTTCGGGAAATGAGTTTACTCCCTGGGTACTTTCTTTGTATACTTCTGACTATACGGGCCGAGTCAGGAATTTACGGAAAATCGCAGGTTTTCGTTTGCCGCCAATTAAACTTCTTTTATTCAGCGTATCATCAAAAATGTAAACATTTTTAAAAACTACAAGTCTCATGCGTTTTAGTGGTGAAATACTAATTTAAAAAATCGTTCGGGAAATGAGTTTACTCCCTGGGTACTTTCTTTGCATACTTTTGACCATACGGGTCGTGTCCGGGATTTAGGGGAAATCGCGGGTTTTCGTTTGCCGGCGATTAAACTTCTTTTATTCAGTGTCTCATCAAAAATGAAAACATTTTTGAAAACTACATGTCACATGCGTTATAGTGGTGAAAAAATAATTTAAAAAATCGTTCGGGAAATGAGTTTACTTCCTGGGTACTTTCTTTGTATACTTTTGACCATACGGGCCGAGTCCGGGATTTACGGGAAATCGCAGGTTTTCGTTTACCAGCGATTAAACTTCTTTTATTTAGCGTCTCATCAAAACTGAAAACATTTTTGAAAACTACAAGTCTCATGCGTTTTAGTGGTGAAAACCTAATTTAAAAAATCGTTCGGGAAATGAGTTTACTTCCTGGGTACTTTCTTTGTATACTTTTGACTATACGGGCCGAGTCCGGGATTTACGGGATATTGCGGGTTTTCGTTTGCCGGCAATTAAACTTCTTTTATTCATCGTCTCATCAAAAATGAAAACATTTTTGAAAACTACAAGTCTCATGCGTTATAGTGGTGAAAAAATAATTTAAAAAATCGTTCGGGAAATGAGTTCACTTCCTGGGTACTTTCTTTGTATACTTTTAACCATACGGGCCGAGTCCGGGATTTACGAGAAATCGCAGGTTTTCGTTTACCGGCGATTAAACTTCTTTTATTTAGCGTGTCATCAAAACTGAAAACATTTTTGAAAACTACAAGTCTCATGCGTTTTAGTGGTGAAAAACCAATTTTAAAAATCGTTCGGGAAATGAGATTACTCCCTGGGTACTTTCTTTGTATACTTTTGACCATACGGGTTGTGGCCAGGATTTTGGGGAAATCGCGGGTGTTTGTTTGCCGGCGATTAAACTTCTTTTGATCAGCGTCTCATCAAAAATGAAAACATTTTTGAAAACTACAAGTCTCATGCGTTTTAGTGGTGAAAAAATACTATAAAAAATCGTTCGGGAAATGAGTTTACTACCTAGGTACTTTCTTTGTATACTTTTGACTATACGGGCTGAGTCAGGGATTTAGGGGAAATCGCGGGTTTTCGTTTGCCGGCGATTAAACATCTTTTATTCAGCGTCTCATCAAAAATGAAAACATTTTTGAAAACTTCAAGTCTCATGCGTTTTTGTGGTGAAATACTAATTTAAAAAATCGTTCGGGAAATGAGTTTACTCTCTAGGTACTTTCTTTGTATACTTTTGACCATACGGGTCGTGTCCTGGACTTAGGGGAAATCGCGGGTTTTCGTTTGCCGGCGATTAAACTTCTTTTATTCAGCGTCTCATCAAAAATGAAAACATTTTTGAAAACTAAAAGTCTCATGCGTTTTACTGGTGAAAAATTAATTTAAAAAATCGTTCGGGAAATAAGTTTACTCCCTGGGTACTTTCTTTGTATACTTCTGACTACATGGGCCTAGTCAGGGATTTACGGGAAATCGCAGGTTTTCGTTTGCCGCCGATTAAACTTCTTTTATTCAGCGTCTCATCAAAAATGAACACATTTTTGTAAACTACAAGTCTCATGCGTTTTAGTGCTGAAAAAATATTTTAAAAAATCGTTCGGGAAATGAGTTTAATCCCTGGGTACTTTCTTTGAATACTTCTGACTATACGTGCCGAGTCAGGGATTTACGCGAAATCAAATGTTTTCGTTTGCCGCCGATTAAACTTCTTTTATTCAGCGTCTCATCAAAAATGAACACATTTTTGTAAACTACAAGTCTCATGCGTTTTAGTGCGGAAAAAATAATTTAAAAAATCGTTCGGGAAATGAGTTTAATCCCTGGGTACTTTCTTTGTATAGTTCTGATTATACCTGCCGAGTCAGGGATTTACGGGAAATCGCAGGTTTTCGTTTGCCGCCAATTAAACTTCTTTTATTCAGCGTCTCATCAAATATGAATACATTTTTGTAAACTACAAGTCTCATGCGTTTTAGTGCTGAAAAAATATTTAAAAAATCGTTCGGGAAATGAGTTTACTTCCTGGGTACTTTCTTTGTATACTTTTGACTATACGGGCCGAGTCCGGGATTTACGGGATATTGCGGGTTTTCGTTTGCCGGCAATTAAACTTCTTTTATTCATCGTCTCATCAAAAATGAAAACATTTTTGAAAACTACAAGTCTCATGCGTTATAGTGGTGAAAAAATAATTTAAAAAATCGTTCGGGAAATGAGTTCACTTCCTGGGTACTTTCTTTGTATACTTTTGACCATACGGGCCGAGTCCGGGATTTACGGGAAATCGCAGGTTTTCGTTTACCGGCGATTAAACATCTTTTATTTAGCGTCTCATCAAAACTGAAAACATTTTTGAAAACTACAAGTCTCATGCGTTTTAGTGGTGAAAAACCAATTTTAAAAATCGTTCGGGAAATGAGATTACTCCCTGGGTACTTTCTTTGTATACTTTTGACCATACGGGTTGTGGCCAGGATTTTGGGGAAATCGCGGGTGTTCGTTTGCCGGCGATTAAACTTCTTTTGATCAGCGTCTCATCAAAAATGAAAACATTTTTGAAAACTACAAGTCTCATGCGTTTTAGTGGTGAAAAAATACTATAAAAAATCGTTCGGGAAATTAGTTTACTACCTGGGTACTTTCTTTGTATACTTTTGACTATACGGGCTGAGTCAGGGATTTAGGGGAAATCGCGGGTTTTCGTTTGCCGGCGATTAAACATCTTTTATTCAGCGTCTCATCAAAAATGAAAACATTTTTGAAAACTTCAAGTCTCATGCGATTTTGTGGTGAAATACTAATTTAAAAAATCGTTCGGGAAATGAGTTTACTCCCTAGGTACTTTCTTTGTATACTTTTGACCATACGGGTCGTGTCCGGGACTTAGGGGAAATCACGGGTTTTCGTTTGCCGGCGATTAAACTTCTTTTATTCAGCGTCTCATCAAAAATGAAAACATTTTTGAAAACTAAAAGTCTCATGCGTTTTACTGGTGAAAAATTAATTAAAAAATCGTTCGGGAAATAAGTTTACTCCCTGGGTACTTTCTTTGTATACTTCTGACTACATGGGCCTAGTCAGGGATTTACGGGAAATCGCAGGTTTTCGTTTGCCGCCGATTAAACTTCTTTTATTCAGCGTCTCATCAAAAATGAACACATTTTTGTAAACTACAAGTCTCATGCGTTTTAGTGCTGAAAAAATAATTTAAAAAATCGTTCGGGAAATGAGTTTAATCCCTGGGTACTTTCTTTGAATACTTCTGACTATACGTGCCGAGTCAGGGATTTACGCGAAATCAAGTGTTTTCGTTTGCCGCCGATTAAACTTCTTTTATTCAGCGTCTCATCAAAAATGAACACATTTTTGTAAACTACAAGTCTCATGCGTTTTAGTGCGGAAAAAATAATTTAAAAAATCTTTCGGGAAATGAGTTTAATCCCTGGGTACTTTCTTTGTATACTTCTGACTATACCTGCCGAGTCAGGGATTTACGGGAAATCGCAGGTTTTCGTTTGCCGCCAATTAAACTTCTTTTATTCAGCGTCTCATCAAATATGAATACATTTTTGTAAACTACAAGTCTCATGCGTTTTAGTGGTGAAAAAATAATTTAAAAAATCGTTCGGGAAATGAGTTTACTTCCTGGGTACTTTATTTGTATACTTTTGGCAATACGGGCCGAGTCCGGGATTTACGGGAAATCGCGGGTTTTCGTTTGCCGGCGATTAAACTTCTTTTATTCAGCGTCTAATCAAAACTGAAAACATTTTTGAAAACTACAAGTCTCATGCGTTTTAGTGGTGGAAAACCAATTTTAAAAGTCGTTAGGGAAATGAGTTTACTCCCTGGGTACTTTCTTTGTATACTTTTGACCATACGGGTTGTGTCCGGGATTTACATGAAATCGCTGGTTTTCGTTTGCCGGCGATTAAACTTCTTTTATTCAGCGTCTCGTCAAAAATGAAAACATTTTTGAAAACTGCAAGTCTCATGCGTTTTAGTGGTGAAAAAATAATTTTAAAAATCGTTCGAGAAATGAGTTTACACCCTGGGTACTTTCTTTGTATACTTTTTGACTATACAGGCCGAGTCCGGGATTTACGGGAAATCGCGGGTTTACGTTTGCCGCCGATTAAACTTCTTTTATTCAGCGTCTCATCAAAAATGAAAACATTTTTGAAAACAACAAGTCTCATGCGTTTTAGTGGTGAAAAAATAATTTTAAAAATCGTTCGGGAAATGAGTTTACTCCCTGGGTACTTTCTTTGTATACTTCTGACTGTACGGGCCGAGCCAGGGATTTACGGGAAATCGCAGGTTTTCGTTTGCCGCCGATTAAACTTCTTTTATTCAGCGTCTCATCAAAAATGAACACATTTTTGTAAACTACAAGTCTCATGCGTTTTAGTGCTGAAAAAATAATTTAAAAAATCGTTCGGGAAATGAGTTTAATCCCTGGGTACTTTCTTTGTATACTTCTGACTATACGGGGTGAGTCAGGGATTTAGGGGAAATCGCGGGTTTTCGTTTGCCGGCGATTAAACTTCTTTTATTCAGCGTCTCATCAAAAATGAAAACATTTTTGAAAACTACAAGTCTCATGCGTTTTAGTGGTGAAAAACCAATTTTAAAAATCGTTCGGGAAATGAGTTTACTCCCTGGGTACTTTCTTTGTATACTTTTGACAATACGGGCCGAGTCCGGGATTTACGGGAAATCGCGGGTTTTCGTTTGCCGGCGATTAAACTTCTTTTATTCAGCGTCTAATCAAAACTGAAAACATTTTTGAAAACTACAAGTCTCATGCGTTTTAATGGTGGAAAACCAATTTTAAAAGTCGTTAGGGAAATGAGTTTACTCCCTGGGTACTTTCTTTGTATACTTTTGACCATACTGGTTGTGTCCGGGATTTACATGAAATCGCTGGTTTTCGTTTGCCGGCGATTAAACTTCTTTTATTCAGCGTCTCATCAAAAATGAAAACATTTTTGAAAACTGCAAGTCTCATGCGTTTTAGTGGTGAAAAAATAATTTTAAAAATCGTTCGAGAAATGAGTTTACTCCCTGGGTACTTTCTTTGTATACTTTTTGACTATACAGGCCGAGTCCGGGATTTACGGGAAATCGCGGGTTTTCGTTTGCCGCCGATTAAACTTCTTTTATTCAGCGTCATATCAAAAATGAAAACATTTTTGAAAACAACAAGTCTCATGCGTTTTAGTGGTGAAAAAATAATTTTAAAAATCGATCGGGAAATGAGTTTACTCCCTGGGTACTTTCTTTGTATACTTCTGACTGTACGGGCCGAGCCAGGGATTTACGGGAAATCGCAGGTTTTCGTTTGCCGCCGATTAAACTTCTTTTATTCAGCGTCTCATCAAAAATGAACACATTTTTGTAAACTACAAGTCTCATGCGTTTTAGTGCTGAAAAAATAATTTAAAAAATCGTTCGGGAAATGAGTTTAATCCCTGGGTACTTTCTTTGTATACTTCTGACTATACGGGGTGAGTCAGGGATTTAGGGGAAATCGCGGGTTTTCGTTTGCCGGCGATTAAACTTCTTTTATTCAGCGTCTCATCAAAAATGAAAACATTTTTGAAAACTACAAGTCTCATGCGTTTTAGTGGTGAAAAAATAATTTAAAAAATCGTTCGGGAAATGAGTTTACTCCCTGGGTACTTTCTTTGTATACTTTTGACTATATGCGCCGAGTCCGGGATTTACGGGAAATCGCGGGTTTTCGTTTGCCGGCGATTAAACTTCTTTTATTCAGCGTCTCATCAAAAATGAAAACATTTTTAAAAACTATAAGACTCATGCGTTTTAGTGGTGAAAAATTAATTTAAAAAATCGTTCGGGAAATGAGTTTACTCCCTGGGTACTTTCTTTGTATACTTTTGACTATACGGGTCGTGGCCAGGATTTTCGGAAAATCGCGGGTTTTCGTTTGCCGGCGATTAAACTTCTTTTATTCACCGTCTCATCAAAAATGAACACATTTTTGTAAACTACAAGTCTCATGCGTTTTAGTGCTGAAAAAATAATTTAAAAAATCGTTCGGGAAATGAGTTTAATCCCTGGGTACTTTCTTTGTATACTTCTGACTATACGGTGTGAGTCAGGGATTTAGGGGAAATCGCGGGTTTTCGTTTGCCGGCGATTAAACTTCTTTTATTCAGCGTCTCATCAAAAATGAAAACATTTTTGAAAACTACAAGTCTCATGCGTTTTAGTGGTGAAAAAATAATTTAAAAAATCGTTCGGGAAATGAGTTTACTCCCTGGGTACTTTTTTTGCTTACTTTTGATTATATGCGCCGAGTCTGGGATTTACGGGAAATCGCGGGTTTTCGTTTGCCGGCGATTAAACTTCTTTTATTCAGCGTCTCATCAAAAATGAAAACATTTTTAAAAACTATAAGACTCATGCGTTTTAGTGGTGAAAAATTAATTTAAAAAATCGTTCGGGAAATGAGTTTACTCCCTGGGTACTTTCTTTGTATACTTTTGACTATACGGGTCGTGGCTAGGATTTTCGGAAAATCGCGGGTTTTCGTTTGCCGGCGATTAAACTTCTTTTATTCACCGTCTCATCAAAAATGAAAACATTTTTGAAAACTACAAGTCTCATGCGTTTTAGTGGTGAAAAACTAATTTAAAAAATCGTTCGAGAAATGAGTTTACTCCCTGGGTACTTTCCTTGTATACTTTTGACCATACGGTTCGCGTCCGGGATTTAGGGGAAATCGCGGGTTTTCGTTTGCCGACGATTAAACTTCTTTTATTCAGTGTCTCATCAAAAATGAAAATATTTTTGAAAACTACAAGTCTCATGCGTTTTACTGGTGAAAAAATAATTTAAAAAATCGTTCGGGAAATGAGTTTACTTCCTGGGTACTTTCTTTGTATACTTTTGACCATACGGGCCGAGTCCGGGATTCACGGGAAATCGCGGGTTTTCGTTTGCCGGCGATTAAACTTCTTTTATTTAGCGTCTCATCAAAACTGAAAACATTTTTGAAAACTACAAGTCTCATGGGTTTTAGTGGTGAAAAACCAATTTTAAAAATCGTTCAGGTAATGAGTTTACTCCCTGGGTACTTTCTTGGTATACTTTTGACCATACGGGTTGTGTCCGGGATTTACGGAAAATCGCGGGTTTTCGTTTGCCGGCGATTAAATTTCTTTTATTCAGCGTCTCATCAAAAATGAAAATATTTTTGAAAACTTCAACTCTCATGCGTTTTAGTAGTGAAAAAATAATTTTAAAAATCGTTCGGGAAATGAGTTTACTCCCTGGGTACTTTCTTTGTATACTTTTGACTATACGGGCCGAGTCCGGGATTTACGGGAAATCGCGGGTTTTCGTTTGCCGGCGATTAAACTTCTTTTATTCAGCGTCTCATCAATAATGAACACATTTTTGTAAACTACAAGTCTCATGCGTTTTAGTGCTGAAAAAATAATTTAAAAAATCGTTCGGGAAATGAGTTTAATCCCTGGGTACTTTCTTTGTATACTTCTGACTATACAGGGTGAGTCAGGGATTTAGGGGAAATCGCGGGTTTTCGTTTGCCGGCGATTAAACTTCTTTTATTCAGCGTCTCATCAAAAATGAAAACATTTTTAAAAACTATAAGACTCATGCGTTTTAGTGGTGAAAAATTAATTTAAAAAATCGTTCGGGAAATGAGTTTACTCCCTGGGTACTTTCTTTGTATACTTTTGACTATACGGGTCGTGGCCAGGATTTTCGGAAAATCGCGGGTTTTCGTTTGCCGGCGATTAAACTTCTTTTATTCACCGTCTCATCAAAAATGAAAACATTTTTGAAAACTACAAGTCTCATGCGTTTTAGTGGTGAAAAACTAATTTAAAAAATCGTTCGAGAAATGAGTTTACTCCCTGGGTACTTTCCTTGTATACTTTTGACCATACGGTTCGCGTCCGGGATTTAGGGGAAATCGCGGGTTTTCGTTTGCCGGCGATTAAACTTCTTTTATTTAGCGTCTCATCAAAACTGAAAACATTTTTGAAAACTACAAGTCTCATGGGTTTTAGTGGTGAAAAACCAATTTTAAAAATCGTTCAGGTAATGAGTTTACTCCCTGGGTACTTTCTTGGTATACTTTTGACCATACGGGTTGTGTCCGGGATTTACGGAAAATCGCGGGTTTTCGTTTGCCGGCGATTAAACTTCTTTTATTCAGCGTCTCATCAAAAATGAAAATATTTTTGAAAACTTCAACTCTCATGCGTTTTAGTAGTGAAAAAATAATTTTAAAAATCGTTCGGGAAATGAGTTTACTCCCTGGGTACTTTCTTTGTATACTTTTGACTATACGGGCCGAGTCCGGGATTTACGGGAAATCGCGGGTTTTCGTTTGCCGGCGATTAAACTTCTTTTATTCAGCGTCTCATCAAAAATGAACACATTTTTGTAAACTACAAGTCTCATGCGTTTTAGTGCTGAAAAAATAATTTAAAAAATCGTTCGGGAAATGAGTTTAATCCCTGGGTACTTTCTTTGTATACTTCTGACTATACGGGGTGAGTCAGGGATTTAGGGGAAATCGCGGGTTTTCGTTTGCCGGCGATTAAACTTCTTTTATTCAGCGTCTCATCAAAAATGAAAACATTTTTAAAAACTATAAGACTCATGCGTTTTAGTGGTGAAAAATTAATTTAAAAAATCGTTCGGGAAATGAGTTTACTCCCTGGGTACTTTCTTTGTATACTTTTGACCATACGGTTCGCGTCCGGGATTTAGGGGAAATCGCGGGTTTTCGTTTGCCGACGATTAAACTTCTTTTATTCAGTGTCTCATCAAAAATGAAAATATTTTTGAAAACTACAAGTCTTATGCGTTTTACTGGTGAAAAAATAATTTAAAAAATCGTTCGGGAAATGAGTTTACTTCCTGGGTACTTTCTTTGTATACTTTTGACCATACGGGCCGAGTCCGGGATTCACGGGAAATCGCGGGTTTTCGTTTGCCGGCGATTAAACTTCTTTTATTTAGCGTCTCATCAAAACTGAAAACATTTTTGAAAACTACAAGTCTCATGGGTTTTAGTGGTGAAAAACCAATTTTAAAAATCGTTCAGGTAATGAGTTTACTCCCTGGGTACTTTCTTGGTATACTTTTGACCATACGGGTTGTGTCCGGGATTTACGGAAAATCGCGGGTTTTCGTTTGCCGGCGATTAAACTTCTTTTATTCAGCGTCTCATCAAAAATGAAAATATTTTTGAAAACTTCAACTCTCATGCGTTTTAGTAGTGAAAAAATAATCTTAAAAATCGTTCGGGAAATGAGTTTACTCCCTGGGTACTTTCTTTGTATACTTTTGACTATACGTGCCGAGTCCGGGATTTACGGGAAATCGCGGGTTTTCGTTTGCCGGCGATTAAACTTCTTTTATTCAGCGTCTCATCAAAAATGAACACATTTTTGTAAACTACAAGTCTCATGCGTTTTAGTGCTGAAAAAATAATTTAAAAAATCGTTCGGGAAATGAGTTTAATCAATGGGTACTTTCTTTGTATACTTCTGACTATACGGAGTGAGTCAGGGATTTAGGGGAAATCGCGGGTTTTCGTTTGCCGGCGATTAAACTTCTTTTATTCAGCGTCTCATCAAAAATGAAAACATTTTTTAAAACTATAAGACTCATGCGTTTTAGTGGTGAAAAATTAATTTAAAAAATCGTTCGGGAATTGAGTTTACTCCCTGGGTACTTTCTTTGTATACTTTTGACTATACGGGTCGTGGCCAGGATTTTCGGAAAATCGCGGGTTTTCGTTTGCCGGCGATTAAACTTCTTTTATTCACCGTCTCATCAAAAATGAAAACATTTTTGAAAACTACAAGTCTCATGCGTTTTAGTGGTGAAAAACTAATTTAAAAAATTGTTCGAGAAATGAGTTTACTCCCTGGGTACTTTCCTTGTATACTTTTGACCATACGGTTCGCGTCCGGGATTTAGGGGAAATCGCGGGTTTTCGTTTGCCGACGATTAAACTTCTTTTATTCAGTGTCTCATCAAAAATGAAAATTTTTTTGAAAACTACAAGTCTCATGCGTTTTACTGGTGAAAAAATAATTTAAAAAATCGTTCGGGAAATGAGTTTACTTCCTGGGTACTTTCTTTGTATACTTTTGACCATACAGGCCGAGTCCGGGATTCACGGGAAATCGCGGGTTTTCGTTTGCCGGCGATTAAACTTCTTTTATTTAGCGTCTCATCAAAACTGAAAACATTTTTGAAAACTACAAGTCTCATGGGTTTTAGTGGTGAAAAACCAATTTTAAAAATCGTTCAGGTAATGAGTTTACTCCCTGGGTACTTTCTTGGTATACTTTTGACCATACGGGTTGTGTCCGGGATTTATGGAAAATCGCGGGTTTTCGTTTGCCGGCGAATAAACTTCTTTTATTCAGCGTCTCATCAAAAATGAAAATATTTTTGGAAACTTCAACTCTCATGCGTTTTAGTAGTGAAAAAATAATTTTAAAAATCGTTCGGGAAATGAGTTTACTCCCTGGGTACTTTCTTTGTATACTTTTGACTATACGGGCCGAGTCCGGAATTTACGGGAAATCGCGGGTTTTCGTTTGCCGGCGATTAAACTTCTTTTATTCAGCGTCTCATCAAAAGTGAACACGTTTTTGTAAACTACAAGTCTCATGCGTTTTAGTGCTGAAAAAATAATTTAAAAAATCGTTCGGGAAATGAGTTTAATCCCTGGGTACTTTCTTTGTACACTTCTGACTATACGGGCTGAGTCAGGGATTTAGGGGAAATCGCGGGTTTTCGTTTGCCGGCGATTAAACTTCTTTTATTCAGCGTCTCATCAAAAATGAAAACATTTTTGAAAACTACAAGTCTCATGCGTTTTAGTGGTGAAAAAATAATTTAAAAAATCGTTCGGGAAATGAGTTTACTCCCTGGGTACTTTCTTTGTATACTTTTGACTATACGGGTCGTGGCCAGGATTTTGGGGAAATCGCGGGTTTTCGTTTGCCGGCGATTAAACTTCTTTTATTCAGCGTCTCATCAAAAATGAAAACATTTTTGAAAACTACAAGTCTCATGCGTTTTAGTGGTGGAAAACCAATTTTAAAAATCGTTTGGGAAATGAGTTTACTCCCTGGGTACTTTCTTTGTATACTTTTGACCATACGGTTTGTGTCCGGGATTTACATGAAATCGCTGGTTTTCGTTTGCCGGCGATTAAACTTCTTTTATTCAGCGTCTCATCAAAAATGAAAACATTTTTGAAAACTGCAAGTCTCATGCGTTTTAGTGCTGAAAAAATAATTTAAAAAATCGTTCGGGAAATGAGTTTAATCCCTGGGTACTTTCTTTGTATACTTCTGACTATACGGGCTGAGTCAGGGATTTAGGGGAAATCGCGGGTTTTCGTTTGCCGGCGATTAAACTTCTTTTATTCAGCGTCTCATCAAAAATGAAAACATTTTTGAAAACTACAAGTCTCATGCGTTTTAGTGGTGAAAAAATAATTTAAAAAATCGTTCGGGAAATGAGTTTACTCCCTGGGTACTTTCTTTGTATACTTTTGACTATATGCGCCGAGTCCGGGATTTACGGGAAATCGCGGGTTTTCGTTTGCCGGCGATTAAACTTCTTTTATTCTGCGTCTCATCAAAAATGAAAACATTTTTGAAAACTACAAGTCTCATGCGTTTTAGTGGTGAAAAAATAATTTTAAAAATCGTTCGGGAAATGAGTTTACTCCCTGGGTACTTTCTTTGTATACTTTTGACCATACGGGTTGTGTCCGGGATTTACTTGAAATCGCTGGTTTTCGTTTGCCGGCGATTAAACTTCTTTTATTCAGCGTCTCATCAAAAATGAAAACATTTTTGAAAACTGCAAGTCTCATCCGTTTTAGTGGTGAAAAAATAATTTTAAAAATCGTTCGGGAAATGAGTTTACTCCCTGGGTACTTTCTTTGTATACTTTTTGACTATACAGGCCGAGTCCGGGATTTACGGGAAATCGCGGGTTTTCGTTTGCCGGCGATTAAACTTCTTTTATTCAGCGTTTCATCAAAAATGAAAACATTTTTGAAAACTGCAAGTCTCATGCGTTTTAGTGGTGAAATACTAATTTAAAAAATCGTTCGGGAAATGGGTTTACTCCCTAGGTACTTTCTTTGTATACTTTTGACCATACGGGTCGTGTCCGGGATTTAGGAGAAATCACGGGTTTTCGTATGCCGGCGATTAAACTTCCTTTATTCCGCGTCTCATCAAAAATGAAAACATTTTTGAAAACTAAAAGTCTCATGCGTTTTACTGGTGAAAAAATAATTTAAAAAATCTTTCGGGAAATGAGTTTACTCCCTGGGTACTTTCTTTGTATACTTCTGACTATACGGGCCGAGTCAGGAATTTACGGAAAATCGCAGGTTTTCGTTTGCCGCCAATTAAACTTCTTTTATTCAGCGTATCATCAAAAATGTAAACATTTTTAAAAACTACAAGTCTCATGCGTTTTAGTGGTGAAATACTAATTTAAAAAATCGTTCGGGAAATGAGTTTACTCCCTGGGTACTTTCTTTGTATACTTCTGACTATACGGGCCGAGTCAGGAATTTACGGAAAATCGCAGGTTTTCGTTTGCCGCCAATTAAACTTCTTTTATTCAGCGTATCATCAAAAATGTAAACATTTTTAAAAACTACAAGTCTCATGCGTTTTAGTGGTGAAATACTAATTTAAAAAATCGTTCGGGAAATGAGTTTACTCCCTGGGTACTTTCTTTGCATACTTTTGACCATACGGGTCGTGTCCGGGATTTAGGGGAAATCGCGGGTTTTCGTTTGCCGGCGATTAAACTTCTTTTATTCAGTGTCTCATCAAAAATGAAAACATTTTTGAAAACTACATGTCACATGCGTTATAGTGGTGAAAAAATAATTTAAAAAATCGTTCGGGAAATGAGTTTACTTCCTGGGTACTTTCTTTGTATACTTTTGACCATACGGGCCGAGTCCGGGATTTACGGGAAATCGCAGGTTTTCGTTTACCAGCGATTAAACTTCTTTTATTTAGCGTCTCATCAAAACTGAAAACATTTTTGAAAACTACAAGTCTCATGCGTTTTAGTGGTGAAAACCTAATTTAAAAAATCGTTCGGGAAATGAGTTTACTTCCTGGGTACTTTCTTTGTATACTTTTGACTATACGGGCCGAGTCCGGGATTTACGGGATATTGCGGGTTTTCGTTTGCCGGCAATTAAACTTCTTTTATTCATCGTCTCATCAAAAATGAAAACATTTTTGAAAACTACAAGTCTCATGCGTTATAGTGGTGAAAAAATAATTTAAAAAATCGTTCGGGAAATGAGTTCACTTCCTGGGTACTTTCTTTGTATACTTTTAACCATACGGGCCGAGTCCGGGATTTACGAGAAATCGCAGGTTTTCGTTTACCGGCGATTAAACTTCTTTTATTTAGCGTCTCATCAAAACTGAAAACATTTTTGAAAACTACAAGTCTCATGCGTTTTAGTGGTGAAAAACCAATTTTAAAAATCGTTCGGGAAATGAGATTACTCCCTGGGTACTTTCTTTGTATACTTTTGACCATACGGGTTGTGGCCAGGATTTTGGGGAAATCGCGGGTGTTTGTTTGCCGGCGATTAAACTTCTTTTGATCAGCGTCTCATCAAAAATGAAAACATTTTTGAAAACTACAAGTCTCATGCGTTTTAGTGGTGAAAAAATACTATAAAAAATCGTTCGGGAAATGAGTTTACTACCTAGGTACTTTCTTTGTATACTTTTGACTATACGGGCTGAGTCAGGGATTTAGGGGAAATCGCGGGTTTTCGTTTGCCGGCGATTAAACATCTTTTATTCAGCGTCTCATCAAAAATGAAAACATTTTTGAAAACTTCAAGTCTCATGCGTTTTTGTGGTGAAATACTAATTTAAAAAATCGTTCGGGAAATGAGTTTACTCTCTAGGTACTTTCTTTGTATACTTTTGACCATACGGGTCGTGTCCTGGACTTAGGGGAAATCGCGGGTTTTCGTTTGCCGGCGATTAAACTTCTTTTATTCAGCGTCTCATCAAAAATGAAAACATTTTTGAAAACTAAAAGTCTCATGCGTTTTACTGGTGAAAAATTAATTTAAAAAATCGTTCGGGAAATAAGTTTACTCCCTGGGTACTTTCTTTGTATACTTCTGACTACATGGGCCTAGTCAGGGATTTACGGGAAATCGCAGGTTTTCGTTTGCCGCCGATTAAACTTCTTTTATTCAGCGTCTCATCAAAAATGAACACATTTTTGTAAACTACAAGTCTCATGCGTTTTAGTGCTGAAAAAATATTTTAAAAAATCGTTCGGGAAATGAGTTTAATCCCTGGGTACTTTCTTTGAATACTTCTGACTATACGTGCCGAGTCAGGGATTTACGCGAAATCAAATGTTTTCGTTTGCCGCCGATTAAACTTCTTTTATTCAGCGTCTCATCAAAAATGAACACATTTTTGTAAACTACAAGTCTCATGCGTTTTAGTGCGGAAAAAATAATTTAAAAAATCGTTCGGGAAATGAGTTTAATCCCTGGGTACTTTCTTTGTATAGTTCTGATTATACCTGCCGAGTCAGGGATTTACGGGAAATCGCAGGTTTTCGTTTGCCGCCAATTAAACTTCTTTTATTCAGCGTCTCATCAAATATGAATACATTTTTGTAAACTACAAGTCTCATGCGTTTTAGTGCTGAAAAAATATTTAAAAAATCGTTCGGGAAATGAGTTTACTTCCTGGGTACTTTCTTTGTATACTTTTGACTATACGGGCCGAGTCCGGGATTTACGGGATATTGCGGGTTTTCGTTTGCCGGCAATTAAACTTCTTTTATTCATCGTCTCATCAAAAATGAAAACATTTTTGAAAACTACAAGTCTCATGCGTTATAGTGGTGAAAAAATAATTTAAAAAATCGTTCGGGAAATGAGTTCACTTCCTGGGTACTTTCTTTGTATACTTTTGACCATACGGGCCGAGTCCGGGATTTACGGGAAATCGCAGGTTTTCGTTTACCGGCGATTAAACATCTTTTATTTAGCGTCTCATCAAAACTGAAAACATTTTTGAAAACTACAAGTCTCATGCGTTTTAGTGGTGAAAAACCAATTTTAAAAATCGTTCGGGAAATGAGATTACTCCCTGGGTACTTTCTTTGTATACTTTTGACCATACGGGTTGTGGCCAGGATTTTGGGGAAATCGCGGGTGTTCGTTTGCCGGCGATTAAACTTCTTTTGATCAGCGTCTCATCAAAAATGAAAACATTTTTGAAAACTACAAGTCTCATGCGTTTTAGTGGTGAAAAAATACTATAAAAAATCGTTCGGGAAATTAGTTTACTACCTGGGTACTTTCTTTGTATACTTTTGACTATACGGGCTGAGTCAGGGATTTAGGGGAAATCGCGGGTTTTCGTTTGCCGGCGATTAAACATCTTTTATTCAGCGTCTCATCAAAAATGAAAACATTTTTGAAAACTTCAAGTCTCATGCGATTTTGTGGTGAAATACTAATTTAAAAAATCGTTCGGGAAATGAGTTTACTCCCTAGGTACTTTCTTTGTATACTTTTGACCATACGGGTCGTGTCCGGGACTTAGGGGAAATCACGGGTTTTCGTTTGCCGGCGATTAAACTTCTTTTATTCAGCGTCTCATCAAAAATGAAAACATTTTTGAAAACTAAAAGTCTCATGCGTTTTACTGGTGAAAAATTAATTAAAAAATCGTTCGGGAAATAAGTTTACTCCCTGGGTACTTTCTTTGTATACTTCTGACTACATGGGCCTAGTCAGGGATTTACGGGAAATCGCAGGTTTTCGTTTGCCGCCGATTAAACTTCTTTTATTCAGCGTCTCATCAAAAATGAACACATTTTTGTAAACTACAAGTCTCATGCGTTTTAGTGCTGAAAAAATAATTTAAAAAATCGTTCGGGAAATGAGTTTAATCCCTGGGTACTTTCTTTGAATACTTCTGACTATACGTGCCGAGTCAGGGATTTACGCGAAATCAAGTGTTTTCGTTTGCCGCCGATTAAACTTCTTTTATTCAGCGTCTCATCAAAAATGAACACATTTTTGTAAACTACAAGTCTCATGCGTTTTAGTGCGGAAAAAATAATTTAAAAAATCTTTCGGGAAATGAGTTTAATCCCTGGGTACTTTCTTTGTATACTTCTGACTATACCTGCCGAGTCAGGGATTTACGGGAAATCGCAGGTTTTCGTTTGCCGCCAATTAAACTTCTTTTATTCAGCGTCTCATCAAATATGAATACATTTTTGTAAACTACAAGTCTCATGCGTTTTAGTGCTGAAAAAATATTTAAAAAATCGTTCGGGAAATGAGTTTACTTCCTGGGTACTTTCTTTGTATACTTTTGACTATACGGGCCGAGTCCGGGATTTACGGGATATTGCGGGTTTTCGTTTGCCGGCAATTAAACTTCTTTTATTCATCGTCTCATCAAAAATGAAAACATTTTTGAAAACTACAAGTCTCATGCGTTATAGTGGTGAAAAAATAATTTAAAAAATCGTTCGGGAAATGAGTTCACTTCCTGGGTACTTTCTTTGCATACTTTTGACCATACGGGCCGAGTCCGGGATTTACAGGAAATCGCAGGTTTTCGTTTACCGGCGATTAAACTTCTTTTATTTAGCGTCTCATCAAAACTGAAAACATTTTTGAAAACTACAAGTCTCATGCGTTTTAGTGGTGAAAAACCAATTTTAAAAATCGTTCGGGAAATGAGATTACTCCCTGGGTACTTTCTTTGTATACTTTTGACCATACGGGTTGTGGCCAGGATTTTGGGGAAATCGCGGGTGTTCGTTTGCCGGCGATTAAACTTCTTTTGATCAGCGTCTCATCAAAAATGAAAACATTTTTGAAAACTGCAAGTCTCATGCGTTTTAGTGGTGAAAAAATACTTTAAAAAATCGTTCGGGAAATGAGTTTACTACCTGGGTACTTTCTTTGTATACTTTTGACTATACGGGCTGAGTCAGGAATTTAGGGGAAATCGCGGGTTTTCGTTTGCCGGCGATTAAACTTCCTTTATTCCGCGTCTCATCAAAAATGAAAACATTTTTGAAAACTAAAAGTCTCATGCGTTTTACTGGTGAAAAAATAATTTAAAAAATCTTTCGGGAAATGAGTTTACTCCCTGGGTACTTTCTTTGTATACTTCTGACTATACGGGCCGAGTCAGGAATTTACGGAAAATCGCAGGTTTTCGTTTGCCGCCAATTAAACTTCTTTTATTCAGCGTATCATCAAAAATGTAAACATTTTTAAAAACTACAAGTCTCATGCGTTTTAGTGGTGAAATACTAATTTAAAAAATCGTTCGGGAAATGAGTTTACTCCATGGGTACTTTCTTTGTATACTTTTGACCATACGGGCCGAGTCCGGGATTTACGGGAAATCGCAGGTTTTCGTTTACCGGCGATTAAACTTCTTTTATTTAGCGTCTCATCAAAACTGAAAACATTTTTGAAAACTACAAGTCTCATCCGTTTTAGTGGTGAAAACCTAATTTAAAAAATCGTTCGGGAAATGAGTTTACTTCCTGGGTACTTTCTTTGTATACTTTTGACTATACGGGCCGAGTCCGGGATTTACGGGATATTGCGGGTTTTCGTTTGCCGGCAATTAAACTTCTTTTATTCATCGTCTCATCAAAAATGAAAACATTTTTGAAAACTACAAGTCTCATGCGTTATAGTGGTGAAAAAATAATTTAAAAAATCGTTCGGGAAATGAGTTCACTTCCTGGGTACTTTCTTTGTATACTTTTAACCATACGGGCCGAGTCCGGGATTTACGGGAAATCGCAGGTTTTCGTTTACCGGCGATTAAACTTCTTTTATTTAGCGTCTCATCAAAACTGAAAACATTTTTGAAAACTACAAGTCTCATGCGTTTTAGTGGTGAAAAACCAATTTTAAAAATCGTTCGGGAGATGAGTTTACTCTCTAGGTACTTTCTTTGTATACTTTTGACCATACGGGTCGTGTCCGGGACTTAGGGAAAATCACGGGTTTTCGTTTGCCGGCGATTAAACATCTTTTATTCAGCGTCTCATCAAAAATGAAAACATTTTTGAAAACTTCAAGTCTCATGCGTTTTTGTGGTGAAATACTAATTTAAAAAATCGTTCGGGAAATGAGTTTACTACCTAGGTACTTTCTTTGTATACTTTTGACTATACAGGCTGAGTCAGGGATTTAGGGGAAATCGCGGGTTTTCGTTTGCCGGCGATTAAACATCTTTTATTCAGCGTCTCATCAAAAATGAAAACATTTTTGAAAACTTCAAGTCTCATGCGTTTTTGTGGTGAAATACTAATTTAAAAAATCGTTCGGGAAATGAGTTTACTCTCTAGGTACTTTCTTTGTATACTTTTGACCATACGGGTCGTGTCCGGGACTTAGGGGAAATCACGGGTTTTCGTTTGCCGGCGATTAAACTTCTTTTATTCAGCGTCTCATCAAAAATGAAAACATTTTTGAAAACTAAAAGTCTCATGCGTTTTACTGGTGAAAAATTAATTTAAAAAATCGTTCGGGAAATAAGTTTACTCCTTGGGTACTTTCTTTGTATACTTCTGACTACATGGGCCTAGTCAGGGATTTACGGGAAATCGCAGGTTTTCGTTTGCCGCCGATTAAACTTCTTTTATTCAGCGTCTCATCAAAAATGAACACATTTTTGTAAACTACAAGTCTCATGCGTTTTAGTGCTGAAAAAATAATTTAAAAAATCGTTCGGGAAATGAGTTTAATCCCTGGGTACTTTCTTTGAATACTTCTGACTATACGTGCCGAGTCAGGGATTTACGCCAAATCAAATGTTTTCGTTTGCCGCCGATTAAACTTCTTTTATTCAGCGTCTCATCAAAAATGAACACATTTTTGTAAACTACAAGTCTCATGCGTTTTAGTGCGGAAAAAATAATTTAAAAAATCGTTCGGGAAATGAGTTTAATCCCTGGGTACTTTCTTTGTATACTTCTGACTATACCTGCCGAGTCAGGGATTTACGGGAAATCGCAGGTTTTCGTTTGCCGCCAATTAAACTTCTTTTATTCAGCGTCTCATCAAATATGAATACATTTTTGTAAACTACAAGTCTCATGCGTTTTAGTGCTGAAAAAATATTTAAAAAATCGTTCGGGAAATGAGTTTACATCCTGGGTACTTTCTTTGTATACTTTTGACTATACGGGCCGAGTCCGGGATTTACGGGATATTGCGGGTTTTCGTTTGCCGGCAATTAAACTTCTTTTATTCATCGTCTCATCAAAAATGAAAACATTTTTGAAAACTACAAGTCTCATGCGTTATAGTGGTGAAAAAATAATTTAAAAAATCGTTCGGGAAATGAGTTCACTTCCTGGGTACTTTCTTTGTATACTTTTGACCATACGGGCCGAGTCCGGGATTTACGGGAAATCGCAGGTTTTCGTTTACCGGCGATTAAACTTCTTTTATTTAGCGTCTCATCAAAACTGAAAACATTTTTGAAAACTACAAGTCTCATGCGTTTTAGTGGTGAAAAACCAATTTTAAAAATCGTTCGGGAAATGAGATTACTCCCTGGGTACTTTCTTTGTATACTTTTGACCATACGGGTTGTGGCCAGGATTTTGGGGAAATCGCGGGTGTTCGTTTGCCGGCGATTAAACTTCTTTTGATCAGCGTCTCATCAAAAATGAAAACATTTTTGAAAACTACAAGTCTCATGCGTTTTAGTGGTGAAAAAATACTATAAAAAATCGTTCGGGAAATGAGTTTACTACCTGGGTACTTTCTTTGTATACTTTTGACTATACGGGCTGAGTCAGGGATTTAGGGGAAATCGCGGGTTTTCGTTTGCCGGCGATTAAACATCTTTTATTCAGCGTCTCATCAAAAATGAAAACATTTTTGAAAACTTCAAGTCTCATGCGTTTTTGTGGTGAAATACTAATTTAAAAAATCGTTCGGGAAACGAGTTTACTCCCTAGGTACTTTCTTTGTATACTTTTGACCATACGGGTCGTGTCCGGGACTTAGGGGAAATCACGGGTTTTCGTTTGCCGGCGATTAAACTTCTTTTATTCAGCGTCTCATCAAAAATGAAAACATTTTTGAAAACTAAAAGTCTCATGCGTTTTACTGGTGAAAAATTAATTTAAAAAATCGTTCGGGAAATAAGTTTACTCCCTGGGTACTTTCTTTGTATACTTCTGACTACATGGGCCTAATCAGGGATTTACGGGAAATCGCAGGTTTTCGTTTGCCGCCGATTCAAATTCTTTTATTCAGCGTCTCATCAAAAATGAACACATTTTTGTAAACTACAAGTCTCATGCGTTTTAGTGCTGAAAAAATAATTTAAAAAATCGTTCGGGAAATGAGTTTAATCCCTGGGTACTTTCTTTGAATACTTCTGACTATACGTGCCGAGTCAGGGATTTACGCGAAATCAAATGTTTTCGTTTGCCGCCGATTAAACTTCTTTTATTCAGCGTCTCATCAAAAATGAACACATTTTTGTAAACTACAAGTCTCATGCGTTTTAGTGCGGAAAAAATAATTTAAAAAATCTTTCGGGAAATGAGTTTAATCCCTGGGTACTTTCTTTGTATACTTCTGACTATACCTGCCGAGTCAGGGATTTACGGGAAATCGCAGGTTTTCGTTTGCCGCCAATTAAACTTCTTTTATTCAGCGTCTCATCAAATATGAATACATTTTTGTAAACTACAAGTCTCATGCGTTTTAGTGCTGAAAAAATATTTAAAAAAACGTTCGGGAAATGAGTTTACTTCCTGGGTACTTTCTTTGTATACTTTTGACTATACGGGCCGAGTCCGGGATTTACGGGATATTGCGGGTTTTCGTTTGCCGGCAATTGAACTTCTTTTATTCATCGTCTCATCAAAAATGAAAACATTTTTGAAAACTACAAGTCTCATGCGTTATAGTGGTGAAAAAATAATTTAAAAAATCGTTCGGGAAATGAGTTCACTTCCTGGGTACTTTCTTTGCATACTTTTGACCATACGGGCCGAGTCCGGGATTTACAGGAAATCGCAGGTTTTCGTTTACCGGCGATTAAACTTCTTTTATTTAGCGTCTCATCAAAACTGAAAACATTTTTGAAAACTACAAGTCTCATGCGTTTTATTGGTGAAAAACCAATTTTAAAAATCGTTCGGGAAATGAGATTACTCCCTGTGTACTTTCTTTGTATACTTTTGACCATACGGGTTGTGGCCAGGATTTTGGGAAAATCGCGGGTGTTCGTTTGCCGGCGAATAAACTTCTTTTGATCAGCGTCTCATCAAAAATGAAAACATTTTTGAAAACTGCAAGTCTCATGCGTTTTAGTGGTGAAAAAATACTTCAAAAAATCGTTCGGGAAATAAGTTTACTACCTGGGTACTTTCTTTGTATACTTTTGACTATACGGGCTGGGTCAGGAATTTAGGGGAAATCGCGGGTTTTCGTTTGCCGGCGATTAAACATCTTTTATTCAGCGTCTCATCAAAAATGAAAACATTTTTGAAAACTTCAAGTCTCATGCGTTTTTGTGGTGAAATACTAATTTAAAAAATCGTTCGGGAAATGAGTTTACTCCCTAGGTACTTTCTTTGTATACTTTTGACCATACGGGTCGTGTCCGAGATTTAGGGGAAATTACGGGTTTTCGTTTGCCGGCGATTAAACTTCTTTTATTCAGCGTCTCATCAAAAATGAAAACATTTTTGAAAACTAAAAGTCTCATGCGTTTTACTGGTGAAAAATTAATTTAAAAAATCGTTCGGGAAATAAGTTTACTCCCTGGGTACTTTCTTTGTATACTTCTGACTACATGGGCCTAGTCAGGGATTTACGGGAAATCGCAGGTTTTCGTTTGCCGCCGATTAAACTTCTTTTATTCAGCGTCTCATCAAAAATGAACACATTTTTGTAAACTACAAGTCTCATGCGTTTTAGTGCTGAAAAAATAATTTAAAAAATCGTTCGGGAAATGAGTTTAATCCCTGGGTACTTTTTTTGAATACTTCTGACTATACGTGCCGAGTCAGGGATTTACGCGAAATTAAATGTTTTCGTTTGCCGCCGATTAAACTTCTTTTATTCAGCGTCTCATCAAAAATGAACACATTTTTGTAAACTACAAGTCTCATGCGTTTTAGTGCGGAAAAAATAATTTAAAAAATCGTTCGGGAAATGAGTTTAATCCCTGGGTACTTTCTTTGTATACTTCTGACTATACCTGCCGAGTCAGGGATTTACGGGAAATCGCAGGTTTTCGTTTGCCGCCAATTAAACTTCTTTTATTCAGCGTCTCATCAAATATGAATACATTTTTGTAAACTACAAGTCTCATGCGTTTTAGTGCTTAAAAAAAATATTTAAAAAATCGTTCGGGAAATGAGTTTACTTCCTGGGTACTTTCTTTGTATACTTTTGACCATACGGGCCGAGTCCGGGATTTACGGGAAATCGCGGGTTTTCGTTTGCCGGCGATTAAACTTCTTTTATTTAGCGTCTCATCAAAACTGAAAACATTTTTGAAAACTACAAGTCTCATGCGTTTTAGTGGTGAAAAACCAATTTTAAAAATCGTTCGGGAAATGAGTTTACTCCCTGGGTACTTTCTTTGTATACTTTTGCCCATACGGGTTGTCGCCAGGATTTTGGGGAAATCGCGGGTGTTCGTTTGCCGGCGATTAAACTTCTTTTATTCAGCGTCTCATCAAAAATGAAAACTTTTTTGAAAACTACAACTCTCATGCGTTTTAGTGGTGAAAAAATACTTTAAAAAATCGTTCGGGAAATGAGTTTACTACCTGGGTACTTTCTTTGTATACTTCTGACTATACGGCTGAGTCAGGGATTTAGGGGAAATCGCGGGTTTTCGTTTGTCGGCGATTAAACTTCTTTTATTCAGCGTGTCATAAAAAAAGAAAACATTTTTGAAAACTACAAGTCTCATGCGTTTTAGTGGTGAAATTCTAATTTAAAAAATCGTTCGGGAAATGAGTTTACTCCCTAGGTACTTTCTTTGTATACTTTTGACCATACGGGTCGTGTCCGGGATTTAGGGGAAATCACGGGTTTTCGTTTGCCGGCGATTAAACTTCTTTTATTCAGCGTCTCATCAAAAATGAAAACATTTTTGAAAACTAAAAGTCTCATGCGTTTTACTGGTGAAAAAATAATTTAAAAAATCGTTCGGTAAATGAGTTTACTCCCTGGGTACTTTCTTTGTATACTTCTGACTATACGGGCCGAGTCAGGGATTTACGCGAAATCGCAGGTTTTCGTTTGCCGCCGATTAAACTTCTTTTATTCAGCGTCTCATCAAAAATGAACACATTTTTGTAAACTACAAGTCTCATGCGTTTTAGTGCGGAAAAAATAATTTAAAAAATCGTTCGGGAAATGAGTTTAATCCCTGGGTACTTTCTTTGTATACTTCTGACTATACGGGCAGAGTCAGGGATTTAGGGGAAATCGCGGGTTTTCGTTTGCCGGCGATTAAACTTCTTTTATTCAGCCTCTCATCAAAAATGAAAACTTTTTTGAAAACTACAACTCTCATGCGTTTTAGTGGTGAAAAAATACTTTAAAAAATCGTTCGGGAAATGAGTTTACTACCTGGGTACTTTCTTTGTATACTTTTGACTATACGGCTGAGTCAGGGATTTAGGGGAAATCGCGGGTTTTCGTTTGTCGGCGATTAAACTTCTTTTATTCAGCGTGTCATGAAAAATGAAAACATTTTTGAAAACTACAAGTCTCAATTGTTTTAGTGGTGAAATACTAATTGAAAAAATCGTTCGGGAAATGAGTTTACTCCCTAGGTACTTTCTTTGTATACTTTTGACCATACGGGTCGTGTCCGGGATTTAGGGGAAATCACGGGTTTTCGTTTGCCGGCGATTAAACTTCTTTTATTCAGCGTCTCATCAAAAATGAAAACATTTTTGAAAACTAAAAGTCTCATGCGCTTTACTGGTGAAAAAATAATTTAAAAAATCGTTCGGTAAATGAGTTTACTCCCTGGGTACTTTCTTTGTATACTTCTGACTATACGGGCCGAGGCAGGGATATACGCGAAATCGCAGGTTTTCGTTTGCCGCCGATTAAACTTCTTTTATTCAGCGTCTCATCAAAAATGAACACATTTTTGTAAACTACAAGTCTCATGCGTTTTAGTGCGGAAAAAATAATTTAAAAAATCGTTCGGGAAATGAGTTTAATCCCTGGGTACTTTCTTTGTATACTTCTGACTATACGGCTGAGTCAGGGATTTAGGGGAAATCGCGGGTTTTCGTTTGTCGGCGATTAAACTTCTTTTATTCAGCGTGTCATGAAAAATGAAAACATTTTTAAAAACTACAAGTCTCAATCGTTTTAGTGGTGAAATACTAATTGAAAAAATCGTTCGGGAAATGAGTTTACTCCCTAGGTACTTTCTTTGTATACTTTTGACCATACGGGTCGTGTCCGGGATTTAGGGGAAATCACGGGTTTTCGTTTGCCGGCGATTAAACTTCTTTTATTCAGCGTCTCATCAAAAATGAAAACATTTTTGAAAACTAAAAGTCTCATGCGCTTTACTGGTGAAAAAATAATTTAAAAAATCGTTCGGTAAATGAGTTTACTCCCTGGGTACTTTCTTTGTATACTTCTGACTATACGGGCCGAGGCAGGGATTTACGCGAAATCGCAGGTTTTCGTTTGCCGCCGATTAAACTTCTTTTATTCAGCGTCTCATCAAAAATGAACACATTTTTGTAAACTACAAGTCTCATGCGTTTTAGTGCGGAAAAAATAATTTAAAAAATCGTTCGGGAAATGAGTTTAATCCCTGGGTACTTTCTTTGTATACTTCTGACTATACGGGCAGAGTCAGGGATTTAGGGGAAATCGCGGGTTTTCGTTTGCCGGCGATTAAACTTCTTATTTTCAGCGTCTCATCAAAAATGAAAACATTTTTGAAAACTACAAGTGTCATGCGTTTTAGTGGTGAAAAAATAATTTAAAAAATCGTTCGGAAATGAGTTTACTCCCTGGGTACTTTCTTTGTATACTTTTGACTATACGGGCCGAGTCCGGAATTACTGGAAATCGCGGGTTTTCGTTTGCCGGCGATTAAACTTCTTTTATTCAGCGTCTCATCAAAACTCAAAACATTTTTGAAAACTACATGTCTCCTGCGTTTTAGTGCTGAAAAAATAATTTAAAAAATCGTTCGGGAAATGAGTTTACTCCCTGGGTACTTTCTTTGTATACTTTTGACTATATGCGCCGAGTCCGGGATTTACGGGAAATCGCGGGTTTTCTTTTGCCCGCGATTAAACTTCTTTTATTCAGCGTCTCATCAAAAATGAAAACATTTTTTTAAACTACAAGACTCATGCGTTTTATTGGTGAAAAATTAATTTAAAAAATCGTGCGGGAAATGAGTTTACTCCCTGGGTACTTTCCTTGTATACTTTTGACCATACGGTTCGTGTCCGGGATTTAGGCGAAATCGCGGGTTTTCGTTTGCCGACGATTAAACTCCTTTTATTCAGCGTTTCATCAAAAATGAAAACATTTTTGAACACTACAAGTCTCATGCGTTTTAGTGGTGAAAAAATAATTTAAAAAATCGTTCGGAAATGAGTTTACTCCCTGGGTACTTTCTTTGTATTTTTTTGACTATACGGTTCGTGTCCGGGATTTAGGGGAAATCGCGGGTTTTCGTTTGCCGACGATTAAACTCCTTTTATTCAGCGTCTCATCAAAAATGAAAACATTTTTGAACACTACAAGTCTCATGGGTTTTAGTGGTGAAAAAATAATTTAAAAATCGTTCGGGAAATGAGTTTACTCCCTGGGTACTTTCCTTGTATACTTTTGACCATACGGTTCGTGTCCGGGATTTAGGGGAAATCGCGGGTTTTCGTTTGCCGACGATTAAACTCCTTTTATTCAGCGTCTCATCAAAAAAGAAAACATTTTTGAACACTACAAGTCTCATGCGTTTTACTGGTGAAAAAATAATTTAAAAAATCGTTCGGGAAATGAGTTTAATCCCTGGGTACTTTCTTTGTATACTTTTGACTCTATGCACCGAGTCCGGGATTTACGGGAAATCGCGGGTTTTTGTTTGCCGGCGATTAAACTTCTTTTATTCAGCGTCTCATCAAAAATGAAAACATTTTTAAAAACTACAAGACTCATGCGTTTTAGTGGTGAAAAATTAATTTAAAAAATCGTGCGGCAAATGAGTTTACTCCCTGGGTACTTTCTTTATATACATTCGACTATACTGGCCAAGCCCGGGATTTACGGGAAACAGCGGGTTTTCGTTTGCCGGCAATTAAACTCCTTTTATTCAGCGTCTCATCAAAAATGAAAACTTTTTTGAAAACTACAACTCTCATGCGTTTTAGTGGTGAAAAAATACTTTAAAAAATCGTTCGGGAAATGAGTTTACTACCTGGGTACTTTCTTTGTATACTTCTGACTATACGGCTGAGTCAGGGATTTAGGGGAAATCGCGGGTTTTCGTTTGTCGGCGATTAAACTTCTTTTATTCAGCGTGTCATAAAAAAAGAAAACATTTTTGAAAACTACAAGTCTAATGCGTTTTAGTGGTGAAATTCTAATTTAAAAAATCGTTCGGGAAATGAGTTTACTCCCTAGGTACTTTCTTTGTATACTTTTGACCATACGGGTCGTGTCCGGGATTTAGGGGAAATCACGGGTTTTCGTTTGCCGGCGATTAAACTTCTTTTATTCAGCGTCAAATCAAAAATGAAAACATTTTTGAAAACTAAAAGTCTCATGCGTTTTACTGGTGAAAAAATAATTTAAAAAATCGTTCGGTAAATGAGTTTACTCCCTGGGTACTTTCTTTGTATACTTCTGACTATACGGGCCGAGTCAGGGATTTACGCGAAATCGCAGGTTTTCGTTTGCCGCCGATTAAACTTCTTTTATTCAGCGTCTCATCAAAAATGAACACATTTTTGTAAACTACAAGTCTCATGCGTTTTAGTGCGGAAAAAATAATTTAAAAAATCGTTCGGGAAATGAGTTTAATCCCTGGGTACTTTCTTTGTATACTTCTGACTATACGGGCAGAGTCAGGGATTTAGGGGAAATCGCGGGTTTTCGTTTGCCGGCGATTAAACTTCTTATTTTCAGCGTCTCATCAAAAATGAAAACATTTTTGAAAACTACAAGTGTCATGCGTTTTAGTGGTGAAAAAATAATTTAAAAAATCGTTCGGAAATGAGTTTACTCCCTGGGTACTTTCTTTGTATACTTTTGACTATACGGGCCGAGTCCGAGATTTACTGGAAATCGCGGGTTTTCGTTTGCCGGCGATTAAACTTCTTTTATTCAGCCTCTCATCAAAAATGAAAACTTTTTTGAAAACTACAACTCTCATGCGTTTTAGTGGTGAAAAAATACTTTAAAAAATCGTTCGGGAAATGAGTTTACTACCTGGGTACTTTCTTTGTATACTTTTGACTATACGGCTGAGTCAGGGATTTAGGGGAAATCGCGGGTTTTCGTTTGTCGGCGATTAAACTTCTTTTATTCAGCGTGTCATGAAAAATGAAAACATTTTTGAAAACTACAAGTCTCCATTGTTTTAGTGGTGAAATACTAATTGAAAAA
This sequence comes from Hydractinia symbiolongicarpus, assembly GCF_029227915.1. NCBI lineage: Eukaryota > Metazoa > Cnidaria > Hydrozoa > Anthoathecata > Hydractiniidae > Hydractinia > Hydractinia symbiolongicarpus. The sequence continues at coordinate 32,442,807 of NC_079877.1, forward strand.
ATCGTTCGGGAAATGAGTTTACTCCCTAGGTACTTTCTTTGTATACTTTTGACCATACGGGTCGTGTCCGGGATTTAGGGGAAATCACGGGTTTTCGTTTGCCGGCGATTAAACTTCTTTTATTCAGCGTCTCATCAAAAATGAAAACATTTTTGAAAACTAAAAGTCTCATGCGCTTTACTGGTGAAAAAATAATTTAAAAAATCGTTCGGTAAATGAGTTTACTCCCTGGGTACTTTCTTTGTATACTTCTGACTATACGGGCCGAGGCAGGGATTTACGCGAAATCGCAGGTTTTCGTTTGCCGCCGATTAAACTTCTTTTATTCAGCGTCTCATCAAAAATGAACACATTTTTGTAAACTACAAGTCTCATGCGTTTTAGTGCGGAAAAAATAATTTAAAAAATCGTTCGGGAAATGAGTTTAATCCCTGGGTACTTTCTTTGTATACTTCTGACTATACGGCTGAGTCAGGGATTTAGGGGAAATCGCGGGTTTTCGTTTGTCGGCGATTAAACTTCTTTTATTCAGCGTGTCATGAAAAACGAAAACATTTTTGAAAACTACAAGTCTCAATCGTTTTAGTGGTGAAATACTAATTGAAAAAATCGTTCGGGAAATGAGTTTACTCCCTAGGTACTTTCTTTGTATACTTTTGACCATACGGGTCGTGTCCGGGATTTAGGGGAAATCACGGGTTTTCGTTTGCCGGCGATTAAACTTCTTTTATTCAGCGTCTCATCAAAAATGAAAACATTTTTGAAAACTAAAAGTCTCATGCGCTTTACTGGTGAAAAAATAATTTAAAAAATCGTTCGGTAAATGAGTTTACTCCCTGGGTACTTTCTTTGTATACTTCTGACTATACGGGCCGAGGCAGGGATTTACGCGAAATCGCAGGTTTGCGTTTGCCGCCGATTAAACTTCTTTTATTCAGCGTCTCATCAAAAATGAACACATTTTTGTAAACTACAAGTCTCATGCGTTTTAGTGCGGAAAAAATAATTTAAAAAATCGTTCGGGAAATGAGTTTAATCCCTGGGTACTTTCTTTGTATACTTCTGACTATACGGGCAGAGTCAGGGATTTAGGGGAAATCGCGGGTTTTCGTTTGCCGGCGATTAAACTTCTTATTTTCAGCGTCTCATCAAAAATGAAAACATTTTTGAAAACTACAAGTGTCATGCGTTTTAGTGGTGAAAAAATAATTTAAAAAATCGTTCGGAAATGAGTTTACTCCCTGGGTACTTTCTTTGTATACTTTTGACTATACGGGCCGAGTCCGAGATTTACTGGAAATCGCGGGTTTTCGTTTGCCGGCGATTAAACTTCTTTTATTCAGCCTCTCATCAAAAATGAAAACTTTTTTGAAAACTACAACTCTCATGCGTTTTAGTGGTGAAAAAATACTTTAAAAAATCGTTCGGGAAATGAGTTTACTACCTGGGTACTTTCTTTCTATACTTTTGACTATACGGCTGAGTCAGGGATTTAGGGGAAATCGCGGGTTTTCGTTTGTCGGCGATTAAACTTCTTTTATTCAGCGTGTCATGAAAAATGAAAACATTTTTGAAAACTACAAGTCTCCATTGTTTTAGTGGTGAAATACTAATTGAAAAAATCGTTCGGGAAATGAGTTTACTCCCTAGGTACTTTCTTTGTATACTTTTGACCATACGGGTCGTGTCCGGGATTTAGGGGAAATCACGGGTTTTCGTTTGCCGGCGATTAAACTTCTTTTATTCAGCGTCTCATCAAAAATGAAAACATTTTTGAAAACTAAAAGTCTCATGCGCTTTACTGGTGAAAAAATAGTTTAAAAAATCGTTCGGTAAATGAGTTTACTCCCTGGGTACTTTCTTTGTATACTTCTGACTATACGGGCCGAGGCAGGGATTTACGCGAAATCGCAGGTTTTCGTTTGCCGCCGATTAAACTTCTTTTATTCAGCGTCTCATCAAAAATGAACACATTTTTGTAAACTACAAGTCTCATGCGTTTTAGTGCGGAAAAAATAATTTAAAAAATCGTTCGGGAAATGAGTTTAATCCCTGGGTACTTTCTTTGTATACTTCTGACTATACGGCTGAGTCAGGGATTTAGGGGAAATCGCGGGTTTTCGTTTGTCGGCGATTAAACTTCTTTTATTCAGCGTGTCATGAAAAACGAAAACATTTTTGAAAACTACAAGTCTCAATCGTTTTAGTGGTGAAATACTAATTGAAAAAATCGTTCGGGAAATGAGTTTACTCCCTAGGTACTTTCTTTGTATACTTTCGACCATACGGGTCGTGTCCGGGATTTAGGGGAAATCACGGGTTTTCGTTTGCCGGCGATTAAACTTCTTTTATTCAGCGTCTCATCAAAAATGAAAACATTTTTGAAAACTAAAAGTCTCATGCGCTTTACTGGTGAAAAAATAATTTAAAAAATCGTTCGGTAAATGAGTTTACTCCCTGGGTACTTTCTTTGTATACTTCTGACTATACGGGCCGAGGCAGGGATTTACGCGAAATCGCAGGTTTGCGTTTGCCGCCGATTAAACTTCTTTTATTCAGCGTCTCATCAAAAATGAACACATTTTTGTAAACTACAAGTCTCATGCGTTTTAGTGCGGAAAAAATAATTTAAAAAATCGTTCGGGAAATGAGTTTAATCCCTGGGTACTTTCTTTGTATACTTCTGACTATACGGGCAGAGTCAGGGATTTAGGGGAAATCGCGGGTTTTCGTTTGCCGGCGATTAAACTTCTTATTTTCAGCGTCTCATCAAAAATGAAAACATTTTTGAAAACTACAAGTGTCATGCGTTTTAGTGGTGAAAAAATAATTTAAAAAATCGTTCGGAAATGAGTTTACTCCCTGGGTACTTTCTTTGTATACTTTTGACTATACGGGCCGAGTCCGGAATTACTGGAAATCGCGGGTTTTCGTTTGCCGGCGATTAAACTTCTTTTATTCAGCGTCTCATCAAAACTCAAAACATTTTTGAAAACTACATGTCTCCTGCGTTTTAGTGCTGAAAAAATAATTTAAAAAATCGTTCGGGAAATGAGTTTACTCCCTGGGTACTTTCTTTGTATACTTTTGACTATATGCGCCGAGTCCGGGATTTACGGGAAATCGCGGGTTTTCTTTTGCCCGCGATTAAACTTCTTTTACTCAGCGTCTCATCAAAAATGAAAACATTTTTTTAAACTACAAGACTCATGCGTTTTATTGGTGAAAAATTAATTTAAAAAATCGTGCGGGAAATGAGTTTACTCCCTGGGTACTTTCCTTGTATACTTTTGACCATACGGTTCGTGTCCGGGATTTAGGCGAAATCGCGGGTTTTCGTTTGCCGACGATTAAACTCCTTTTATTCAGCGTTTCATCAAAAATGAAAACATTTTTGAACACTACAAGTCTCATGCGTTTTAGTGGTGAAAAAATAATTTAAAAAATCGTTCGGAAATGAGTTTACTCCCTGGGTACTTTCTTTGTATTTTTTTGACTATACGGTTCGTGTCCGGGATTTAGGGGAAATCGCGGGTTTTCGTTTGCCGACGATTAAACTCCTTTTATTCAGCGTCTCATCAAAAATAAAAACATTTTTGAACACTACAAGTCTCATGGGTTTTAGTGGTGAAAAAATAATTTAAAAATCGTTCGGGAAATGAGTTTACTCCCTGGGTACTTTCCTTGTATACTTTTGACCATACGGTTCGTGTCCGGGATTTAGGGGAAATCGCGGGTTTTCGTTTGCCGACGATTAAACTCCTTTTATTCAGCGTCTCATCAAAAAAGAAAACATTTTTGAACACTACAAGTCTCATGCGTTTTACTGGTGAAAAAATAATTTAAAAAATCGTTCGGGAAATGAGTTTAATCCCTGGGTACTTTCTTTGTATACTTTTGACTCTATGCACCGAGTCCGGGATTTACGGGAAATCGCGGGTTTTTGTTTGCCGGCGATTAAACTTCTTTTATTCAGCGTCTCATCAAAAATGAAAACATTTTTAAAAACTACAAGACTCATGCGTTTTAGTGGTGAAAAATTAATTTAAAAAATCGTGCGGCAAATGAGTTTACTCCCTGGGTACTTTCTTTATATACATTCGACTATACTGGCCAAACCCGGGATTTACGGGAAACAGCGGGTTTTCGTTTGCCGGCGATTAAACTCCTTTTATTCAGCGTCTCATCAAAAATGAAAACATTTTTGAAAACTACAAGTCTCATGCGTTTTAGTGGTGAAAAAATAATTTGAAAAATCGTTCGGGAAATGAATTTACTTCCTGGGTACTTTCTTTGTATACTTTTGACCATACGGGCCGGGTCCGGGATTTACGGGAAATCGCGGGTTTTCGTTTGCCGGGGATTAAACTTCTTTTATTTAGCGTCTCATCAAAACTGAAAACATTTTTGAAAACAACAAGTCTCATGCGTTTTAGTGGTGAAAAACCAATTTTAAAAATCGTTCGGGAAATGAGTTTACTCCCTGGGTACTTTCTTTGTATACTTTTGACCATACGGGTTGTTGCCAGGATTTTGGGGAAATCGCGGGTGTTCGTTTGCCGGCGTTTAAACTTCTTTTATTCAGCGTCTCATCAAAAATGAAAACATTTTTGAAAACTACAAGTTTCATGCGTTTTAGTGGTGAAAAAATAATTTAAAAAATCGTTCGGGAAATGAGTTTACTACCTGGGTATTTTCTTTGTATACATTTGACTATACGGGCTGAGTCAGGGATTTAGGGGAAATCGCGGGTTTTCATTTGCCGGCGATTAAACTTCTTTTATTCAGCGTCTCATCAAAAATGAAAATATTTTTGAAAACTAAAAGTCTCATGCGTTTTACTGGTGAAAAAATAATTTAAAAAATCGTTCGAGAAATGAGTTTACTCCCTGGGTACTTTCTTTGTATGCTTCTGACTATACGGGCCGAGTCAGGGATTTACGGGAAATCGCAGGTTTTCGTTTGCCGCCGATTAAACTTCTTTTATTCAGCGTCTCATCAAAAAGGAAAACATTTTTAAAAACTACAAGTCTCATGCGTTTTAGTGGTGAAAAAATAATTTAAAAAATCGGTCGGGAAATGAGTTTACTACCTGGGTACTTTCTTTGTATACTTTTGACTATACGGGCTGAGTCAGGGATTTAGGGGAAATCGCGGGTTTTCGTTTGCCGGAGATTAAACTTCTTTTATTCAGCGTCTCATCAAAAATGAAAACATTATTAAAAACTACAAATCTTATGCGTTTTATTGCTGAAAAAATAATTTAAAAAATCGTTCGGGAAATGAGTTTAATCCCTGGGTACTTTCTTTGTATACTTCTGACTATACGGGCTGAGTCAGGGATTTAGGGGAAATCGCGGGTTTTCGTTTGCCGGCGATTAAACTTCTTTTATTCAGCGTCTCATCAAAAATGAAAACATTTTTGAAAACTACAAGTCTCATGCGTTTTAGTGGTGAAAAAATAATTTAAAAAATCGTTCGGGAAACGAGTTTACTCCCTGGGTACTTTCTTTGTATATTTTTGACTATACGGGCCGAGTCCGGGATTTACTGGAAATCGCGGGTTTTCGTTTGCCGGCGACTAAACTTCTTTTATTCAGCGTCTCATCAAAACTGAAAACATTTTTGAAAACTACATGTCTCCTGCGTTTTATTGCTGAAAAAGTAATTTAAAAAATCGTTCAGGAAATGAGTTTACTCCCTGGGTACTTTCTTTGTATACTTTTGACTATATGCGCCGAGTTCGGGATTTACGGGAAATCGCGGGTTTTCGTTTGACGGCGATTAAACTTCTTTTATTCAGCGTCTCATCAAAAATGAACACATTTTTAAAAACTACAAGACTCATGGGTTTTAGTGGTGAAAAAATAATTTAAAAAATCCTTCGGGAAATGAGTTTACTCCCTGGGTACTTTCTTTGTATACTTTTGACTATACGGGTCGTGGCCAGGATTTTGGGGAAATCGCGGGTTTTCGTTTGCCGGCGATTAAACTTCTTTTATTCAGCGTCTCATCAAAAATAAAAACATTTTTGAAAACTACAAGTCTCATGCGTTTTAGTGGTGAAAAACTAATTTAAGAAATCGTTCGGGAAATGAGTTTACTCCCTGGGTACTTTCCTTGTATACTTTTGACCATACGGTTCGTGTCCGGGATTTAGGGGAAATCGCGGGTTTTCGTTTGCCGACGATTAAACTTCTTTTATTCAGTGTCTCATCAAAAATGAAAATATTTTTGAAAACTAAAAGTCTCATGCGTTTTACTGGTGAAAAAATAATTTAAAAAATCGTTCGGGAAATGAGTTTACTCCCTGGGTACTTTCTTTGTATACTTCTGACTATACGGGCCGAGTCAGGGATTTACGGTAAATCGCAGGTTTTCGTTTGCCGCCGATTAAACTTCTTTTATTCAGCGTCTCATCAAAAATGAACACATTTTTGTAAACTACAATTCTCAAGAGTTTTAGTGCTGAAAAAATACTTTAAAAAATCGTTCGGGAAATGAGTTTAATCCCTGAGTACTTTCTTTGTATACTTCTGACTATACGGGCTGAGTCAGGGATTTAAGGGAATTCGCGGGTTTTCGTTTGCCGGCGATTAAACTTCTTTTATTCAGCGTCTCATCAAAAATGAACACATTTTTGTAAACTACAATTCTCAAGAGTTTTAGTGCTAAAAAAATAATTTAAAAAATCGTTCGGGAAATGAGTTTACTCCCTGGGTACTTTCTTTGTATACTTCTGACTATACGGGCCGAGTCAGGGATTTACGGTAAATCGCAGGTTTTCGTTTGCCGCCGATTAAACTTCTTTTATTCAGCGTCTCATCAAAAATGAACACATTTTTGTAAACTACAATTCTCAAGAGTTTTAGTGCTGAAAAAATACTTTAAAAAATCGTTCGGGAAATGAGTTTAATCCCTGAGTACTTTCTTTGTATACTTCTGACTATACGGGCTGAGTCAGGGATTTAAGGGAATTCGCGGGTTTTCGTTTGCCGGCGATTAAACTTCTTTTATTCAGCGTCTCATCAAAAATGAACACATTTTTGTAAACTACAATTCTCAAGAGTTTTAGTGCTGAAAAAATAATTTAAAAAATCGTTCGGGAAATGAGTTTAATCCCTGGGTACTTTCTTTGTATACTTCTGACTATACGGGCTGAGTCAGGGAATTAGGGGAATTCGCGGGTTTTCGTTTGCCGTCGATTAAACTTCTTTTATTCAGCGTCTCATCAAAAATGAAATAATTTTTGAAAACTACAAGTCTCATGCGTTTTAGTGGTGAAAAAATAATTTAAAAAAACGTTCGGGAAATGAGTTTACTCCCTGGGTACTTTCTTTATATACATTCGACTATACTGGCTAAGCCCGGGATTTACGGGAAATCGCGGGATTTCGTTTGCCGGCGATTAAACTCCTTTTATTCAGCGTTTCATCAAAAATGAAAACATTTTTGAACACTACAAGTCTCATGGGTTTTAGTGGTGAAATATAATTTAAAAAATCCTTCGGGAAATGAGTTTACTCCCTGGGTACTTTCTTTGTATACTTTTGACTATACGGGTCGTGGCCAGGATTTTGGGGAAATCGCGGGTTTTCGTTTGCCGGCGATTAAACTTCTTTTATTCAGTGTCTCATCAAAAATAAAAACATTTTTGAAAACTACAAGTCTCATGCGTTTTAGTGGTGAAAAACTAATTTAAAAAATCGTTCGGGAAATGAGTTTACTCCCTGGGTACTTTCCTTGTATACTTTTGACCATACGGTTCGTGTCCGGGATTTAGGGGAAATCGCGGGTTTTCGTTTGCCGACGATTAAACTTCTTTTATTCAGTGTCTCATCAAAAATGAAAATATTTTTGAAAACTAAAAGTCTCATGCGTTTTACTGGTGAAAAAATAATTTAAAAAATCGTTCAGGAAATGAGTTTACTCCCTGGGTACTTTCTTTGTATACTTCTGACTATACGGGCCGAGTCAGGGATTTACGGTAAATCGCAGGTTTTCGTTTGCCGCCGATTAAACTTCTTTTATTCAGCGTCTCATCAAAAATGAACACATTTTTGTAAACTACAATTCTCAAGAGTTTTAGTGCTGAAAAAATAATTTAAAAAATCGTTCGGGTAATGAGTTTAATCCCTGGGTACTTTCTTTGTATACTTCTGACTATACGGGCTGAGTCAGGGATTTAGGGGAATTCGCGGGTTTTCGTTTGCCGGCGATTAAACTTCTTTTATTCAGCGTCTCATCAAAAATGAACACATTTTTGTAAACTACAATTCTCAAGAGTTTTAGTGCTGAAAAAATAATTCAAAAAATCGTTCGGGTAATGAGTTTAATCCCTGGGTACTTTCTTTGTATACTTCTGACTATACGGGCTGAGTCAGGGATTTAGGGGAATTCGCGGGTTTTCGTTTGCCGGCGATTAAACTTCTTTTATTCAGCGTCTCATCAAAAATGAACACATTTTTGTAAACTACAATTCTCAAGAGTTTTAGTGCTGAAAAAAAAATTTAAAAAATCGTTCGGGAAATGAGTTTACTCCCTGGGTACTTTCCTTGTATACTTTTGACCATACGGTTCGTGTCCGGGATTTAGGGGAAATCGCGGGTTTTCGTTTGCCGACGATTAAACTTCTTTTATTCAGTGTCTCATCAAAAATGAAAATATTTTTGAAAACTAAAAGTCTCATGCGTTTTACTGGTGAAAAAATAATATAAAAAATCGTTCAGGAAATGAGTTTACTCCCTGGGTACTTTCTTTGTATACTTCTGACTATACGGGCCGAGTCAGGGATTTAGGGGAAATCGCGGGTTTTCGTTTGCCGGCGATTAAACTTCTTTTATTCAGCGTCTCATCAAAAATGAAAACATTTTTGAAAACTACAATTCTCATGCGTTTTAGTGGTGAAAAAATAATTTAAAAAATCGTTCGGGAAACGAGTTTACTCCCTGGGTACTTTCTTTGTATATTTTTGACTATACGGGCCGAGTCCGGGATTTACTGGAAATCGCGGGTTTTCGTTTGCCGGCGATTAAACTTCTTTTATTCAGCGTCTCATCAAAACTAAAAACATTTTTGAAAACTACATGTCTCCTGCGTTTTAGTGCTGAGAAAATAATTTAAAAAATCGTTCAGGAAATGAGTTTACTCCCTGGGTACTTTCTTTGTATACTTTTGACTATATGCGCCGAGTCCGGGATTTACGGGAAATCGCGGGTTTTCGTTTGACGGCGATTAAACTTCTTTTATTCAGTGTCTCATCAAAAATGAAAATATTTTTGAAAACTAAAAGTCTCATGCGTTTTACTGGTGAAAAAATAATTTAAAAAATCGTTCAGGAAATGAGTTTACTCCCTGGGTACCTTCTTTGTATACTTCTGACTATACGGGCCGAGTCAGGGATTTACGGTAAATCGCAGGTTTTCGTTTGCCGCCGATTAAACTTCTTTTATTCAGTGTCTCATCAAAAATGAAAATATTTTTGAAAACTAAAAGTCTCATGCGTTTTACTGGTGAAAAAATAATATAAAAAATCGTTCAGGAAATGAGTTTACTCCCTGGGTACTTTCTTTGTATACTTCTGACTATACGGGCCGAGTCAGGGATTTAGGGGAAATCGCGGGTTTTCGTTTGCCGGCGATTAAACTTCTTTTATTCAGCGTCTCATCAAAAATGAAAACATTTTTGAAAACTACAATTCTCATGCGTTTTAGTGGTGAAAAACTAATTTAAAAAATCGTTCGGGAAACGAGTTTACTCCATGGGTACTTTCTTTGTATATTTTTGACTATACGGGCTGAGTCAGGGATTTAGGGGAATTCGCGGGTTTTCGTTTGCCGGCGATTAAACTTCTTTTATTCAGCGTCTCATCAAAAATTAACACATTTTTGTAAACTACAATTCTCAAGAGTTTTAGTGCTGAAAAAATAATTTAAAAAATCGTTCGGGTAATGAGTTTAATCCCTGGGTACTTTCTTTGTATACTTCTGACTATACGGGCTGAGTCAGGGATTTAGGGGAATTCGCGGGTTTTCGTTTGCCGGCGATTAAACTTCTTTTATTCAGCGTCTCATCAAAATTGAACACATTTTTGTAAACTACAATTCTCAAGAGTTTTAGTGCTGAAAAAATAATTTAAAAAATCGTTCGGGAAATGAGTTTACTCCCTGGGTACTTTCCTTGTATACTTTTGACCATACGGTTCGTGTCCGGGATTTAGGGGAAATCGCGGGTTTTCGTTTGCCGACGATTAAACTTCTTTTATTCAGTGTCTCATCAAAAATGAAAATATTTTTGAAAACTAAAAGTCTCATGCGTTTTACTGGTGAAAAAATAATTTAAAAAATCGTTCGGGAAATGAGTTTACTCCCTGGGTACTTTCTTTGTATACTTCTGACTATACGGGCCGAGTCAGGGATTTACGGGAAATCGCGGGTTTTCGTTTGACGGCGATTAAACTTCTTTTATTCAGCGTCTCATCAAAAATGAACACATTTTTGTAAACTACAATTCTCAAGAGTTTTAGTGCTGAAAAAATACTTTAAAAAATCGTTCGGGAAATGAGTTTAATCCCTGAGTACTTTCTTTGTATACTTCTGACTATACGGGCTGAGTCAGGGATTTAAGGGAATTTGCGGGTTTTCGTTTGCCGGCGATTAAACTTCTTTTATTCAGCGTCTCATCAAAAATGAACACATTTTTGTAAACTACAATTCTCAAGAGTTTTAGTGCTGAAAAAATAATTTAAAAAATCGTTCGGGAAATGAGTTTAATCCCTGGGTACTTTCTTTGTATACTTCTGACTATACGGGCTGAGTCAGGGAATTAGGGGAATTCGCGGGTTTTCGTTTGCCGTCGATTAAACTTCTTTTATTCAGCGTCTCATCAAAAATGAAATAATTTTTGAAAACTACAAGTCTCATGCGTTTTAGTGGTGAAAAAATAATTTAAAAAAACGTTCGGGAAATGAGTTTACTCCCTGGGTACTTTCTTTATATACATTCGACTATACTGGCTAAGCCCGGGATTTACGGGAAATCGCGGGATTTCGTTTGCCGGCGATTAAACTCCTTTTATTCAGCGTTTCATCAAAAATGAAAACATTTTTGAACACTACAAGTCTCATGGGTTTTAGTGGTGAAATATAATTTAAAAAATCCTTCGGGAAATGAGTTTACTCCCTGGGTACTTTCTTTGTATACTTTTGACTATACGGGTCGTGGCCAGGATTTTGGGGAAATCGCGGGTTTTCGTTTGACGGCGATTAAACTTCTTTTATTCAGTGTCTCATCAAAAATGAAAATATTTTTGAAAACTAAAAGTCTCATGCGTTTTACTGGTGAAAAAATAATTTAAAAAATCGTTCAGGAAATGAGTTTACTCCCTGGGTACCTTCTTTGTATACTTCTGACTATACGGGCCGAGTCAGGGATTTACGGTAAATCGCAGGTTTTCGTTTGCCGCCGATTAAACTTCTTTTATTCAGTGTCTCATCAAAAATGAAAATATTTTTGAAAACTAAAAGTCTCATGCGTTTTACTGGTGAAAAAATAATATAAAAAATCGTTCAGGAAATGAGTTTACTCCCTGGGTACTTTCTTTGTATACTTCTGACTATACGGGCCGAGTCAGGGATTTAGGGGAAATCGCGGGTTTTCGTTTGCCGGCGATTAAACTTCTTTTATTCAGCGTCTCATCAAAAATGAAAACATTTTTGAAAACTACAATTCTCATGCGTTTTAGTGGTGAAAAACTAATTTAAAAAATCGTTCGGGAAACGAGTTTACTCCCTGGGTACTTTCTTTGTATATTTTTGACTATACGGGCTGAGTCAGGGATTTAGGGGAATTCGCGGGTTTTCGTTTGCCGGCGATTAAACTTCTTTTATTCAGCGTCTCATCAAAAATTAACACATTTTTGTAAACTACAATTCTCAAGAGTTTTAGTGCTGAAAAAATAATTTAAAAAATCGTTCGGGTAATGAGTTTAATCCCTGGGTACTTTCTTTGTATACTTCTGACTATACGGGCTGAGTCAGGGATTTAGGGGAATTCGCGGGTTTTCGTTTGCCGGCGATTAAACTTCTTTTATTCAGCGTCTCATCAAAATTGAACACATTTTTGTAAACTACAATTCTCAAGAGTTTTAGTGCTGAAAAAATAATTTAAAAAATCGTTCGGGAAATGAGTTTACTCCCTGGGTACTTTCCTTGTATACTTTTGACCATACGGTTCGTGTCCGGGATTTAGGGGAAATCGCGGGTTTTCGTTTGCCGACGATTAAACTTCTTTTATTCAGTGTCTCATCAAAAATGAAAATATTTTTGAAAACTAAAAGTCTCATGCGTTTTACTGGTGAAAAAATAATTTAAAAAATCGTTCGGGAAATGAGTTTACTCCCTGGGTACTTTCTTTGTATACTTCTGACTATACGGGCCGAGTCAGGGATTTACGGGAAATCGCGGGTTTTCGTTTGACGGCGATTAAACTTCTTTTATTCAGCGTCTCATCAAAAATGAACACATTTTTGTAAACTACAATTCTCAAGAGTTTTAGTGCTGAAAAAATACTTTAAAAAATCGTTCGGGAAATGAGTTTAATCCCTGAGTACTTTCTTTGTATACTTCTGACTATACGGGCTGAGTCAGGGATTTAAGGGAATTTGCGGGTTTTCGTTTGCCGGCGATTAAACTTCTTTTATTCAGCGTCTCATCAAAAATGAACACATTTTTGTAAACTACAATTCTCAAGAGTTTTAGTGCTGAAAAAATAATTTAAAAAATCGTTCGGGAAATGAGTTTAATCCCTGGGTACTTTCTTTGTATACTTCTGACTATACGGGCTGAGTCAGGGAATTAGGGGAATTCGCGGGTTTTCGTTTGCCGTCGATTAAACTTCTTTTATTCAGCGTCTCATCAAAAATGAAATAATTTTTGAAAACTACAAGTCTCATGCGTTTTAGTGGTGAAAAAATAATTTAAAAAAACGTTCGGGAAATGAGTTTACTCCCTGGGTACTTTCTTTATATACATTCGACTATACTGGCTAAGCCCGGGATTTACGGGAAATCGCGGGATTTCGTTTGCCGGCGATTAAACTCCTTTTATTCAGCGTTTCATCAAAAATGAAAACATTTTTGAACACTACAAGTCTCATGGGTTTTAGTGGTGAAATATAATTTAAAAAATCCTTCGGGAAATGAGTTTACTCCCTGGGTACTTTCTTTGTATACTTTTGACTATACGGGTCGTGGCCAGGATTTTGGGGAAATCGCGGGTTTTCGTTTGCCGGCGATTAAACTTCTTTTATTCAGCGTCTCATCAAAAATGAACACATTTTTGTAAACTACAATTCTCAAGAGTTTTAGTGCTGAAAAAATAATTTAAAAAATCGTTTGGGAAATGAGTTTACTCCCTGGGTACTTTCCTTGTATACTTTTGACCATACGGTTCGCGTCCGGGATTTAGGGGAAATCGCGGGTTTTCGTTTGCCGACGATTAAACTTCTTTTATTCAGTGTCTCATCAAAAATGAAAATATTTTTGAAAACTAAAAGTCTCATGCGTTTTACTGGTGAAAAAATAATTTAAAAAATCGTTCGGGAAATGAGTTTACTCCCTGGGTACTTTCTTTGTATACTTCTGACTATACGGGCCGAGTCAGGGATTTACGGTAAATCGCAGGTTTTCGTTTGCCGCCGATTAAACTTCTTTTATTCAGCGTCTCATCAAAAATGAACACATTTTTGTAAACTACAATTCTCAAGAGTTTTAGTGCTGAAAAAATACTTTAAAAAATCGTTCGGGAAATGAGTTTAATCCCTGAGTACTTTCTTTGTATACTTCTGACTATACGGGCTGAGTCAGGGATTTAAGGGAATTTGCGGGTTTTCGTTTGCCGGCGATTAAACTTCTTTTATTCAGCGTCTCATCAAAAATGAACACATTTTTGTAAACTACAATTCTCAAGAGTTTTAGTGCTGAAAAAATAATTTAAAAAATCGTTCGGGAAATGAGTTTAATCCCTGGGTACTTTCTTTGTATACTTCTGACTATACGGGCTGAGTCAGGGAATTAGGGGAATTCGCGGGTTTTCGTTTGCCGTCGATTAAACTTCTTTTATTCAGCGTCTCATCAAAAATGAAATAATTTTTGAAAACTACAAGTCTCATGCGTTTTAGTGGTGAAAAAATAATTTAAAAAAACGTTCGGGAAATGAGTTTACTCCCTGGGTACTTTCTTTATATACATTCGACTATACTGGCTAAGCCCGGGATTTACGGGAAATCGCGGGATTTCGTTTGCCGGCGATTAAACTCCTTTTATTCAGCGTTTCATCAAAAATGAAAACATTTTTGAACACTACAAGTCTCATGGGTTTTAGTGGTGAAATATAATTTAAAAAATCCTTCGGGAAATGAGTTTACTCCCTGGGTACTTTCTTTGTATACTTTTGACTATACGGGTCGTGGCCAGGATTTTGGGGAAATCGCGGGTTTTCGTTTGCCGGCGATTAAACTTCTTTTATTCAGTGTCTCATCAAAAATAAAAACATTTTTGAAAACTACAAGTCTCATGCGTTTTAGTGGTGAAAAACTAATTTAAAAAATCGTTCGGGAAATGAGTTTACTCCCTGGGTACTTTCCTTGTATACTTTTGACAATACGGTTCGTGTCCGGGATTTAGGGGAAATCGCGGGTTTTCGTTTGCCGACGATTAAACTTCTTTTATTCAGTGTCTCATCAAAAATGAAAATATTTTTGAAAACTAAAAGTCTCATGCGTTTTACTGGTGAAAAAATAATTTAAAAAATCGTTCAGGAAATGAGTTTACTCCCTGGGTACTTTCTTTGTATACTTCTGACTATACGGGCCGAGTCAGGGATTTACGGTAAATCGCAGGTTTTCGTTTGCCGCCGATTAAACTTCTTTTATTCAGCGTCTCATCAAAAATGAACACATTTTTGTAAACTACAATTCTCAAGAGTTTTAGTGCTGAAAAAATAATTTAAAAAATCGTTCGGGTAATGAGTTTAATCCCTGGGTACTTTCTTTGTATACTTCTGACTATACGGGCTGAGTCAGGGATTTAGGGGAATTCGCGGGTTTTCGTTTGCCGGCGATTAAACTTCTTTTATTCAGCGTCTCATCAAAAATGAACACATTTTTGTAAACTACAATTCTCAAGAGTTTTAGTGCTGAAAAAATAATTCAAAAAATCGTTCGGGTAATGAGTTTAATCCCTGGGTACTTTCTTTGTATACTTCTGACTATACGGGCTGAGTCAGGGATTTAGGGGAATTCGCGGGTTTTCGTTTGCCGGCGATTAAACTTCTTTTATTCAGCGTCTCATCAAAAATGAACACATTTTTGTAAACTACAATTCTCAAGAGTTTTAGTGCTGAAAAAATAATTTAAAAAATCGTTCGGGAAATGAGTTTACTCCCTGGGTACTTTCCTTGTATACTTTTGACCATACGGTTCGCGTCCGGGATTTAGGGGAAATCGCGGGTTTTCGTTTGCCGACGATTAAACTTCTTTTATTCAGTGTCTCATCAAAAATGAAAATATTTTTGAAAACTAAAAGTCTCATGCGTTTTACTGGTGAAAAAATAATATAAAAAATCGTTCAGGAAATGAGTTTACTCCCTGGGTACTTTCTTTGTATACTTCTGACTATACGGGCCGAGTCAGGGATTTAGGGGAAATCGCGGGTTTTCGTTTGCCGGCGATTAAACTTCTTTTATTCAGCGTCTCATCAAAAATGAAAACATTTTTGAAAACTACAATTCTCATGCGTTTTAGTGGTGAAAAAATAATTTAAAAAATCGTTCGGGAAACGAGTTTACTCCCTGGGTACTTTCTTTGTATATTTTTGACTATACGGGCCGAGTCCGGGATTTACTGGAAATCGCGGGTTTTCGTTTGCCGGCGATTAAACTTCTTTTATTCAGCGTCTCATCAAAACTAAAAACATTTTTGAAAACTACATGTCTCCTGCGTTTTAGTGCTGAGAAAATAATTTAAAAAATCGTTCAGGAAATGAGTTTACTCCCTGGGTACTTTCTTTGTATACTTTTGACTATATGCGCCGAGTCCGGGATTTACGGGAAATCGCGGGTTTTCGTTTGACGGCGATTAAACTTCTTTTATTCAGTGTCTCATCAAAAATGAAAATATTTTTGAAAACTAAAAGTCTCATGCGTTTTACTGGTGAAAAAATAATTTAAAAAATCGTTCAGGAAATGAGTTTACTCCCTGGGTACCTTCTTTGTATACTTCTGACTATACGGGCCGAGTCAGGGATTTACGGTAAATCGCAGGTTTTCGTTTGCCGCCGATTAAACTTCTTTTATTCAGTGTCTCATCAAAAATGAAAATATTTTTGAAAACTAAAAGTCTCATGCGTTTTACTGGTGAAAAAATAATATAAAAAATCGTTCAGGAAATGAGTTTACTCCCTGGGTACTTTCTTTGTATACTTCTGACTATACGGGCCGAGTCAGGGATTTAGGGGAAATCGCGGGTTTTCGTTTGCCGGCGATTAAACTTCTTTTATTCAGCGTCTCATCAAAAATGAAAACATTTTTGAAAACTACAATTCTCATGCGTTTTAGTGGTGAAAAACTAATTTAAAAAATCGTTCGGGAAACGAGTTTACTCCCTGGGTACTTTCTTTGTATATTTTTGACTATACGGGCTGAGTCAGGGATTTAGGGGAATTCGCGGGTTTTCGTTTGATGGCGATTAAACTTCTTTTATTCAGCGTCTCATCAAAAATTAACACATTTTTGTAAACTACAATTCTCAAGAGTTTTAGTGCTGAAAAAATAATTTAAAAAATCGTTCGGGTAATGAGTTTAATCCCTGGGTACTTTCTTTGTATACTTCTGACTATACGGGCTGAGTCAGGGATTTAGGGGAATTCGCGGGTTTTCGTTTGCCGGCGATTAAACTTCTTTTATTCAGCGTCTCATCAAAATTGAACACATTTTTGTAAACTACAATTCTCAAGAGTTTTAGTGCTGAAAAAATAATTTAAAAAATCGTTCGGGAAATGAGTTTACTCCCTGGGTACTTTCCTTGTATACTTTTGACCATACGGTTCGTGTCCGGGATTTAGGGGAAATCGCGGGTTTTCGTTTGCCGACGATTAAACTTCTTTTATTCAGTGTCTCATCAAAAATGAAAATATTTTTGAAAACTAAAAGTCTCATGCGTTTTACTGGTGAAAAAATAATATAAAAAATCGTTCAGGAAATGAGTTTACTCCCTGGGTACTTTCTTTGTATACTTTTGACTATATGCGCCGAGTCCGGGATTTACGGGAAATCGCGGGTTTTCGTTTGACGGCGATTAAACTTCTTTTATTCAGTGTCTCATCAAAAATGAAAATATTTTTGAAAACTAAAAGTCTCATGCGTTTTACTGGTGAAAAAATAATTTAAAAAATCGTTCAGGAAATGAGTTTACTCCCTGGGTACCTTCTTTGTATACTTCTGACTATACGGGCCGAGTCAGGGATTTACGGTAAATCGCAGGTTTTCGTTTGCCGCCGATTAAACTTCTTTTATTCAGTGTCTCATCAAAAATGAAAATATTTTTGAAAACTAAAAGTCTCATGCGTTTTACTGGTGAAAAAATAATATAAAAAATCGTTCAGGAAATGAGTTTACTCCCTGGGTACTTTCTTTGTATACTTCTGACTATACGGGCCGAGTCAGGGATTTAGGGGAAATCGCGGGTTTTCGTTTGCCGGCGATTAAACTTCTTTTATTCAGCGTCTCATCAAAAATGAAAACATTTTTGAAAACTACAATTCTCATGCGTTTTAGTGGTGAAAAAATAATTTAAAAAATCGTTCGGGAAACGAGTTTACTCCCTGGGTACTTTCTTTGTATATTTTTGACTATACGGGCTGAGTCAGGGATTTAGGGGAATTCGCGGGTTTTCGTTTGCCGGCGATTAAACTTCTTTTATTCAGCGTCTCATCAAAAATTAACACATTTTTGTAAACTACAATTCTCAAGAGTTTTAGTGCTGAAAAAATAATTTAAAAAATCGTTCGGGTAATGAGTTTAATCCCTGGGTACTTTCTTTGTATACTTCTGACTATACGGGCTGAGTCAGGGATTTAGGGGAATTCGCGGGTTTTCGTTTGCCGGCGATTAAACTTCTTTTATTCAGCGTCTCATCAAAATTGAACACATTTTTGTAAACTACAATTCTCAAGAGTTTTAGTGCTGAAAAAATAATTTAAAAAATCGTTCGGGAAATGAGTTTACTCCCTGGGTACTTTCCTTATATACTTTTGACCATACGGTTCGTGTCCGGGATTTAGGGGAAATCGCGGGTTTTCGTTTGCCGACGATTAAACTTCTTTTATTCAGTGTCTCATCAAAAATGAAAATATTTTTGAAAACTAAAAGTCTCATGCGTTTTACTGGTGAAAAAATAATATAAAAAATCGTTCAGGAAATGAGTTTACTCCCTGGGTACTTCCTTTGTATACTTCTGACTATACGGGCCGAGTCAGGGATTTAGAGGAAATCGCGGGTTTTCGTTTGCCGGCGATTAAACTTCTTTTATTCAGCGTCTCATCAAAAATGAAAACATTTTTGAAAACTACAATTCTCATGCGTTTTAGTGGTGAAAAAATAATTTAAAAAATCGTTCGGGAAACGAGTTTACTCCCTGGGTACTTTCTTTGTATATTTTTGACTATACGGGCCGAGTCCGGGATTTACTGGAAATCGCGGGTTTTCGTTTGCCGGCGATTAAACTGCTTTTATTCAGCGTCTCATCAAAACTAAAAACATTTTTGAAAACTACATGTCTCCTGCGTTTTAGTGCTGAGAAAATAATTTAAAAAATCGTTCAGGAAATGAGTTTACTCCCTGGGTACTTTCTTTGTATACTTTTGACTATATGCGCCGAGTCCGGGATTTACGGGAAATCGCGGGTTTTCGTTTGACGGCGATTAAACTTCTTTTATTCAGCGTCTCATCAAAAATGAAAACATTTTTAAAAACTACAAGACTCATGCGTTTTAGTGGTGAAAAATTAATTTAAAAAATCGTGCGGGAAATGAGTTTACTCCCTGGGTACTTTCTTTATATACATTCGACTATACTGGCTAATCCCGGGATTTACGGGAAATCGCGGGATTTCGTTTGCCGGCGATTAAACTCCTTTTATTCAGCGTTTCATCAAAAATGAAAACATTTTTGAACACTACAAGTCTCATGGGTTTTAGTGGTGAAATATAATTTAAAAAATCCTTCGGGAAATGAGTTTACTCCCTGGGTACTTTCTTTGTATACTTTTGACTATACGGGTCGTGGCCAGGATTTTGGGGAAATCGCGGGTTTTCGTTTGCCGGCGATTAAACTTCTTTTATTCAGCGTCTCATCAAAAATAAAAACATTTTTGAAAACTACAAGTCTCATGCGTTTTAGTGGTGAAAAACTAATTTAAAAAATCGTTCGGGAAATGAGTTTACTCCCTGGGTACTTTCCTTGTATACTTTTGACCATACGGTTCGTGTCCGGGATTTAGGGGAAATCGCGGGTTTTCGTTTGCCGACGATTAAACTTCTTTTATTCAGTGTCTCATCAAAAATGAAAATATTTTTGAAAACTAAAAGTCTCATGCGTTTTACTGGTGAAAAAATAATTTAAAAAATTGTTCAGGAAATGAGTTTACTCCCTGGGTACTTTCTTTGTATACTTCTGACTATACGGGCCGAGTCAGGGATTTACGGTAAATCGCAGGTTTTCGTTTGCCGCCGATTAAACTTCTTTTATTCAGCGTCTCATCAAAAATGAACACATTTTTGTAAACTACAATTCTCAAGAGTTTTAGTGCTGAAAAAATAATTTAAAAAATCGTTCGGGTAATGAGTTTAATCCCTGGGTACTTTCTTTGTATACTTCTGACTATACGGGCTGAGTCAGGGATTTAGGGGAATTCGCGGGTTTTCGTTTGCCAGCGATTAAACTTCTTTTATTCAGCGTCTCATCAAAAATAAAAACATTTTTGAAAACTACAAGTCTCATGCGTTTTAGTGGTGAAAAACTAATTTAAAAAATCGTTCGGGAAATGAGTTTACTCCCTGGGTACTTTCCTTGTATACTTTTGACCATACGGTTCGTGTCCGGGATTTAGGGGAAATCGCGGGTTTTCGTTTGCCGACGATTAAACTTCTTTTATTCAGTGTCTCATCAAAATTGAAAATATTTTTGAAAACTAAAAGTCTCATGCGTTTTACTGGTGAAAAAATAATTTAAAAAATCGTTCAGGAAATGAGTTTACTCCCTGGGTACTTTCTTTGTATACTTCTGACTATACGGGCCGAGTCAGGGATTTACGGTAAATCGCAGGTTTTCGTTTGCCGCCGATTAAACTTCTTTTATTCAGCGTCTCATCAAAAATGAACACATTTTTGTAAACTACAATTCTCAAGAGTTTTAGTGCTGAAAAAATAATTTAAAAAATCGTTCGGGTAATGAGTTTAATCCCTGGGTACTTTCTTTGTATACTTCTGACTATACGGGCTGAGTCAGGGATTTAGGGGAATTCGCGGGTTTTCGTTTGCCGGCGATTAAACTTCTTTTATTCAGCGTCTCATCAAAAATGAACACATTTTTGTAAACTACAATTCTCAAGAGTTTTAGTGCTGAAAAAATAATTTAAAAAATCGTTCGGGAAATGAGTTTACTCCCTGGGTACTTTCCTTGTATACTTTTGACCATACGGTTCGTGTCCGGGATTTAGGGGAAATCGCGGGTTTTCGTTTGCCGACGATTAAACTTCTTTTATTCAGTGTCTCATCAAAAATGAAAATATTTTTGAAAACTAAATGTCTCATGCGTTTTACTGGTGAAAAAATAATTTAAAAAATCGTTCAGGAAATGAGTTTACTCCCTGGGTACTTTCTTTGTATACTTCTGACTATACGGGCCGAGTCAGGGATTTAGGGGAAATCGCGGGTTTTCGTTTGCCGGCGATTAAACTTCTTTTATTCAGCGTCTCATCAAAAATGAAAACATTTTTGAAAACTACAATTCTCATGCGTTTTAGTGGTGAAAAAATAATTTAAAAAATCGTTCGGGAAACGAGTTTACTCCCTGGGTACTTTCTTTGTATATTTTTGACTATACGGGCCGAGTCCGGGATTTACTGGAAATCGCGGGTTTTCGTTTGCCGGCGATTAAACTTCTTTTATTCAGCGTCTCATCAAAACTAAAAACATTTTTGAAAACTACATGTCTCCTGCGTTTTAGTGCTGAGAAAATAATTTAAAAAATCGTTCAGGAAATGAGTTTACTCCCTGGGTACTTTCTTTGTATACTTTTGACTATATGCGCCGAGTCCGGGATTTACGGGAAATCGCGGGTTTTCGTTTGACGGCGATTAAACTTCTTTTATTCAGCGTCTCATCAAAAATGAAAACATTTTTAAAAACTACAAGACTCATGCGTTTTAGTGGTGAAAAATTAATTTAAAAAATCGTGCGGGAAATGAGTTTACTCCCTGGGTACTTTCTTTATATACATTCGACTATACTGGCTAATCCCGGGATTTACGGGAAATCGCGGGATTTCGTTTGCCGGCGATTAAACTCCTTTTATTCAGCGTTTCATCAAAAATGAAAACATTTTTGAACACTACAAGTCTCATGGGTTTTAGTGGTGAAATATAATTTAAAAAATCCTTCGGGAAATGAGTTTACTCCCTGGGTACTTTCTTTGTATACTTTTGACTATACGGGTCGTGGCCAGGATTTTGGGGAAATCGCGGGTTTTCGTTTGCCGGCGATTAAACTTCTTTTATTCAGCGTCTCATCAAAAATAAAAACATTTTTGAAAACTACAAGTCTCATGCGTTTTAGTGGTGAAAAACTAATTTAAAAAATCGTTCTGGAAATGAGTTTACTCCCTGGGTACTTTCCTTGTATACTTTTGACCATACGGTTCGTGTCCGGGATTTAGGGGAAATCGCGGGTTTTCGTTTGCCGACGATTAAACTTCTTTTATTCAGTGTCTCATCAAAAATGAAAATATTTTTGAAAACTAAAAGTCTCATGCGTTTTACTGGTGAAAAAATAATTTAAAAAATTGTTCAGGAAATGAGTTTACTCCCTGGGTACTTTCTTTGTATACTTCTGACTATACGGGCCGAGTCAGGGATTTACGGTAAATCGCAGGTTTTCGTTTGCCGCCGATTAAACTTCTTTTATTCAGCGTCTCATCAAAAATGAACACATTTTTGTAAACTACAATTCTCAAGAGTTTTAGTGGTGAAAAAATAATTTAAAAAATCGTTCAGGAAATGAGTTTACTCCCTGGGTACTTTCTTTGTATACTTCTAGATATACGGGCCGAGTCAGGGATTTACGGTAAATCGCAGGTTTTCGTTTGCCGCCGATTAAACTTCTTTTATTCAGCGTCTCATCAAAAATGAAATAATTTTTGAAAACTACAAGTCTCATGCGTTATAGTGGTGAAAAAATAATTTAAAAAATCGTTCAGGAAATGAGTTTACTCCCTGGGTACTTTCTTTGTATACTTCTAGATATACGGGCTGAGTCAGGGATTTAGGGGAATTCGCGGGTTTTCGTTTGCCGGCGATTAAACTTCTTTTAATCAGCGTCTCATCAAAAATGAAATAATTTTTGAAAACTACAAGTCTCATGCGTTTTAGTGGTGAAAAAATAATTTAAAAAAACGTTCGGGAAATGAGTTTACTCCTTGGGTACTTTCTTTGTATACTTTTGACCATACGGTTCGTGTCCGGGATTTAGGGGAAATCGTGGGTTTTCGTTTGCCGACGATTAAACTTCTTTTATTCAGCGTCTCATCAAAAATGAAAACATTTTTGAAAACTACAAGTCTCATGCGTTTTAGTGGTGAAAAAATAATTTAAAAAATTGTTCAGGAAATGAGTTTACTCCCTGGGTACTTTCTTTGTATACTTCTGACTATACGGGCCGAGTCAGGGATTTACGGTAAATCGCAGGTTTTCGTTTGCCGCCGATTAAACTTCTTTTATTCAGCGTCTCATCAAAAATGAACACATTTTTGTAAACTACAATTCTCAAGAGTTTTAGTGGTGAAAAAATAATTTAAAAAATCGTTCAGGAGATGAGTTTACTCCCTGGGTACTTTCTTTGTATACTTCTAGATATACGGGCCGAGTCAGGGATTTACGGTAAATCGCAGGTTTTCGTTTGCCGCCGATTAAACTTCTTTTATTCAGCGTCTCATCAAAAATGAACACATTTTTGTAAACTACAATTCTCAAGAGTTTTAGTGGTGAAAAAATAATTTAAAAAATCGTTCAGGAAATGAGTTTACTCCCTGGGTACTTTCTTTGTATACTTCTAGATATACGGGCCGAGTCAGGGATTTACGGTAAATCGCAGGTTTTCGTTTGCCGCCGATTAAACTTCTTTTATTCAGCGTCTCATCAAAAATGAACACATTTTTGTAAACTACAATTCTCAAGTGTTTTAGTGCTGAAAAAATAATTTAAAAAATCGTTCCGGTAATGAGTTTAATCCCTGGTTACTTTCTTTGTATACTTCTGACTATACGGGCTGAGTCAGGGATTTAGGGGAATTCGCGGGTTTTCGTTTGCCGGCGATTAAACTTCTTTTATTCAGCGTCTCATCAAAAACGAACACATTTTTGTAAACTACAATTCTCAAGAGTTTTAGTGCTGAAAAAATAATTTAAAAAATCGTTCGGGAAATGAGTTTACTCCTTGGGTACTTTCTTTGTATACTTTTGACCATACGGTTCGTGTCCGGGATTTAGGGGAAATCGTGGGTTTTCGTTTGCCGACGATTAAACTTCTTTTATTCAGCGTCTCATCAAAAATGAAAACATTTTTGAAAACTACAAGTCTCATGCGTTTTAGTGGTGAAAAAATAATTTAAAAAATTGTTCAGGAAATGAGTTTACTCCCTGGGTACTTTCTTTGTATACTTCTGACTATACGGGCCGAGTCAGGGATTTACGGTAAATCGCAGGTTTTCGTTTGCCGCCGATTAAACTTCTTTTATTCAGCGTCTCATCAAAAATGAACACATTTTTGTAAACTACAATTCTCAAGAGTTTTAGTGGTGAAAAAATAATTTAAAAAATCGTTCAGGAAATGAGTTTACTCCCTGGGTACTTTCTTTGTATACTTCTAGATATACGGGCCGAGTCAGGGATTTACGGTAAATCGCAGGTTTTCGTTTGCCGCCGATTAAACTTCTTTTATTCAGCGTCTCATCAAAAATGAACACATTTTTGTAAACTACAATTCTCAAGAGTTTTAGTGCTGAAAAAATAATTTAAAAAATCGTTCCGGTAATGAGTTTAATCCCTGGTTACTTTCTTTGTATACTTCTGACTATACGGGCTGAGTCAGGGATTTAGGGGAATTCGCGGGTTTTCGTTTGCCGGCGATTAAACTTCTTTTATTCAGCGTCTCATCAAAAACGAACACATTTTTGTAAACTACAATTCTCAAGAGTTTTAGTGCTGAAAAAATAATTTAAAAAATCGTTCGGGAAATGAGTTTAATCCCTGGGTACTTTCTTTGTATACTTTTGACTATACGGGCTGAGTCAGGGATTTAGGGGAATTCGCGGGTTTTCGTTTGCCGGCGATTAAACTTCTTTTAATCAGCGTCTCATCAAAAATGAAATAATTTTTGAAAACTACAAGTCTCATGCGTTTTAGTGGTGAAAAAATAATTTAAAAAAACGTTCGGGAAATGAGTTTACTCCTTGGGTACTTTCTTTGTATACTTTTGACCATACGGTTCGTGTCCGGGATTTAGGGGAAATCGTGGGTTTTCGTTTGCCGACGATTAAACTTCTTTTATTCAGCGTCTCATCAAAAATGAAAACATTTTTGAAAACTACAAGTCTCATGCGTTTTAGTGGTGAAAAAATAATTTAAAAAATCGTTCGGGAAATGAGTTTACTCCCTGGGTACTTTCTTTGTATACTTTTGACTATACGGGCCGAGTCCGGGATTTACTGGAAATCGCGGGTTTTCGTTTGCCGGCGATTAAACTTCTTTTATTCAGCGTCTCATCAAAACTGAAAACATTTTTGAAAACTACATGTCTTCGGGGTTTTAGTGCTGCCAAAAAAATAATTTAAAAAATCGTTCGGGAAATGAGTTTACTCCCTGGGTACTTTCTTTGTATACTTTTGACTATATGCGCCGAGTCCGGGATTTACGGGAAATCGCGGTTTTTCGTTTGCCGGCGATTAAACTTCTTTTATTCAGCATCTCATCAAAAATGAAAACATTTTTAAAAACTACAAGACTCATGCGTTTTGGTGGTGAAAAGTTAATTTAAAAAATCGTGCGGAAAATGAGTTTACTCCCTGGGTACTTTCTTTATATACATTCAACTATACTGGCCAAGCCCGGGATTTACAGGAAATCGCGGGATTTCGTTTGCCGGCGATTAAACTCCTTTTATTCAGCGTCTCATCAAAAATGAAAACATTTTTGAACACTACAAGTGTCATGGGTTTTAGTGGTGAAAAAATAATTTAAAAAATCGTTCGGGAAATGAGTTTACTCCCTGGGTACTTTCTTTGTATACTTTTGACTATACGGGTCGTGACCAGGATTTTGGGGAAATCGCGTGTTTTCGTTTGCCGGCGATTAAACTTCTTTTATTCAGCGTCTCATCAAAAATGAAAACATTTTTGAAAACTACAAGTCTCATGCGTTTTACTGGTGAAAAAATAATTTAAAAAATCGTTCGGGAAATGAGTTTACTCCCTGGGTACTTTCTTTGTATACTTCTGACTATACGGGCCGAGTCAGGGATTTACGGGAAATCGGAGGTTTTCGTTTGCCGCCAATTAAACTTCTTTTATTCAGCGTCTCATCAAAAATGAACACATTTTTGTAAACTACAAGTCTCAAGAATTTTAGTGCTGAAAAAATAATTAAAAAATCGTTCTGGAAATGAGTTTAATCCCTGGGTACTTTCTTTGTATACTTCTGACTATACGGGCTGAGTCAGGGATTTAGGGGAATTCGCGGGTTTTCGTTTGCCGGCGATTAAACTTCTTTTATTCAGCGTCTCATCAAAAATGAAAACATTTTTGAACACTACAAGTCTCATGGGTTTTAGTGGTGAAAAAATAATTTAAAAATCGTTCGGGAAATGAGTTTACTCCCTGGGTACTTTCTTTGTATACTTTTGACCATACGGGTCGTGTCCGGGATTTAGGGGAAATCGCGGGTTTTCGTTTGCTGGCGATTAAACTTCTTTTATTCAGTGTCTCATCAAAAATAAAAATATTTTTGAAAACTACAAGTCTCATGCGTTTTACTGGTGAAAAAATAATTTAAAAAATCGTTCGGGAAATGAGTTTACTCCCTGGGTACTTTCTTTGTATACTTTTGACTATATGCGCCGAGTCCGGGATTTACGGGAAATCGCGGGTTTTTGTTTGCCGGCGATTAAACTTCTTTTATTCAGCGTATCATCATAAATGAAAACATTTTTAAAAACTACAAGACTCATGCGTTTTAGTGGTGAAAAATGAATTTATAAAATCGTGCGGCAAATGAGTTTACTCCCTGGGTACTTTCTTTATATACATTCAACTATACTGGCCAAGCCCGGGATTTACGGGAAATAGCGGGTTTTCGTTTGCCGGCGATTAAACTCCTTTTATTCAGCGTCTCATCAAAAATGAAAACATTTTTGAACACTGCAAGTCTCATGGGTTTTGTGGTGAAAAAATAATTTAAAAAATCGTTCGGGAAATGAGTTTACTCCCTGGGTACTTTCTTTGTATACTTTTCACTATACGGGTCGTGGCCAGGATTTTGGGGAAATCGCGGGTTTTCGTTTGCCGGCGATTAAACTTCTTTTATTCAGCGTCTCATCAAAAATGAAAACATTTTTAAAAACTACAAGTCTTATGCGTTTTAGTGGTGAAAAACTAATTTAAAAAATCGTTCGGGAAATGAGTTTACTCCTTGGGTACTTTCCTTGTATACTTTTGACCATACGGTTCGTCTCCGGGATTTAGGGGAAATTGCGGGTTTTCGTTTGCCGACGATTAAACTTCTTTTATTCAGCGTCTCATCAAAAATGTAAACATTTTTGAAAACTACATGTCTCATGCGTTTTAGTGGTGAAAAAGTAATTTAAAAAATCGTTCGGGAAATGAGTTTACTTCCTGGGTACTTTCTTTGTATACTTTTGACCATACGGGTCGTGTCCGGGATTTAGGGGAAATCGCGGGTTTTCGTTTGCCGGCGATTAAACTTCTTTTATTCAGTGTCTCATCAAAAATGAAAATATTTTTGGAAACTACAAGTCTCATGAGTTTTACTGCTGAAAAAGTAATTTAAAAAATCGTTCGGGAAATGAGTTTACTTCCTGGGTACTCTCTTTGTATACTTTTGACTATACGGGCCGAGTCCGGGATTTACGGGAAATTGCGGGTTTTCGTTTGCCTGCAATTAAACTTCTTTTATTCATCGTCTCATCAAAAATGAAACCATTTTTAAAAACTACAAGTCTCATGCGTTTTAGTGGTGAAAAAATAATTAAAAAAATCGTTCGGGAAATGAATTTACTTCCTGGGTACTTTCTTTGTATACTTTTGACCATACGGGCCGAGTCCGGGATTTACGGGAAATCGCGGGTTTTCGTTTGCCGGGGATTAAACTTCTTTTATTTAGCGTCTCATCAAAACTGAAAACATTTTTGAAAACTACAAGTCTCATGCGTTTTAGTGGTGAAAAACCAATTTTAAAAATCGTTCGGGAAATGAGTTTACTCCCTGGGTACTTTCTTTGTATACTTTTGACCATACGGGTTGTTGCCAGGATTTTGGGGAAATCGCGGGTGTTCGTTTGCCGGCGTTTAAACTTCTTTTATTCAGCGTCTCATCAAAAAGGAAAACATTTTTGAAAACTACAAGTCTCATGCGTTTTAGTGGTGAAAAAATAATTTAAAAAATCGTTCGGGAAATGAGTTTACTACCTGGGTACTTTCTTTGTATACATTTGACTATACGGGCTGAGTCAGGGATTTAGGGGAAATCGCGGGTTTTCATTTGCCGGCGATTAAACTTCTTTTATTCAGCGTCTCATCAAAAATGAAAACATTTTTGAAAACTTCAAGTCTCATGCGTTTTAGTGGTGAAACACTAATTTAAAAAATCGTTCGGGAAATGAGTTTACTCCCTAGGTACTTTCTTTGTATACTTTTGACTATACGGGTCGTGACCAGGATTTTGGGGAAATCGCGGGTTTTCGTTTGCCGGCGATTAAACTTCTTTTATTCAGCGTCTCATCAAAAATGAAAACATTTTTGAAAACTACAAGTCTCATACGTTTTACTGGTGAAAAAATAATTTAAAAAATCGTTTGGGAAATGATTTTACTCCCTGGGTACTTTCTTTGTATACTTCTGACTATACGGGCCGAGTCAGGGATTTACGGGAAATCGCAGGTTTTCGTTTGCCGCCGATTAAACTTCTTTTATTCAGCGTCTCATCAAAAATGAACACATTTTTGTAAACTACAAGTCTCAACAGTTTTAGTGCTGAAAAAATAATTAAAAAATCGTTCTGGAAATGAGTTTAATCCCTGGGTACTTTCTTTGTATACTTCTGACTATACGGGCTGAGTCAGGGATTTAGGGGAATTCGCGGGTTTTCGTTTGCCGGCGATTAAACTTCTTTTATTCAGCGTCTCATCAAAAATGAAAACATTTTTGAACACTACAAGTCACATGGGTTTTAGTGGTGAAAAAATAATTTAAAAATCGTTCGGGAAATGAGTTTACTCCCTGGGTATTTTCTTTGAATACTTTTGACCATACGGGTCGTGTCCGGGATTTAGGGGAAATCGCGGGTTTTCGTTTGCCGGCGATTAAACTTCTTTTAATCAGTGTCTCATCAAAAATAAAAATATTTTTGAAAACTACAAGTCTCATGCGTTTTACTGGTGAAAAAATAATTTAAAAAATCGTTCGGGAAATGAGTTTACTCCCTGGGTACTTTCTTTGTATACTTTTGACTATATGCGCCGAGTCCGGGATTTACGGGAAATCGCGGGTTTTTGTTTGCCGGCGATTAAACTTTTTTTATTCAGCGTATCATCAAAAATGAAAACATTTTTAAAAACTACAAGACTCATGGGTTTTAGTGGTGAAAAATTAATTTCAAAAATCGTGCGGCAAATGAGTTTACTCCCTGGGTACTTTCTTTATATACATTCGACTATACTGGCCAAGCCCGGGATTTACGGGAAATCGCGGGTTTTCGTTTGCCGGCGATTAATCTCCTTTTATTCAGCGTCTCATCAAAAATGAAAACATTTTTGAACACTGCAAGTCTCATGGGTTTTAGTGGTGAAAAAATAATTTAAAAAATCGTTCGGGAAATGAGTTTACTCCCTGGGTACTTTCTTTGTATACTTTTGATATATACGGGCCGAGTCCGGAATTTACGGGAAATCGCTGGTTTTCGTTTGCCGGCGATTAGACTCCTTTTATTCAGCGTCTCATCAAAAATGAAAACATTTTTGAACACTACAAGTCTCATGGGTTTTAGTGGTGAAAAAATAATTTAAAAATCGTTCGGGAAATGAGTTTACTCCCTGGGTACTTTCTTTTTATACTTTTGACCATACGGGTCGTGTCCGGGATTTAGGGGAAATCGTGGGTTTTCGTTTGCCGGCGATTAAACTTCTTTTAATCAGTGTCTCGTCAAAAATAAAAATATTTTTGAAAACTACAAGTCTCATGCGTTTTACTGGTGAAAAAATAATTTAAAAAATCGTTCGGGAAATGAGTTTACTCCCTGGGTACTTTCTTTGTATACTTTTGACTATATGCGCCGAGTCCGGGATTTACGGGAAATCGCGGGTTTTTGTTTGCCGGCGATTAAACTTTTTTTATTCAGCGTATCATCAAAAATGAAAACATTTTTAAAAACTACAAGACTCATGAGTTTTAGTGGTGAAAAATTAATTTCAAAAATCGTGCGGCAAATGAGTTTACTCCCTGGGTACTTTCTTTATATACATTCGACTATACTGGCCAAGCCCGGGATTTACGGGAAATCGCGGGTTTTCGTTTGCCGGCGATTAAACTCCTTTTATTCAGCGTCTCATCAAAAATGAAAACATTTTTGAACACTGCAAGTCTCATGGGTTTTAGTGGTGAAAAAATAATTTAAAAAAATCGTTCGGGAAATGAGTTTACTCCCTGGGTACTTTCTTTTTATACTTTTCACTATACGGGTCGTGGCCAGGATTTTGGGGAAATCGCGGGTTTTCGTTTGCCGGCGATTAAACTTCTTTTATTCAGCGTCTCATCAAAAATGAAAACATTTTTAAAAACTACAAGTCTCATGCGTTTTAGTGGTGCAAAACTAATTTAAAAAATCGTTCGGGAAATGAGTTTACTCCTTGGGTACTTTCCTTGTATAATTTTGACCATACGGTTCGTCTCCGGGATTTAGGGGAAAACGCGGGTTTTCGTTTGCCGACGATTAAACTTCTTTTATTCAGCGTCTCATCAAAAATGTAAACATTTTTGAAAACTACAAGTCTCATGCGTTTTAGTGGTGAAAAAATAATTTAAAAAATCGTTCGGGAAATGAGTTTACTACCTGGGTACTTTCTTTGTATACTTTTGACTATACGGGCTGAGTCAGGGATTTACGGGAAATCGCAGGTTTTCGTTTGCCACCGATTAAACTTCTTTTATTCAGCGTCTCATCAAAAAGGATAACATTTTTGAAAACTACAAGTCTCATGCGTTTTAGTGGTGAAAAAATAATTTAAAAAATCGTTCGGGAAATGAGTTTACTACCTGGGTACTTTCTTTGTATACATTTGACTATACGGGCTGAGTCAGGGATTTAGGGGAAATCGCGGGTTTTCATTTGCCGGCGATTAAACTTCTTTTATTCAGCGTCTCATCAAAAATGAAAACATTTTTGAAAACTACAAGTCTCATGCGTTTTAGTGGTGAAATACTAATTTAAAAAATCGTTCGGGAAATGAGTTTACTCCCTAGGTACTTTCTTTGTATACTTTTGACCATACCGGTCGTGTCCGGGATTTAGGGGAAATCACGGGTTTTCGTTTGCCGCCGATTAAACTTCTTTTCTTCAGCGTCTCATCAAAAATGAAAACATTTTTGAAAACTAAAAGTCTCATGCGTTTTACTGGTAAAAAATAATTTAAAAAATCGTTCGGGAAATGAGTTTACTCCCTGGGTACTTTCTTTGTATACTTCTGACTATACGGCCCGAGTCAGGGATTTACGGGAAATCGCAGGTTTTCGTTTCCACCGATTAAACTTCTTTTATTCAGCGTCTCATCAAAAAGGAAAACATTTTTGAAAACTACAAGTCTCATGCGTTTTAGTGGTGAAAAAATAATTTAAAAAATCGTTCGGTAAATGAGTTTACTACCTGGGTACTTTCTTTGTATACTTTTGACTATACGGGCTGAGTCAGGGATTTAGGGGAAATCGCGGGTTTTCGTTTGCCGGCGATTAAACTTCTTTTATTCAGCGTCTCATCAAAAATGAAAACATTTTTGAAAACTACAAATCTCATGCGTTTTATTGCTGAAAAAATAATTTAAAAAATCGTTCAAGAAATGAGTTTAATCCCTGGGTACTTTCTTTGTATACTTCTGACTATGCGGGCTGAGTCAGGGATTTAGGGGAAATCGCGGGTTTTCGTTTGCCGGCGATTAAACTTCTTTTATTCAGCGTCTCATCAAAAATGAAAACATTTTTGAAAACTACAAGTCTCATGCGTTTTAGTGGTGAAAAAATAATTTAAAAAAATCGTTCGGGAAACGAGTTTACTCCCTGGGTACTTTCTTTGTATATTTTTGACTATACGGGCCGAGTCCGGGATTTACTGGAAATCGCGGGTTTTCGTTTGCCGGCGATTAAACTTCTTTTATTCAGCGTCTCATCAAAACTGAAAACATTTTTGAAAACTACATGTCTCCTGCGTTTTAGTGCTGAAAAAATAATTTAAAAAATCGTTCGGGAAATGAGTTTACTCCCTGGGTACTTTCTTTGTATACTTTTGACTATATGCGCCGAGTCCGGGATTTACGGGAAATCGCGGGTTTTCGTTTGACGGCGATTAAACTTCTTTTATTCAGCGTCTCATAAAAAATGAAAACATTTTTGAAAACTACAAGTCTCATGCGTTTTAGTGGTGAAATACTAATTTAAAAAATCGTTCGGGAAATGAGTTTACTCCCTAGGTACTTTCTTTGTATACTTTTGACCATACCGGTCGTGTCCGGGATTTAGGGGAAATCACAGGTCTTCGTTTGCCGCCGATTAAACTTCTTTTCTTCAGCGTCTCATCAAAAATGAAAACATTTTTGAAAACTAAAAGTCTCATGCGTTTTACTGGTGAAAAAATAAGAAAATAAGAAATCGTTCGGGAAATGAGTTTACTCCCTAGGTACTTTCTTTGTATACTTTTGACCATACCGGTCGTGTCCGGGATTTAGGGGAAATCACGGGTCTTCGTTTGCCGCCGATTAAACTTCTTTTCTTCAGCGTCTCATCAAAAATGAAAACATTTTTGAAAACTAAAAGTCTCATGCGTTTTACTGGTGAAAAAATAATTTAAAAAATCGTTCGGGAAATGAGTTTACTCCCTGGGTACTTTCTTTGTATACTTCTGACTATACGGGCCGAGTCAGGGATTTACGGGAAATCGCAGGTTTTCGTTTGCCACCGATTAAACTTCTTTTATTCAGCGTCTCATCAAAAAGGAAAACATTTTTGAAAACTACAAGTCTCATGCGTTTTAGTGGTGAAAAAATAATTTAAAAAATCGTTCGGGAAATGAGTTTACTACCTGGGTACTTTCTTTGTATACTTTTGACTATACGGGCTGAGTCAGGGATTTAGGGGAAATCGCGGGTTTTCATTTGCCGGCGATTAAACTTCTTTTATTCAGCGTCTCATCAAAAATGAAAACATTTTTGAAAACTACAAGTCTCATGCGTTTTAGTGGTGAAATACTAATTTAAAAAATCGTTCGGGAAATGAGTTTACTCCCTAGGTACTTTCTTTGTATACTTTTGACCATACCGGTCGTGTCCGGGATTTAGGGGAAATCACGGGTTTTCGTTTGCCGCCGATTAAACTTCTTTTCTTCAGCGTCTCATCAAAAATGAAAACATTTTTGAAAACTAAAAGTCTCATGCGTTTTACTGGTGAAAAAATAATTTAAAAAATCGTTCGGGAAATGAGTTTACTCCCTGGGTACTTTCTTTGTATACTTCTGACTATACGGGCCGAGTCAGGGATTTACGGGAAATCGCAGGTTTTCGTTTCCACCGATTAAACTTCTTTTATTCAGCGTCTCATCAAAAAGGAAAACATTTTTGAAAACTACAAGTCTCATGCGTTTTAGTGGTGAAAAAATAATTTAAAAAATCGTTCGGTAAATGAGTTTACTACCTGGGTACTTTCTTTGTATACTTTTGACTATACGGGCTGAGTCAGGGATTTAGGGGAAATCGCGGGTTTTCGTTTGCCGGCGATTAAACTTCTTTTATTCAGCGTCTCATCAAAAATGAAAACATTTTTGAAAACTACAAATCTCATGCGTTTTATTGCTGAAAAAATAATTTAAAAAATCGTTCGGGAAATGAGTTTAATCCCTGGGTACTTTCTTTGTATACTTCTGACTATACGGGCTGAGTCAGGGATTTAGGGGAAATCGCGGGTTTTCGTTTGCCGGCGATTAAACTTCTTTTATTCAGCGTCTCATCAAAACTGAAAACATTTTTGAAAACTACATGTCTCCTGCGTTTTAGTGCTGAAAAAATAATTTAAAAAATCGTTCGGGAAATGAGTTTACTCCCTGGGTACTTTCTTTGTATACTTTTGACTATATGCGCCGAGTCCGGGATTTACGGGAAATCGCGGGTTTTCGTT
The DNA here is from genome assembly GCF_029227915.1 of Hydractinia symbiolongicarpus. Taxonomy (NCBI): domain Eukaryota; kingdom Metazoa; phylum Cnidaria; class Hydrozoa; order Anthoathecata; family Hydractiniidae; genus Hydractinia; species Hydractinia symbiolongicarpus. The sequence continues at coordinate 32,476,793 of NC_079877.1, forward strand.
TGACGGCGATTAAACTTCTTTTATTCAGCGTCTCATCAAAAATGAAAACATTTTTAAAAACTACAAGACTCATGCGTTTTAGTGGTGAAAAATTAATTTAAAAAATTGTGCGGGAAATTAGTTTACTCCTTGGGTACTTTCTTTATATACATTCGACTATACTGGCTAAGCCCGGGATTTACGGGAAATCGCGGGATTTGGTTTGCCGGCGATTAAACTCCTTTTATTCAGCGTCTCATCAAAAATGAAAACATTTTTGAACACTACAAGTCTCATGGGTTTTAGTGGTGAAAAAATAATTTAAAAAATCCTTCGGGAAATGAGTTTACTCCCTGGGTACTTTCTTTGTATACTTTTGACTATACGGGTCGTGGCCAGGATTTTGGGGAAATCGCGGGTTTTCGTTTGCCGGCGATTAAACTTCTTTTATTCAGCGTCTCATCAAAATTGAAAACATTTTTGAAAACTACATGTCTCATGCGTTTTACTGGTGAAAAAATAATTTAAAAAATCGTTCGGGAAATGAGTTTACTCCCTGGGTACTTTCTTTGTATACTTCTGACTATACGGGCCGAGTCAGGGATTTACGGTAAATCGCAGGTTTTCGTTTGCCGCCGATTAAACTTCTTTTATTCAGCGTCTCATCAAAAATGAACACATTTTTGTAAACTACAATTCTCATGAGTTTTAGTGCTGAAAAAATAATTTAAAAAATCGTTCGGGAAATGAGTTTAATCCCTGGGTACTTTCTTTGTATACTTCTGACTATACGGGCTGAGTCAGGGATTTAGGGGAATTCGCGGGTTTTCGTTTGCCGGCGATTAAACTTCTTTTATTCAGCGTCTCATCAAAAATGAAATTATTTTTGAAAACTACAAGTCTCATGCGTTTTAGTGGTGAAAAAATAATTTAAAAAAACGTTCGGGGAATGAGTTTACTCCTTGGGTACTTTCCTTGTATACTTTTGACCATACGGTTCGTGTCCGGGATTTAGGGGAAATCGCGGGTTTTCGTTTGCCGACAATTAAACTTCTTTTATTCAGCGTCTCATCAAAAATGTAAACATTTTTAAAAACTACAAGTCTCGTGCGTTTATGTGGTAAAAACCTAATTTAAAAAACCGTTCGGGAAATGAGTTTACTCCCTGGGTACTTTCTTTGTATACTTTTGACCATACGGGTCGTGTCCGGGATTTAGGGGAATTCGCGGGTTTTCGTTTGCCGGCGATTAAACTTCTTTTATTCAGCGTCTCATCAAAACTGAAAACATTTTTGAAAACTACATGTCTCCAGGGTTTTAGTGCTGAAAAAATAATTTAAAAAATCGTTCGGGAAATGAGTTTACTCCCTGGGTACTTTCTTTGTATACTTTTGACTATATGCGCCGAGTCCGGGATTTACGGGAAATCGCGGGTTTTCGTTTGCCGGCGATTAAACTTCTTTTATTCAGCATCTCATCAAAAATGAAAACATTTTTAAAAACTACAAGACTCATGCGTTTTAGTGGTGAAAAATTAATTTAAAAAATCGTGCGGGAAATGAGTTTACTCCCTGGGTACTTTCTTTATATACATTCGACTATACTGGCTAAGCCCGGGATTTATGGGAAATCGCGGGATTTGGTTTGCCGGCGATTAAACTCCTTTTATTCAGCGTCTCATCAAAAATGAAAACATTTTTGAACACTACAAGTCTCATGGGTTTTAGTGGTGAAAAAATAATTTAAAAAATCCTTCGGGAAATGAGTTTACTCCCTGGGTACTTTCTTTGTATACTTTTGACTATACGGGTCGTGGCCAGGATATTGGGGAAATCGCGGGTTTCGTTTGCCGGCGATTAAACTTCTTTTATTCAGCGTCTCATCAAAATGAAAACATTTTTGAAAACTACAAGTCTCATGCGTTTTAGTGGTGAAAAACTAATTTAAAAAATCGTTCGGGAAATGAGTTTACTCCCTGGGTACTTTCCTTGTATACTTTTGACCATACGGTTCGTGTCCGGGATTTAGGGGAAATCGCGGGTTTTCGTTTGCCGACGATTAAACTTCTTTTATTCAGTGTCTCATAAAAAATGAAAATATTTTTAAAAACTAAAAGTCTCATGCGTTTTACTGGTGAAAAAATAATTTAAAAAATCGTTCGGGAAATGAGTTTAATCCCTGGGTACTTTCTTTGTATACTTCTGACTATACTGGCTAAGCCCGGGATTTTTGGGAAATCGCGGGATTTGGTTTGCCGGCGATTAAACTCCTTTTATTCAGCGTCTCATCAAAAATGAAAACATTTTTGAACACTACAAGTCTCATGGGTTTTAGTGGTGAAAAAATAATTTAAAAAATCCTTCGGGAAATGAGTTTACTCCCTGGGTACTTTCTTTGTATACTTTTGACTATACGGGTCGTGGCCAGGATATTGGGGAAATCGCGGGTTTCGTTTGCCGGCGATTAAACTTCTTTTATTCAGCGTCTCATCAAAATGAAAACATTTTTGAAAACTACAAGTCTCATGCGTTTTAGTGGTGAAAAACTAATTTAAAAAATCGTTCGGGAAATGAGTTTACTCCCTGGGTACTTTCCTTGTATACTTTTGACCATACGGTTCGTGTCCGGGATTTAGGGGAAATCGCGGGTTTTCGTTTGCCGACGATTAAACTTCTTTTATTCAGTGTCTCATAAAAAATGAAAATATTTTTAAAAACTAAAAGTCTCATGCGTTTTACTGGTGAAAAAATAATTTAAAAAATCGTTCGGGAAATGAGTTTACTCCCTGGGTACTTTCTTTGTATACTTCTGACTATACGGGCCAAGTCAGGGATTTACGGTAAATCGCAGGTTTTCGTTTGCCGCCGATTAAACTTCTTTTATTCAGCGTCTCATCAAAAATGAACACATTTTTGTAAACTACAATTCTCAAGAGTTTTAGTGCTGAAAAAATAATTTAAAAAATCGTTCGGGAAATGAGTTTAATCCCTGGGTACTTTCTTTGTATACTTCTGACTATACGGGCTGAGTCAGGGATTTAGGGGAATTCGCGGGTTTTCGTTTGCCGGCGATTAAACTTCTTTTATTCAGCGTCTCATCAAAAATGAAATTAATTTTGAAAACTACAAGTCTCATGCGTTTTAGTGGTAAAAAAATAATTTAAAAAAACGTTCGGGAAATGAGTTTACTCCTTGGGTACTTTCCTTGTATACTTTTGACCATACGGTTCGTGTCCGGGATTTAGGGGAAATCGCGGGTTTTCGTTTGCCGACAATTAAACTTCTTTTATTCAGCGTCTCATCAAAAATGTAAACATTTTTAAAAACTACAAGTCTCGTGCGTTTATGTGGTGAAAACCTAATTTAAAAAATCGTTCGGGATATGAGTTTACTCCCTGGGTACTTTCTTTGTATACTTTTGACCATACGGGTCGTGTCCGGGATTTAGGGGAATTCGCGGGTTTTGGTTTGCCGGCGATTAAACTTCTTTTATTCAGCGTCTCATCAAAACTGAAAACATTTTTTAAAACTACATGTCTCCTGGGTTTTAGTGCTGAAAAAATAATTTAAAAAATCGTTCGGGAAATGAGTTTACTCCCTGGGTACTTTCTTTGTATACTTTTGACTATATGCGCCGAGTCCGGGATTTACGGGAAATCGCGGGTTTTCGTTTGCCGGCGATTAAACTTCTTTTATTCAGCATCTCATCAAAAATGAAAACATTTTTAAAAACTACAAGACTCATGCGTTTTGGTGGTGAAAAGTTAATTTAAAAAATCGTGCGGGAAATGAGTTTACTCCCTTGGTACTTTCTTTATATACATTCGACTATACTGGCCAAGCCCGGGATTTACGGGAAATCGCGGGATTTCGTTTGCCGGCGATTAAACTCCTTTTATTCAGCGTCTCATCAAAAATGAAAACATTTTTGAAAACTACAAGTCTCATGCGTTTTACTGGTGAAAAAATAATTTAAAAAATCGTTCGGGAAATGAGTTTACTCCCTGGGTACTTTCTTTGTATACTTCTGACTATACGGGCCGAGTCCGGGATTTACGGGAAATCGCGGGATTTAGTTTGCCGGCCATTAAACTCCTTTTATTCAGCGTCTCATCAAAAATGAAAACATTTTTGAACACTACAAGTCTCATGGGTTTTAGTGGTGAAAAAATAATTTAAAAAATCCTTCGGGAAATGAGTTTACTCCCTGGGTACTTTCTTTGTATACTTTTGACTATACGGCTCGTGGCCAGGATTTTGGGGAAATCGCGGGTTTTCGTTTGCCGGCGATTAAACTTCTTTTATTCAGCGTCTCATCAAAAATGAAAACATTTTTGAAAACTACAAGTCTCATGCATTTTAGTGGTGAAAAACTAATTTAAAAAATCGTTCGGGAAATGAGTTTACTCCCTGGGTACTTTCCTTGTATACTTTTGACCATACGGTTCGTGTCCGGGATTTAGGCGAAATCGCGGGTTTTCGTTTGCCGACGATTAAACTTTTTTTATTCAGTGTCTCATCAAAAATGAAAATATTTTTGAAAACTAAAAGTCTCATGCGTTTTACTGGTGAAAAAACAATTTAAAAAATCGTTCGGGAAATGAGTTTACTCCCTGGGTACTTTCTTTGTATACTTCTGACTATACGGGCCGAGTCAGGGATTTACGGTAAATCGCAGGTTTTCGCTTGCCGCCGATTAAACTTCTTTTATTCAGCGTCTCATCAAAAATGAACACATTTTTGTAAACTACAATTCTCAAGAGTTTTAGTGCTGAAAAAATAATTTAAAAAATCGTTCGGGAAATGAGTTTAATCCCTGGGTACTTTCTTTGTATACTTCTGACTATACGGGCTGAGTCAGGGATTTAGGGGAATTCGCGGGTTTTCGTTTGCCGGCGATTAAACTTCTTTTATTCCGCGTCTCATCAAAAATGAAATTATTTTTGAAAACTACAAGTCTCATGCGTTTTACTGGTGAAAAAATAATTTAAAAAATCGTTCGGGAAATGAGTTTACTCCCTGGGTACTTTCTTTGTATACTTCTGACTATACGGGCCGAGTCAGGGATTTACGGTAAATCGCAGGTTTTCGTTTGCCGCCGATTAAACTTCTTTTATTCAGCGTCTCATCAAAAATGAACACATTTTTGTAAACTACAATTCTCAAGAGTTTTAGTGCTGAAAAAATAATTTAAAAAATCGTTCGGGAAATGAGTTTAATCCCTGGGTACTTTCTTTGTATACTTCTGACTATACGGGCTGAGTCAGGGATTTAGGGGAATTCGCGGGTTTTCGTTTGCCGGCGATTAAACTTCTTTTATTCAGCGTCTCATCAAAAATGAAATTAATTTTGAAAACTACAAGTCTCATGCGTTTTAGTGGTAAAAAAATAATTTAAAAAAACGTTCGGGAAATGAGTTTACTCCTTGGGTACTTTCCTTGTATACTTTTGACCATACGGTTCGTGTCCGGGATTTAGGGGAAATCGCGGGTTTTCGTTTGCCGACAATTAAACTTCTTTTATTCAGCGTCTCATCAAAAATGTAAACATTTTTAAAAACTACAAGTCTCGTGCGTTTATGTGGTGAAAACCTAATTTAAAAAATCGTTCGGGATATGAGTTTACTCCCTGGGTACTTTCTTTGTATACTTTTGACCATACGGGTCGTGTCCGGGATTTAGGGGAATTCGCGGGTTTTGGTTTGCCGGCGATTAAACTTCTTTTATTCAGCGTCTCATCAAAACTGAAAACATTTTTTAAAACTACATGTCTCCTGGGTTTTAGTGCTGAAAAAATAATTTAAAAAATCGTTCGGGAAATGAGTTTACTCCCTGGGTACTTTCTTTGTGTACTTTTGACTATATGCGCCGAGTCCGGGATTTACGGGAAATCGCGGGTTTTCGTTTGCCGGCGATTAAACTTCTTTTATTCAGCATCTCATCAAAAATGAAAACATTTTTAAAAACTACAAGACTCATGCGTTTTGGTGGTGAAAAGTTAATTTAAAAAATCGTGCGGGAAATGAGTTTACTCCCTTGGTACTTTCTTTATATACATTCGACTATACTGGCCAAGCCCGGGATTTACGGGAAATCGCGGGATTTCGTTTGCCGGCGATTAAACTCCTTTTATTCAGCGTCTCATCAAAAATGAAAACATTTTTGAAAACTACAAGTCTCATGCGTTTTACTGGTGAAAAAATAATTTAAAAAATCGTTCGGGAAATGAGTTTACTCCCTGGGTACTTTCTTTGTATACTTCTGACTATACTGGCCGAGTCCGGGATTTACGGGAAATCGCGGGATTTAGTTTGCCGGCCATTAAACTCCTTTTATTCAGCGTCTCATCAAAAATGAAAACATTTTTGAACACTACAAGTCTCATGGGTTTTAGTGGTGAAAAAATAATTTAAAAAATCCTTCGGGAAATGAGTTTACTCCCTGGGTACTTTCTTTGTATACTTTTGACTATACGGCTCGTGGCCAGGATTTTGGGGAAATCGCGGGTTTTCGTTTGCCGGCGATTAAACTTCTTTTATTCAGCGTCTCATCAAAAATGAAAACATTTTTGAAAACTACAAGTCTCATGCATTTTAGTGGTGAAAAACTAATTTAAAAAATCGTTCGGGAAATGAGTTTACTCCCTGGGTACTTTCCTTGTATACTTTTGACCATACGGTTCGTGTCCGGGATTTAGGCGAAATCGCGGGTTTTCGTTTGCCGACGATTAAACTTTTTTTATTCAGTGTCTCATCAAAAATGAAAATATTTTTGAAAACTAAAAGTCTCATGCGTTTTACTGGTGAAAAAACAATTTAAAAAATCGTTCGGGAAATGAGTTTACTCCCTGGGTACTTTCTTTGTATACTTCTGACTATACGGGCCGAGTCAGGGATTTACGGTAAATCGCAGGTTTTCGCTTGCCGCCGATTAAACTTCTTTTATTCAGCGTCTCATCAAAAATGAACACATTTTTGTAAACTACAATTCTCAAGAGTTTTAGTGCTGAAAAAATAATTTAAAAAATCGTTCGGGAAATGAGTTTAATCCCTGGGTACTTTCTTTGTATACTTCTGACTATACGGGCTGAGTCAGGGATTTAGGGGAATTCGCGGGTTTTCGTTTGCCGGCGATTAAACTTCTTTTATTCCGCGTCTCATCAAAAATGAAATTATTTTTGAAAACTACAAGTCTCATGCGTTTTAGTGGGGAAAAAATATTTTAAAAAAACGTTCAGGAAATGAGTTTACTCCTTGGGTACTTTCCTTGTATACTTTTGACCATACGGTTCGTGTCCGGGATTTAGGGGAAATCGCGGGTTTTCGTTTGCTGACAATTACACTTCTTTTATTCAGCGTCTCATCAAAAATGTAAACATTTTTAAAAACTACAAGTCTCGTGCGTTTATGTGGTGAAAACCTAATTTAAAAAATCGTTCGGAAAATGAGTTTACTCCCTGGGTACTTTCTTTGTATACTTTTGACCATACGGGCCGTGTCCGGGATTTAGGGGAATTCGCGGGTTTTCGTTTGCCGGCGATTGAACTTCTTTTATTCCGCGTCTCATCAAAACTGAAAACATTTTTAAAAACTACAAGACTCATGCGTTTTGGTGGTGAAAAGTTAATTTAAAAAATCGTGCGGGAAATGAGTTTACTCCCTGGGTACTTTCTTTATATACATTCGACTATACTGGCCAAGCCCGGGATTTACGGGAAATCGCGGGATTTCGTTTGCCGGCGATTAAACTCCTTTTATTCAGCGTCTCATCAAAAATGAAAACATTTTTGAACACTACAAGTCTCATGGGTTTTAGTGGTGAAAAAACAATTTAAAAAATCGTTCGGGAAATGAGTTTACTCCCTGGGTACTTTCTTTGTATACTTTTGACTATACGGGTCGTGACCAGGATTTTGGGGAAATCGCGGGTTTTCGTTTGCCGGCGATTAAACTTCTTTTATTCAGCGTCTCATCAAAAATGAAAACATTTTTGAAAACTACAAGTCTCATGCGTTTTACTGGTGAAAAAATAATTTAAAAAATCGTTCGGGAAATAAGTTAACTCCCTGGGTACTTTCTTTGTATACTTCTGACTATACGGGCAGAGTCAGGGATTTACGGGAAATCGCAGGTTTTCGTTTGCCGCCGATTAAACTTCTTTTATTCAGCGTCTCATCAAAAATGAACACATTTTTGTAAACTACAAGTCTCAACAGTTTTAGTGCTGAAAAAATAATTAAAAAATCGTTCTGGAAATGAGTTTAATCCCTGGGTACTTTCTTTGTATACTTCTGACTATACGGGCTGAGTCAGGGATTTAGGGGAATTCGCGGGTTTTCGTTTGCCGGCGATTAAACTTCTTTTATTCAGCGTCTCATCAAAAATGAAAACATTTTTGAAAACTACAAGTCTCATGCGTTTTAGTGGTGAAAAAATAATTTAAAAAATCGTTCGGGAAATGAGTTTACTTCCTGGGTACTTTCTTTGTATACTTTTGACTATACGGGCTGAGTCCGGAATTTACGGGAAATCGCGGGTTTTCGTTTGCCGGCGATTAAACTCCTTTTATTCAGCGTCTCATCAAAATGGAAAACATTTTTGAACACTACAAGTCTCATGGGTTTTAGTGGTGAAAAAATAATTTAAAAAATCGTTCGGGAAATGAGTTTACTCCCTGGGTACTTTCTTTGTATACTTTTGACTATACGGGTCGTGGCCAGGATTTTGGGGAAATCGCGGGTTTTCGTTTGCCGGCGATTAAACTTCTTTTATTCAGCGTCTCATCAAAAATGAAAACATTTTTGAAAACTACAAGTCTCATGCGTTTTAGTGGTGAAAAACTAATTTAAAAAACCGTTCGGAAAATGAGTTTACTCCCTGGGTACTTTCCTTGTATACTTTTGACCATACGGTTCGTGTCCGGGATTTAGGGGAAATCGCGGGTTTTCGTTTGCCGACGATTAAACTTCTTTTATTCAGCGTCTCATCAAAAATGTAATCATTTTTAAAAACTACAAGTCTCGTGCGTTCATGTGGTGAAAACCTAATTTAAAAAATCGTTCGGGAAATGAGTTAACCCCTGGGTACTTTTTTTGTATACTTTTGACTAAACGGGCCGAGTCCGAGATTTACGGGAAATCGCGGGTTTTCGTTTGCCAGTGATTAAACTTCTTTTATTCAGCGTCTCATCGAAACTAAAAACATTTTTGAAAACTACATGTCTCATGCCTTTTAGTGGTGAAAAAGTAATTTAAAAAATCGTTCGGGAAATGAGTTTACTTCCTGGGTACTTTCTTTGCATACTTTTGACTATACGGGCCGAGTCCGGGATTTACGGGAAATTGCGGGTTTTCGTTTGCCGGCAATTAAACTTCTTTTATTCATCATCTCATCAAAAATGAAAACATTCTTGAAAACTACATGTCTCATGCGTTTTAGTGGTGAAAAAGTAATTTAAAAAATCGTTCGGGAAATGAGTTTACTTCCTGGGTACTTTCTTTGTATACTTTTGACTATACGGGCCGAGTCTGGGATTTACGGGAAATAGCGGGTTTTCGTTTGCCGGCAATTAAACTTCTTTTATTCATCGTCTCATCAAAAATGAAAACATTTTTGAAAACTACAAGTCTCATGCGTTTTACTTGTGAAAAAATAATTTAAAAAATCGTTCGGGAAATGAGTTTACTCCCAAGGTACTTACTTTTTATACTTCTGACTATACGGGCCGAGTCCGGAATTTACGGGAAATCGCGGGTTTTCATTTGCTGGCGATTAAACTCCTTTTATTTAGCGTCTCATCAAAAATGAAAACATTTTTGAACACTACAAGTCTCATGGGTTTTAGTGGTGAAAAAATATTTTAAAAAATCGTTCGGGAAATGAGTTTACTCCCTGGGTACTTTCTTTGTATACTTTTGACTATACGGGTCGTGGCCAGGATTTTGGGGAAATCGCGGGTTTTCGTTTGCCGGCGATTAAACTTCTTTTATTCAGCGTCTCATCAAAAATGAAAACATTTTTGAAAACTACAAGTCTCATGCGTTTTAGTGGTGAAAAACTAATTTAAAAAATCGTTCGGAAAATGAGTTTACTCCCTGGGTACTTTCCTTGTATACTTTTGACCATACGGTTCGTGTCCGGGATTTAGGGGAAATCGCGGGTTTTCGTTTGCCGACGATTAAACTTCTTTTATTCAGCGGCTCATCAAAAATGTAATCATTTTTAAAAACTACAAGTCTCGTGCGTTCATGTGGTGAAAACCTAATTTAAAAAATCGTTCGGGAAATGAGTTAACCCCTGGGTAATTTTTTTGTATACTTTTGACTAAACGGGCCGAGTCCGAGATTTACGGGAAATCGCGGGTTTTCGTTTGCCGGTGATTAAACTTCTTTTATTCAGCGTCTCATCGAAACTGAAAACATTTTTGAAAACTACATGTCTCATGCCTTTTAGTGGTGAAAAAGTAATTTAAAAAATCGTTCGGGAAATGAGTTTACTTCCTGGGTACTTTCTTTGCATACTTTTGACTATACGGGCCGAGTCCGGGATTTACGGGAAATTGCGGGTTTTCGTTTGCCGGCAATTAAACTTCTTTTATTCATCATCTCATCAAAAATGAAAACATTCTTGAAAACTACATGTCTCATGCGTTTTAGTGGTGAAAAAGTAATTTAAAAAATCGTTCGGGAAATGAGTTTACTTCCTGGGTACTTTCTTTGTATACTTTTGACTATACGGGCCGAGTCCGGGATTTACGGGAAATTGCGGATTTTCGTTTGCCGGCAATTAAACTTCTTTTATTCATCGTCTCATCAAAAATAAAAACATTTTTGAAAACTACAAGTCTCATGCGTTTTAGTGGTGGAAAACCAATTTTAAAAATCGTTCGAGAAATGAGTTTACTCCCTGGGTACTTTCTTTGTATACTTTTGACTATACGGGCCGAGTCCGGAATTTACGGGAAATCGCGGGTTTTCGTTTGCCGGCGATTAAACTCCTTTTATTCAGCGTCTCATCAAAATGGAAAACATTTTTGAACACTACAAGTCTCATGGGATTTAGTGGTGAAAAAATAATTTAAAAAATCGTTCGGGAAATGAGTTTACTCCCTGGGTACTTTCTTTGTATACTTTTGACTATACGGGTCGTGGCCAGGATTTTGGGGAAATCGCGGGTTTTCGTTTGCCGGCTATTAAACTTCTTTTATTCAGCGTCTCATCAAAAATGAAAACATTTTTGAAAACTACAAGTCTCATGCGTTTTAGTGGTGAAAAACTAATTTAAAAAACCGTTCGGAAAATGAGTTTACTCCCTGGGTACTTTCCTTGTATACTTTTGACCATACGGTTCGTGTCCGGGATTTAGGGGAAATCGCGGGTTTTCGTTTGCCGACGATTAAACTTCTTTTATTCAGCGTCTCATCAAAAATGTAATCATTTTTAAAAACTACAAGTCTCGTGCGTTCATGTGGTGAAAACCTAATTTAAAAAATCGTTCGGGAAATGAGTTAACCCCTGGGTACTTTTTTTGTATACTTTTGACTAAACGGGCCGAGTCCGAGATTTACGGGAAATCGCGGGTTTTCGTTTGCCAGTGATTAAACTTCTTTTATTCAGCGTCTCATCGAAACTAAAAACATTTTTGAAAACTACATGTCTCATGCCTTTTAGTGGTGAAAAAGTAATTTAAAAAATCGTTCGGGAAATGAGTTTACTTCCTGGGTACTTTCTTTGCATACTTTTGACTATACGGGCCGAGTCCGGGATTTACGGGAAATTGCGGGTTTTCGTTTGCCGGCAATTAAACTTCTTTTATTCATCATCTCATCAAAAATGAAAACATTCTTGAAAACTACATGTCTCATGCGTTTTAGTGGTGAAAAAGTAATTTAAAAAATCGTTCGGGAAATGAGTTTACTTCCTGGGTACTTTCTTTGTATACTTTTGACTATACGGGCCGAGTCTGGGATTTACGGGAAATAGCGGGTTTTCGTTTGCCGGCAATTAAACTTCTTTTATTCATCGTCTCATCAAAAATGAAAACATTTTTGAAAACTACAAGTCTCATGCGTTTTACTTGTGAAAAAATAATTTAAAAAATCGTTCGGGAAATGAGTTTACTCCCAAGGTACTTTCTTTTTATACTTCTGACTATACGGGCCGAGTCCGGAATTTACGGGAAATCGCGGGTTTTCATTTGCTGGCGATTAAACTCCTTTTATTTAGCGTCTCATCAAAAATGAAAACATTTTTGAACACTACAAGTCTCATGGGTTTTAGTGGTGAAAAAATATTTTAAAAAATCGTTCGGGAAATGAGTTTACTCCCTGGGTACTTTCTTTGTATACTTTTGACTATACGGGTCGTGGCCAGGATTTTGGGGAAATCGCGGGTTTTCGTTTGCCGGCGATTAAACTTCTTTTATTCAGCGTCTCATCAAAAATGAAAACATTTTTGAAAACTACAAGTCTCATGCGTTTTAGTGGTGAAAAACTAATTTAAAAAATCGTTCGGAAAATGAGTTTACTCCCTGGGTACTTTCCTTGTATACTTTTGACCATACGGTTCGTGTCCGGGATTTAGGGGAAATCGCGGGTTTTCGTTTGCCGACGATTAAACTTCTTTTATTCAGCGGCTCATCAAAAATGTAATCATTTTTAAAAACTACAAGTCTCGTGCGTTCATGTGGTGAAAACCTAATTTAAAAAATCGTTCGGGAAATGAGTTAACCCCTGGGTACTTTTTTTGTATACTTTTGACTAAACGGGCCGAGTCCGAGATTTACGGGAAATCGCGGGTTTTCGTTTGCCGGTGATTAAACTTCTTTTATTCAGCGTCTCATCGAAACTGAAAACATTTTTGAAAACTACATGTCTCATGCCTTTTAGTGGTGAAAAAGTAATTTAAAAAATCGTTCGGGAAATGAGTTTACTTCCTGGGTACTTTCTTTGCATACTTTTGACTATACGGGCCGAGTCCGGGATTTACGGGAAATTGCGGGTTTTCGTTTGCCGGCAATTAAACTTCTTTTATTCATCATCTCATCAAAAATGAAAACATTCTTGAAAACTATATGTCTCATGCGTTTTAGTGGTGAAAAAGTAATTTAAAAAATCGTTCGGGAAATGAGTTTACTTCCTGGGTACTTTCTTTGTATACTTTTGATTATACGGGCCGAGTCCGGGATTTACGGGAAATTGCGGGTTTTCGTTTGCCGGCAATTAAACTTCTTTTATTCATCATCTCATCAAAAATGAAAACATTCTTGAAAACTACATGTCTCATGCGTTTTAGTGGTGAAAAAGTAATTTAAAAAATCGTTCGGGAAATGAGTTTACTTCCTGGGTACTTTCTTTGTATACTTTTGACTATACGGGCCGAGTCCGGGATTTACGGGAAATTGCGGATTTTCGTTTGCCGGCAATTAAACTTCTTTTATTCATCGTCTCATCAAAAATAAAAACATTTTTGAAAACTACAAGTCTCATGCGTTTTAGTGGTGGAAAACCAATTTTAAAAATCGTTCGAGAAATGAGTTTACTCCCTGGGTACTTTCTTTGTATACTTTTGACTATACGGGCCGAGTCCGGAATTTACGGGAAATCGCGGGTTTTCGTTTGCCGGCGATTAAACTCCTTTTATTCAGCGTCTCATCAAAATGGAAAACATTTTTGAAAACTACAAGTCTCATGCGTTTTAGTGGTGAAAAACTAATTTAAAAAACCGTTCGGAAAATGAGTTTACTCCCTGGGTACTTTCCTTGTATACTTTTGACCATACGGTTCGTGTCCGGGATTTAGGGGAAATCGCGGGTTTTCGTTTGCCGACGATTAAACTTCTTTTATTCAGCGTCTCATCAAAAATGTAATCATTTTTAAAAACTACAAGTCTCGTGCGTTCATGTGGTGAAAACCTAATTTAAAAAATCGTTCGGGAAATGAGTTAACCCCTGGGTACTTTTTTTGTATACTTTTGACTAAACGGGCCGAGTCCGAGATTTACGGGAAATCGCGGGTTTTCGTTTGCCAGTGATTAAACTTCTTTTATTCAGCGTCTCATCGAAACTAAAAACATTTTTGAAAACTACATGTCTCATGCCTTTTAGTGGTGAAAAAGTAATTTAAAAAATCGTTCGGGAAATGAGTTTACTTCCTGGGTACTTTCTTTGCATACTTTTGACTATACGGGCCGAGTCCGGGATTTACGGGAAATTGCGGGTTTTCGTTTGCCGGCAATTAAACTTCTTTTATTCATCATCTCATCAAAAATGAAAACATTCTTGAAAACTACATGTCTCATGCGTTTTAGTGGTGAAAAAGTAATTTAAAAAATCGTTCGGGAAATGAGTTTACTTCCTGGGTACTTTCTTTGTATACTTTTGACTATACGGGCCGAGTCTGGGATTTACGGGAAATAGCGGGTTTTCGTTTGCCGGCAATTAAACTTCTTTTATTCATCGTCTCATCAAAAATGAAAACATTTTTGAAAACTACAAGTCTCATGCGTTTTACTTGTGAAAAAATAATTTAAAAAATCGTTCGGGAAATGAGTTTACTCCCAAGGTACTTTCTTTTTATACTTCTGACTATACGGGCCGAGTCCGGAATTTACGGGAAATCGCGGGTTTTCATTTGCTGGCGATTAAACTCCTTTTATTTAGCGTCTCATCAAAAATGAAAACATTTTTGAACACTACAAGTCTCATGGGTTTTAGTGGTGAAAAAATATTTTAAAAAATCGTTCGGGAAATGAGTTTACTCCCTGGGTACTTTCTTTGTATACTTTTGACTATACGGGTCGTGGCCAGGATTTTGGGGAAATCGCGGGTTTTCGTTTGCCGGCGATTAAACTTCTTTTATTCAGCGTCTCATCAAAAATGAAAACATTTTTGAAAACTACAAGTCTCATGCGTTTTAGTGGTGAAAAACTAATTTAAAAAATCGTTCGGAAAATGAGTTTACTCCCTGGGTACTTTCCTTGTATACTTTTGACCATACGGTTCGTGTCCGGGATTTAGGGGAAATCGCGGGTTTTCGTTTGCCGACGATTAAACTTCTTTTATTCAGCGGCTCATCAAAAATGTAATCATTTTTAAAAACTACAAGTCTCGTGCGTTCATGTGGTGAAAACCTAATTTAAAAAATCGTTCGGGAAATGAGTTAACCCCTGGGTACTTTTTTTGTATACTTTTGACTAAACGGGCCGAGTCCGAGATTTACGGGAAATCGCGGGTTTTCGTTTGCCGGTGATTAAACTTCTTTTATTCAGCGTCTCATCAAAACTGAAAACATTTTTGAAAACTACATGTCTCATGCCTTTTAGTGGTGAAAAAGTAATTTAAAAAATCGTTCGGGAAATGAGTTTACTTCCTGGGTACTTTCTTTGCATACTTTTGACTATACGGGCCGAGTCCGGGATTTACGGGAAATTGCGGGTTTTCGTTTGCCGGCAATTAAACTTCTTTTATTCATCATCTCATCAAAAATGAAAACATTCTTGAAAACTATATGTCTCATGCGTTTTAGTGGTGAAAAAGTAATTTAAAAAATCGTTCGGGAAATGAGTTTACTTCCTGGGTACTTTCTTTGTATACTTTTGACTATACGGGCCGAGTCCGGGATTTACGGGAAATTGCGGGTTTTCGTTTGCCGGCAATTAAACTTCTTTTATTCATCGTCTCATCAAAAATAAAAACATTTTTGAAAACTACAAGTCTCATGCGTTTTAGTGGTGAAAAAATAATTTAAAAAATCGTTCGGGAAATGAGTTTACTTCCTGGGTACTTTCTTCGTATGCTTTTGACCATACGGGCCGAGTCCGGGATTTACGGAAAATCGCGGGTTTTCGTTTGCCGGCGATTAAACTTCTTTTATTTAGCGTCTCATCAAAACTGAAAACATTTTTGAAAACTACAAGTCTCATGCGTTTTAGTGGTGGAAAACCAATTTTAAAAATCGTTCGAGAAATGAGTTTACTCCCTGGGTACTTTCTTTGTATACTTTTGACCATACGGGATGTGTCCGGGATTTACATGAAATCGCTGGTTTTCGTTTGCCGGCGATTAAACTTCTTTTATTCAGCGTTTCATCAAAAATGAAAACATTTTTAAAAACTGCAAGTCTCATGCGTTTTAGTGGTGAAAAAATAATTTTAAAAATCGTTCGGGAAATGAGTTTACTCCCTGGGTACTTTCTTTGTATACTTTTGACTATACGGGCCGAGTCCGGGATTTACGGGAAATCGCGGGTTTTCGTTTGCCGGCGATTAAACTTCTTTTATTCATCGTCTCATCAAAAATGAAATCATTTTTGAAAACAACAAGTCTTATGCGTTTTAGTGGTGAAAAAATAATATTAAAAATCGTTTGGGAAATGAGTTTAATCCCTGGGTACTTTCTTTGTATACTTCTGACTATACAGGCTGAGTCAGGGATTTAGGGGAAATCGCGGGTTTTCGTTTGCCGGCGATTAAACTTCTTTTATTCAGCGTCTCATCAAAAATGAAAACATTTTTGAAAACTACAAGTCTCATGCGTTTTAGTGGTGAAAAATTAATTTAAAAAAACGTGCGGGAAATGAGTTTACTCCCTGGGTACTTTCTTTATATACATTCGACTATACTGGCCGAGTCCGGGATTTACGGGAAATCGCGGGTTTCCGTTTGCCGGCGATTAAACTCCTTTTATTCAGCGTCTCATCAAAAATGAAAACATTTTTGAACACTACATGTCTCATGGGTTTTAGTGGTGAAAAAATAATTTTAAAAATCGTTCGGGAAATGAGTTTACTCCCTGGGTACTTTCTTTGTATACTTTTGACTATACGGGCCGAGTCCGGGATTTACGGGAAATCGCGGGTTTTCGTTTGCCGGCGATTAAACTTCTTTTATTCATCGTCTCATCAAAAATGAAATCATTTTTGAAAACAACAAGTCTTATGCGTTTTAGTGGTGAAAAAATAATATTAAAAATCGTTTGGGAAATGAGTTTAATCCCTGGGTACTTTCTTTGTATACTTTTGACTATACGGGCCGAGTCCGGGATTTACGGGAAATCGCGGGTTTTCGTTTGCCGGCGATTAAACTTCTTTTATTCATCGTCTCATCAAAAATGAAATCATTTTTGAAAACAACAAGTCTTATGCGTTTTAGTGGTGAAAAAATAATATTAAAAATCGTTTGGGAAATGAGTTTAATCCCTGGGTACTTTCTTTGTATACTTCTGACTATACAGGCTGAGACAGGGATTTAGGGAAATCGCGGGTTTTCGTTTGCCGGCGATTAAACTTCTTTTATTCAGCGTCTCATCAAAAATGAAAACATTTTTGAAAACTACAAGTCTCATGCGTTTTAGTGGTGAAAAAATAATTTAAAAAATCGTTCGGGAAATGAGTTTACTCCCTGGGTACTTTCTTTGTATACTTTTGACTATATGCGCCGAGTCCGGGATTTACGGGAAATCGCGGGTTTTCGTATGCCGGCGATTAAACTTCTTTTTTTCAGCGTCTCATCAGAAATGAAAACATTTTTAAAAACTACAAGACTCATGCGTTTTAGTTGTGAAAAATTAATTTAAAAAAACGTGCGGGAAATGAGTTTACTCCCTGGGTACTTTCTTTATATACATTCGACTATACTGGCCGAGTCCGGGATTTACGGGAAATCGCGGGTTTCCGTTTGCCGGCGATTAAACTCCTTTTATTCAGCGTCTCATCAAAAATGAAAACATTTTTCAACACTACATGTCTCATGGGTTTTAGTGGTGAAAAATAATTTTAAAAATCGTTCGGGAAATGAGTTTACTCCCTGGGTACTTTCTTTGTATACTTTTGACTATACGGGCCGAGTCCGGGATTTACGGGAAATCGCGGGTTTTCGTTTGCCGGCGATTAAACTTCTTTCAATCAGCGTCTCATCGAAAATGAAAACATTTTTGAAAACTACAAGTCTCATGCGTTTTAGTGGTGAAAAAATAATTTAAAAAATCGTTCGGGAAATGAGTTTACTCCCTGGGTACTTTCTTTGTATACTTTTGACTATATGCGCCGAGTCCGGGATTTACGGGAAATCGCGGGTTTTCGTATGCCGGAGATTAAACTTCTTTTTTTCAGCGTCTCATCAGAAATGAAAACATTTTTAAAAACTACAAGACTCATGCGTTTCAGTTGTGAAAAATTAATTTAAAAAAACGTGCGGGAAATGAGTTTACACCCTGGGTACTTTCTTTATATACATTCGACTATACTGGCCGAGTCCGGGATTTACGGGAAATCGCGGGTTTCCGTTTGCCGGCGATTAAACTCCTTTTATTCAGCGTCTCATCAAAAATGAAAACATTTTTGAACACTACATGTCTCATGGGTTTTAGTGGTGAAAAAATAATTTTAAAAATCGTTCGGGAAATGAGTTTACTCCCTGGGTACTTTCTTTGTATACTTTTGACTATACGGGCCGAGTCCGGGATTTACGGGAAATCGCGGGTTTTCGTTTGCCGGCGATTAAACTTCTTTTATTCATCGTCTCATCAAAAATGAAATCATTTTTGAAAACAACAAGTCTCATGCGTTTTAGTGGTGAAAAAATAATTTAAAAAATCGTTCGGGAAATGAGTTTACTCCCTGGGTACTTTCTTTGTATACTTTTGACTATATGCGCCGAGTCCGGGATTTACGGGAAATCGCGGGTTTTCGTATGCCGGCGATTAAACTTCTTTTTTTCAGCGTCTCATCAGAAATGAAAACATTTTTAAAAACTACAAGACTCATGCGTTTTAGTTGTGAAAAATTAATTTAAAAAATCGTTCGAGAAATGAGTTTACTCCCTGGGTACTTTCCTTGTATACTTTTGACCATACGGTTCGTGTCCGGGATTTAGGGGAAATCGCGGATTTTCGTTTGCCGACGATTAAACTTCTTTTATTCAGCTTCTCATCAAAAATGTAAACATTTTTAAAAACTACAAGTCTCGTGCGTTTATGTGGTGAAAACCTAATTTAAAAAATCGTTCGGGAAATGAGTTTACTCCCTGGGTACTTTCTTTGTACACTTTTGACCATACGGGTCGTGTCCGGGATTTAGGGGAAATCGCGGGTTTTCGTTTGCCGGCGATTAAACTTCTTTTATTCAGTGTCTCATCAAAGATGAAAATATTTTTGAAAACTACAAGTCTCATGCGTTTTAGTGGTGAAAAAATAATTTAAAAAATCGTTCGGGAAATGAGTTTACTTCCTGGGTACTTTCTTTGTATACTTTTGACCATACGGGCCGAGTCCGGGATTTACGGGAAATCGCGGGTTTTTGTTTGCCGGCGCTTAAACTTCTTTTATTTAGCGTCTCATCAGAAATGAAAACATTTTTAAAAACTACAAGACTCATGCGTTTTAGTTGTGAAAAATTAATTTAAAAAAACGTGCGGGAAATGAGTTTACTCCCTGGGTACTTTCTTTATATACATTCGACTATACTGGCCGAGTCCGGGATTTACGGGAAATCGCGGGTTTCCGTTTGCCGGCGATTAAACTCCTTTTATTCAGCGTCTCATCAAAAATGAAAACATTTTTCAACACTACATGTCTCATGGGTTTTAGTGGTGAAAAATAATTTTAAAAATCGTTCGGGAAATGAGTTTACTCCCTGGGTACTTTCTTTGTATACTTTTGACTATACGGGCCGAGTCCGGGATTTACGGGAAATCGCGGGTTTTCGTTTGCCGGCGATTAAACTTCTTTCAATCAGCGTCTCATCGAAAATGAAAACATTTTTGAAAACTACAAGTCTCATGCGTTTTAGTGGTGAAAAAATAATTTAAAAAATCGTTCGGGAAATGAGTTTACTCCCTGGGTACTTTCTTTGTATACTTTTGACTATATGCGCCGAGTCCGGGATTTACGGGAAATCGCGGGTTTTCGTATGCCGGAGATTAAACTTCTTTTTTTCAGCGTCTCATCAGAAATGAAAACATTTTTAAAAACTACAAGACTCATGCGTTTCAGTTGTGAAAAATTAATTTAAAAAAACGTGCGGGAAATGAGTTTACACCCTGGGTACTTTCTTTATATACATTCGACTATACTGGCCGAGTCCGGGATTTACGGGAAATCGCGGGTTTCCGTTTGCCGGCGATTAAACTCCTTTTATTCAGCGTCTCATCAAAAATGAAAACATTTTTGAACACTACATGTCTCATGGGTTTTAGTGGTGAAAAAATAATTTTAAAAATCGTTCGGGAAATGAGTTTACTCCCTGGGTACTTTCTTTGTATACTTTTGACTATACGGGCCGAGTCCGGGATTTACGGGAAATCGCGGGTTTTCGTTTGCCGGCGATTAAACTTCTTTTATTCATCGTCTCATCAAAAATGAAATCATTTTTGAAAACAACAAGTCTCATGCGTTTTAGTGGTGAAAAAATAATTTAAAAAATCGTTCGGGAAATGAGTTTACTCCCTGGGTACTTTCTTTGTATACTTTTGACTATATGCGCCGAGTCCGGGATTTACGGGAAATCGCGGGTTTTCGTATGCCGGCGATTAAACTTCTTTTTTTCAGCGTCTCATCAGAAATGAAAACATTTTTAAAAACTACAAGACTCATGCGTTTTAGTTGTGAAAAATTAATTTAAAAAATCGTTCGAGAAATGAGTTTACTCCCTGGGTACTTTCCTTGTATACTTTTGACCATACGGTTCGTGTCCGGGATTTAGGGGAAATCGCGGATTTTCGTTTGCCGACGATTAAACTTCTTTTATTCAGCTTCTCATCAAAAATGTAAACATTTTTAAAAACTACAAGTCTCGTGCGTTTATGTGGTGAAAACCTAATTTAAAAAATCGTTCGGGAAATGAGTTTACTCCCTGGGTACTTTCTTTGTACACTTTTGACCATACGGGTCGTGTCCGGGATTTAGGGGAAATCGCGGGTTTTCGTTTGCCGGCGATTAAACTTCTTTTATTCAGTGTCTCATCAAAGATGAAAATATTTTTGAAAACTACAAGTCTCATGCGTTTTAGTGGTGAAAAAATAATTTAAAAAATCGTTCGGGAAATGAGTTTACTTCCTGGGTACTTTCTTTGTATACTTTTGACCATACGGGCCGAGTCCGGGATTTACGGGAAATCGCGGGTTTTTGTTTGCCGGCGCTTAAACTTCTTTTATTTAGCGTCTCATCAAAACTGAAAACATTTTAGGAAACTACAAGTCTCATGCGTTTTATTGGTGAAAAACCAATTTTAAAAATCGTTCGGGAAATGAGTTTACTCCCTGGGTACTTTCTTTGTATACTTTTGACCATACCGTTTGTGTCCGGGATTTACGGGAAATCGCGGGCTTTCGTTTGCCGGCGATTAAACTTCTTTTATTCAGCGTCTCATCAAAACTGAAAACATTTTTGGAAACTACAAGTCTTATGCGTTTTAGTGGTGAAAAACCAATTTTAAAAATCGTTCAGGAAATAAGTTTACTCCCTGGGTACTTTCTTTGTATACTTTTGACCATACTGTTTGTGTACGGGATTTACGGGAAATTGCGGGTTTTCGTTTGCCGGCGATTAAACTTCTTTTATTCAGCGTCACATCAAAAATGAAAACATTTTTGAAAACAACAAGTCTCATGCGTTTTAGTGGTGAAAAAATAATTTAAAAAATCGTTCGGGAAATGAGTTTACTTCCTGGGTACTTTCTTTGTATACTTTTGACTATACGGGCCGAGTCCGGGATTTACGGGAATTCGCGTGTTTTCGTTTGCCGGCGATTAAACTTCTTTTATTCAGCGTCTCATCAAAAATGAAAACATTTTTGAAAACTTCATGTCTCATGCGTTTTAGCGGTGAAAAAATAATTTAAAAAATCGTTCAGGAAATGAGTTTACTCCCTGGGTACTTTCTTTGTAACTTTTGACTATACGGGTTGTGTCCGGGATTTACGGGAAATCGCGGGTTTTTGTTTGCCGGCGATTAAACTTCTTTTATTCAGCGTCTCATCAAAAATGAAAACATTTTTGAAAACTGCAAATCTCATGCGTTTTAGTGGTGAAAAAATAATTTTAAAAATCGTTCGGGAAATGAGTTTACTCCCTGGGTACTTTCTTAGTATACTTTTGACTATACGGTTCGCGTCCGGGATTTAGGGGAAATCGCGGGTTTTCGTTTGCCGACGATTAAACTTCTTTTTTTCAGCTTCTCATCAAAAATGTAAACATTTTTAAAAACTACAAGTCTCGTGCGTTTATGTGGTGAAAACCTAATTTAAATAATCGTTCGGGAACTGAGTTTACTCCCTGGGTACTTTCCTTGTATACTTTTGACCATACGGTTCGTGTCCGGGATTTAGGGGAAATCCCGGGTTTTCGTTTGCCGGCAATTAAACTTCTTTTATTCATCGTCTCATCAAAAATGAAAACATTTTTGAAAACTACAAGTCTCATGCGTTTTAGTGGTGAAAAAATAATTTAAAAAATCGTTCGGCAAATGAGTTTACTTCCTGGGTACTTTCTTTGTATACTTTTGACCATACGGGCCGAGTCCGGGATTTACGGGAAATCGCGGGTTTTCGTTTACCGTCGATTAAACTTCTTTTATCCAGCGTCTCATCAAAAATGAAAACATTATTGAAAACTACATGTCTCATGCGTGTTAGTGGTGAAAAAATAATTTAAAAAATCGTTCGGGAAATGAGTTTACTTCCTGGGTACTTTCTTTGTATACTTTTGACTATACGGGTCGAGTCCGGGATTTACGGGAAATCGAGGGTTTTGGTTTGCCGGCGATTAAACTTCTTTTTTTCAGCGTCTCATCAAAAATGAAAACATTTTTGAAAACTACATGTCTCATGCGTTTTAGTGGTGAAAAGATAATTTAAAAAATCGTTTTGGAAATGAGTTTACTCACAAGGTACTTTCTTTGTATACATTCGACTATACCGGCCAAGCCCGGGATTTACGGGAGATCGCGGGTTTTCGTTTGCCGGCGATTAAACTTCTTTTATTCAGCGTCTCATCAAAAATGAAAACATTTTTGAAAACTACAAGTCTCATGCGTTTTAGTGGTGAAAAAATAATTTAAAAAATCGTTCGGGAAATGAGTTCACTTCCCGGGTACTTTCTTTGTATACTTTTGATTATATGGGCCGAGTCCGGGATTTACGGGAAATCGCGGGTTTTCGTTTGCCGGCGATTAAACTTCTTTTATTTAGCGTCTCAACAAAACTGAAAACATTTTTGAAAACTACATGTCTCATGCGTTTTAGTGGTGAAAAAATAATTTAAAAAATCGTTCGGGAA
Organism: Hydractinia symbiolongicarpus; assembly: GCF_029227915.1. Lineage (NCBI taxonomy): Eukaryota > Metazoa > Cnidaria > Hydrozoa > Anthoathecata > Hydractiniidae > Hydractinia > Hydractinia symbiolongicarpus. The sequence goes on from NC_079877.1 coordinate 32,500,036, forward strand.
ATGAATTTACTTCCTGGGTACTTTCTTTGTATACTTTTGACTATACGGGCCGAGTCCGGGATTTACGGGAAATCGCGGGTTTTCGTTTGCCGGCGATTAAACTTCTTTTATTCAGCGTCTCATCAAAACTAAAAACATTTTTGAAAACTACATGTCTCATGCGTTTTAGTGGTGAAAAAATAATTTAAAAAATCGTTCGGGAAATGAGTTTACTTGCTGGGTACTTTCTTTGTATACTTTTGACTATACGGGCGGAGTCCGGGATTTATGGGAAATCGTGGGTTTTCGTTAGCCGGCGATTAAACTTCTTTTATTCAGAGTCTCATCAAAAATGAAAACATTTTTGAAAACTACAAGTCTCATGCGTTTTAGTGGTGAAAAACTAATTTTAAAAATCGTTCGGGAAATGAGTTTACTCCCTAAGTACTTTCTTTGTATACATTTGACTATACGGGCCGAGTCCAGGATTTACAGGAAATCGCGGGTTTTCGTTTGCCGGCGATTAAACTTCTTTTATTCAGCGTCTCATCAAAACTGAAAACATTTTTGAAAACTACATGTCTCATGCGTTTTAGTGGTGAAAAAATAATTTAAAAAATTGTTCGGGAAATGAGTTTACTTCCTGGGTATTTTCTTTGTATACTTTTGACTATACGAGCCGAGTCCGGGATTTACGGGAAATCGCGGGTTTTCGTTTCCAGCGTTTAAACTTCTTTTATTCAGCGTCTCACCAAAAATGAAAACATTTTTGAAAACTACAAGTCTCATGCGTTTTAGTGGTGAAAAAATAATTAAAAAAATCGTTCGGGAAATGAATTTACTCCCTAAGTACTTTTTTTGTATACTTTTGACTATATGGGCCGAGTCCGAGATTTAAGCGAAATCGCGGGTTTTCGTTTGCCGGCGATTAAACTTCTTTTATTCAGCGTCTCATGAAAACTGAAAACATTTTTGAAAACTACATGTCTCATGCGTTTTAGTGGTGAAAAAATAATTTAAGAAATCGTTCGGGAAATGAGTTTACTTCCTGGGTACTTTCTTTGTATACTTTTGACTATACGGGCCGAGTCCGGGATTTACGGGAAATCGTGGGTTTTCGTTATCCGGCGATTAAACTTCTTTTATTCAGTGTCTCATCAAAAATGAAAACATTTTTGAAAACTACATGTCTAATGCGTTTTAGTGGTGAAAAAATAATTTAAAAAATTGTTCGGGAATGAGTTTACTTCCTGGGTATTTTCTTTTTATACTTTTGACTATACGGGCCGAGTCCGGGATTTACGGGAAATCGGGGGTTTTCGTTTGCCGGCGATTAAACATTTTTTATTCAGCGTCTCATCAAAAATGAAAACATTTTTGAAAACTACAAATCTCATGCGTTTTAGTGGTGAAAAAATAATTTAAAAAATCGTTGGGGAATGAGTTTACTTCCTGGGTACTTTCTTTGTATACTTTTGACCATACGGGTCGTGTCCGGGATTTACGGGAAATCGCGGGTTTTCGTTTGCCGGCGATTAAACTTCTTTTATTCAGCGTTTCATAAAAACTGAAAACATTTTTGAAAACTACATGTCTCATGCGTTTAAGTGGTGAAAAAATAATTTAAAAAATCGTTCGGGAAATGAGTTTACTCCCTAAGTACTTTCTTTGTATACTTTTGACTATACGGGCCGAGTCCGGGATTTACGGGAAATCGCGGGTTTTCGTTTGCCGGCGATTAAACTTCTTTTACTCAGCGTCTCATCAAAACTGAAAACATTTTTGAAAACTACATGTCTAATGCGTTTTAGTGGTGAAAAAATAATTTAAAAAATCGTTTGGGAAATGAGTTTACTTCCTGGGTACTTTCTTTGCATACTTTTGACTATACGGGCCGAGTCCGGGATTTATGGGAAATCGTGGGTTTTCGTTAGCCGGCGATTAAACTTCTTTTATTCAGCGTGTCATCAAAAATGAAAACATTTTTGAAAACTACAAGTCTCATGCGTATTAGTGGTGAAAAACTAATTTTAAAAATCGTTCGGGAAATGAGTTCACTTCCCGGGTACTTTCTTTGTATACTTTTGATTATATGGGCCGAGTCCAGGAATTACAGGAAATCGCGGGTTTTCGTTTGCCGGCGATGAAACTTCTTTTATTCAGCGTCTCATCAAAACTAAAAACATTTTTGAAAACTACATGTCTCATGCGTTTAAGTGGTGAAAAAATAATTTAAAAAATCGTTCGGGAAATGAGTTTACTCCCTAAGTACTTTCTTTGTATACTTTTGACTATACGGGCCGAGTCCGGGATTTACGGGAAATCGCGGGTTTTCGTTTGCCGGCGATGAAACTTCTTTTATTCAGCGTCTCATCAAAACTAAAAACATTTTTGAAAACTACATGTCTCATGCGTTTAAGTGGTGAAAAAATAATTTAAAAAATCGTTCGGGAAATGAGTTTACTCCCTAAGTACTTTCTTTGTATACTTTTGACTATACGGGCCGAGTCCGGGATTTACGGGAAATCGCGGGTTTTCGTTTGCCGGCGATTAAACTTCTTTTACTCAGCGTCTCATCAAAACTGAAAACATTTTTGAAAACTACATGTCTAATGCGTTTTAGTGGTGAAAAAATAATTTAAAAAATCGTTTGGGAAATGAGTTTACTTCCTGGGTACTTTCTTTGTATACTTTTGACTATACGGGCCGAGTCCGGGATTTATGGGAAATCGTGGGTTTTCGTTAGCCGGCGATTAAACTTCTTTTATTCAGCGTGTCATCAAAAATGAAAACATTTTTGAAAACTACAAGTCTCATGCGTATTAGTGGTGAAAAACTAATTTTAGAAATCGTTCGGGAAATGAGTTCACTTCCCGGGTACTTTCTTTGTATACTTTTGATTATATGGGCCGAGTCCAGGAATTACAGGAAATCGCGGGTTTTCGTTTGCCGGCGATGAAACTTCTTTTATTCAGCGTCTCATCAAAACTAAAAACATTTTTGAAAACTACATGTCTCATGCGTTTTAGTGGTGAAAAAATAATTTAAAAAATTGTTCGGGAAATGAGTTTATTTCCTGGGTATTTTCTTTGTATACTTTTGACTATACGAGCCGAGTCCGGGATTTACGGGAAATCGCGGGTTTTCGTTTCCGGCGTTTAAACTTCTTTTATTCAGCGTCTCATCAAAAATGAAAACATTTTTGAAAACTACAAGTCTCATACGTTTTAGTGGTGAAAAAATAATTTCAAAAATCGTTCGGGAAATGAGTTTACTCCCTAAGTACTTTCGTTGTATACTTTTTACTATACGGGCCGAGTCCGGGATTTATGCGAAATCGCGGGTTTTCGTTTGCCGGCGATTAAACTTCTTTTATTCAGCGTCTCATCAAAAATGAAAACATTTTTGAAAACTACAAGTCTCATGCGTTTTAGTGATGAAAAAATAATTTAAAAAATCGTTCGGGAAATGAGTTTACTTCCTGGGTACTTTCTATGTATACTTTTGACTATATGGGCCGAGTCCGGGATTTACGGGAAAACGCGGGTTCTCGTTTGCCGGCAATTAAACTTCTTTTATTCAGCGTCTCATCAAAACTGAAAACATTTTTGAAAACTACATGTGTCATGCGTTTTAGTGGTGAAAAAATAATTTAAAAAATCGTTCGGGAAATGAGTTCACTTCCCGGGTACTTTCTTTGTATACTTTTGATTATATGGGCCGAGTCCGGGATTTACGGGAAATCGCGGGTTTTCGTTTGCCGGCGATTAAACTTCTTTTATTCAGCGTCTCAACAAAACTAAAAACATTTTTGAAAACTACATGTCTCATGCGTTTTAGTGGTGTAAAAATAATTTAAAAAATCGTTCGGGAAATGAATTTACTTCCTGGGTACTTTCTTTGTATACTTTTGACTATACGGGCCGAGTCCGGGATTTACGGGAAATCGCGGGTTTTCGTTAGCCGGCGATTAAACTTCTTTTATTCAGCGTCTCATCAAAACTAAAAACATTTTTGAAAACTACATGTCTCATGCGTTTTAGTGGTGAAAAAATAATTTAAAAAATCGTTCGGGAAATGAGTTTACTTGCTGGGTACTTTCTTTGTATACTTTTGACTATACGGGCCGAGTCCGGGATTTATGGGAAATCGTGAGTTTTCGTTAGCCGGCGATTAAACTTCTTTTATTCAGCGTCTTATCAAAAATGAAAACATTTTTGAAAACTACAAGTCTCATGCGTTTTAGTGGTGAAAAACTAATTTTAAAAATCGTTCGGGAAATGAGTTTACTCCCTAGGTACTTTCTTTGTATACATTTGACTATACGGGCCGAGTCCAGGATTTACAGGAAATCGCGGGTTTTCGTTTGCCGGCGATTAAACTTCTTTTTTTCAGCGTCTCATCAAAACTGAAAACATTTTTGAAACCTACATGTCTCATGCGTTTTAGTGGTGAAAAAATAATTTAAAAAATTGTTTGGGAAATGAGTTTACTTCCTGGGTATTTTCTTTGTATACTTTTGACTATACGAGCCAAGTCCGGGATTTACGGGAAATCGCGGGTTTTCGTTTCCAGCGTTTAAACTTCTTTTATTCAGCGTCTCATGAAAACTGAAAACATTTTTGAAAACTACATGTCTCATGCGTTTTAGTGGTGAAAAAATAATTTAAGAAATCGTTCGGGAAATGAGTTTACTTCTTGGGTACTTTTTTTGTATACTTTTGACTATACGGGCCGAGCCCGGGATTTACGGGAAATCGTGGGTTTTCGTTATCCGGCGATTAAACTTCTTTTATTCAGTGTCTCATCAAAAATGAAAACATTTTTGAAAACTACAAGTCTCATGCGTTTTAGTGGTGAAAAACTAATTTTAAAAATCGTTCGGGAAATGAGTTTACTCCCTAAGTACTTTCTTTGTATACTTTTGACTATACGGGCCGAGTCCAGGATTTACAGGAAATCGCGGGTTTTCGTTTGCCGGCGATTAAACTTCTTTTATTCAGCTTCTCATCAAAACTGAAAACCTTTTTGAAAACTACATGTCTCTTGCGTTTTAGTGGTGAAAAAATAATTTAAAAAATCGTTCGGGAAATGAGTTTACTTCCTGGGTACTTTCTTTGTATATTTTTGACTATACGGGCCGAGTCCGGGATTTACGGGAAATCGTGGGTTTTCGTTATCCGGCGATTAAACTTCTTTTATTCAGCGTCTCATCAAAAATGAAAACATTTTTAAAAACTACAAGTCTCATGCGTTTTAGTGGTGAAAAACTAATTTTAAAAATCGTTCGGGAAATGAGTTTACTCCCTAAGTACTTTCTTTGTATACTTTTGACTATACGGGCCGAGTCCAGAATTTACAGGAAATCGCGGGTTTTCATTTGCCGGCGATTAAACTTCTTTTATTCAGCGTCTCATCAAAACTGAAAACATTTTTGAAAACTACATGTCTGATGCGTTTTAGTGGTGAAAAAATAATTTAAAAAATTGTTCGGGAAATGAGTTTACTTCCTGGGTATTTTCTTTGTATACTTTTGACTATACGAGCCGAGTCCGGGATTTACGGGAAATCGCGGGTTTTCGTTTCCGGCGTTTAAACTTCTTTTATTCAGCGTATCATCAAAAATGAAAACATTTTTAAAAACTACAAGTCTCATGCGTTTTAGTGGTGAAAAAATAATTAAAAAAATCGTTCGGGAAATGAGTTTACTCCCTAAGTACTTTTTTTGTATACTTTTGACTATATGGGCCGAGTCCGGGATTTAAGCGAAATCGCGGGTTTTCGTTTGCCGGCGATTAAACTTCTTTTATTCAACGTCTCATCAAAACTGAAAACATTTTTGAAAACTACATGTCTCATGCGTTTTAGTGGTGAAAAAATAATTTAAAAAATTGTTCGGGAAATGAGTTTACTTCCTGGGTATTTTCTTTGTATACTTTTGACTATACGAGCCGAGTCCGGGATTTACGGGAAATCGTGGGTTTTCGTTATCCGGCGATTAAATTTCTTTTATTCAGCGTCTCATCAAAAGTGAAAACAATTTTGAAAACTACAAGTCTCATGCGTTTTAGTGGTGAAAAACTAATTTTAAAAATCGTTCGGGAAATGAGTTTACTCCCTAAGTACTTTCTTTGTATACTTTTGACTATACGGGCCGAGTCCGGGATTTATGGGAAATCGTGGGTTTTCGTTAGCCGGCGATTAAACTTCTTTTATTCAGCGTGTCATCAAAAATGAAAACACTTTTGAAAACTACAAGTCTCATGCGTATTAGTGGTGAAAAACTAATTTTAAAAATCGTTCGGGAAATGAGTTTACTCTCTAAGTTTTTTCTTTGTATACTTTTGACTATACGGGCCGAGTCCAGGATTTACAGGAAATCGCGGGTTTTCGTTTGCCGGCGATTAAACTTCTTTTATTCAGCGTCTCATCAAAACTGAAAACATTTTTGAAAACTACAAGTCTCATGCGTTTTAGTGGTGAAAAACTAATTTTAAAAATCGTTCGGGAAATGAGTTTACTCCCTAAGTTTTTTCTTTGTATACTTTTGACTATGCGGGCCGAGTCCAGGATTTACAGGAAATCGCGGGTTTTCGTTTGCCGGCGATTAAACTTCTTTTATTCAGCGTCTCATCAAAACTGAAAACATTTTTGAAAACTACAAGTCTCATGCGTTTTAGTGGTGAAAAAATAATTTAAAAAATCGTTCGGGAAATGAGTTCACTTCCCGGGTACTTTCTTTGTATACTTTTGATTATATGGGCCGAGTCCGGGATTTACGGGAAATCGCGGGTTTTCGTTTGCCGGCGATTAAACTTCTTTTATTTAGCGTCTCAACAAAACTGAAAACCTTTTTGAAAACTACATGTCTCATGCGTTTTAGTGGTGAAAAAATAATTTAAAAAATCGTTCGGGAAATGAATTTACTTCCTGGGTACTTTCTTTGTATACTTTTGACTATACGGGCCGAGTCCGGGATTTACGGGAAATCGCGGGTTTTCGTTTGCCGACGATTAAACTTTTTTTATTCAGCGTCTCATCAAAACTAAAAACATTTTTGAAAACTACATGTCTCATGCGTTTTAGTGGTGAAAAAATAATTTAAAAAATCGTTCGGGAAATGAGTTTACTTGCTGGGTACTTTCTTTGTATACTTTTGACTATACGGGCCGAGTCCGGGATTTATGGGAAATCGTGGGTTTTCGTTAGCCGGCGATTAAACTTCTTTTATTCAGCGTCTCATCAAAAATGAAAACATTTTTGAAAACTACAAGTCTCATGCGTTTTAGTGGTGAAAAACTAATTTTAAAAATCGTTCGGGAAATGAGTTTACTCCCTAAGTACTTTCTTTGTATACATTTGACTATACGGGCCGAGTCCAGGATTTACAGGAAATCGCGGGTTTTCGTTTGCCAGCGATTAAACTTCTTTTATTCAGCGTCTCATCAAAACTGAAAACATTTTTGAAAACTACATGTCTCATGCGTTTTAGTGGTGAAAAAATAATTTAAAAAATTGTTCGGGAAATGAGTTTACTTCCTGGGTATTTTCTTTGTATACTTTTGACTATACGAGCCGAGTCCGGGATTTACGGGAAATCGCGGGTTTTCGTTTCCAGCGTTTAAACTTCTTTTATTCAGCGTCTCACCAAAAATGAAAACATTTTTGAAAACTACAAGTCTCATGCGTTTTAGTGGTGAAAAAATAATTAAAAAAATCGTTCGGGAAATGAATTTACTCCCGAAGTACTTTTTTTGTATACTTTTGACTATATGGGCCGAGTCCGGGATTTAAGCGAAATCGCGGGTTTTCGTTTGCCGGCGATTAAACTTCTTTTATTCAGCGTCTCATGAAAACTGAAAACATTTTTGAAAACTACATGTCTCATGCGTTTTAGTGGTGAAAAAATAATTTAAGAAATCGTTCGGGAAATGAGTTTACTTCCTGGGTACTTTCTTTGTATACTTTTGACTATACGGGCCGAGTCCGGGATTTACGGGAAATCGTGGGTTTTCGTTATCCGGCGATTAAACTTCTTTTATTCAGTGTCTCATCAAAAATGAAAACATTTTTGAAAACTACATGTCTAATGCGTTTTAGTGGTGAAAAAATAATTTAAAAAATTGTTCGGGAATGAGTTTACTTCCTGGGTATTTTCTTTTTATACTTTTGACTATACGGGCCGAGTCCGGGATTTACGGGAAATCGGGGGTTTTCGTTTGCCGGCGATTAAACATTTTTTATTCAGCGTCTCATCAAAAATGAAAACATTTTTGAAAACTACAAATCTCATGCGTTTTAGTGGTGAAAAAATAATTTAAAAAATCGTTGGGGAATGAGTTTACTTCCTGGGTACTTTCTTTGTATACTTTTGACCATACGGGTCGTGTCCGGGATTTACGGGAAATCGCGGGTTTTCGTTTGCCGGCGATTAAACTTCTTTTATTCAGCGTCTCATAAAAACTGAAAACATTTTTGAAAACTACATGTCTCATGCGTTTAAGTGGTGAAAAAATAATTTAAAAAATCGTTCGGGAAATGAGTTTAATCCCTAAGTACTTTCTTTGTATACTTTTGACTATACGGGCCGAGTCCGGGATTTACGGGAAATCGCGGGTTTTCGTTTGCCGTCGATTAAACTTCTTTTACTCAGCGTCTCATCAAAACTGAAAACATTTTTGAAAACTACATGTCTAATGCGTTTTAGTGGTGAAAAAATAATTTAAAAAATCGTTCGGGAAATGAGTTTACTTGCTGGGTACTTTCTTTGTATACTTTTGACTATACGGGCCGAGTCCGGGATTTATGGGAAATCGTGGGTTTTCGTTAGCCGGCGATTAAACTTCTTTTATTCAGCGTCTCATCAAAAATGAAAACATTTTTGAAAACTACAAGTCTCATGCGTTTTAGTGGTGAAAAACTAATTTTAAAAATCGTTCGGGAAATGAGTTTACTCCCTAAGTACTTTCTTTGTATACATTTGACTATACGGGCCGAGTCCAGGATTTACAGGAAATCGCGGGTTTTCGTTTGCCAGCGATTAAACTTCTTTTATTCAGCGTCTCATCAAAACTGAAAACATTTTTGAAAACTACATGTCTCATGCGTTTTAGTGGTGAAAAAATAATTTAAAAAATTGTTCGGGAAATGAGTTTACTTCCTGGGTATTTTCTTTGTATACTTTTGACTATACGAGCCGAGTCCGGGATTTACGGGAAATCGCGGGTTTTCGTTTCCAGCGTTTAAACTTCTTTTATTCAGCGTCTCACCAAAAATGAAAACATTTTTGAAAACTACAAGTCTCATGCGTTTTAGTGGTGAAAAAATAATTAAAAAAATCGTTCGGGAAATGAATTTACTCCCTAAGTACTTTTTTTGTATACTTTTGACTATATGGGCCGAGTCCGGGATTTAAGCGAAATCGCGGGTTTTCGTTTGCCGGCGATTAAACTTCTTTTATTCAGCGTCTCATGAAAACTGAAAACATTTTTGAAAACTACATGTCTCATGCGTTTTAGTGGTGAAAAAATAATTTAAGAAATCGTTCGGGAAATGAGTTTACTTCCTGGGTACTTTCTTTGTATACTTTTGACTATACGGGCCGAGTCCGGGATTTACGGGAAATCGTGGGTTTTCGTTATCCGGCGATTAAACTTCTTTTATTCAGTGTCTCATCAAAAATGAAAACATTTTTGAAAACTACATGTCTAATGCGTTTTAGTGGTGAAAAAATAATTTAAAAAATTGTTCGGGAATGAGTTTACTTCCTGGGTATTTTCTTTTTATACTTTTGACTATACGGGCCGAGTCCGGGATTTACGGGAAATCGGGGGTTTTCGTTTGCCGGCGATTAAACATTTTTTATTCAGCGTCTCATCAAAAATGAAAACATTTTTGAAAACTACAAATCTCATGCGTTTTAGTGGTGAAAAAATAATTTAAAAAATCGTTGGGGAATGAGTTTACTTCCTGGGTACTTTCTTTGTATACTTTTGACCATACGGGTCGTGTCCGGGATTTACGGGAAATCGCGGGTTTTCGTTTGCCGGCGATTAAACTTCTTTTATTCAGCGTCTCATAAAAACTGAAAACATTTTTGAAAACTACATGTCTCATGCGTTTAAGTGGTGAAAAAATAATTTAAAAAATCGTTCGGGAAATGAGTTTACTCCCTAAGTACTTTCTTTGTATACTTTTGACTATACGGGCCGAGTCCGGGATTTACGGGAAATCGCGGGTTTTCGTTTGCCGGCGATTAAACTTCTTTTACTCAGCGTCTCATCAAAACTGAAAACATTTTTGAAAACTACATGTCTAATGCGTTTTAGTGGTGAAAAAATAATTTAAAAAATCGTTTGGGAAATGAGTTTACTTCCTGGGTACTTTCTTTGTATACTTTTGACTATACGGGCCGAGTCCGGGATTTATGGGAAATCGTGGGTTTTCGTTAGCCGGCGATTAAACTTCTTTTATTCAGCGTGTCATCAAAAATGAAAACATTTTTGAAAACTACAAGTCTCATGCGTATTAGTGGTGAAAAACTAATTTTAAAAATCGTTCGGGAAATGAGTTCACTTCCCGGGTACTTTCTTTGTATACTTTTGACTATATGGGCCGAGTCCGGGATTTAAGCGAAATCGCGGGTTTTCGTTTGCCGGCGATTAAACTTCTTTTATTCAGCGTCTCATGAAAACTGAAAACATTTTTGAAAACTACATGTCTCATGCGTTTTAGTGGTGAAAAAATAATTTAAGAAATCGTTCGGGAAATGAGTTTACTTCCTGGGTACTTTCTTTGTATACTTTTGACTATACGGGCCGAGTCCGGGATTTACGGGAAATCGTGGGTTTTCGTTATCCGGCGATTAAACTTCTTTTATTCAGTGTCTCATCAAAAATGAAAACATTTTTGAAAACTACATGTCTAATGCGTTTTAGTGGTGAAAAAATAATTTAAAAAATTGTTCGGGAATGAGTTTACTTCCTGGGTATTTTCTTTTTATACTTTTGACTATACGGGCCGAGTCCGGGATTTACGGGAAATCGGGGGTTTTCGTTTGCCGGCGATTAAACATTTTTTATTCAGCGTCTCATCAAAAATGAAAACATTTTTGAAAACTACAAATCTCATGCGTTTTAGTGGTGAAAAAATAATTTAAAAAATCGTTGGGGAATGAGTTTACTTCCTGGGTACTTTCTTTGTATACTTTTGACCATACGGGTCGTGTCCGGGATTTACGGGAAATCGCGGGTTTTCGTTTGCCGGCGATTAAACTTCTTTTATTCAGCGTCTCATCAAAACTGAAAACATTTTTGAAAACTACAAGTCTCATGCGTTTTAGTGGTGAAAAACTAATTTTAAAAATCGTTCGGGAAATGAGTTTACTCCCTAAGTTTTTTCTTTGTATACTTTTGACTATGCGGGCCGAGTCCAGGATTTACAGGAAATCGCGGGTTTTCGTTTGCCGGCGATTAAACTTCTTTTATTCAGCGTCTCATCAAAACTGAAAACATTTTTGAAAACTACAAGTCTCATGCGTTTTAGTGGTGAAAAAATAATTTAAAAAATCGTTCGGGAAATGAGTTCACTTCCCGGGTACTTTCTTTGTATACTTTTGATTATATGGGCCGAGTCCGGGATTTACGGGAAATCGCGGGTTTTCGTTTGCCGGCGATTAAACTTCTTTTATTTAGCGTCTCAACAAAACTGAAAACCTTTTTGAAAACTACATGTCTCATGCGTTTTAGTGGTGAAAAAATAATTTAAAAAATCGTTCGGGAAATGAATTTACTTCCTGGGTACTTTCTTTGTATACTTTTGACTATACGGGCCGAGTCCGGGATTTACGGGAAATCGCGGGTTTTCGTTTGCCGGCGATTAAACTTTTTTTATTCAGCGTCTCATCAAAACTAAAAACATTTTTGAAAACTACATGTCTCATGCGTTTTAGTGGTGAAAAAATAATTTAAAAAATCGTTCGGGAAATGAGTTTACTTGCTGGGTACTTTCTTTGTATACTTTTGACTATACGGGCCGAGTCCGGGATTTATGGGAAATCGTGGGTTTTCGTTAGCCGGCGATTAAACTTCTTTTATTCAGCGTCTCATCAAAAATGAAAACATTTTTGAAAACTACAAGTCTCATGCGTTTTAGTGGTGAAAAACTAATTTTAAAAATCGTTCGGGAAATGAGTTTACTCCCTAAGTACTTTCTTTGTATACATTTGACTATACGGGCCGAGTCCAGGATTTACAGGAAATCGCGGGTTTTCGTTTGCCAGCGATTAAACTTCTTTTATTCAGCGTCTCATCAAAACTGAAAACATTTTTGAAAACTACATGTCTCATGCGTTTTAGTGGTGAAAAAATAATTTAAAAAATTGTTCGGGAAATGAGTTTACTTCCTGGGTATTTTCTTTGTATACTTTTGACTATACGAGCCGAGTCCGGGATTTACGGGAAATCGCGGGTTTTCGTTTCCAGCGTTTAAACTTCTTTTATTCAGCGTCTCACCAAAAATGAAAACATTTTTGAAAACTACAAGTCTCATGCGTTTTAGTGGTGAAAAAATAATTAAAAAAATCGTTCGGGAAATGAATTTACTCCCGAAGTACTTTTTTTGTATACTTTTGACTATATGGGCCGAGTCCGGGATTTAAGCGAAATCGCGGGTTTTCGTTTGCCGGCGATTAAACTTCTTTTATTCAGCGTCTCATGAAAACTGAAAACATTTTTGAAAACTACATGTCTCATGCGTTTTAGTGGTGAAAAAATAATTTAAGAAATCGTTCGGGAAATGAGTTTACTTCCTGGGTACTTTCTTTGTATACTTTTGACTATACGGGCCGAGTCCGGGATTTACGGGAAATCGTGGGTTTTCGTTATCCGGCGATTAAACTTCTTTTATTCAGTGTCTCATCAAAAATGAAAACATTTTTGAAAACTACATGTCTAATGCGTTTTAGTGGTGAAAAAATAATTTAAAAAATTGTTCGGGAATGAGTTTACTTCCTGGGTATTTTCTTTTTATACTTTTGACTATACGGGCCGAGTCCGGGATTTACGGGAAATCGGGGGTTTTCGTTTGCCGGCGATTAAACATTTTTTATTCAGCGTCTCATCAAAAATGAAAACATTTTTGAAAACTACAAATCTCATGCGTTTTAGTGGTGAAAAAATAATTTAAAAAATCGTTGGGGAATGAGTTTACTTCCTGGGTACTTTCTTTGTATACTTTTGACCATACGGGTCGTGTCCGGGATTTACGGGAAATCGCGGGTTTTCGTTTGCCGGCGATTAAACTTCTTTTATTCAGCGTCTCATAAAAACTGAAAACATTTTTGAAAACTACATGTCTCATGCGTTTAAGTGGTGAAAAAATAATTTAAAAAATCGTTCGGGAAATGAGTTTACTCCCTAAGTACTTTCTTTGTATACTTTTGACTATACGGGCCGAGTCCGGGATTTACGGGAAATCGCGGGTTTTCGTTTGCCGGCGATTAAACTTCTTTTACTCAGCGTCTCATCAAAACTGAAAACATTTTTGAAAACTACATGTCTAATGCGTTTTAGTGGTGAAAAAATAATTTAAAAAATCGTTTGGGAAATGAGTTTACTTCCTGGGTACTTTCTTTGTATACTTTTGACTATACGGGCCGAGTCCAGGATTTACAGGAAATCGCGGGTTTTCGTTTGCCGGCGATTAAACTTTTTTTATTCAGCGTCTCATCAAAACTAAAAACATTTTTGAAAACTACATGTCTCATGCGTTTTAGTGGTGAAAAAATAATTTAAAAAATCGTTCGGGAAATGAGTTTACTTGCTGGGTACTTTCTTTGTATACTTTTGACTATACGGGCCGAGTCCGGGATTTATGGGAAATCGTGGGTTTTCGTTAGCCGGCGATTAAACTTCTTTTATTCAGCGTCTCATCAAAAATGAAAACATTTTTGAAAACTACAAGTCTCATGCGTTTTAGTGGTGAAAAACTAATTTTAAAAATCGTTCGGGAAATGAGTTTACTCCCTAAGTACTTTCTTTGTATACATTTGACTATACGGGCCGAGTCCAGGATTTACAGGAAATCGCGGGTTTTCGTTTGCCAGCGATTAAACTTCTTTTATTCAGCGTCTCATCAAAACTGAAAACATTTTTGAAAACTACATGTCTCATGCGTTTTAGTGGTGAAAAAATAATTTAAAAAATCGTTGGGGAATGAGTTTACTTCCTGGGTACTTTCTTTGTATACTTTTGACCATACGGGTCGTGTCCGGGATTTACGGGAAATCGCGGGTTTTCGTTTGCCGGCGATTAAACTTCTTTTATTCAGCGTCTCATAAAAACTGAAAACATTTTTGAAAACTACATGTCTCATGCGTTTAAGTGGTGAAAAAATAATTTAAAAAATCGTTCGGGAAATGAGTTTACTCCCTAAGTACTTTCTTTGTATACTTTTGACTATACGGGCCGAGTCCGGGATTTACGGGAAATCGCGGGTTTTCGTTTGCCGGCGATTAAACTTCTTTTACTCAGCGTCTCATCAAAACTGAAAACATTTTTGAAAACTACATGTCTAATGCGTTTTAGTGGTGAAAAAATAATTTAAAAAATCGTTTGGGAAATGAGTTTACTTCCTGGGTACTTTCTTTGTATACTTTTGACTATACGGGCCGAGTCCGGGATTTATGGGAAATCGTGGGTTTTCGTTAGCCGGCGATTAAACTTCTTTTATTCAGCGTCTTATCAAAAATGAAAACATTTTTGAAAACTACAAGTCTCATGCGTTTTAGTGGTGAAAAACTAATTTTAAAAATCGTTCGGGAAATGAGTTTACTCCCTAAGTACTTTCTTTGTATACATTTGACTATACGGGCCGAGTCCAGGATTTACAGGAAATCGCGGGTTTTCGTTTGCCGGCGATTAAACTTTTTTTATTCAGCGTCTCATCAAAACTAAAAACATTTTTGAAAACTACATGTCTCATGCGTTTTAGTGGTGAAAAAATAATTTAAAAAATCGTTCGGGAAATGAGTTTACTTGCTGGGTACTTTCTTTGTATACTTTTGACTATACGGGCCGAGTCCGGGATTTATGGGAAATCGTGGGTTTTCGTTAGCCGGCGATTAAACTTCTTTTATTCAGCGTCTCATCAAAAATGAAAACATTTTTGAAAACTACAAGTCTCATGCGTTTTAGTGGTGAAAAACTAATTTTAAAAATCGTTCGGGAAATGAGTTTACTCCCTAAGTACTTTCTTTGTATACATTTGACTATACGGGCCGAGTCCAGGATTTACAGGAAATCGCGGGTTTTCGTTTGCCAGCGATTAAACTTCTTTTATTCAGCGTCTCATCAAAACTGAAAACATTTTTGAAAACTACATGTCTCATGCGTTTTAGTGGTGAAAAAATAATTTAAAAAATTGTTCGGGAAATGAGTTTACTTCCTGGGTATTTTCTTTGTATACTTTTGACTATACGAGCCGAGTCCGGGATTTACGGGAAATCGCGGGTTTTCGTTTCCAGCGTTTAAACTTCTTTTATTCAGCGTCTCACCAAAAATGAAAACATTTTTGAAAACTACAAGTCTCATGCGTTTTAGTGGTGAAAAAATAATTAAAAAAATCGTTCGGGAAATGAATTTACTCCCTAAGTACTTTTTTTGTATACTTTTGACTATATGGGCCGAGTCCGGGATTTAAGCGAAATCGCGGGTTTTCGTTTGCCGGCGATTAAACTTCTTTTATTCAGCGTCTCATGAAAACTGAAAACATTTTTGAAAACTACATGTCTCATGCGTTTTAGTGGTGAAAAAATAATTTAAGAAATCGTTCGGGAAATGAGTTTACTTCCTGGGTACTTTCTTTGTATACTTTTGACTATACGGGCCGAGTCCGGGATTTACGGGAAATCGTGGGTTTTCGTTATCCGGCGATTAAACTTCTTTTATTCAGTGTCTCATCAAAAATGAAAACATTTTTGAAAACTACATGTCTAATGCGTTTTAGTGGTGAAAAAATAATTTAAAAAATTGTTCGGGAATGAGTTTACTTCCTGGGTATTTTCTTTTTATACTTTTGACTATACGGGCCGAGTCCGGGATTTACGGGAAATCGGGGGTTTTCGTTTGCCGGCGATTAAACATTTTTTATTCAGCGTCTCATCAAAAATGAAAACATTTTTGAAAACTACAAATCTCATGCGTTTTAGTGGTGAAAAAATAATTTAAAAAATCGTTGGGGAATGAGTTTACTTCCTGGGTACTTTCTTTGTATACTTTTGACCATACGGGTCGTGTCCGGGATTTACGGGAAATCGCGGGTTTTCGTTTGCCGGCGATTAAACTTCTTTTATTCAGCGTCTCATAAAAACTGAAAACATTTTTGAAAACTACATGTCTCATGCGTTTAAGTGGTGAAAAAATAATTTAAAAAATCGTTCGGGAAATGAGTTTACTCCCTAAGTACTTTCTTTGTATACTTTTGACTATACGGGCCGAGTCCGGGATTTACGGGAAATCGCGGGTTTTCGTTTGCCGGCGATTAAACTTCTTTTACTCAGCGTCTCATCAAAACTGAAAACATTTTTGAAAACTACATGTCTAATGCGTTTTAGTGGTGAAAAAATAATTTAAAAAATCGTTTGGGAAATGAGTTTACTTCCTGGGTACTTTCTTTGTATACTTTTGACTATACGGGCCGAGTCCGGGATTTATGGGAAATCGTGGGTTTTCGTTAGCCGGCGATTAAACTTCTTTTATTCAGCGTGTCATCAAAAATGAAAACATTTTTGAAAACTACAAGTCTCATGCGTATTAGTGGTGAAAAACTAATTTTAAAAATCGTTCGGGAAATGAGTTCACTTCCCGGGTACTTTCTTTGTATACTTTTGACTATATGGGCCGAGTCCGGGATTTAAGCGAAATCGCGGGTTTTCGTTTGCCGGCGATTAAACTTCTTTTATTCAGCGTCTCATGAAAACTGAAAACATTTTTGAAAACTACATGTCTCATGCGTTTTAGTGGTGAAAAAATAATTTAAGAAATCGTTCGGGAAATGAGTTTACTTCCTGGGTACTTTCTTTGTATACTTTTGACTATACGGGCCGAGTCCGGGATTTACGGGAAATCGTGGGTTTTCGTTATCCGGCGATTAAACTTCTTTTATTCAGTGTCTCATCAAAAATGAAAACATTTTTGAAAACTACATGTCTAATGCGTTTTAGTGGTGAAAAAATAATTTAAAAAATTGTTCGGGAATGAGTTTACTTCCTGGGTATTTTCTTTTTATACTTTTGACTATACGGGCCGAGTCCGGGATTTACGGGAAATCGGGGGTTTTCGTTTGCCGGCGATTAAACATTTTTTATTCAGCGTCTCATCAAAAATGAAAACATTTTTGAAAACTACAAATCTCATGCGTTTTAGTGGTGAAAAAATAATTTAAAAAATCGTTGGGGAATGAGTTTACTTCCTGGGTACTTTCTTTGTATACTTTTGACCATACGGGTCGTGTCCGGGATTTACGGGAAATCGCGGGTTTTCGTTTGCCGGCGATTAAACTTCTTTTATTCAGCGTCTCATAAAAACTGAAAACATTTTTGAAAACTACATGTCTCATGCGTTTAAGTGGTGAAAAAATAATTTAAAAAATCGTTCGGGAAATGAGTTTACTCCCTAAGTACTTTCTTTGTATACTTTTGACTATACGGGCCGAGTCCGGGATTTACGGGAAATCGCGGGTTTTCGTTTGCCGGCGATTAAACTTCTTTTACTCAGCGTCTCATCAAAACTGAAAACATTTTTGAAAACTACATGTCTAATGCGTTTTAGTGGTGAAAAAATAATTTAAAAAATCGTTTGGGAAATGAGTTTACTTCCTGGGTACTTTCTTTGTATACTTTTGACTATACGGGCCGAGTCCGGGATTTATGGGAAATCGTGGGTTTTCGTTAGCCGGCGATTAAACTTCTTTTATTCAGCGTGTCATCAAAAATGAAAACATTTTTGAAAACTACAAGTCTCATGCGTATTAGTGGTGAAAAACTAATTTTAAAAATCGTTCGGGAAATGAGTTCACTTCCCGGGTACTTTCTTTGTATACTTTTGATTATATGGGCCGAGTCCAGGAATTACAGGAAATCGCGGGTTTTCGTTTGCCGGCGATGAAACTTCTTTTATTCAGCGTCTCATCAAAACTAAAAACATTTTTGAAAACTACATGTCTCATGCGTTTTAGTGGTGAAAAAATAATTTAAAAAATTGTTCGGGAAATGAGTTTACTTCCTGGGTATTTTCTTTGTATACTTTTGACTATACGAGCCGAGTCCGGAATTTACGGGAAATCGCGGGTTTTCGTTTCCAGCGTTTAAACTTCTTTTATTCAGCGTCTCACCAAAAATGAAAACATTTTTGAAAACTACAAGTCTCATGCGTTTTAGTGGTGAAAAAATAATTAAAAAAATCGTTCGGGAAATGAATTTACTCCCTAAGTACTTTTTTTGTATACTTTTGACTATATGGGCCGAGTCCGGGATTTAAGCGAAATCGCGGGTTTTCGTTTGCCGGCGATTAAACTTCTTTTATTCAGCGTCTCATGAAAACTGAAAACATTTTTGAAAACTACATGTCTCATGCGTTTTAGTGGTGAAAAAATAATTTAAGAAATCGTTCGGGAAATGAGTTTACTTCCTGGGTACTTTCTTTGTATACTTTTGACTATACGGGCCGAGTCCGGGATTTACGGGAAATCGTGGGTTTTCGTTATCCGGCGATTAAACTTCTTTTATTCAGTGTCTCATCAAAAATGAAAACATTTTTGAAAACTACATGTCTAATGCGTTTTAGTGGTGAAAAAATAATTTAAAAAATTGTTCGGGAATGAGTTTACTTCCTGGGTATTTTCTTTTTATACTTTTGACTATACGGGCCGAGTCCGGGATTTACGGGAAATCGGGGGTTTTCGTTTGCCGGCGATTAAACATTTTTTATTCAGCGTCTCATCAAAAATGAAAACATTTTTGAAAACTACAAATCTCATGCGTTTTAGTGGTGAAAAAATAATTTAAAAAATCGTTGGGGAATGAGTTTACTTCCTGGGTACTTTCTTTGTATACTTTTGACCATACGGGTCGTGTCCGGGATTTACGGGAAATCGCGGGTTTTCGTTTGCCGGCGATTAAACTTCTTTTATTCAGCGTCTCATAAAAACTGAAAACATTTTTGAAAACTACATGTCTCATGCGTTTAAGTGGTGAAAAAATAATTTAAAAAATCGTTCGGGAAATGAGTTTACTCCCTAAGTACTTTCTTTGTATACTTTTGACTATACGGGCCGAGTCCGGGATTTACGGGAAATCGCGGGTTTTCGTTTGCCGGCGATTAAACTTCTTTTACTCAGCGTCTCATCAAAACTGAAAACATTTTTGAAAACTACATGTCTAATGCGTTTTAGTGGTGAAAAAATAATTTAAAAAATCGTTTGGGAAATGAGTTTACTTCCTGGGTACATTCATTGTATACTTTTGACTATACGGGCCGAGTCCGGGATTTATGGGAAATCGTGGGTTTTCGTTAGCCGGCGATTAAACTTCTTTTATTCAGCGTGTCATCAAAAATGAAAACATTTTTGAAAACTACAAGTCTCATGCGTATTAGTGGTGAAAAACTAATTTTAAAAATCGTTCGGGAAATGAGTTCACTTCCCGGGTACTTTCTTTGTATACTTTTGATTATATGGGCCGAGTCCAGGAATTACAGGAAATCGCGGGTTTTCGTTTGCCGGCGATGAAACTTCTTTTATTCAGCGTCTCATCAAAACTAAAAACATTTTTGAAAACTACATGTCTCATGCGTTTTAGTGGTGAAAAAATAATTTAAAAAATTGTTCGGGAAATGAGTTTATTTCCTGGGTATTTTCTTTGTATACTTTTGACTATTCGAGCCGAGTCCGGGATTTACGGGAAATCGCGGGTTTTCGTTTCCGGCGTTTAAACTTCTTTTATTCAGCGTCTCATCAAAAATGAAAACATTTTTGAAAACTACAAGTCTCATACGTTTTAGTGGTGAAAAAATAATTTCAAAAATCGTTCGGGAAATGAGTTTACTCCCTAAGTACTTTCTTTGTATACTTTTTACTATACGGGCCGAGTCCGGGATTTATGCGAAATCGCGGGTTTTCGTTTGCCGGCGATTAAACTTCTTTTATTCAGCGTCTCATCAAAAATGAAAACATTTTTGAAAACTACAAGTCTCATGCGTTTTAGTGATGAAAAAATAATTTAAAAAATCGTTCGGGAAATGAGTTTACTTCCTGGGTACTTTCTTTGTATACTTTTGACTATATGGGCCGAGTCCGGGATTTACGGGACAACGCGGGTTTTCGTTTGCCGGCAATTAAACTTCTTTTATTCAGCGTCTCATCAAAACTGAAAACATTTTTGAAAACTACATGTGTCATGCGTTTTAGTGGTGAAAAAATAATTTAAAAAATCGTTCGGGAAATGAGTTTACTTCCTTGGTACTTTCTTTGTATACTTTTGACTATACGGGCCGAGTTCGGGATTACGGGAGATCGCGGGTTTTCGTTTGCCGGCGATTGAACTTCTTTTATTCAGCGTCTCATCAAAAATGAAAACATTTTTGAAAACTACAAGTCTCATGCGTTTTAGTGGTGAAAAAATAATTTATAAAATCGTTCGGGAAATGAGTTTACTCCCTAAGTTTTTTCTTTGTATACTTTTGACTATACGGGCCGAGTCCAGGATTTACAGGAAATCGCGGGTTTTCGTTTGCCCGCGATGAAACTTCTTTTATTCAGCGTCTCATCAAAACTAAAAACATTTTTGAAAACTACATGTCTCATGCGTTTTAGTGGTGAAAAAATAATTTAAAAAATTGTTCGGGAAATGAGTTTATTTCCTGGGTATTTTCTTTGTATACTTTTGACTATACGAGCCGAGTCCGGGATTTACGGGAAATCGCGGGTTTTCGTTTCCGGCGTTTAAACTTCTTTTATTCAGCGTCTCATCAAAAATGAAAACATTTTTGAAAACTACAAGTCTCATACGTTTTAGTGGTGAAAAAATAATTTCAAAAATCGTTCGGGAAATGAGTTTACTCCCTAAGTACTTTCGTTGTATACTTTTTACTATACGGGCCGAGTCCGGGATTTATGCGAAATCGCGGGTTTTCGTTTGCCGGCGATTAAACTTCTTTTATTCAGCGTCTCATCAAAAATGAAAACATTTTTGAAAACTACAAGTCTCATGCGTTTTAGTGATGAAAAAATAATTTAAAAAATCGTTCGGGAAATGAGTTTACTTCCTGGGTACTTTCTATGTATACTTTTGACTATATGGGCCGAGTCCGGGATTTACGGGAAAACGCGGGTTCTCGTTTGCCGGCAATTAAACTTCTTTTATTCAGCGTCTCATCAAAACTGAAAACATTTTTGAAAACTACATGTGTCATGCGTTTTAGTGGTGAAAAAATAATTTAAAAAATCGTTCGGGAAATGAGTTCACTTCCCGGGTACTTTCTTTGTATACTTTTGATTATATGGGCCGAGTCCGGGATTTACGGGAAATCGCGGGTTTTCGTTTGCCGGCGATTAAACTTCTTTTATTCAGCGTCTCAACAAAACTAAAAACATTTTTGAAAACTACATGTCTCATGCGTTTTAGTGGTGAAAAAATAATTTAAAAAATCGTTCGGGAAATGAATTTACTTCCTGGGTACTTTCTTTGTATACTTTTGACTATACGGGCGGAGTCCGGGATTTACGGGAAATCGCGGGTTTTCGTTAGCCGGCGATTAAACTTCTTTTATTCAGCGTCTCATCAAAACTAAAAACATTTTTGAAAACTACATGTCTCATGCGTTTTAGTGTTGAAAAAATAATTTAAAAAATCGTTCGGGAAATGAGTTTACTTGCTGGGTACTTTCTTTGTATACTTTTGACTATACGGGCCGAGTCCAGGATTTATGGGAAATCGTGGGTTTTCGTTAGCCGGCGATTAAACTTCTTTTATTCAGCGTCTTATCAAAAATGAAAACATTTTTGAAAACTACAAGTCTCATGCGTTTTAGTGGTGAAAAACTAATTTTAAAAATCGTTCGGGAAATGAGTTTACTCCCTAAGTACTTTCTTTGTATACATTTGACTATACGGGCCGAGTCCAGGATTTACAGGAAATCGCGGGTTTTCGTTTGCCGGCGATTAAACTTCTTTTTTTCAGCGTCTCATCAAAACTGAAAACATTTTTGAAAACTACATGTCTCATGCGTTTTAGTGGTGAAAAAATAATTTAAAAAATTGTTTGGGAAATGAGTTTACTTCCTGGGTATTTTCTTTGTATACTTTTGACTATACGAGCCAAGTCCGGGATTTACGGGAAATCGCGGGTTTTCGTTTCCAGCGTTTAAACTTCTTTTATTCAGCGTCTCATCAAAAATGAAAACATTTTTGAAAACTACAAGTCTCATGCGTTTTAGTGGTGAAAAAATAATTAAAAAAATCGTTCGGGAAATGAATTTACTCCCTAAGTACTTTTTTTGTATACTTTTCACTATATGGGCCGAGTCCGGGATTTAAGCGAAATCGCGGGTTTTCGTTTGCCGGCGATTAAACTTCTTTTATTCAGCGTCTCATGAAAACTGAAAACATTTTTGAAAACTACATGTCTCATGCGTTTTAGTGGTGAAAAAATAATTTAAGAAATCGTTCGGGAAATGAGTTTACTTCTTGGGTACTTTTTTTGTATACTTTTGACTATACGGGCCGAGCCCGGGATTTACGGGAAATCGTGGGTTTTCGTTATCCGGCGATTAAACTTCTTTTATTCAGTGTCTCATCAAAAATGAAAACATTTTTGAAAACTACAAGTCTCATGCGTTTTAGTGGTGAAAAACTAATTTTAAAAATCGTTCGGGAAATGAGTTTACTCCCTAAGTACTTTCTTTGTATACTTTTGACTATACGGGCCGAGTCCAGGATTTACAGGAAATCGCGGGTTTTCGTTTGCCGGCGATTAAACTTCTTTTATTCAGCTTCTCATCAAAACTGAAAACCTTTTTGAAAACTACATGTCTCATGCGTTTTAGTGGTGAAAAAATAATTTAAAAAATCGTTCGGGAAATGAGTTTACTTCCTGGGTACTTTCTTTGTATACTTTTGACTATACGGGCCGAGTCCGGGATTTACGGGAAATCGTGGGTTTTCGTTATCCGGCGATTAAACTTCTTTTATTCAGCGTCTCATCAAAAATGAAAACATTTTTAAAAACTACAAGTCTCATGCGTTTTAGTGGTGAAAAACTAATTTTAAAAATCGTTCGGGAAATGAGTTTACTCCCTAAGTACTTTCTTTGTATACTTTTGACTATACGGGCCGAGTCCAGAATTTACAGGAAATCGCGGGTTTTCATTTGCCGGCGATTAAACTTCTTTTATTCAGCGTCTCATCAAAACTGAAAACATTTTTGAAAACTACATGTCTGATGCGTTTTAGTGGTGAAAAAATAATTTAAAAAATTGTTCGGGAAATGAGTTTACTTCCTGGGTATTTTCTTTGTATACTTTTGACTATACGAGTCGAGTCCGGGATTTACGGGAAATCGCGGGTTTTCGTTTCCGGCGTTTAAACTTCTTTTATTCAGCGTATCATCAAAAATGAAAACATTTTTAAAAACTACAAGTCTCATGCGTTTTAGTGGTGAAAAAATAATTAAAAAAATCGTTCGGGAAATGAGTTTACTCCCTAAGTACTTTTTTTGTATACTTTTGACTATATGGGCCGAGTCCGGGATTTAAGCGAAATCGCGGGTTTTCGTTTGCCGGCGATTAAACTTCTTTTATTCAGCGTCTCATCAAAACTGAAAACATTTTTGAAAACTACATGTCTCATGCGTTTTAGTGGTGAAAAAATAATTTAAAAAATTGTTCGGGAAATGAGTTTACTTCCTGGGTATTTTCTTTGTATACTTTTGACTATACGAGCCGAGTCCGGGATTTACGGGAAATCGTGGGTTTTCGTTATCCGGCGATTAAATTTCTTTTATTCAGCGTCTCATCAAAAGTGAAAACAATTTTGAAAACTACAAGTCTCATGCGTTTTAGTGGTGAAAAACTAATTTTAAAAATCGTTCGGGAAATGAGTTTACTCCCTAAGTACTTTCTTTGTATACTTTTGACTATACGGGCCGAGTCCGGGATTTATGGGAAATCGTGGGTTTTCGTTAGCCGGCGATTAAACTTCTTTTATTCAGCGTGTCATCAAAAATGAAAACACTTTTGAAAACTACAAGTCTCATGCGTATTAGTGGTGAAAAACTAATTTTAAAAATCGTTCGGGAAATGAGTTTACTCTCTAAGTTTTTTCTTTGTATACTTTTGACTATACGGGCCGAGTCCAGGATTTACAGGAAATCGCGGGTTTTCGTTTGCCGGCGATTAAACTTCTTTTATTCAGCGTCTCATCAAAACTGAAAACATTTTTGAAAACTACAAGTCTCATGCGTTTTAGTGGTGAAAAACTAATTTTAAAAATCGTTCGGGAAATGAGTTTACTCCCTAAGTTTTTTCTTTGTATACTTTTGACTATACGGGCCGAGTCCAGAATTTACAGGAAATCGCGGGTTTTCATTTGCCGGCGATTAAACTTCTTTTATTCAGCGTCTCATCAAAACTGAAAACATTTTTGAAAACTACATGTCTGATGCGTTTTAGTGGTGAAAAAATAATTTAAAAAATTGTTCGGGAAATGAGTTTACTTCCTGGGTATTTTCTTTGTATACTTTTGACTATACGAGCCGAGTCCGGGATTTACGGGAAATCGCGGGTTTTCGTTTCCGGCGTTTAAACTTCTTTTATTCAGCGTATCATCAAAAATGAAAACATTTTTAAAAACTACAAGTCTCATGCGTTTTAGTGGTGAAAAAATAATTAAAAAAATCGTTCGGGAAATGAGTTTACTCCCTAAGTACTTTTTTTGTATACTTTTGACTATATGGGCCGAGTCCGGGATTTAAGCGAAATCGCGGGTTTTCGTTTGCCGGCGATTAAACTTCTTTTAATCAGCGTCTCATCAAAACTGAAAACATTTTTGAAAACTACATGTCTCATGCGTTTTAGTGGTGAAAAAATAATTTCAAAAATTGTTCGGGAAATGAGTTTACTTCCTGGGTATTTTCTTTGTATACTTTTGACTATACGAGCCGAGTCCGGGATTTACGGGAAATCGTGGGTTTTCGTTATCCGGCGATTAAATTTCTTTTATTCAGCGTCTCATCAAAAGTGAAAACAATTTTGAAAACTACAAGTCTCATGCGTTTTAGTGGTGAAAAACTAATTTTAAAAATCGTTCGGGAAATGAGTTTACTCCCTAAGTACTTTCTTTGTATACTTTTGACTATACGGGCCGAGTCCGGGATTTATGGGAAATCGTGGGTTTTCGTTAGCCGGCGATTAAACTTCTTTTATTCAGCGTGTCATCAAAAATGAAAACACTTTTGAAAACTACAAGTCTCATGCGTATTAGTGGTGAAAAACTAATTTTAAAAATCGTTCGGGAAATGAGTTTACTCTCTAAGTTTTTTCTTTGTATACTTTTGACTATACGGGCCGAGTCCAGGATTTACAGGAAATCGCGGGTTTTCGTTTGCCGGCGATTAAACTTCTTTTATTCAGCGTCTCATCAAAACTGAAAACATTTTTGAAAACTACAAGTCTCATGCGTTTTAGTGGTGAAAAACTAATTTTAAAAATCGTTCGGGAAATGAGTTTACTCCCTAAGTTTTTTCTTTGTATACTTTTGACTATG
The DNA here is from genome assembly GCF_029227915.1 of Hydractinia symbiolongicarpus. NCBI lineage: Eukaryota > Metazoa > Cnidaria > Hydrozoa > Anthoathecata > Hydractiniidae > Hydractinia > Hydractinia symbiolongicarpus. Next base: position 32,525,830 of record NC_079877.1, read on the forward strand.
CGGGCCGAGTCCAGGATTTACAGGAAATCGCGGGTTTTCGTTTGCCGGCGATTAAACTTCTTTTATTCAGCGTCTCATCAAAACTGAAAACATTTTTGAAAACTACAAGTCTCATGCGTTTTAGTGGTGAAAAAATAATTTAAAAAATTGTTCGGGAAATGAGTTTATTTCCTGGGTATTTTCTTTGTATACTTTTGACTATACGAGCCGAGTCCGGGATTTACGGGAAATCGCGGGTTTTCGTTTCCGGCGTTTAAACTTCTTTTATTCAGCGTCTCATCAAAAATGAAAACATTTTTGAAAACTACAAGTCTCATGCGTTTTAGTGGTGAAAAAATAATTTCAAAAATCGTTCGGGAAATGAGTTTACTCCCTAAGTACTTTCTTTGTATACTTTTCACTATACGGCCGAGTCCGGGATTTATGCGAAATCGCGGGTTTTCGTTTGCCGGCGATTAAACTTCTTTTATTCAGCGTCTCATCAAAACTGAAAACATTTTTGAAAACTACAAGTCTCATGCGTTTTAGTGGTGAAAAACTAATTTTAAAAATCGTTCGGGAAATGAGTTTACTCCCTAAGTACTTTCTTTGTATACTTTTGACTATACGGGCCTAGTCCAGGATTCACGGGAAATCGCGGGTTTTCGTTTGCCGGCGATTAAACTTCTTTTATTCAGCTTCTCATTAAAACTGAAAACATTTTTGAAAACTACATGTCTAATGCGTTTTAGTGGTGAAAAAATGATTTAAAAAATTGTTCGGGAAATGAGTTTACTTCCTGGGTATTTTCTTTTTATACTTTTGACTATACTGGCCGAGTCCGGGATTTACGGGGAATCGCGGGTTTTCGTTTGCCGGCGATTAAACATTTTTTATTCAGCGTCTCATCAAAAATGAAAACATTTTTGAAAACTACAAGTCTCATGCGTTTTAGTGGTGAAAAACTAATTTTAAAAATCGTTCGGGAAATGAGTTTACTCCCTGGGTAATTTCTTTGTATACTTTTGACCATACGGGTTGTGTCCGGGATTTACGGGAAATCGCGGGTTTTCGTTTGCCGGCGATTAAACTTCTTTTATTCAGCGTCTCATCAAAAATGAAAACATTTTTGAAAACTACAAGTCTCATGCGTTTTAGTGGTGAAAAAATAATTTTAAAAATCGTTCGGGAAATGAGCTTACTCCCTGGGTACTTTCTTTGTATACTTTTGACTATACGGGCCGAGTACGGGATTTACGGGAAATCGCGGGTTTTCGTTTGCCGGCGATTAAATTTATTTTGTTCAGCGTCTCATCAAAAATGAAAACATTTCTGAAAACTACAAGTCTCATGCGTTTTAGTGGTAAAAATCTAATTTTAAAAATCGCTCGGGAAATGAGTTTACTCCCTAAGTACTTTCTCTGTATACTTTTGACTATACGGGCCGAGTCCAGGATTTACAGGAAATCGCGGGTTTTCGTTTGCCGGCCATTAAACTTCTTTTATTCAGCGTCTCATCAAAACTGAAAACATTTTTGAAAACTACATGTCTCATGCGTTTTAGTGGTGAAAAAATAATTTAAAAAATTGTTCGGGGAATGAGTTTACTTCCTGCGTATTTTCTTTGTATACTTTTGACTATACGAGCCGAGTCCGGGATTTACGGGAAATCGTGGGTTTTCGTTAGCCGGCGATTAAACTTCTTCTTTTCAGCGTCTCATTAAAAATGAAAACATTTTTGAAAACTACAAGTCTCATGCGTTTTAGTGTTGAAAAACTAATTTTAAAAATCGTTCGGGAAATGAGTTTGCTCCCTAAGTATTTTCTTTGTATACTTTTGACTATACGGGCCTAGTCCAGGATTCACGGGAAATCGCGGGTTTTCGTTTGCCGGCGATTAAACTTCTTTTATTAAGCGTCTCATCAAAAATGAAAATATTTTTGAAAACTACAAGTCTCATGGGTTTTAGTGGTGAAAAAATAATTTTAAAAATCGTTCGAAAAATGAGTTTACTCCCTGGGTACTTTCTTTGTATACTTTTGACTATACAGGTTGACTACGGGATTTACGGGAAATCGCGGGTTTTCGTTTGCCGGCGATTAAACTTCTTTTATTCAGCGTCTCATCAAAAATGAAAACATTTTTGAAAACTACAAGTCTCATGCGTTTTAATGGTGAAAAACTAATTTTAAAAATCGTTCGGGAAATGAGTTTACTCCCTAAGTACTTTCTTTGTATACTTATGACTATACGGGCCGAGTCCAGGATTTACAGGAAATCGCGGGTTTTCGTTTGCCGGCCATTAAACTTCTTTTATTTAGCGTCTCATCAAAACTGAAAACATTTTTAAAAACTACATGTCTCATGCGTTTTAGTGGTGAAAAAATAATTTAAAAAATTGTTCGGGAAATGAGTTTACTTCCTGGGTATTTTCTTTGTATACTTTTGACTATACGAGCTGAGTCCGGGATTTACGGGAAATCGCGGGTTTTCGTTTCCGGCGTTTAAACTTCTTTTATTCAGCGTCTCATCAAAAATGAAAACATTTTTGAAAACTACAAGTCTCATGCGTTTTAGTGGTGAAAAAATAATTTAAAAAATCGTTCGGGAAATGAGTTTACTCCCTAAGTACTTTCTTTGTATACTTTTGACTATACGGGCCGAGTCCAGGATTTACAGGAAATCGCGGGTTTTCGTTTGCCGGCTATTAAACTTCTTTTATTCAGCGTCTCATCAAAACTGAAAACATTTTTGAAAACTACATGTCTCATGCGTTTTAGTGGTGAAAAAATAATTTAAAAAATTGTTCGGGAAATGAGTTTACTTCCTGGGTATTTTCTTTGTATACTTTTGACTATACGAGCCGAGTGCGGGATTTACGGGAAATCGCGGGTTTTCGTTTCCGGCGTTTAAACTTCTTTTATTCAGCGTATCATCAAAAATGAAAACAATTTTGAAAACTACAAGTCTCATGCGTTTTAGTGGTGAAAAACTAATTTTAAAAATCGTTCGGGAAATGAGTTTACTCCCTAAGTACTTTCTTTGTATACTTTTGACTATACGGGCCTAGTCCAGGATTCACGGGAAATCGCGGGTTTTCGTTTGCCGGCGATTAAACTTCTTTTATTCAGCGTCTCATTAAAACTGAAAACATTTTTGAAAACTACATGTCTAATGCGTTTTACTGGTGAAAAAATAATTTAAAAAATTGTTCGGGAATGAGTTTACTTCCTGGGTATTTTCTTTTTATACTTTTGACTATACGGGCCGAGTCCGGGATTTACGGGAAATCGGGGGTTTTCGTTTGCCGGCGATTAAACATTTTTTATTCATTGTCTCATCAAAAATGAAAACATTTTTGAAAACTACAAATTTCATGCGTTTTAGTGGTGAAAAAATAATTTAAAAAATCGTTGGGGAATGAGTTTACTTCCTGGGTACTTTCTTTGTATACTTTTGACCATACGGGTCGTGTCCGGGATTTACGGGAAATCGCGGGTTTTCGTTTGCCGGCGATTAAACTTCTTTTATTCAGCGTCTCATCAAAACTGAAAACATTTTTGAAAACTACATGTCTCATGCGTTTAATTGGTGAAAAAATAATTTAAAAAATCGTTCGGGAAATGAGTTTACTCCCTAAGTACTTTCTTTGTATACTTTTGACTATACGGGCCGAGTCCGGGATTTACGGGAAATCGCGGGTTTTCGTTTCCGGCGTTTAAACTTCTTTTATTCAGCGTCTCATCAAAAATGAAAACATTTTTGAAAACTACAAGTCTCATGCGTTTTAGTGGTGAAAAAATAATTTAAAAAATCGTTCGAGAAATGAGTTTACTCCCTAAGTACTTTCTTTGTATACTTTTGACTATACGGGCCGAGTCCAGGATTTACAGGAAATCGCGGGTTTTCGTTTGCCGGCGATTAAACTTCTTTTATTCAGCGTCTCATCAAAACTGAAAACATTTTTGAAAACTACATGTCTCATGCGTTTTACTGGTGAAAAAATAATTTAAAAAATTGTTCGGGAAATGAGTTTACTTCCTGGGTATTTTCTTTGTATACTTTTGACTATACGAGCAGAGTCCGGGATTTACGGGAAATCGCGGGTTTTCGTTTCCGGCGTTTAAACTTCTTTTATTCAGCGTATCATCAAAAATGAAAACATTTTTGAAAACTACATGTCTCATGCGTTTTAGTGGTGAAAAAATAATTTAAAAAATTGTTCGGGAAATGAGTTTACTTCCTGGGTATTTTCTTTGTATACTTTTGACTATACGAGCCGAGTGCGGGATTTACGGGAAATCGCGGGTTTTCGTTTCCGGCGTTTAAACTTCTTTTATTCAGCGTATCATCAAAAATGAAAACATTTTTGAAAACTACAAGTCTCATGCGTTTTAGTGGTGAAAAAATAATTAAAAAAATCGTTCGGGAAATGAGTTTACTCCCTAAGTACTTTTTTTGTATACTTTTGACTATATGGGCCGAGTCCGGGATTTAAGTGAAATCGCGGGTTTTCGTTTGCCGGCGATTAAACTTCTTTTATTCAGCGTCTCATCAAAACTGAAAACATTTTTGAAAACTACATGTCTCATGCGTTTTAGTGGTGAAAAAATAATTTAAAAAATCGTTCGGGAAATGAGTTTACTTCCTGGGTACTTTCTTTGTATACTTTTGACTATACGGGCCGAGTCCGGGATTTACGGGAAATCGTGGGTTTTCGTTATCCGGCGATTAAATTTCTTTTATTCAGCGTCTCATCAAAAATGAAAACAATTTTGAAAACTACAAGTCTCATGCGTTTTAGTGGTGAAAAACTAATTTTAAAAATCGTTCGGGAAATGAGTTTACTCCCTAAGTACTTTCTTTGTATACTTTTGACTATACGGGCCTAGTCCAGGATTCACGGGAAATCGCGGGTTTTCGTTTGCCGGCGATTAAACTTCTTTTATTCAGCGTCTCATTAAAACTGAAAACATTTTTGAAAACTACATGTCTAATGCGTTTTACTGGTGAAAAAATAATTTAAAAAATTGTTCGGGAATGAGTTTACTTCCTGGGTATTTTCTTTTTATACTTTTGACTATACGGGCCGAGTCCGGGATTTACGGGAAATCGGGGGTTTTCGTTTGCCGGCGATTAAACATTTTTTATTCATTGTCTCATCAAAAATGAAAACATTTTTGAAAACTACAAATTTCATGCGTTTTAGTGGTGAAAAAATAATTTAAAAAATCGTTGGGGAATGAGTTTACTTCCTGGGTACTTTCTTTGTATACTTTTGACCATACGGGTCGTGTCCGGGATTTACGGGAAATCGCGGGTTTTCGTTTGCCGGCGATTAAACTTCTTTTATTCAGCGTCTCATCAAAACTGAAAACATTTTTGAAAACTACATGTCTCATGCGTTTAATTGGTGAAAAAATAATTTAAAAAATCGTTCGGGAAATGAGTTTACTCCCTAAGTACTTTCTTTGTATACTTTTGACTATACGGGCCGAGTCCGGGATTTACGGGAAATCGCGGGTTTTCGTTTCCGGCGTTTAAACTTCTTTTATTCAGCGTCTCATCAAAAATGAAAACATTTTTGAAAACTACAAGTCTCATGCGTTTTAGTGGTGAAAAAATAATTTAAAAAATCGTTCGAGAAATGAGTTTACTCCCTAAGTACTTTCTTTGTATACTTTTGACTATACGGGCCGAGTCCAGGATTTACAGGAAATCGCGGGTTTTCGTTTGCCGGCGATTAAACTTCTTTTATTCAGCGTCTCATCAAAACTGAAAACATTTTTGAAAACTACATGTCTCATGCGTTTTAGTGGTGAAAAAATAATTTAAAAAATTGTTCGGGAAATGAGTTTACTTCCTGGGTATTTTCTTTGTATACTTTTGACTATACGAGCAGAGTCCGGGATTTACGGGAAATCGTGGGTTTTCGTTTCCGGCGTTTAAACTTCTTTTATTCAGCGTATCATCAAAAATGAAAACATTTTTGAAAACTACAAGTCTCATGCGTTTTAGTGGTGAAAAAATAATTAAAAAAATCGTTCGGGAAATGAGTTTACTCCCTAAGTACTTTTTTTGTATACTTTTGACTATATGGGCCGAGTCCGGGATTTAAGCGAAATCGCGGGTTTTCGTTTGCCGGCGATTAAACTTCTTTTATTCAGCGTCTCATCAAAACTGAAAACATTTTTGAAAACTACATGTCTCATGCGTTTTAGTGGTGAAAAAATAATTTAAAAAATCGTTCGGGAAATGAGTTTACTTCCTGGGTACTTTCTTTGTATACTTTTGACTATACGGGCCGAGTCCGGGATTTACGGGAAATCGTGGGTTTTCGTTATCCGGCGATTAAATTTCTTTTATTCAGCGTCTCATCAAAAATGAAAACAATTTTGAAAACTACAAGTCTCATGCGTTTTAGTGGTGAAAAACTAATTTTAAAAATCGTTCAAGAAATGAGTTTACTCCCTAAGTACTTTCTTTGTATACTTTTGACTATACGGGCCTAGTCCAGGATTCACGGGAAATCGCGGGTTTTCGTTTGCCGGCGATTAAACTTCTTTTATTCAGCGTCTCATTAAAACTGAAAACATTTTTGAAAACTACATGTCTAATGCGTTTTACTGGTGAAAAAATAATTTAAAAAATTGTTCGGGAATGAGTTTACTTCCTGGGTATTTTCTTTTTATACTTTTGACTATACGGGCCGAGTCCGGGATTTACGGGAAATCGGGGGTTTTCGTTTGCCGGCGATTAAACATTTTTTACTCAGCGTCTCATCAAAACTGAAAACATTTTTGAAAACTACATGTCTCATGCGTTTAATTGGTGAAAAAATAATTTAAAAAATCGTTCGGGAAATGAGTTTACTCCCTAAGTACTTTCTTTGTATACTTTTGACTATACGGGCCGAGTCCGGGATTTACAGGAAATCGCGGGTTTTCGTTTGCCGGCGATTAAACTTCTTTCATTCAGCGTCTCATCAAAACTGAAAACATTTTTGAAAACTACAAGTCTCATGCGTTTTAGTGGTGAAAAAATAATTTAAAAAATTGTTCGGGAAATGAGTTTATTTCCTGGGTATTTTCTTTGTATACTTTTGACTATACGAGCCGAGTCCGGGATTTACGGGAAATCGCGGGTTTTCGTTTCCGGCGTTTAAACTTCTTTTATTCAGCGTCTCATCAAAAATGAAAACATTTTTGAAAACTACAAGTCTCATGCGTTTTAGTGGTGAAAAAATAATTTCAAAAATCGTTCGGGAAATGAGTTTACTCCCTAAGTACTTTCTTTGTATACTTTTCACTATACGGCCGAGTCCGGGATTTATGCGAAATCGCGGGTTTTCGTTTGCCGGCGATTAAACTTCTTTTATTCAGCGTCTCATCAAAACTGAAAACATTTTTGAAAACTACAAGTCTCATGCGTTTTAGTGGTGAAAAACTAATTTTAAAAATCGTTCGGGAAATGAGTTTACTCCCTAAGTACTTTCTTTGTATACTTTTGACTATACGGTCCTAGTCCAGGATTCACGGGAAATCGCGGGTTTTCGTTTGCCGGCGATTAAACATCTTTTATTCAGCTTCTCATTAAAACTGAAAACATTTTTGAAAACTACATGTCTAATGCGTTTTAGTGGTGAAAAAATGATTTAAAAAATTGTTCGGGAAATGAGTTTACTTCCTGGGTATTTTCTTTTTATACTTTTGACTATACTGGCCGAGTCCGGGATTTACGGGGAATCGCGGGTTTTCGTTTGCCGGCGATTAAACATTTTTTATTCAGCGTCTCATCAAAAATGAAAACATTTTTGAAAACTACAAGTCTCATGCGTTTTAGTGGTGAAAAACTAATTTTAAAAATCGTTCGGGAAATGAGTTTACTCCCTGGGTAATTTCTTTGTATACTTTTGACCATACGGGTTGTGTCCGGGATTTACGGGAAATCGCGGGTTTTCGTTTGCCGGCGATTAAACTTCTTTTATTCAGCGTCTCATCAAAAATGAAAACATTTTTGAAAACTACAAGTCTCATGCGTTTTAGTGGTGAAAAAATAATTTTAAAAATCGTTCGGGAAATGAGCTTACTCCCTGGGTACTTTCTTTGTATACTTTTGACTATACGGGCCGAGTACGGGATTTACGAAAAATCGCGGGTTTTCGTTTGCCGGCGATTAAACTTCTTTTGTTCAGCGTCTCATCAAAAATGAAAACATTTCTGAAAACTACAAGTCTCATGCGTTTTAGTGGTGAAAAACTAATTTTAAAGATCGTTTGGGAAATGAGTTTACTCCCTAAGTACTTTCTTTGTATACTTTTGACTATACGGGCCGAGTCCAGGATTTACAGGAAATCGCGGGTTTTCGTTTGCCGGCCATTAAACTTCTTTTATTTAGCGTCTCATCAAAACTGAAAACATTTTTGAAAACTACATGTCTCATGCGTTTTAGTGGTGAAAAAATAATTTAAAAAATTGTTCGGGGAATGAGTTTACTTCCTGGGTATTTTCTTTGTATACTTTTGACTATACGAGCCGAGTCCGGGATTTACGGGAAATCGCGGGTTTTCGTTTCCGGCGTTTAAACTTCTTTTATTCAGCGTCTCATCAAAAATGAAAACATTTTTGAAAACTACAAGTCTCATGCGTTTTAGTGCTGAAAAAATAATTTAAAAAATCGTTCGGGAAATGAGTTTACTTCCTGGGTACTTTCTTTGTATACTTTTGACTATACGGGCCGAGTCCGGGATTTACGGGAAATCGTGGGTTTTCGTTAGCCGGCGATTAAACTTCTTCTTTTCAGCGTCTCATCAAAAATGAAAACATTTTTGAAAACTACATGTCTCATGCGTTTAATTGGTGAAAAAATAATTTAAAAAATCGTTCGGGAAATGAGTTTACTCCCTAAGTACTTTCTTTGTATACTTTTGACTATACGGGCCGAGTCCGGGATTTACAGGAAATCGCGGGTTTTCGTTTGCCGGCGATTAAACTTCTTTTATTCAGCGTCTCACCAAAACTGAAAACATTTTTGAAAACTACGAGTCTCATGCGTTTTAGTGGTGAAAAACTAATTTTAAAAATCGTTCGGGAAATGAGTTTACTCCCTAAGTTTTTTCTTTGTATACTTTTGACTATACGGGCCGAGTCCAGGATTTACAGGAAATCGCGGGTTTTCGTTTGCCGGCGATTAAACTTCTTTTATTCAGCGTCTCATCAAAACTGAAAACATTTTTGAAAACTACAAGTCTCATGCGTTTTAGTGGTGAAAAAATAATTTAAAAAATTGTTCGGGAAATGAGTTTATTTCCTGGGTATTTTCTTTGTATACTTTTGACTATACGAGCCGAGTCCGGGATTTACGGGAAATCGCGGGTTTGTGTTTCCGGCGTTTAAACTTCTTTTATTCAGCGTCTCATCAAAAATGAAAACATTTTTGAAAACTACAAGTCTCATGCGTTTTAGTGGTGAAAAAATAATTTCAAAAATCGTTCGGGAAATGAGTTTACTCCCTAAGTACTTTCTTTGTATACTTTTCACTATACGGCCGAGTCCGGGATTTATGCGAAATCGCGGGTTTTCGTTTGCCGGCGATTAAACTTCTTTTATTCAGCGTCTCATCAAAACTGAAAACATTTTTGAAAACTACAAGTCTCATGCGTTTTAGTGGTGAAAAACTAATTTTAAAAATCGTTCGGGAAATGAGTTTACTCCCTAAGTACTTTCTTTGTATACTTTTGACTATACGGTCCTAGTCCAGGATTCACGGGAAATCGCGGGTTTTCGTTTGCCGGCGATTAAACATCTTTTATTCAGCTTCGCATTAAAACTGAAAACATTTTTGAAAACTACATGTCTAATGCGTTTTAGTGGTGAAAAAATGATTTAAAAAATTGTTCCGGAAATGAGTTTACTTCCTGGGTATTTTCTTTTTATACTTTTGACTATACTGGCCGAGTCCGGGATTTACGGGGAATCGCGGGTTTTCGTTTGCCGGCGATTAAACATTTTTTATTCAGCGTCTCATCAAAAATGAAAACATTTTTGAAAACTACAAGTCTCATGCGTTTTAGTGGTGAAAAACTAATTTTAAAAATCGTTCGGGAAATGAGTTTACTCCCTGGGTAATTTCTTTGTATACTTTTGACCATACGGGTTGTGTCCGGGATTTACGGGAAATCGCGGGTTTTCGTTTGCCGGCGATTAAACTTCTTTTATTCAGCGTCTCATCAAAAATGAAAACATTTTTGAAAACCACAAGTCTCATGCGTTTTAGTGGTGAAAAAATAATTTTAAAAATCGTTCGGGAAATGAGTTTACTCCCTAGGTACTTTCTTTGTATACATTCGACTATACGGGCCAAGCCTGGGATTTACGGGAAATCGCGGGTTTCGCTTGCCGGCGATTAAACCACTTTCATTTCACAACGATTTTTTGAATTATTTTTTCACCACTAAAACGCATGAGACTTGTAGTGAAATAATAATTTAAAACATCGTTCGGGAAATGAGTTTACTCCCTGGGTACTTTCTTTGTAAACATTCGACTACAGGGCCAAGCCCGGGATTTAGGGGAAATCGCAGGTTTTCGTTTGCCGGCGATTAAACTTCTTTTTTTCAGCGTCTCATCAAAAATGAAAACATTTTTGAAAACTACAAGTCTCATGCGTTTTAGTGGTGAAAAAATAATATAAAAAATCGTTCAGAAAATGAGTTTACTCCCTGGGTACTTTCTTTGTAAACTTTTGACTATACGGGCCGAGTGCAGGATTTACGGGAAATCGCGGGTTTTCGTTTGCCGGCGATTAAACTTCTTTTATTCAGCGTCCCATCAAAAATGAAAACATTTTTGAAAACTACAAGTCTCATGCGTTTTAGTGGTGAAAAAATAATATAAAAAATCGTTTTGGAAATGAGTTTACTCACAGGGTACTTTCTTTGTATACATTTGACTATACGGGCCAAGCCCGGGATTTACGGGAAATCGCGAGTTTTCGTTTGCCGGCGATTAAACCTCTTTCATTAAGCGTCTCATCAAAAATGAAAACATTTTTGAAAACTACAAGTCTCATGCGCTTTAGTGGTGAAAAAATAATTTAAAAAATCGTTCTGGAAATGAGTTTACTCACAGGGTACTTTCTTTGTATACATTAGACTATACGGGCCAAGCCCGGGATTTACGGGAAATCGCGGGTTTAGGTTTGCCGGCGATTAAACCTCTTTCATTAAGCGTATCATCAAAAATGAAAACATTTTTGAAAACTACAAGTCTCATGCGCTTTAGTGGTTTAAAAAAAAAATTTAAAAAATCGTTCGGGAAATGAGTTTACTCACAGGGTACTTTCTTTGTATACATTTGACTATACGGGCCGAGTCCGGGATTTACGGGAAATCGCGGGTTTTCTTTTGCCGGCGATTAAACTTCTTTTATTCAACGTCCCATCAAAAATGAAAACATTTTTGAAAACTACAAGTCTCATGCGTTTTAGTGGTGAAATAATAATATAAAAAATCGTTCGGGAAATGAGTTTACTCCCTGGGTACTTTCTTTGTATACTTTTGACTATACGGGCCAAGCCCGGGATTTACGGGAAATCGCGGGTTTTCGTTTGCCGGCGATTAAACCTCTTTCATTAAGCGTCATGAAAACATTTTTGAAAACTACAAGTCTCATGCGTTTTAGTGGTGAAAAAATAATATAAAAAATCGTTCGGGAAATTAGTTTACTCACAGGGTACTTTCTTTGTATACATTCGACTATACGGGCCAAGCCCGGGATTTACGGGAAATCGCGGGTTTTCGTTTGCCGGCAATTAAACCTCTTTCATTAGGCGTCCCATCAAAAATGAAAACATTTTTGAAAGCTACAAATCTCATGCGTTTTAGTGGTGAAAAAATAATATAAAAAATCGTTCGGGAAATGAGTTTACACCCTGGGTACTTTCTTTGTATACTTTGACTATACGGGCCGAGTCCGGGATTTACGGGAAATCGCAGGTTTTCGTTTGCCGGCGATTAAACTTCTTTTATTCAGCGTCTCATCAAAAATGAAAACATTTTTGAAAACTACAAATCTTATGCGTTTTAGTGGTGAAAAAAAAATTTATAAAATCGTTCGGGAAATGAGTTTACTCCCTGGGTAGTTTCTTTGTATACATTCGACTATACGGGCCAAGCCTGGGATTTACGGGAAATCGCGGGTTTCGCTTGCCGGCGATTAAACCACTTTCATTTCACAACGATTTTTTGAATTATTTTTTCACCACTAAAACGCATGAGACTTGTAGTGAAATAATAATTTAAAACATCGTTCGGGAAATGAGTTTACTCCCTGGGTACTTTCTTTGTAAACATTCGACTACAGGGCCAAGCCCGGGATTTAGGGGAAATCGCAGGTTTTCGTTTGCTGGCGATTAAACTTCTTTTTTTCAGCGTCTCATCAAAAATGAAAACATTTTTGAAAACTACAAGTCTCATGCGTTTTAGTGGTGAAAAAATAATATAAAAAATCGTTTTGGAAATGAGTTTACTCACAGGGTACTTTCTTTGTATACATTTGACTATACGGGCCAAGCCCGGGATTTACGGGAAATCGCGAGTTTTCGTTTGCCGGCGATTAAACCTCTTTCATTAAGCGTCTCATCAAAAATGAAAACATTTTTGAAAACTACAAGTCTCATGCGCTTTAGTGGTGAAAAAATAATTTAAAAAATCGTTCTGGAAATGAGTTTACTCACAGGGTACTTTCTTTGTATACATTAGACTATACGGGCCAAGCCCGGGATTTACCGGAAATCGCGGGTTTAGGTTTGCCGGCGATTAAACCTCTTTCATTAAGCGTCTCATCAAAAATGAAAACATTTTTGAAAACTACAAGTCTCATGCGCTTTAGTGGTTTAAAAAAAAAATTTAAAAAATCGTTCGGGAAATGAGTTTACTCACAGGTTACTTTCTTTGTATACATTTGACTATACGGGCCAAGCCCGGGATTTACGGGAAATCGCGGGTTTTCGTTTGCCGGCGATTAAACCTCTTTCATTAAGCGTCTCATCAAAAATGAAAACATTTTTGAAAACTACAAGTCTCATGCGTTTTAGTGGTGAAAAAATAATATAAAAAATCGTTCGGGAAATGAGTTTACTCCCTGGGTACTTTCTTTGTATACATTCGCCTATACGGGCCGAGTGCGGGATTTACGGGAAATCGCGGGTTTTCGTTTGCCGGCGATTAAACTTCTTTTATTCAGCGTCCCATCAAAAATGAAAACATTTTTGAAAACTACAAGTCTCATGCGTTTTAGTGGTGAAAAAATAATATAAAAAATCGTTTTGGAAATGAGTTTACTCACAGGGTACTTTCTTTGTATACATTTGACTATACGGGCCAAGCCCGGGATTTACGGGAAATCGCGGGTTTTCGTTTGCCGGCGATTAAACCTCTTTCATTAAGCGTCTCATCAAAAATGAAAACATTTTTGAAAACTACAAGTCTCATGCGCTTTAGTGGTTTAAAAAAAAAATTTAAAAAATCGTTCGGGAAATGAGTTTACTCACAGGGTACTTTCTTTGTATACATTTGACTATACGGGCCAAGCCCGGGATTTACGGGAAATCGCGGGTTTTCGTTTGCCGGCGATTAAACCTCTTTCATTAAGCGTCTCATCAAAAATGAAAACATTTTTGAAAAGTACAAGTCTCATGCGTTTTAGTGGTGAAAAAATAATATAAAAAATCGTTCGGGAAATGAGTTTACTCCCTGGGTACTTTCTTTGTATACATTCGCCTATACGGGCCGAGTGCGGGATTTACGGGAAATCGCGGGTTTTCGTTTGCCGGCGATTAAACTTCTTTTATTCAGCGTCCCATCAAAAATGAAAACATTTTTGAAAACTACAAGTCTCATGCGTTTTAGTGGTGAAAAAATAATATAAAAAATCGTTTTGGAAATGAGTTTACTCACAGGGTACTTTCTTTGTATACATTTGACTATACGGGCCAAGCCCGGGATTTACGGGAAATCGCGGGTTTTCGTTTGCCGGCGATTAAACCTCTTTCATTAAGCGTCTCATCAAAAATGAAAACATTTTTGAAAACTACAAGTCTCATGCGTTTTAGTGGTGAAAAAATAATATAAAAAATCGTTCGGGAAATGAGTTTACTCACAGGGTACTTTCTTTGTATACATTCGACTAAACGGGCCAAGCCCGGGATTTACGGGAAATCGCGGGTTTTCGTTTGCCGGCAATTAAACCTCTTTCATTAAGCGTCTCATCAAAAATGAAAACATTTTTGAAAGCTACAAATCTCATGCGTTTTAGTGGTGAAAAAATAATATAAAAAATCGTTCGGGAAATGAGTTTACACCCTGGGTACTTTCTTTGTATACTTTTGACTTTACAGGCCGAGTCCGGGATATACGGGACATCGCAGGTTTTCGTTTGCCGGCGTTTAAACTTCTTTTATTCAGCGTCTCATCACAAATGAAAACATTATTGAAAACTACAAGTCTTATGCGTTTTAGTGGTGAAAAAATAATTTAAGAAATCGTTCTGGAAATAAGTTTACTCACAGGGTACTTTCTTTGTATACATTCGAATGTACGGGCCAAGCCCGGGATTTACGGGAAATCGCGGGTTTAGGTTTGCCGGCGATTAAACCTCTTTCATTAAGCGTCTCATCAAAAATGAAAACATTTTTGAAAGCTACAAATCTCATGCGTTTTAGTGGTGAAAAAATAATATAAAAAATCGTTCGGGAAATGAGTTTACACCCTGGGTACTTTCTTTGTATACTTTTGACTTTACAGGCCGAGTCCGGGATTTACGGGACATCGCAGGTTTTCGTTTGCCGGCGTTTAAACTTCTTTTATTCAGCGTCTCATCACAAATGAAAACATTATTGAAAACTACAAGTCTTATGCGTTTTAGTGGTGAAAAAATAATTTAAGAAATCGTTCTGGAAATAAGTTTACTCACAGGGTACTTTCTTTGTATACATTCGAATGTATGGGCCAAGCCCGGGATTTACGGGAAATCGCGGGTTTAGGTTTGCCGGCGATTAAACTTCTTTCATTAAGCGTCTCATCAAAAATGAAAACATTTTTGAAAACTACAAGTCTCATGCGCTTTAGTGGTGAAAAAAAAATTTAAAAAATCGTTCGGGAAATGAGTTTACGCCCTGGGTACTTTCTTTGTATACATTTGCCTATACGGGCCAAACCCGGGGTTTACGGGAAATCGCGTGTTTTCGTTTGCCGGCGATTAAACTTCTTTCATTAAGCGTCTCATCAAAAATGAAAACATTTTTGAAAACTGCAAGTCTCATGCGTTTTAGTGGTAAAAAGATAATTTAAAAAATCGTTTTGGAAATGAGTTTACTCACAGGCTACTTTCTTTGTATACATTCGACTATACGGGCCAAGCCTAGGATTTACGGGAAATCGCGGGTTTTCGCTTGCCGGCCATTAAACCACTTTCATTTCACAACGATTTTTTGAATTATTTTTTCACCACTAAAACGCAGGAGACTTGTACTGAAATAATAATTTAAAACATCGTTCGGGAAATGAGTTTACTCCCTGGGTACTTTCTTTGTAAACATTCGACTACACGGGCCAAGCCCGGGATTTAGGGGAAATTGCAGGTTTTCGTTTGCCGGCGATTAAACTTCTTTTATTCAGCGTCTCATCAAAAATGAAAACATTTTTGAAAACTACAAGTCTCATGCGTTTTAGTGGTGAAAAAATAATATAAAAAATCGTTCAGAAAATGAGTTTACTCCCTGGGTACTTTCTTTGTAAACTTTTGACTATACGGGCCGAGTGCGGGATTTACGGGAAATCGCGGGTTTTCGTATGCCGGCGATTAAACTTCTTTTATTCAGCGTCCCATCAAAAATGAAAACATTTTTGAAAACTACAAGTCTCATGCGTTTTAGTGGTGAAAAAATAATATAAAAAATCGTTTTGGAAATGAGTTTACTCACAGGGTACTTTCTTTGTATACATTTGACTATACGGGCCAAGCCCGGGATTTACGGGAAATCGCGGGTTTTCGTTTGCCGGCGATTAAACCTCTTTCATTAAGCGTCTCATCAAAAATGAAAACATTTTTGAAAACTACAAGGCTCATGCGCTTTAGTGGTGAAAAAAAAATTTAAAAAATCGTTCGGGAAATGAGTTTACTCCCTGGGTACTTTCTTTGTATACATTCGCCTATACGGGCCAAGCCCGGGATTTACGGGAAATCGCAGGATTTCGTTTGCCGGCGATTAAACCTCTTTCATTAAGCGTCTCATCAAAAATGAAAACATTTTTGAAAACTACAAGTCTCATGCGCTTTAGTGGTGAAAAAATAATATAAAAAATCGTTCTGGAAATGAGTTTACTCACAGGGTACTTTCTTTGTATACATTAGACTATGCGGGCCAAGCCCGGGATTTACGGGAAATCGCGGGTTTAGGTTTGCCGGCGATTAAACCTCTTTCATTAAGCGTCTCATCAAAAATGAAAACATTTTTGAAAACTGCAAGTCTCATGCGTTTTAGTGGTGAAAAGATAATTTAAAAAATCGTTTTGGAAATGAGTTTACTCACAGGGTACTTTCTTTGTATACATACGACTATACGGGCCAAGCCTGGGATTTACGGGAAATCGCGGGTTTTCGCTTGCCGGCGATGAAACCACTTTCATTTCACAACGATTTTTTGAATTATTTTTTCACCACTAAAACGCATGAGACTTGTACTGAAATAATAATTTAAAACATCGTTCGGAAAATGAGTTTACTCCCTGGGTACTTTCTTTGTAAACATTCGACTACACGGGCCAAGCCCGGGATTTAAGGGAAATCGCAGGTTTTCGTTTGCCGGCGATTAAACTTCTTTTATTCAGCGTCTCATCAAAAATGAAAACATTTTTGAAAACTACAAGTCTCATGCGTTTTAGTGGTGAAAAAATAATATAAAAAATCGTTCAGAAAATGAGATTACTCCCTGGGTACTTTCTTTGTAAATTTTTGACTATACGGGCCGAGTGCGGGATTTACGGGAAATCGCGGGTTTTCGTTTGCCGGCGATTAAACTTCTTTTATTCAGCGTCCCATCAAAAATGAAAACATTTTTGAAAACTACAAGTCTCATGCGTTTTAGTGGTGAAAAAATAATATAAAAAATCGTTTTGGAAATGAGTTTACTCACAGGGTACTTTCTTTGTATCATTTGACTATACGGGCCAAGCCTGGGATTTACGGGAAATCGCGGGTTTTCGTTTGCCGGCGATTAAACCTCTTTCATCAAGCGTCTCATCAAAAATGAAAACATTTTTGAAAACTACAAGTCTCATGCGCTTTAGTGGTGAAAAAAAAATTTAAAAAATCGTTCGGGAAATGAGTTTACTCCCTGGGTACTTTCTTTGTATACATTCGCCTATACGGGCCAAGCCCGGGATTTACGGGAAATCGCGAGATTTCGTTTGCCGGCGAATAAACTTCTTTTATTCAGCGTCTCATCAAAAATGAAAACATTTTTGAAAACTACAAGTCTTATGCGTTTTAGTGGTGAAAAGATAATTTAAAAAATCGTTTTGGAAATGAGTTTACTCACAGGGTACTTTCTTTGTATACATACGACTATACGGGCCAAGCCTGGGATTTACGGGAAATCGCGGGTTTTCGCTTGCCGGCGATTAAACCACTTTCATTTCACAACGATTTTTTGAATTATTTTTTCACCACTAAAACGCATGAGACTTGTACTGAAATAATAATTTAAAACATCGTTCGGGAAATGAGTTTACTCCCTGGGTACTTTCTTTGTAAACATTCGACTACACGGGCCAAGCCCGGGATTTAGGGGAAATCGCAGGTTTTCGTTTGCCGGCGATTAAACTTCTTTTATTCAGCGTCTCATCAAAAATGAAAACATTTTTGAAAACTACAAGTCTCATGCGTTTTAGTGGTGAAAAAATAATATAAAAAATCGTTCAGAAAATGAGATTACTCCCTGGGTACTTTCTTTGTAAACTTTTGACTATACGGGCCGAGTGCGGGATTTACGGGAAATCGCGGGTTTTCGTTTGCCGGCGATTAAACTTCTTTTATTCAGCGTCCCATCAAAAATGAAAACATTTTTGAAAACTACAAGCCTCATGCGTTTTAGGGGTGAAAAAATAATATAAAAAATCGTTTTGGAAATTAGTTTACTCACAGGGTACTTTCTTTGTATCATTTGACTATACGGGCCAAGCCTGGGATTTACGGGAAATCGCGGGTTTTCGTTTGCCGGCGATTAAACCTCTTTCATCAAGCGTCTCATCAAAAATGAAAACATTTTTGAAAACTACAAGTCTCATGCGCTTTAGTGGTGAAAAAAAAATTTAAAAAATCGTTCGGGAAATGAGTTTACTCCCTGGGTACTTTCTTTGTATACATTCGCCTATACGGGCCAAGCCCGGGATTTACGGGAAAACGCGAGATTTCGTTTGCCGGCGATTAAACTTCTTTTATTCAGCGTCTCATCAAAAATGAAAACATTTTTGAAAACTACAAGTCTTATGCGTTTTAGTGGTGAAAAAATAATTTAAAAAATCGTTCTGGAAATGAGTTTACTCACAGGGTACTTTCTTTGTATACATTAGACTATACGGGCCAAGCCCGGTATTTACGGGAAATCGCGGGTTTAGGTTTGCCGGCGATTAAACCTCTTTCATTAAGCGTCTCATCAAAAATGAAAACACTTTTGAAAACTACAAGTCTCATGCGCTTTAGTGGTGAAAAAAAATTTAAAAAATCGTTCGGGAAATGAGTTTACTCCCTGGGTACTTTCTTTGTATACATTCGCCTATACGGGCCAAGCCTGGGATTTACGGGAAATCGCGGGATTTTGTTTGCCGGCGATTAAACTTCTTTTATTCAGCGTCTCATCAAAAATGAAAACCTTTTTGAAAACTACAAGTGTTATGCGTTTTAGTGGTGAAAAAATAATTTAAAAAATCGTTCTGGAAATGAGTTTACTCACAGGGTACTTTCTTTGTATACATTAGACTATACGGGCCAAGCCCTTGATTTACGGGAAATCGCGGGTTTAGGTTTGCCGGCGATTAAACCTCTTTCATTATGCGTCTCATCAAAAATGAAAACAGTTTTGAAAACTACAAGTCTCATGCGTTTTAGTGGTGAAAAAATAATATAAAAAATCGTTTTGGAAATGAGTTTACTCACAGGGTACTTTCTTTGTATCATTTGACTATACGGGCCAAGCCTGGGATTTACGGGAAATCGCGGGTTTTCGTTTGCCGGCGATTAAACCTCTTTCATCAAGCGTCTCATCAAAAATGAAAACATTTTTGAAAACTACAAGTCTCATGCGTTCTAGTGGTGAAAAGATAATTTAAAAAATCGTTTTGGAAATGAGTTTACTCACAGGGTACTTTCTTTGTATACATACGACTATACGGGCCAAGCCTGGGATTTACGGGAAATCGCGGGTTTTCGCTTGCCGGCGATGAAACCACTTTCATTTCACAACGATTTTTTGAATTATTTTTTCACCACTAAAACGCATGAGACTTGTACTGAAATAATAATTTAAAACATCGTTCGGAAAATGAGTTTACTCCCTGGGTACTTTCTTTGTAAACATTCGACTACACGGGCCAAGCCCGGGATTTAAGGGAAATCGCAGGTTTTCGTTTGCCGGCGATTAAACTTCTTTTATTCAGCGTCTCATCAAAAATGAAAACATTTTTGAAAACTACAAGTCTCATGCGTTTTAGTGGTGAAAAAATAATATAAAAAATCGTTCAGAAAATGAGATTACTCCCTGGGTACTTTCTTTGTAAATTTTTGACTATACGGGCCGAGTGCGGGATTTACGGGAAATCGCGGGTTTTCGTTTGCCGGCGATTAAACTTCTTTTATTCAGCGTCCCATCAAAAATGAAAACATTTTTGAAAACTACAAGTCTCATGCGTTTTAGTGGTGAAAAAATAATATAAAAAATCGTTTTGGAAATGAGTTTACTCACAGGGTACTTTCTTTGTATCATTTGACTATACGGGCCAAGCCTGGGATTTACGGGAAATCGCGGGTTTTCGTTTGCCGGCGATTAAACCTCTTTCATCAAGCGTCTCATCAAAAATGAAAACATTTTTGAAAACTACAAGTCTCATGCGCTTTAGTGGTGAAAAAAAAATTTAAAAAATCGTTCGGGAAATGAGTTTACTCCCTGGGTACTTTCTTTGTATACATTCGCCTATACGGGCCAAGCCCGGGATTTACGGGAAATCGCGAGATTTCGTTTGCCGGCGAATAAACTTCTTTTATTCAGCGTCTCATCAAAAATGAAAACATTTTTGAAAACTACAAGTCTTATGCGTTTTAGTGGTGAAAAGATAATTTAAAAAATCGTTTTGGAAATGAGTTTACTCACAGGGTACTTTCTTTGTATACATACGACTATACGGGCCAAGCCTGGGATTTACGGGAAATCGCGGGTTTTCGCTTGCCGGCGATTAAACCACTTTCATTTCACAACGATTTTTTGAATTATTTTTTCACCACTAAAACGCATGAGACTTGTACTGAAATAATAATTTAAAACATCGTTCGGGAAATGAGTTTACTCCCTGGGTACTTTCTTTGTAAACATTCGACTACACGGGCCAAGCCCGGGATTTAGGGGAAATCGCAGGTTTTCGTTTGCCGGCGATTAAACTTCTTTTATTCAGCGTCTCATCAAAAATGAAAACATTTTTGAAAACTACAAGTCTCATGCGTTTTAGTGGTGAAAAAATAATATAAAAAATCGTTCAGAAAATGAGATTACTCCCTGGGTACTTTCTTTGTAAACTTTTGACTATACGGGCCGAGTGCGGGATTTACGGGAAATCGCGGGTTTTCGTTTGCCGGCGATTAAACTTCTTTTATTCAGCGTCCCATCAAAAATGAAAACATTTTTGAAAACTACAAGCCTCATGCGTTTTAGGGGTGAAAAAATAATATAAAAAATCGTTTTGGAAATTAGTTTACTCACAGGGTACTTTCTTTGTATCATTTGACTATACGGGCCAAGCCTGGGATTTACGGGAAATCGCGGGTTTTCGTTTGCCGGCGATTAAACCTCTTTCATCAAGCGTCTCATCAAAAATGAAAACATTTTTGAAAACTACAAGTCTCATGCGCTTTAGTGGTGAAAAAAAAATTTAAAAAATCGTTCGGGAAATGAGTTTACTCCCTGGGTACTTTCTTTGTATACATTCGCCTATACGGGCCAAGCCCGGGATTTACGGGAAAACGCGAGATTTCGTTTGCCGGCGATTAAACTTCTTTTATTCAGCGTCTCATCAAAAATGAAAACATTTTTGAAAACTACAAGTCTTATGCGTTTTAGTGGTGAAAAAATAATTTAAAAAATCGTTCTGGAAATGAGTTTACTCACAGGGTACTTTCTTTGTATACATTAGACTATACGGGCCAAGCCCGGTATTTACGGGAAATCGCGGGTTTAGGTTTGCCGGCGATTAAACCTCTTTCATTAAGCGTCTCATCAAAAATGAAAACACTTTTGAAAACTACAAGTCTCATGCGCTTTAGTGGTGAAAAAAAATTTAAAAAATCGTTCGGGAAATGAGTTTACTCCCTGGGTACTTTCTTTGTATACATTCGCCTATACGGGCCAAGCCTGGGATTTACGGGAAATCGCGGGATTTTGTTTGCCGGCGATTAAACTTCTTTTATTCAGCGTCTCATCAAAAATGAAAACCTTTTTGAAAACTACAAGTGTTATGCGTTTTAGTGGTGAAAAAATAATTTAAAAAATCGTTCTGGAAATGAGTTTACTCACAGGGTACTTTCTTTGTATACATTAGACTATACGGGCCAAGCCCTTGATTTACGGGAAATCGCGGGTTTAGGTTTGCCGGCGATTAAACCTCTTTCATTATGCGTCTCATCAAAAATGAAAACAGTTTTGAAAACTACAAGTCTCATGCGTTTTAGTGGTGAAAAAATAATATAAAAAATCGTTTTGGAAATGAGTTTACTCACAGGGTACTTTCTTTGTATCATTTGACTATACGGGCCAAGCCTGGGATTTACGGGAAATCGCGGGTTTTCGTTTGCCGGCGATTAAACCTCTTTCATCAAGCGTCTCATCAAAAATGAAAACATTTTTGAAAACTACAAGTCTCATGCGCTTTAGTGGTGAAAAAAAAATTTAAAAAATCGTTCGGGAAATGAGTTTACTCCCTGGGTACTTTCTTTGTATACATTCGCCTATACGGGCCAAGCCCGGGATTTACGGGAAATCGCGAGATTTCGTTTGCCGGCGATTAAACTTCTTTTATTCAGCGTCTCATCAAAAATGAAAACATTTTTGAAAACTACAAGTCTTATGCGTTTTAGTGGTGAAAAGATAATTTAAAAAATCGTTTTGGAAATGAGTTTACTCACAGGGTACTTTCTTTGTATACATACGACTATACGGGCCAAGCCTGGGATTTACGGGAAATCGCGGGTTTTCGCTTGCCGGCGATTAAACCACTTTCATTTCACAACGATTTTTTGAATTATTTTTTCACCACTAAAACGCATGAGACTTGTACTGAAATAATAATTTAAAACATCGTTCGGGAAATGAGTTTACTCCCTGGGTACTTTCTTTGTAAACATTCGACTACACGGGCCAAGCCCGGGATTTAGGGGAAATCGCAGGTTTTCGTTTGCCGGCGATTAAACTTCTTTTATTCAGCGTCTCATCAAAAATGAAAACATTTTTGAAAACTACAAGTCTCATGCGTTTTAGTGGTGAAAAAATAATATAAAAAATCGTTCAGAAAATGAGATTACTCCCTGGGTACTTTCTTTGTAAACTTTTGACTATACGGGCCGAGTGCGGGATTTACGGGAAATCGCGGGTTTTCGTTTGCCGGCGATTAAACTTCTTTTATTCAGCGTCCCATCAAAAATGAAAACATTTTTGAAAACTACAAGTCTCATGCGTTTTAGTGGTGAAAAAATAATATAAAAAATCGTTTTGGAAATGAGTTTACTCACAGGGTACTTTCTTTGTATCATTTGACTACACGGGCCAAGCCTGGGATTTACGGGAAATCGCGGGTTTTCGTTTGCCGGCGATTAAACCTCTTTCATCAAGCGTCTCATCAAAAATGAAAACATTTTTGAAAACTACAAGTCTCATGCGCTTTAGTGGTGAAAAAAAAATTTAAAAAATCGTTCGGGAAATGAGTTTACTCCCTGGGTACTTTCTTTGTATACATTCGCCTATACGGGCCAAGCCCGGGATTTACGGGAAATCGCGAGATTTCGTTTGCCGGCGATTAAACTTCTTTTATTCAGCGTCTCATCAAAAATGAAAACATTTTTGAAAACTACAAGTCTTATGCGTTTTAGTGGTGAAAAAATAATTTAAAAAATCGTTCTGGAAATGAGTTTACTCACAGGGTACTTTCTTTGTACACATTAGACTATACGGGCCAAGCCCGGGATTTACGGGAAATCGCGGGTTTAGGTTTGCCGGCGATTAAACCTCTTTCATTAAGCGTCTCATCAAAAATGAAAACACTTTTGAAAACTACAAGTCTCATGCGCTTTAGTGGTGAAAAAAAAATTTAAAAAATCGTTCGGGAAATGAGTTTACTCCCTGGGTACTTTCTTTGTATACATTCGCCTATACGGGCCAAGCCTGGGATTTACGGGAAATCGCGGGATTTCGTTTGCCGGCGATTAAACTTCTTTTATTCAGCGTCTCATCAAAAATGAAAACATTTTTGAAAACTACAAGTCTTATGCGTTTTAGTGGTGAAAAAATAATTTAAAAAATCGTTCTGGAAATGAGTTTACTCACAGGGTACTTTCTTTGTATACATTAGACTATACGGGCCAAGCCCGGGATTTACGGGAAATCGCGGGTTTAGGTTTGCCGGCGATTAAACCTCTTTCATTATGCGTCTCATCAAAAATGAAAACATTTTTGAAAACTACAAGTCTCATGCGTTTTAGCGGTGAAAAAATAATATAAAAAATCGTTCGGGAAATGAGTTTACTCACAGGGTACTTTCTTTGTATACATTCGACTATACGGACCAAGCCCGGGATTTACGGGAAATCGCGGGTTTTCGTTTGCCGGCAATTAAACCTCTTTCATTAAGCGTCTCATCAAAAATGAAAACATTTTTGAAAGCTACAAATCTCATGCGTTTTAGTGGTGAAAAAATAATATAAAAAATCGTTCGGGAAATGAGTTTACACCCTGGGTACTTTCTTTGTATACTTTTGACTTTACAGGCCGAGTCCGGGATTTACGGGACATCGCAAGTTTTCGTTTGCCGGCGTTTAAACTTCTTTTATTCAGCGTCTCATCACAAATGAAAACATTATTGAAAACTACAAGTCTTATGCGTTTTAGTGGTGAAAAAATAATTTAAAAAATCGTTCTAGAAATAAGTTTACTCACAGGGTACTTTCTTTGTATACATTCGACTATACGGGCGAAGCCCGGGATTTACGGGAAATCGCGGGTTTTCGTTTGCCAGCGATTAAACCTCTTTCATTAAGCGTCTCATCAAAAATGAAAACATTTTTGAAAACTACAAGTCTCTTGCGTTTTAGTGGTGAAAAAAAATTTTAAAAATCGTTTGGGAAATGAGTTTACTTCCTGGGTACTTTCTTTGTAAACATTCGACTATACGGGCCAAGCCCGGGATTTAGGGTAAATCGCTGGTTTTCGTTTGCCGGCGATTAAAACCCTTTCATTAAGCGTCTCATCAAAAATGAAAACATTTTTGAAAACTACAAGTCTCATGCGTTTTAGTGGTGAAATAATAATTTAAAAAATCGTTCGGAAATTGAGTTTACTCCTTGGGTACTTTCTTTGCAAAATTTTGACTATGCGGGCCGAGTGCGGGATTTACGGGAAATCGCGGGTTTTCGTTTGCCGGCGATTAAACTTCTTTTATTCAGCCTCCCATCAAAAATGAAAACATTTTTGAAAACTACAAGTCTTATGCACTTTAGTGGTGAAAAATAATTTAAAAAATCGTTCTGGAAATGAGTTTACTCACAGGGTACTTTCTTTGTATACATTCGGCTATACGGGCCAAGCCCGGGATTTACGGGAAATCGCGGGTTTTCGTTTGCCGGCGATTAAACCTCTTTTATTAAGCGTCTCATCAAAAATGAAAACATTTTTGAAAACTACAAGTCTCATGCGTTTTAGTGGTGAAAATATAATTTAAAAAATCGCTCGGGAAATGAGTTTACTCCCTGGGTACTTTCTTTGTATACTTTTGATTATACGGGCCGAGTCCGGGATTTAGGGGAAATGCAGGTTTTCGTTTGCCGGCGATTAAACTTCTTTTATTCAGCGTCTCATCAAAAATGAAAACATTTTTGAAAACTACAAGTCTCATGCGTTTTAGTGGTGAAAAAATAATATAAAAAATCGTTCAGAAAATGAGTTTACTCCCTGGGTACTTTCTTTGTAAACTTTTGACTATACGGGCCGAGTGCGGGATTTACGGGAAATCGCGGGTTTTCGCTTGCCGGCGATTAAACCACTTTCATTTCACAACGATTTTTTGAATTATTTTTTCACCACTAAAACGCATGAGACTTGTACTGAAATAATAATTTAAAACATCGTTCGGGAAATGAGTTTACTCCCTGGGTACTTTCTTTGTAAACATTCGACTACACGGGCCAAGCCCGGGATTTAGGGGAAATCGCAGGTTTTCGTTTGCCGGCGATTAAACTTCTTTTATTCAGCGTCTCATCAAAAATGAAAACATTTTTGAAAACTACAAGTCTCATGCGTTTTAGTGGTGAAAAAATAATATAAAAAATCGTTCAGAAAATGAGATTACTCCCTGGGTACTTTCTTTGTAAACTTTTGACTATACGGGCCGAGTGCGGGATTTACGGGAAATCGCGGGTTTTCGTTTGCCGGCGATTAAACCTCTTTCATTAAGCGTCTCATCAAAAATGAAAACATTTTTGAAAGCTACAAATCTCATGCGTTTTAGTGGTGAAAAAATAATATAAAAAATCGTTTGGGAAATGAGTTTACACCCTGGGTACTTTCTTTGTATACTTTTGACTTTACAGGCCGAGTCCAGGATTTACGGGACATCGCAAGTTTTCGTTTGCCGGCGTTTAAACTTCTTTTATTCAGCGTCTCATCACAAATGAAAACATTATTGAAAACTACAAGTCTTATGCGTTTTAGTGGTGAAAAAATCGTTCTAGAAATAAGTTTACTCACAGGGTACTTTCTTTGTATACATTCGACTATACGGGCGAAGCCCGGGATTTACGGGAAATCGCGGGTTTTCGTTTGCCAGCGATTAAACCTCTTTCATTAAGCGTCTCATCAAAAATGAAAACATTTTTGAAAACTACAAGTCTCTTGCGTTTTAGTGGTGAAAAAAAAATTTAAAAATCGTTTGGGAAATGAGTTTACTCCCTGGGTACTTTCTTTGTAAACATTCGACTATACGGGCCAAGCCCGAGATTTAGGGTAAATCGCTGGTTTTCGTTTGCCGGCGATTAAAACCCTTTCATTAAGCGTCTCATCAAAAATGAAAACAATTTTGAAAACTACAAGTCTCATGCGTTTTAGTGGTGAAATAATAATTTAAAAAATCGTTTGGAAATTGAGTTTACTCCTTGGGTACTTTCTTTGCAAAATTTTGACTATACGGGCCGAGTGCGGGATTTACGGGAAATCGCGGGTTTTCGTTTGCCGGCGATTAAACTTCTTTTATTCAGCCTCCCATCAAAAATGAAAACATTTTTGAAAACTACAAGTCTTATGCACTTTAGTGGTGAAAAATAATTTAAAAAATCGTTCTGGAAATGAGTTTACTCACAGGGTACTTTCTTTGTATACATTCGGCTATACGGGCCAAGCCCGGGATTTACGGGAAATCGCGGGTTTTCGTTTGCCGGCGATTAAACCTCTTTTATTAAGCGTCTCATCAAAAATGAAAACATTTTTGAAAACTACAAGTCTCATGCGTTTTAGTGGTGAAAATATAATTTAAAAAATCGCTCGGGAAATGAGTTTACTCCCTGGGTACTTTCTTTGTATACTTTTGATTATACGGGCCGAGTCCGGGATTTAGGGGAAATGCAGGTTTTCGTTTGCCGGCGATTAAACTTCTTTTATTCAGCGTCTCAACAAAAATGAAAACATTTTTGAAAACTACAAGTCTCATGCGTTTTAGTGGTGAAAAAATAATATAAAAAATCGTTCAGAAAATGAGTTTACTCCCTGGGTACTTTCTTTGTAAACTTTTGACTATACGGGCCGAGTGCGGGATTTACGGGAAATCGCGGGTTTTCGCTTGCCGGCGATTAAACCACTTTCATTTCACAACGATTTTTTGAATTATTTTTTCACCACTAAAACGCATGAGACTTGTACTGAAATAATAATTTAAAACATCGTTCGGGAAATGAGTTTACTCCCTGGGTACTTTCTTTGTAAACATTCGACTACACGGGCCAAGCCCGGGATTTAGGGGAAATCGCAGGTTTTCGTTTGCCGGCGATTAAACTTCTTTTATTCAGCGTCTCATCAAAAATGAAAACATTTTTGAAAACTACAAGTCTCATGCGTTTTAGTGGTGAAAAAATAATATAAAAAATCGTTCAGAAAATGAGATTACTCCCTGGGTACTTTCTTTGTAAACTTTTGACTATACGGGCCGAGTGCGGGATTTACGGGAAATCGCGGGTTTTCGTTTGCCGGCGATTAAACTTCTTTTATTCAGCGTCCCATCAAAAATGAAAACATTTTTGAAAACTACAAGTCTCATGCGTTCTAGTGGTGAAAAAATAATATAAAAAATCGTTTTGGAAATGAGTTTACTCACAGGGTACTTTCTTTGTATCATTTGACTATACGGGCCAAGCCTGGGATTTACGGGAAATCGCGGGTTTTCGTTTGCCGGCGATTAAACCTCTTTCATCAAGCGTCTCATCAAAAATGAAAACATTTTTGAAAACTACAAGTCTCATGCGCTTTAGTGGTGAAAAAAAAATTTAAAAAATCGTTCGGGAAATGAGTTTACTCCCTGGGTACTTTCTTTGTATACATTCGCCTATACGGGCCAAGCCCAGGATTTACGGGAAATCGCGAGATTTCGTTTGCCGGCGATTAAACTTCTTTTATTCAGCGTCTCATCAAAAATGAAAACATTTTTGAAAACTACAAGTCTTATGCGTTTTAGTGGTGAAAAAATAATTTAAAAAATCGTTCTGGAAATGAGTTTACTCACAGGGTACTTTCTTTGTATACATTAGACTATACGGGCCAAGCCCGGGATTTACGGGAAATCGCGGGTTTAGGTTTGCCGGCGATTAAACCTCTTTCATTAAGCGTCTCATCAAAAATGAAAACACTTTTGAAAACTACAAGTCTCATGCGCTTTAGTGGTGAAAAAAAAATTTAAAAAATCGTTCGGGAAATGAGTTTACTCCCTGGGTACTTTCTTTGTATACATTCGCCTATACGGGCCAAGCCTGGGATTTACGGGAAATCGCGGGATTTCGTTTGCCGGCGATTAAACTTCTTTTATTCAGCGTCTCATCAAAAATGAAAACATTTTTGAAAACTACAAGTCTTATGCGTTTTAGTGGTGAAAAAATAATTTAAAAAATCGTTCTGGAAATGAGTTTACTCACAGGGTACTTTCTTTGTATACATTAGACTATACGGGCCAAGCCCGGGATTTACGGGAAATCGCGGGTTTAGGTTTGCCGGCGATTAAACCTCTTTCATTATGCGTCTCATCAAAAATGAAAACATTTTTGAAAACTACAAGTCTCATGCGTTTTAGCGGTGAAAAAATAATATAAAAAATCGTTCGGGAAATGAGTTTACTCACAGGGTACTTTCTTTGTATACATTCGACTATACGGACCAAGCCCGGGATTTACGGGAAATCGCGGGTTTTCGTTTGCCGGCAATTAAACCTCTTTCATTAAGCGTCTCATCAAAAATGAAAACATTTTTGAAAGCTACAAATCTCATGCGTTTTAGTGGTGAAAAAATAATATAAAAAATCGTTCGGGAAATGAGTTTACACCCTGGGTACTTTCTTTGTATACTTTTGACTTTACAGGCCGAGTCCGGGATTTACGGGACATCGCAAGTTTTCGTTTGCCGGCGTTTAAACTTCTTTTATTCAGCGTCTCATCACAAATGAAAACATTATTGAAAACTACAAGTCTTATGCGTTTTAGTGGTGAAAAAATAATTTAAGAAATCGTTCTAGAAATAAGTTTACTCACAGGGTACTTTCTTTGTATACATTCGACTATACGGGCGAAGCCCGGGATTTACGGGAAATCGCGGGTTTTCGTTTGCCAGCGATTAAACCTCTTTCATTAAGCGTCTCATCAAAAATGAAAACATTTTTGAAAACTACAAGTCTCTTGCGTTTTAGTGGTGAAAAAAAAATTTAAAAATCGTTTGGGAAATGAGTTTACTCCCTGGGTACTTTCTTTGTAAACATTCGACTATACGGGCCAAGCCCGGGATTTAGGGTAAATCGCTGGTTTTCGTTTGCCGGCGATTAAAACCCTTTCATTAAGCGTCTCATCAAAAATGAAAACATTTTTGAAAACTACAAGTCTCATGCGTTTTAGTGGTGAAATAATAATTTAAAAAATCGTTCGGAAATTGAGTTTACTCCTTGGGTACTTTCTTTGCAAAATTTTGACTATACGGGCCGAGTGCGGGATTTACGGGAAATCGCGGGTTTTCGTTTGCCGGCGATTAAACTTCTTTTATTCAGCCTCCCATCAAAAATGAAAACATTTTTGAAAACTACAAGTCTTATGCACTTTAGTGGTGAAAAATAATTTAAAAAATCGTTCTGGAAATGAGTTTACTCACAGGGTACTTTCTTTGTATACATTCGGCTATACGGGCCAAGCCCGGGATTTACGGGAAATCGCGGGTTTTTGTTTGCCGGCGATTAAACCTCTTTTATTAAGCGTCTCATCAAAAATGAAAACATTTTTGAAAACTACAAGTCTCATGCGTTTTAGTGGTGAAAATATAATTTAAAAAATCGCTCGGGAAATGAGTTTACTCCCTGGGTACTTTCTTTGTATACTTTTGATTATACGGGCCGAGTCCGGGATTTAGGGGAAATGCAGGTTTTCGTTTGCCGGCGATTAAACTTCTTTTATTCAGCGTCTCATCAAAAATGAAAACATTTTTGAAAACTACAAGTCTCATGCGTTTTAGTGGTGAAAAAATAATATAAAAAATCGTTCAGAAAATGAGTTTACTCCCTGGGTACTTTCTTTGTAAACTTTTGACTATACGGGCCGAGTGCGGGATTTACGGGAAATCGCGGGTTTTCGTTTGCCGGCGATTAAACTTCTTTTATTCAGCGTCCCATCAAAAATGAAAACATTTTTGAAAACTACAAGTCTCATGCGTTTTAGTGGTGAAAAAATAATATAAAAAATCGTTTTGGAAATGAGTTTACTCACAGGGTACTTTTTTTGTATACATTTGACTATACGGGCCAAGCCCGGGATTTACGGGAAATTGCGGGTTTTCGTTTGCCGGCGATTAAACCTCTTTCATTAAGCGTCTCATCAAAAATGAAAACATTTTTGAAACTACGTGTCTCGTGCGTTTTAGTGGTAAAAAAATAATATAAAAAATCGTTCGGGAAATGAGTTTACTCACAGGGTACTTTCTTTGTATACATTCGACTATACGGGCCGAGTCCGGGATTTACGGGACATCGCAGGTTTTCGTTTGCCGGCGTTTAAACTTCTTTTATTCAGCTTCTCATCACAAATGAAAACATTTTTGAAAACTACAAGTCTTATGCGTTTTAGTGGTGAAAAAATAATTTAAAAAATCGTTCTGGAAATAAGTTTACTCACAGGGTACTTTCTTTGTATACATTCGACTATACGGGCCAAGCCCGGGATTTACGGGAAATCGCGGGTTTTCGTTTGCCAGCGATTAAACCTCTTTCATTAAGCGTCTCATCAAAAATGAAAACATTTTTGAAAACTACAAGTCTCATGCGTTTTAGTGGTGAAAAAAAAATTTAAAAAAATCGTTCGGGAAATGAGTTTACTCCCTGGGTACTTTCTTTGTAAACATTCGACTACACGGGCCAAGCCCGGGATTTAGGGGAAATCGCTGGTTTTCGTTTGCCGGCGATTAAACCCCTTTCATTAAGCGTGTCATTAAAAATGAAAACATTTTTGAAAACTACAAGTCTCATGCGTTTTAGTGGTGAAAAAATAATTTAAAAAATCGTTCGGAAAATGAGTTTACTCCCTGGGAACTTTCTTTGCAAACTTTTGACTATACGGGCCGAGTGCGGGATTTACGGGAAATCGCGGGTTTTCGTTTGCCGGCGATTAAACTTCTTTTATTCAGCGTCCCATCAAAAATGAAAACATTATTGAAAGCTACAAGTCTTATGCGTTTTAGTGGTGAAAAATAATTTAAAAAATCGTTCTGGAAATGAGTTTACTCACAGGGTACTTTCTTTGTATACATTCGACTATACGGGCCAAGCCCGGGATTTACGGAAAATGGCGGGTTTTCGTTTGCCGGCGATTAAACTTCTTTTATTCAGTGTCTCATCAAAAATGAAAACACTTTTGAAAACTACAAGTCTCATGCGTTTTAGTGGTGAAAAGATAATTTAAAAAATCGTTTTGGAAATGAGTTAACTCACAGGGTATTTTCTTTGTATACATTCGACTATGCGGGCCAAGCCCGGGATTTACGGGAAATCGCGGGTTTTCGTTTGCCGGCGATTAAACTTCTTTTATACAGCGTCTCATCAAAAATAAAAACATTTTTAAGAACTACGAGTCTCATGGGCTTTAGTGGTGAAATAATAATTTAAAAAATCGTTCGGGAAATGAGTTTACACCCTGGGTACTTTCTTTGTATACTTTTGACTATACGGGGCGAGTCCGGGATTTACGGGAAATCGCAGGTTTTCGTTTGCCGGCGATTAAACTTCTTTTATTCAGCGTCTCATCAAAAATGAAAACATTTGTGAAAACTGCAAGTCTCATGCGTTTTCGTGGTCAAAAAAAAATTTAAAAAATCGTTCGGGAAATGATTTTACTCCCTGGGTACTTTCTTTGTATACTTTTGACTATACGGGCCGAGTCCAGAATTTACGGGAAATTGCGGGTTTTCGTTTGCCGGCGATTAAACTTCTTTTATACAGCGTCTCATCAAAAATAAAAACATTTTTAAGAACTACGAGTCTCATGGGCTTTAGTGGTGAAATAATAATTTAAAAATCGTTTGGGAAATGAGTTTAGTCCCTGGGTACTTTCTTTGTATACTTTTAACAATACATGCCGAGTCCGGGATTTACGGGAAATCGCAGGTTTTCGTTTGCCGGCGATTAAACTTCTTTTATTCAGCGTCTCATCAAAAATGAAAACATTTTTGAAAACTACAAGTCTTATGCGTTTTAGTGGTGAAAAAATAATTTAAAAAATCGTTCTGGAAATGAGTTTACTCACAGGGTACTTTCTTTGTATACATTCGACTATACGGGCCAAGCCTGGGATTTACGGGAAATCGCGGGTTTAGGTTTGCCGGCGATTAAACCTCTTTCATTAAGCGTCTCATCAAAAATGAAAACATTTTTAAAAACTACAAGTCTCATGCGCTTTAGTGGTGAAAAAAAAATTTAAAAAATGGTTCGGGAAATGAGTTTACTCCCTGTGTACTTTCTTTGTATACATTCGCCTATACGGGCCAAGCCCGGGATTTACGGGAAATCGCGGGATTTCGTTTGCCGGCGATTAAACTTCTTTTATTCAGCCTCTCATCAAAAATTAAAACATTTTTGTAAACTACAAGTCTTATGCGTTTTAGTGGTGAAAAAATATTTTAAAAAATCGTTCTGGAAATGAGTTTACTCACAGGGTACTTTCTTTGTATACATTCGACTATACGGGCCAAGCCCGGGATTTACGGGAAATCGCGGGTTTAGGTTTGCCGGCGATTAAACCTCTTTCATTAAGCGTCTCATCAAAAATGAAAACATTTTTAAAAACTACAAGTCTCATGCGCTTTAGTGGTGAAAAAAAAATTTAAAAAAACGTTCGGGAAATGAGTTTACACCCTGGGTACTTTCTTTGTATACATTCGCCTATAAGGGTTAAGCCCGGGATTTACGGGAAATCGCGGGATTTCGTTTGCCGGCGATTAAACTTCTTTCATTAAGCGTCTCATCAAAAATGAAAACATTTTTGAAAACTTCAAGTCTCATGCGTTTTAGTGGTGAAAAGATAATTTAAAAAATCGTTTTGGAAATGAGTTTACTCACAGGGTACTTTCTTTGTATACATTCGACTATACGGGCCAAGCCCGGGATTTACGGGAAATCTCGGGTTTAGGTTTGCCGGCGATTAAACCTTTTTCATTAAGCGTCTCATCAAAAATGAAAACATTTTTGAAAACTACAAGTCTCATGCGCTTTAGTGGTGAAAAAAAAATTAAAAAATCGTTCGTGAAATGAGTTTACACCCTGGGTATTTTCTTTGTATACCGACTGATAGCCTTGTGGTAGAGCGTTCGCTTTCAGTGCGGGAGGTCTTGGGTTCAAACCCCGGCCGAGTCATGCCAGAGACTATAAAAGTGTGAATCTATCCTTTCTGCTTAGCGCTCAGCATGAGAATAGGATTGATATCTTAGGCGGTTGTCTAGTTGAGCGATTGCTGTGCTTCCACGACTTTCGTAGCTCAAATGGGAGCTTTAAATGCGCTAGGACCACCTTCGCAGGACCCTCGTTGATAGCAGTACCAATAGGAACTGAAGAGGCTATCCTGGGTAAATAATAGTAATAATAATAATAAAAAAAAAAAATTCGCCTATACGGGTTAAGCCCGGGATTTACGGGAAATCGCGGGATTTCGTTTGCCGGCGATTAAACTTCTTTTATTCAGCGTCTCATCAAAAATGAAAACATTTTTGAAAACTACAAGTCTTATGCGTTTTAGTGGTGAAAAAATAATTTAAAAAATCGTTCTGGAAATGAGTTTACTCACAGGGTACTTTCTTTGTATACATTCGACTATACGGGCCAAGCCTGGGATTTACGGGAAATCGCGGGTTTAGGTTTGCCGGCGATTAAACCTCTTTCATTAAGCGTCTCATCAAAAATGAAAACATTTTTAAAAACTACAAGTCTCATGCGCTTTAGTGGTGAAAAAAAAATTTAAAAAATGGTTCGGGAAATGAGTTTACTCCCTGTGTACTTTCTTTGTATACATTCGCCTATACGGGCCAAGCCCGGGATTTACGGGAAATCGCGGGATTTCGTTTGCCGGCGATTAAACTTCTTTTATTCAGCCTCTCATCAAAAATGAAAACATTTTTGTAAACTACAAGTCTTATGCGTTTTAGTGGTGAAAAAATATTTTAAAAAATCGTTCTGGAAATGAGTTTACTCACAGGGTACTTTCTTTGTATACATTCGACTATACGGGCCAAGCCCGGGATTTATGGGAAATCGCGGGTTTAGGTTTGCCGGCGATTAAACCTCTTTCATTAAGCGTCTCATCAAAAATGAAAACATTTTTAAAAACTACAAGTCTCATGCGCTTTAGTGGTGAAAAAAAAATTTAAAAAAACGTTCGGGAAATGAGTTTACACCCTGGGTACTTTCTTTGTATACATTCGCCTATAAGGGTTAAGCCCGGGATTTACGGGAAATCGCGGGATTTCGTTTGCCGGCGATTAAACTTCTTTCATTAAGCGTCTCATCAAAAATGAAAACATTTTTGAAAACTTCAAGTCTCATGCGTTTTAGTGGTGAAAAGATAATTTAAAAAATCGTTTTGGAAATGAGTTTACTCACAGGGTACTTTCTTTGTATACATTCGACTATACGGGCCAAGCCCGGGATTTACGGGAAATCTCGGGTTTAGGTTTGCCGGCGATTAAACCTTTTTCATTAAGCGTCTCATCAAAAATGAAAACATTTTTGAAAACTACAAGTCTCATGCGCTTTAGTGGTGAAAAAAAAATTAAAAAATCGTTCGTGAAAAGAGTTTACACCCTGGGTACTTTCTTTGTATACCGACTGATAGCCTTGTGGTAGAGCGTTCGCTTTCAGTGCGGGAGGTCTTGGGTTCAAACCCCGGCCGAGTCATGCCAGAGACTATAAAAGTGTGAATCTATCCTTTCTGCTTAGCGCTCAGCATGAGAATAGGATTGATATCTTAGGCGGTTGTCTAGTTGAGCGATTGCTGTGCTTCCACGACTTTCGTAGCTCAAATGGGAGCTTTAAATGCGCTAGGACCACCTTCGCAGGACCCTCGTTGATAGCAGTACCAATAGGAACTGAAGAGGCTATCCTGGGTAAATAATAGTAATAATAATAATAAAAAAAAAAAATTCGCCTATACGGGTTAAGCCCGGGATTTACGGGAAATCGCGGGATTTCGTTTGCCGGCGATTAAACTTCTTTCATTAAGCGTCTCATCAAAAATGAAAACATTTTTGAAAACTTCAAGTCTCATGCGTTTTAGTGGTGAAAAGATAATTTAAAAAATCGTTTGGGAAATAAGTTTACTCACAGGGTACTTTCTTTGTATACATTCGACTATACTGGCCAAGCCTGGGATTTACGGGAAAGCGCGGGTTTTCGCTTGCCGGCGATTAAACCACTTTCATTTCACAACGATTTTTTTAATTATTATTTCACCACTAAAACGCATGAGACTTGTAGTGAAATAATAATTTAAAAAGTCGTTGGGGAAATGAGTTTACTCCCTGGGTACTTTCTTTGAAAACATTCGACTACACGGGCCAAGCCCGGGATTTAGGGGAAATCGCAGGTTTTCGTTTGCCGGCGATTAAACCTCTTTCATTAAGCGTCTCATCAAAAATGAAAACATTTTTGAAAGCTACAAATCTCATGCGTTTTAGTGGTGAAAAAATAATATAAAAAATCGTTCGGGAAATGAGTTTACACCCTGGGTACTTTCTTTGTATACTTTTGACTTTACAGGCCGAGTCCAGGATTTACGGGACATCGCAAGTTTTCGTTTGCCGGCGTTTAAACTTCTTTTATTCAGCGTCTCATCACAAATGAAAACATTATTGAAAACTACAAGTCTTATGCGTTTTAGTGGTGAAAAAATCGTTCTAGAAATAAGTTTACTCACAGGGTACTTTCTTTGTATACATTCGACTATACGGGCGAAGCCCGGGATTTACGGGAAATCGCGGGTTTTCGTTTGCCAGCGATTAAACCTCTTTCATTAAGCGTCTCATCAAAAATGAAAACATTTTTGAAAACTACAAGTCTCTTGCGTTTTAGTGGTGAAAAAAAAATTTAAAAATCGTTTGGGAAATGAGTTTACTCCCTGGGTACTTTCTTTGTAAACATTCGACTATACGGGCCAAGCCCGGGATTTAGGGTAAATCGCTGGTTTTCGTTTGCCGGCGATTAAAACCCTTTCATTAAGCGTCTCATCAAAAATGAAAACATTTTTGAAAACTACAAGTCTCATGCGTTTTAGTGGTGAAATAATAATTTAAAAAATCGTTTGGAAATTGAGTTTACTCCTTGGGTACTTTCTTTGCAAAATTTTGACTATACGGGCCGAGTGCGGGATTTACGGGAAATCGCGGGTTTTCGTTTGCCGGCGATTAAACTTCTTTTATTCAGCCTCCCATCAAAAATGAAAACATTTTTGAAAACTACAAGTCTTATGCACTTTAGTGGTGAAAAATAATTTAAAAAATCGTTCTGGAAATGAGTTTACTCACAGGGTACTTTCTTTGTATACATTCGGCTATACGGGCCAAGCCCGGGATTTACGGGAAATCGCGGGTTTTCGTTTGCCGGCGATTAAACCTCTTTTATTAAGCGTCTCATCAAAAATGAAAACATTTTTGAAAACTACAAGTCTCATGCGTTTTAGTGGTGAAAATATAATTTAAAAAATCGCTCGGGAAATGAGTTTACTCCCTGGGTACTTTCTTTGTATACTTTTGATTATACGGGCCGAGTCCGGGATTTAGGGGAAATGCAGGTTTTCGTTTGCCGGCGATTAAACTTCTTTTATTCAGCGTCTCAACAAAAATGAAAACATTTTTGAAAACTACAAGTCTCATGCGTTTTAGTGGTGAAAAAATAATATAAAAAATCGTTCAGAAAATGAGTTTACTCCCTGGGTACTTTCTTTGTAAACTTTTGACTATACGGGCCGAGTGCGGGATTTACGGGAAATCGCGGGTTTTCGCTTGCCGGCGATTAAACCACTTTCATTTCACAACGATTTTTTGAATTATTTTTTCACCACTAAAACGCATGAGACTTGTACTGAAATAATAATTTAAAACATCGTTCGGGAAATGAGTTTACTCCCTGGGTACTTTCTTTGTAAACATTCGACTACACGGGCCAAGCCCGGGATTTAGGGGAAATCGCAGGTTTTCGTTTGCCGGCGATTAAACTTCTTTTATTCAGCGTCTCATCAAAAATGAAAACATTTTTGAAAACTACAAGTCTCATGCGTTTTAGTGGTGAAAAAATAATATAAAAAATCGTTCAGAAAATGAGATTACTCCCTGGGTACTTTCTTTGTAAACTTTTGACTATACGGGCCGAGTGCGGGATTTACGGGAAATCGCGGGTTTTCGTTTGCCGGCGATTAAACTT
This sequence comes from Hydractinia symbiolongicarpus, assembly GCF_029227915.1. Taxonomy (NCBI): domain Eukaryota; kingdom Metazoa; phylum Cnidaria; class Hydrozoa; order Anthoathecata; family Hydractiniidae; genus Hydractinia; species Hydractinia symbiolongicarpus. The sequence continues at coordinate 32,563,521 of NC_079877.1, forward strand.
CTTTTATTCAGCGTCCCATCAAAAATGAAAACATTTTTGAAAACTACAAGTCTCATGCGTTCTAGTGGTGAAAAAATAATATAAAAAATCGTTTTGGAAATGAGTTTACTCACAGGGTACTTTCTTTGTATCATTTGACTATACGGGCCAAGCCTGGGATTTACGGGAAATCGCGGGTTTTCGTTTGCCGGCGATTAAACCTCTTTCATCAAGCGTCTCATCAAAAATGAAAACATTTTTGAAAACTACAAGTCTTATGCGTTTTAGTGGTGAAAAAATAATTTAAAAAATCGTTCTGGAAATGAGTTTACTCACAGGGTACTTTCTTTGTATACATTAGACTATACGGGCCAAGCCCGGGATTTACGGGAAATCGCGGGTTTAGGTTTGCCGGCGATTAAACCTCTTTCATTAAGCGTCTCATCAAAAATGAAAACACTTTTGAAAACTACAAGTCTCATGCGCTTTAGTGGTGAAAAAAAAATTTAAAAAATCGTTCGGGAAATGAGTTTACTCCCTGGGTACTTTCTTTGTATACATTCGCCTATACGGGCCAAGCCTGGGATTTACGGGAAATCGCGGGATTTCGTTTGCCGGCAATTAAACCTCTTTCATTAAGCGTCTCATCAAAAATGAAAACATTTTTGAAAGCTACAAATCTCATGCGTTTTAGTGGTGAAAAAATAATATAAAAAATCGTTCGGGAAATGAGTTTACACCCTGGGTACTTTCTTTGTATACTTTTGACTTTACAGGCCGAGTCCGGGATTTACGGGACATCGCAAGTTTTCGTTTGCCGGCGTTTAAACTTCTTTTATTCAGCGTCTCATCACAAATGAAAACATTATTGAAAACTACAAGTCTTATGCGTTTTAGTGGTGAAAAAATAATTTAAGAAATCGTTCTAGAAATAAGTTTACTCACAGGGTACTTTCTTTGTATACATTCGACTATACGGGCGAAGCCCGGGATTTACGGGAAATCGCGGGTTTTCGTTTGCCAGCGATTAAACCTCTTTCATTAAGCGTCTCATCAAAAATGAAAACATTTTTGAAAACTACAAGTCTCTTGCGTTTTAGTGGTGAAAAAAAAATTTAAAAATCGTTTGGGAAATGAGTTTACTCCCTGGGTACTTTCTTTGTAAACATTCGACTATACGGGCCAAGCCCGGGATTTAGGGTAAATCGCTGGTTTTCGTTTGCCGGCGATTAAAACCCTTTCATTAAGCGTCTCATCAAAAATGAAAACATTTTTGAAAACTACAAGTCTCATGCGTTTTAGTGGTGAAATAATAATTTAAAAAATCGTTCGGAAATTGAGTTTACTCCTTGGGTACTTTCTTTGCAAAATTTTGACTATACGGGCCGAGTGCGGGATTTACGGGAAATCGCGGGTTTTCGTTTGCCGGCGATTAAACTTCTTTTATTCAGCCTCCCATCAAAAATGAAAACATTTTTGAAAACTACAAGTCTTATGCACTTTAGTGGTGAAAAATAATTTAAAAAATCGTTCTGGAAATGAGTTTACTCACAGGGTACTTTCTTTGTATACATTCGGCTATACGGGCCAAGCCCGGGATTTACGGGAAATCGCGGGTTTTCGTTTGCCGGCGATTAAACCTCTTTTATTAAGCGTCTCATCAAAAATGAAAACATTTTTGAAAACTACAAGTCTCATGCGTTTTAGTGGTGAAAATATAATTTAAAAAATCGCTCGGGAAATGAGTTTACTCCCTGGGTACTTTCTTTGTATACTTTTGATTATACGGGCCGAGTCCGGGATTTAGGGGAAATGCAGGTTTTCGTTTGCCGGCGATTAAACTTCTTTTATTCAGCGTCTCATCAAAAATGAAAACATTTTTGAAAACTACAAGTCTCATGCGTTTTAGTGGTGAAAAAATAATATAAAAAATCGTTCAGAAAATGAGTTTACTCCCTGGGTACTTTCTTTGTAAACTTTTGACTATACGGGCCGAGTGCGGGATTTACGGGAAATCGCGGGTTTTCGTTTGCCGGCGATTAAACTTCTTTTATTCAGCGTCCCATCAAAAATGAAAACATTTTTGAAAACTACAAGTCTCATGCGTTTTAGTGGTGAAAAAATAATATAAAAAATCGTTTCGGAAATGAGTTTACTCACAGGGTACTTTTTTTGTATACATTTGACTATACGGGCCAAGCCCGGGATTTACGGGAAATCGCGGGTTTTCGTTTGCCGGCGATTAAACCTCTTTCATTAAGCGTCTCATCAAAAATGAAAACATTTTTGAAACTACGTGTCTCGTGCGTTTTAGTGGTAAAAAAATAATATAAAAAATCGTTCGGGAAATGAGTTTACTCACAGGGTACTTTCTTTGTATACATTCGACTATACGGGCCGAGTCCGGGATTTACGGGACATCGCAGGTTTTCGTTTGCCGGCGTTTAAACTTCTTTTATTCAGCTTCTCATCACAAATGAAAACATTTTTGAAAACTACAAGTCTTATGCGTTTTAGTGGTGAAAAAATAATTTAAAAAATCGTTCTGGAAATAAGTTTACTCACAGGGTACTTTCTTTGTATACATTCGACTATACGGGCCAAGCCCGGGATTTACGGGAAATCGCGGGTTTTCGTTTGCCAGCGATTAAACCTCTTTCATTAAGCGTCTCATCAAAAATGAAAACATTTTTGAAAACTACAAGTCTCATGCGTTTTAGTGGTGAAAAAAAAATTTAAAAAATCGTTCGGGAAATGAGTTTACTCCCTGGGTACTTTCTTTGTAAACATTCGACTACACGGGCCAAGCCCGGGATTTAGGGGAAATCGCTGGTTTTCGTTTGCCGGCGATTAAACCCCTTTCATTAAGCGTGTCATTAAAAATGAAAACATTTTTGAAAACTACAAGTCTCATGCGTTTTAGTGGTGAAAAAATAATTTAAAAAATCGTTCGGAAAATGAGTTTACTCCCTGGGTACTTTCTTTGCAAACTTTTGACTATACGGGCCGAGTGCGGGATTTACGGGAAATCGCGGGTTTTCGTTTGCCGGCGATTAAACTTCTTTTATTCAGCGTCCCATCAAAAATGAAAACATTATTGAAAGCTACAAGTCTTATGCGTTTTAGTGGTGAAAAATAATTTAAAAAATCGTTCTGGAAATGAGTTTACTCACAGGGTACTTTCTTTGTATACATTCGACTATACGGGCCAAGCCCGGGATTTACGGAAAATGGCGGGTTTTCGTTTGCCGGCGATTAAACTTCTTTTATTCAGTGTCTCATCAAAAATGAAAACACTTTTGAAAACTACAAGTCTCATGCGTTTTAGTGGTGAAAAGATAATTTAAAAAATCGTTTTGGAAATGAGTTAACTCACAGGGTATTTTCTTTGTATACATTCGACTATGCGGGCCAAGCCCGGGATTTACGGGAAATCGCGGGTTTTCGTTTGCCGGCGATTAAACTTCTTTTATACAGCGTCTCATCAAAAATAAAAACATTTTTAAGAACTACGAGTCTCATGGGCTTTAGTGGTGAAATAATAATTTAAAAAATCGTTCGGGAAATGAGTTTACACCCTGGGTACTTTCTTTGTATACTTTTGACTATACGGGGCGAGTCCGGGATTTACGGGAAATCGCAGGTTTTCGTTTGCCGGCGATTAAACTTCTTTTATTCAGCGTCTCATCAAAAATGAAAACATTTGTGAAAACTGCAAGTCTCATGCGTTTTCGTGGTCAAAAAAAAATTTAAAAAATCGTTCGGGAAATGATTTTACTCCCTGGGTACTTTCTTTGTATACTTTTGACTATACGGGCCGAGTCCAGAATTTACGGGAAATTGCGGGTTTTCGTTTGCCGGCGATTAAACTTCTTTTATACAGCGTCTCATCAAAAATAAAAACATTTTTAAGAACTACGAGTCTCATGGGCTTTAGTGGTGAAATAATAATTTAAAAATCGTTTGGGAAATGAGTTTAGTCCCTGGGTACTTTCTTTGTATACTTTTAACAATACATGCCGAGTCCGGGATTTACGGGAAATCGCAGGTTTTCGTTTGCCGGCGATTAAACTTCTTTTATTCAGCGTCTCATCAAAAATGAAAACATTTTTGAAAACTACAAGTCTTATGCGTTTTAGTGGTGAAAAAATAATTTAAAAAATCGTTCTGGAAATGAGTTTACTCACAGGGTACTTTCTTTGTATACATTCGACTATACGGGCCAAGCCTGGGATTTACGGGAAATCGCGGGTTTAGGTTTGCCGGCGATTAAACCTCTTTCATTAAGCGTCTCATCAAAAATGAAAACATTTTTAAAAACTACAAGTCTCATGCGCTTTAGTGGTGAAAAAAAAATTTAAAAAATGGTTCGGGAAATGAGTTTACTCCCTGTGTACTTTCTTTGTATACATTCGCCTATACGGGCCAAGCCCGGGATTTACGGGAAATCGCGGGATTTCGTTTGCCGGCGATTAAACTTCTTTTATTCAGCCTCTCATCAAAAATTAAAACATTTTTGTAAACTACAAGTCTTATGCGTTTTAGTGGTGAAAAAATATTTTAAAAAATCGTTCTGGAAATGAGTTTACTCACAGGGTACTTTCTTTGTATACATTCGACTATACGGGCCAAGCCCGGGATTTACGGGAAATCGCGGGTTTAGGTTTGCCGGCGATTAAACCTCTTTCATTAAGCGTCTCATCAAAAATGAAAACATTTTTAAAAACTACAAGTCTCATGCGCTTTAGTGGTGAAAAAAAAATTTAAAAAATGGTTCGGGAAATGAGTTTACTCCCTGTGTACTTTCTTTGTATACATTCGCCTATACGGGCCAAGCCCGGGATTTACGGGAAATCGCGGGATTTCGTTTGCCGGCGATTAAACTTCTTTTATTCAGCCTCTCATCAAAAATTAAAACATTTTTGTAAACTACAAGTCTTATGCGTTTTAGTGGTGAAAAAATATTTTAAAAAATCGTTCTGGAAATGAGTTTACTCACAGGGTACTTTCTTTGTATACATTCGACTATACGGGCCAAGCCCGGGATTTACGGGAAATCGCGGGTTTAGGTTTGCCGGCGATTAAACCTCTTTCATTAAGCGTCTCATCAAAAATGAAAACATTTTTAAAAACTACAAGTCTCATGCGCTTTAGTGGTGAAAAAAAAATTTAAAAAAACGTTCGGGAAATGAGTTTACACCCTGGGTACTTTCTTTGTATACATTCGCCTATAAGGGTTAAGCCCGGGATTTACGGGAAATCGCAGGATTTCGTTTGCCGGCGATTAAACTTCTTTCATTAAGCGTCTCATCAAAAATGAAAACATTTTTGAAAACTTCAAGTCTCATGCGTTTTAGTGGTGAAAAGATAATTTAAAAAATCGTTTTGGAAATGAGTTTACTCACAGGGTACTTTCTTTGTATACATTCGACTATACGGGCCAAGCCCGGGATTTACGGGAAATCTCGGGCTTAGGTTTGCCGGCGATTAAACCTTTTTCATTAAGCGTCTCATCAAAAATGAAAACATTTTTGAAAACTACAAGTCTCATGCGCTTTAGTGGTGAAAAAAAAATTAAAAAATCGTTCGTGAAATGAGTTTACACCCTGGGTATTTTCTTTGTATACCGACTGATAGCCTTGTGGTAGAGCGTTCGCTTTCAGTGCGGGAGGTCTTGGGTTCAAACCCCGGCCGAGTCATGCCAGAGACTATAAAAGTGTGAATCTATCCTTTCTGCTTAGCGCTCAGCATGAGAATAGGATTGATATCTTAGGCGGTTGTCTAGTTGAGCGATTGCTGTGCTTCCACGACTTTCGTAGCTCAAATGGGAGCTTTAAATGCGCTAGGACCACCTTCGCAGGACCCTCGTTGATAGCAGTACCAATAGGAACTGAAGAGGCTATCCTGGGTAAATAATAGTAATAATAATAATAAAAAAAAAAAATTCGCCTATACGGGTTAAGCCCGGGATTTACGGGAAATCGCGGGATTTCGTTTGCTGGCGATTAAACTTCTTTTATTCAGCGTCTCATCAAAAATGAAAACATTTTTGAAAACTACAAGTCTTATGCGTTTTAGTGGTGAAAAAATAATTTAAAAAATCGTTCTGGAAATGAGTTTACTCACAGGGTACTTTCTTTGTATACATTCGACTATACGGGCCAAGCCTGGGATTTACGGGAAATCGCGGGTTTAGGTTTGCCGGCGATTAAACCTCTTTCATTAAGCGTCTCATCAAAAATGAAAACATTTTTAAAAACTACAAGTCTCATGCGCTTTAGTGGTGAAAAAAAAATTTAAAAAATGGTTCGGGAAATGAGTTTACTCCCTGTGTACTTTCTTTGTATACATTCGCCTATACGGGCCAAGCCCGGGATTTACGGGAAATCGCGGGATTTCGTTTGCCGGCGATTAAACTTCTTTTATTCAGCCTCTCATCAAAAATGAAAACATTTTTGTAAACTACAAGTCTTATGCGTTTTAGTGGTGAAAAAATATTTTAAAAAATCGTTCTGGAAATGAGTTTACTCACAGGGTACTTTCTTTGTATACATTCGACTATACGGGCCAAGCCCGGGATTTATGGGAAATCGCGGGTTTAGGTTTGCCGGCGATTAAACCTCTTTCATTAAGCGTCTCATCAAAAATGAAAACATTTTTAAAAACTACAAGTCTCATGCGCTTTAGTGGTGAAAAAAAAATTTAAAAAAACGTTCGGGAAATGAGTTTACACCCTGGGTACTTTCTTTGTATACATTCGCCTATAAGGGTTAAGCCCGGGATTTACGGGAAATCGCGGGATTTCGTTTGCCGGCGATTAAACTTCTTTCATTAAGCGTCTCATCAAAAATGAAAACATTTTTGAAAACTTCAAGTCTCATGCGTTTTAGTGGTGAAAAGATAATTTAAAAAATCGTTTTGGAAATGAGTTTACTCACAGGGTACTTTCTTTGTATACATTCGACTATACGGGCCAAGCCCGGGATTTACGGGAAATCTCGGGTTTAGGTTTGCCGGCGATTAAACCTTTTTCATTAAGCGTCTCATCAAAAATGAAAACATTTTTGAAAACTACAAGTCTCATGCGCTTTAGTGGTGAAAAAAAAATTAAAAAATCGTTCGTGAAATGAGTTTACACCCTGGGTACTTTCTTTGTATACCGACTGATAGCCTTGTGGTAGAGCGTTCGCTTTCAGTGCGGGAGGTCTTGGGTTCAAACCCCGGCCGAGTCATGCCAGAGACTATAAAAGTGTGAATCTATCCTTTCTGCTTAGCGCTCAGCATGAGAATAGGATTGATATCTTAGGCGGTTGTCTAGTTGAGCGATTGCTGTGCTTCCACGACTTTCGTAGCTCAAATGGGAGCTTTAAATGCGCTAGGACCACCTTCGCAGGACCCTCGTTGATAGCAGTACCAATAGGAACTGAAGAGGCTATCCTGGGTAAATAATAGTAATAATAATAATAAAAAAAAAAAATTCGCCTATACGGGTTAAGCCCGGGATTTACGGGAAATCGCGGGATTTCGTTTGCCGGCGATTAAACTTCTTTCATTAAGCGTCTCATCAAAAATGAAAACATTTTTGAAAACTTCAAGTCTCATGCGTTTTAGTGGTGAAAAGATAATTTAAAAAATCGTTTTGGAAATAAGTTTACTCACAGGGTACTTTCTTTGTATACATTCGACTATACTGGCCAAGCCTGGGATTTACGGGAAAGCGCGGGTTTTCGCTTGCCGGCGATTAAACCACTTTCATTTCACAACGATTTTTTTAATTATTATTTCACCACTAAAACGCATGAGACTTGTAGTGAAATAATAATTTAAAAAGTCGTTGGGGAAATGAGTTTACTCCCTGGGTACTTTCTTTGAAAACATTCGACTACACGGGCCAAGCCCGGGATTTAGGGGAAATCGCAGGTTTTCGTTTGCCGGCGATTAAACTTCTTTTATTCAGCGTCTCATCAAAAATGAAAACATTTTTGAAAACTACAAGTCTTATGCGTTTTAGTGGTGAAAAAATAATATAAAAAATCGTTCAGAAAATGAGTTTACTCCCTGGGTACTTTCTGTGTAAACTTTGACTATACGGGCCGAGTGCGGGATTTACGGGAAATCGCGGGTTTTCGTTTGCCGGCGATTAAACTCCTTTTATTCAGCGTCCCATCAAAAATGAAAACATTTTTGAAAACTACAAGTCTCATGGGCTTTAGTGGTGAAATAATAATTTAAAAATCGTTTGGGAAATAAGTTTACTCACAGGGTACTTTCTTTGTATACTTTTGACAATACGGGCCGAGTCGGGGATTTACGGGAAATCGCAGGTTTTCGTTTGCCGGCGATTAAACTTCTTTTATTCAGCGTCTCATCAAAAATGAAAACATTTTTGAAAACTACAAGTCTTATGCGTTTTAGTGGTGAAAAAATAATTTAAAAAATCGTTCTGGAAATGTGTTTACTCACAGGGTACTTTCTTTGTATACATTCGACTATACTGGCCAAGCCTGGGATTTACGGGAAAGCGCGGGTTTTCGCTTGCCGGCGATTAAACTTCTTTTATACAGCGTCTCATCAAAAATGAAAACATTTTTAAAAACTACGAGTCTCATGGGCTTTAGTGGTGAAATAATAATTTAAAAAATCGTTCGAAAATGAGTTTACACCCTGGGTACTTTCTTTGTATACTTTTGACTATACGGGCCGAGTCCGGGATTTACGGGAAATCGCAGGTTTTCGTTTGCCGGCGATTAAACTTCTTTTATTCAGCGTCTCATCAAAAATGAAAACATTTTTGAAAACTACAAGTCTCATGCGTTTTTGTGGTGAAAAAATAATATAAAAAATCGTTCGGGAAATGAGTTTACTCCCTGGGTACTTTCTTTGTATACTTTTGGCTATACGGGCCGAGTCCGGGGTTTACGGGAAATCGCGGGTTTTCGTTTGCCGGCGATTAAACTTCTTTTATTCAGCGTCTCATCAAAAATGAAAACATTTTTAAAAACTACAAGTCTCATTGGCTTTAGTGGTGAAATAATAATTTAAAAATCGTTTGGGAAATGAGTTTAGTCCCTGGGTACTTCCTTTGTATACTTTTGACAATACGGGCCGAGTCCGGGATTTACGGGAAATCGCAGGTTTTCGTTTGCCGGCGATTAAACTTCTTTTATTCAGCGTCTCACCAAAAATGAAAACATTTTTGAAAACTACAAGTCTCATGCGTTTTAGTGGTGAAAAAATAATTTAAAAAATCGTTCGGGAAATGAGTTTACTCCCTGGGTACTTTCTTTGTATACTTTTGATTATACGGGCCGAGTCCGGGGTTTACGGGAAATGGCGGGTTTTCGTTTGCCGGTGAATAAACTTTTTTTATTCAGCGTCTCACCAAAAATGAAAACATTTTTGAAAACTACAAGTCTCATGCGTTTTAGTGGTGAAAAGATAATTTAAAAAATCGTTTTGGAAATGAGTTAACTCACAGGGTACTTTCTTTGTATACATTCGACTATACGGGCCAAGCCCGGGATTTACGGGAAATCGCGGGTTTTCGTTTGCCGGCGATTAAACCACTTTCATTAAGCGTCTCATCAAAAATGAAAACATTTCTGAAAACTACAAGTCTCATGCGTTTTAGTAGTGAAAAAATAATTTAAAAAATCGTTTGGGAATTGAGTTTACTCCCTGGGTACTTTCTTTGTATACTTTTGACTATACGGGCCGAGTCCGGGATTAACGGGAAGTCGCGGGTTTTCGTTTGCCGGCGATTAAACTTCTTTTATACAGCGTCTCATCAAAAATGAAAACATTTTTAAAAACTACGAGTCTCATGGGCTTTAGTGGTGAAATAATAATTTAAAAAATCGTTCGAAAATGAGTTTACTCCCTGGGTACTTTCTTTGAAAACATTCGACTACACGGGCCAAGCCCGGGATTTAGGGGAAATTGCAGGTTTTCGTTTGCCGGCGATTAAACTTCTTTTATTCAGCGTCTTATCAAAAATGAAAACATTTTTGAAAACTACAAGTCTTATGCGTTTTAGTGGTGAAAAAATAATATAAAAAATCGTTCAGAAAATGAGTTTACTCCCTGGGTACTTTCTTTGTAAACTTTTGACTATACGGGCCGAGTGCGGGATTTACGGGAAATCGCGGGTTTTCGTTTGCCGACGATTAAACCTCTTTCATTAAGCGTCTCATCAAAAATGAAAACATTTTTGAAAACTACAAGTCTCATGCGTTTTAGTGGTGAAAAAAAAATTTAAAAAATCGTTCGGGAAATGAGTTTACTGCCTGGGTACTTTCTTTGTAAACATTCGACTACACGGGCCAAGCCCGGGATTTAGGGGAAATCGCTGGTTTTCGTTTGCCGGCGATTAAACCCCTTTCATTAAGCGTCTCATCAAAAATGAAAACATTTTTAAAAACTACAAGTCTCATGCGTTTTAGTGGTGAAAAAATAATTTAAAAAATCGTTCGGAAAATGAGTTTACTCCCTGGGTACTTTCTTTGCAAACTTTTGACTATACGGGCCGAGTGCGGGATTTACGGGAAATCGCGGGTTTTCGTTTGCCGGCGATTAAACTTCTTTTATTCAGCGTCACCTCAAAAATGAAAACATTTTTGAAAACTACAAGTCTCATGTGTTTTAGGGGTGAAAAAATAATATAAAAAATCGTTCGGGAAATGAGTTTATTCACAGGGTACTTTCTTTGTATACTTTCGATTATACGGGCCGAGTCCGGGGTTTACGGGAAATGGCGGGTTTTCGTTTGCCGGCGATTAAACTTCTTTTATTCAGCGTCACCTCAAAAATGAAAACATTTTTGAAAACTACAAGTCTCATGTGTTTTAGGGGTGAAAAAATAATATAAAAAATCGTTCGGGAAATGAGTTTATTCACAGGGTACTTTCTTTGTATACTTTCGATTATACGGGCCGAGTCCGGGGTTTACGGGAAATGGCGGGTTTTCGTTTGCCGGCGAATAAACTTTTTTTATTCAGCGTCTCATCAAAAATGAAAACATTTTTGAAAACTACAAGTCTCATGCGTTTTAGTGGTGAAAAGATAATTTGAAAAATCGTTCGGGAAATGAGTTTACACCCTGGGTACTTTCTTTGTATACTTTTGACTTTACAGGCCGAGTCTGAGATTTACGGGAAATCGCAGGTTTTTGTTTGCCGGCGTTTAAACTTCTTTTATTCAGCGTCTCATCAAAAATGAAAACAAGTTTGAAGACTACAAGTCTCATGCGTTTTAGTGGTGAAAAAATAATTTAAAAAATCGTTCGGGAAATGAGTTTACTCCCCGGGTACTTTCTTTGTATACTTTTGACTAAACGGCCCAAACCCGGGATTTACGGGAAATCGGGGGTTTTCGTTTGCCGGCGATTAAACTTCTTTTATTCAGCGTCTCATCAAAAATGAAAACATTTTTGAAAACTACAAGTCTCGTGCGTTTTAGTGGTGAAAAGATAATTTAAAAAATCGTTCGGGAAATGAGTTTACACCCTGGGTACTTTTTTGTATACTTTTGACTATACAGGCCGAGTCTGGGATTTACGGGAAATCGCAGGTTTTCGCTTGCCGGCGTTTGAACTTCTTTTATTCAACGTCTCATCAAAAATGAAAACAAGTTTGAAGACTACAAGTCTCATGCGTTTTAGTGGTGAAAAAATAATTTAAAAAATCGTTTGGGAAATGAGTTTACTCCCTGGGTACTTTCTTTGTATACTTTTGATTATACGGGCCGAGTCCGGGGTTTACGGGAAATGGCGGGTTTTCGTTTGCCGGCAAATAAACTTTTTTTATTTAGCGTCTCATCAAAAATGAAAACATTTTTGAAAACTAGAAGTCTCATGCGTTTTAGTGGTGAAAAGATAATTTGAAAAATCGTTCGGGAAATGAGTTTACACCCTGGGTACTTTCCTTGTATACTTTTGACTTTACAGGCCGAGTCTGAGATTTACGGGAAATCGCAGGTTTTCGTTTGCCGGCGTTTAAACTTCTTTTATTCAGCGTCTCATCAAAAATGAAAACAAGTTTGAAGACTACAAGTCTCATGCGTTTTAGTGGTGAAAAAATAATTTAAAAAATCGTTCGGGAAATGAGTTTACTCCCTGGGTACTTTCTTTGTATACTTTTGACTAAACGGGCCAAACCCGGGATTTACGGGAAATCGGGGGTTTTCGTTTGCCGGCGATTAAACTTCTTTTATTCAGCGTCTCATCAAAAATGAAAACATTTTTGAAAACTACAAGTCTCGTGCGTTTTAGTGGTGAAAAGATAATTTAAAAAATCGTTCGGGAAATGAGTTTACACCCTGGGTACTTTGTTGTATACTTTTGACTATACAGGCCGAGTCTGGGATTTACGGGAAATCGCAGGTTTTCGCTTGCCGGCGTTTGAACTTCTTTTATTCAACGTCTCATCAAAAATGAAAACATTTATAAAAACTACAAGTCTCATGGGCTTTAGTGGTGAAATAATAATTTAAAAAATCGTTCGGGAAATGAATTTACACCCTGGGTACTTTCTTTGTATACTTTTGACTATACGGGCTGAGTCTGGGATTTACGGGAAATCGCAGGTTTTCGTTTGCCGGCGATTAAACTTCTTTTATTCAGCGTCTCATCAAAAATGAAAACATTTTTGAAAACTACAAGTCTCATGCGTTTTAGTGCTGAAAAAATAATTTAAAAAATCGTTCGGGAAATGAGTTTACACCCTGGGTACTTTCTTTGTATACTTTTGACTTTACAGGCCGAGTCCGGGATTTACTGGAAATCGCAGGTTTTAGTTTGCCGGCGTTTAAACTTTTTTTATTCAGCGTCTCATCAAAAATGAAAGCAAGTTTGAAGACTACAAGTCTCATGCGTTTTCGTGGTCAAAAAAAAATTTAAAAAATCGTTCGGGAAATGATTTTACTCCCGGGGTACTTTCTTTGTATACTTTTGATTATACGGGCCGAGTCCGGGATTTACGGGAAATCGCGGGTTTTCTTTTGCCAGCGATTAAACTTCTTTTATTCAGCGTCTCATCAAAAATGAAAACATTTTTAAAAACTACAAGTCTCATGGGCTTTAGTGGTGAAATAATAATTTAAAAATCGTTTGGGAAATGAGTTTAGTCCCTGGGTACTTTCTTTGTATACTTTTGACAATACGGGTCGAGTCCGGGATTTACGGGAAATCGCATGTTTTCGTTTGCCGGCGATTAAACTTCTTTTATTCAGCGTCTCATCAAAAATGAAAACATTTTTGAAAACTACAAGTCTTATGCATTTTAGTGGTGAAATATAATTTAAAAAATCGTTCTGGAAATGAGTTTACTCACAGGGTACTTTCTTTGTATACATTCGACTATACGGGCCAAGCCCGGGATTTACGGGAAATCGCGGGTTTAGGTTTGCCGGCGATTAAACTTCTTTCATTAAGCGTCTCATTAAAAATGAAAACATTTTTAAAAACTACAAGTCTCACGCGCTTTAGTGGTGAAAAAAAAATTCAAAAAATCGTTCGGGAAATGAGTTTACTCCCTGGGTACTTTCTTTGTATACATTCGCCTATACGGGCCAAGCCCGGGATTTACGGGAAATCGCGGGATTTCGTTTGCCGGCGATTAAACTTTTTTTATTCAGCGTCTCATCAAAAATAAAAACATTTTTGAAAACTAGAAGTCTCATGCGTTTTAGTGGTGAAAAGATAATTTGAAAAATCGTTCGGGAAATGAGTTTACACCCTGGGTACTTTCCTTGTATACTTTTGACTTTACAGGCCGAGTCTGAGATTTACGGGAAATCGTATAAAAAGTATACAAAGAAAGTACCCAGGGAGTAAACTCATTTCCCGAACGATTTTTTAAATTATTTTTTCACCACTAAAACGCATGAGACTTGTAGTCTTCAAACTTGTTTTCATTTCAAAAATGAAAACAAGTTTGAAGACTACAAGTCTCATGCGTTTTAGTGGTGAAAAAATAATTTAAAAAATCGTTCGGGAAATGAGTTTACTCCCTGGGTACTTTCTTTGTATACTTTTGACTAAACGGGCCAAACCCGGGATTTACGGGAAATCGGGGGTTTTCGTTTGCCGGCGATTAAACTTCTTTTATTCAGCGTCTCATCAAAAATGAAAACATTTTTGAAAACTACAAGTCTCGTGCGTTTTAGTGGTGAAAAGATAATTTAAAAAATCGTTCGGGAAATGAGTTTACACCCTGGGTACTTTGTTGTATACTTTTGACTATACAGGCCGAGTCTGAGATTTACGGGAAATCGCAGGTTTTCGCTTGCCGGCGTTTGAACTTCTTTTATTCAACGTCTCATCAAAAATGAAAACATTTATAAAAACTACAAGTCTCATGGGCTTTAGTGGTGAAATAATAATTTAAAAAATCGTTCGGGAAATGAATTTACACCCTGGGTACTTTCTTTGTATACTTTTGACTATACGGGCTGAGTCTGGGATTTACGGGAAATCGCAGGTTTTCGTTTGCCGGCGATTAAACTTCTTTTATTCAGCGTCTCATCAAAAATGAAAACATTTTTGAAAACTACAAGTCTCATGCGTTTTAGTGCTGAAAAAATAATTTAAAAAATCGTTCGGGAAATGAGTTTACACCCTGGGTACTTTCTTTGTATACTTTTGACTTTACAGGCCGAGTCCGGGATTTACTGGAAATCGCAGGTTTTAGTTTGCCGGCGTTTAAACTTTTTTTATTCAGCGTCTCATCAAAAATGAAAGCAAGTTTGAAGACTACAAGTCTCATGCGTTTTCGTGGTCAAAAAAAAATTTAAAAAATCGTTCGGGAAATGATTTTACTCCCGGGGTACTTTCTTTGTATACTTTTGATTATACGGGCCGAGTCCGGGATTTACGGGAAATCGCGGGTTTTCTTTTGCCAGCGATTAAACTTCTTTTATTCAGCGTCTCATCAAAAATGAAAACATTTTTAAAAACTACAAGTCTCATGGCCTTTAGTGGTGAAATAATAATTTAAAAATCGTTTGGGAAATGAGTTTAGTCCCTGGGTACTTTCTTTGTATACTTTTGACAATACGGGCCGAGTCCGGCATTTACGGGAAATCGCAGGTTTTCGTTTGCCGGCGATTAAACTTCTTTTATTCAGCGTCTCATCAAAAATGAAAACATTTTTGAAAACTACAAGTCTTATGCGTTTTAGTGGTGAAATATAATTTAAAAAATCGTTCTGGAAATGAGTTTACTCACAGGGTACTTTCTTTGTATACATTCGACTATACGGGCCAAGCCCGGGATTTACGGGAAATCGCGGGTTTAGGTTTGCCGGCGATTAAACTTCTTTCATTAAGCGTCTCATTAAAAATGAAAACATTTTTAAAAACTACAAGTCTCACGCGCTTTAGTGGTGAAAAAAAAATTTAAAAAATCGTTCGGGAAATGAGTTTACTCCCTGGGTACTTTCTTTGTATACATTCGCCTATACGGGCCAAGCCCGGGATTTACGGGAAATCGCGGGATTTCGTTTGCCGGCGATTAAACTTCTTTTATTCAGCGTCTCATCAAGAATGAAAACATTTTTGAAAACTACAAGTCTTATGCGTTTTAGTGGTGAAAAAATAATTTAAAAAATCGTTCTGGAAATGAGTTTACTCACAGGGTACTTTCTTTGTATACATTCGACTATACGGGCCAAGCCCGGGATTTACGGGAAATCGCGGGTTTAGGTTTACCGGCGATTAAACCTCTTTCATTAAGCGTCTCATCAAAAATGAAAACATTTTTGAAAACTACAAGTCTCATGGGCTTTAGTGGTGAAATAATAATTTAAAAATCGTTTGGGAAATGAGTTTACACCCTGGGTACTTCCTTTGTATACTTTTGACAATACGGCCCGAGTCCGGAATTTACGGGAAATGGCGGGTTTTCGTTTGCCGGCGATTAAACTTCTTTTATTCAGCGTCTCATCAAAAATGAGAACATTTTTAAAAACTACAAGTCTTATGCGTTTTCGTGGTCAAAAAAAAAATTAAAAAATCGTTCGGGAAATGATTTTCCTCCCTGGGTACTTTCTTTGTATACTTTTGACTATACGGGCCGAGTCCGGGATTTACGGGAAATCGCGGGTTTTCGTTTGCCGGCGATTAAACTTCTTTTATTCAGCGTCTCATCAAAAATGCAAACATTTTTAAAAACTACAAGTCTCATGGGCTTTAGTGGTGAAATAATAATTTAAAAATCGTTTGGGAAATGAGTTTAGTCCCTGGGTACTTCCTTTGTATACTTTTGACAATACGGCCCGAGTCCGGGATTTACGGGAAATCGCAGGTTTTCGTTTGCCGGCGATTAAACTTCTTTTATTCAGCGTCTCATCAAAAATGAAAACATTTTTGAAAACTACAAGTCTCGTGCGTTTTAGTGGTGAAAAGATAATTTAAAAAATCGTTCGGGAAATGAGTTTACACCCTGGGTACTTTGTTGTATACTTTTGACTATACAGGCCGAGTCTGGGATTTACGGGAAATCGCAGGTTTTCGCTTGCCGGCGTTTGAACTTCTTTTATTCAACGTCTCATCAAAAATGAAAACATTTATAAAAACTACAAGTCTCATGGGCTTTAGTGGTGAAATAATAATTTAAAAAATCGTTCGGGAAATGAATTTACACCCTGGGCACTTTCTTTGTATACTTTTGACTATACGGGCTGAGTCTGGGATTTACGGGAAATCGCAGGTTTTCGTTTGCCGGCGATTAAACTTCTTTTATTCAGCGTCTCATCAAAAATGAAAACATTTTTGAAAACTACAAGTCTCATGCGTTTTAGTGCTGAAAAAATAATTTAAAAAATCGTTCGGGAAATCAGTTTACACCCTGGGTACTTTCTTTGTATACTTTTGACTTTACAGGCCGAGTCCGGGATTTACTGGAAATCGCAGGTTTTAGTTTGCCGGCGTTTAAACTTTTTTTATTCAGCGTCTCATCAAAAATGAAAGCAAGTTTGAAGACTACAAGTCTCATGCGTTTTCGTGGTCAAAAAAAAATTTAAAAAATCGTTCGGGAAATGATTTTACTCCCGGGGTACTTTCTTTGTATACTTTTGATTATACGGGCCGAGTCCGGGATTTACGGGAAATCGCGGGTTTTCTTTTGCCAGCGATTAAACTTCTTTTATTCAGCGTCTCATCAAAAATGAAAACATTTTTAAAAACTACAAGTCTCATGGGCTTTAGTGGTGAAATAATAATTTAAAAATCGTTTGGAAAATGAGTTTAGTCCCTGGGTACTTTCTTTGTATACTTTTGACAATACGGGCCGAGTCCGGGATTTACGGGAAATCGCAGGTTTTCGTTTGCCGGCGATTAAACTTCTTTTATTCAGCGTCTCATCAAAAATGAAAACATTTTTGAAAACTACAAGTCTTATGCGTTTTAGTGGTGAAATATAATTTAAAAAATCGTTCTGGAAATGAGTTTACTAACAGGGTACTTTCTTTGTATACATTCGACTATACGGGCCAAGCCCGGGATTTACGGGAAATCGCGGGTTTAGGTTTGCCGGCGATTAAACTTCTTTCATTAAGCTCTCATTAAAAATGAAAACATTTTTAAAAACTACAAGTCTCACGCGCTTTAGTGGTGAAAAAAAAATTTAAAAAATCGTTCGGGAAATGAGTTTACTCCCTGGGTACTTTCTTTATATACATTCGCCTATACGGGCCAAGCCCGGGATTTTATTCAGCGTCTCATCAAGAATGAAAACATTTTTGAAAACTACAAGTCTTATGCGTTTTAGTGGTGAAAAAATAATTTAAAAAGTCGTTCTGGAAATGAGTTTACTCACAGGGTACTTTCTTTGTATACATTCGACTATACGGGCCAAGCCCGGGATTTACGGGAAATCGCGGGTTTAGGTTTACCGGCGATTAAACCTCTTTCATTAAGCGTCTCATCAAAAATGAAAACATTTTTGAAAACTACAAGTCTCATGGGCTTTAGTGGTGAAATAATAATTTAAAAATCGTTTGGGAAATGAGTTTACACCCTGGGTACTTCCTTTGTATACTTTTGACAATACGGCCCGAGTCCGGGATTTACGGGAAATGGCGGGTTTTCGTTTGCCGGCGATTAAACTTCTTTTATTCAGCGTCTCATCAAAAATGAAAACATTTTTAAAAACTACAAGTCTTATGCGTTTTCGTGGTCAAAAAAAAAATTAAAAAATCGTTCGGGAAATGATTTTCCTCCCTGGGTACTTTCTTTGTATACTTTTGACTATACGGGCCGCATCCGGGATTTACGGGAAATCGCGGGTTTTCGTTTGCCGGCGATTAAACTTCTTTTATTCAGCGTCTCATCAAAAATGAAAACATTTTTAAAAACTACAAGTCTCATGGGCTTTAGTGGTGAAATAATAATTTAAAAATCGTTTGGGAAATGAGTTTAGTCCCTGGGTACTTCCTTTGTATACTTTTGACAATACGGCCCGAGTCCGGGATTTACGGGAAATCGCAGGTTTTCGTTTGCCGGCGATTAAACTTCTTTCATTAAGCGTCTCATCAAAAATGAAAACATTTTTAAAAACTACAAGTCTCATGGGCTTTAGTGGTGAAAAAAAAATTTAAAAATTCGTTCGGGAAATGAGTTTACTCCCTG
This sequence comes from Hydractinia symbiolongicarpus, assembly GCF_029227915.1. Classification (NCBI taxonomy): domain Eukaryota; kingdom Metazoa; phylum Cnidaria; class Hydrozoa; order Anthoathecata; family Hydractiniidae; genus Hydractinia; species Hydractinia symbiolongicarpus. The sequence goes on from NC_079877.1 coordinate 32,582,124, forward strand.
GGTACTTTCTTTGTATACATTCGCCTATACGGGCCAAGCCCGGGATTTACGGGAAATCGCGGGATTTCATTTGCCGGCGATTAAACTTCTTTTATTCAGCGTCTCATCAAGAATGAAAACATTTTTGAAAACTACAAGTCTTATGCGTTTTAGTGGTGAAAAAATAATTTAAAAAATCGTTCTGGAAATGAGTTTACTCACAGGGTACTTTCTTTGTATACATTCGACTATACGGGCCAAGCCCGGGATTTACGGGAAATCGCGGGTTTAGGTTTGCCGGCGATTAAACCTCTTTCATTAAGCGTCTCATCAAAAATGAAAACATTTTTGAAAACTACAAGTCTCATGAGCTTTAGTGGTGAAATAATAATTTAAAAATCGTTTGGGAAATGAGTTTACACCCTGGGTACTTCCTTTGTATACTTTTGACAATACGGCCCGAGTCCGGGATTTACGGGAAATCGCAGGTTTTCGTTTGCCGGCGATTAAACTTCTTTTATTCAGCGTCTCATCAAAAATGAAAACATTTTTGAAAACTACAAGTCTTATGCGTTTTAGTGGTGAAAAAATAATTTAAAAAATCGTTCTGGAAATGAGTTTACTCACAGGGTACTTTCTTTGTATACATTCGACTATACGGGCCAAGCCCGGGATTTACGGGAAATCGCGGGTTTAGGTTTGCCGGCGATTAAACCTCTTTCATTAAGCGTCTCATCAAAAATGAAAACATTTTTGAAAACTACAAGTCTCATGGGCTTTAGTGGTGAAATAATAATTTAAAAATCGTTTGGGAAATGAGTTTACACCCTGGGTACTTCCTTTGTATACTTTTGACAATACGGCCCGAGTCCGGGATTTACGGGAAATCGCAGGTTTTCGTTTGCCGGCGATTAAACTTCTTTTATTCAGCGTCTCATCAAAAATGAAAACATTTTTGAAAACTACAAGTCCTATGCGTTTTAGTGGTGAAAAAATTATTTAAAAAATCGTTCTGGAAATGAGTTTACTCACAGGGTACTTTCTTTGTATACATTCGACTATACGGACCAAGCCCGGGATTTACGGGAAATCGCGGGTTTAGGTTTGCCGGCGATTAAACCTCTTTCATTAAGCGTCTCATTAAAAATGAAAACATTTTTGAAAACTACAAGTCTCATGCGCTTTAGTGCTGAAAAAATAATTTAAAAAATCGTTCTGGAAATGAGTTTACTCACAGGGTACTTTCTTTGTATACATTCGACTATACGGGCCAAGCCCGGGATTTACGGGAAATCGCGGGATTTTGTTTGCCGGCGATTAAACTTCTTTTATTCAGCGTCTCATCAAGAATGAAAACATTTTTGAAAACTACAAGTCTCATGCGCTTTAGTGGTGAAAAAAAAATTTAAAAAATCGTTCGGGAAATGAGTTTACACCCTGGGTACTTTCTTTGTATACATTCGCCTATACGGGCCAAGCCCGGGATTTACGGGAAATCGCGGGATTTCGTTTGCCGCCGATTAAACTCCTTTCATTAAGCGTCTCATCAAAAATGAAAACATTCTTGAAAACTGCAAGTCTCATGCGTTTTAGTGGTGAAAAGATAATTTAAAAATCGTTTTGGAAATGAGTTTACTCACAGGGTACTTTCTTTGTATACATTCGACTATACGGGCCAAGCCTGGGATTTACGGGAAATCGCGGGTTTTCGCTTGCCGGCGATTAAACCACTTTCATTTCACAACGATTTTTTGAATTATTTTTTCACCACTAAAACGCATGAGACTTGTAGTGAAATAATAATTTAAAAAATCGTTCGGGAAATGAGTTTACTCCCTGGGTACTTGCTTTGAAAACATTCGACTACACGGGCCAAGCCCGGGATTTAGGGGAAATCGCAGGTTTTCGTTTGCCGGCGATTAAACTTCTTTTATTCAGCGTCTCATCAAAAATGAAAATATTTTTGAAAACTACAAGTCTTATGCGTTTTAGTGGTGAAAAAATAATATAAAAAATCGTTCAGAAAATGAGTTTACTCCCTGGGTACTTTCTTTGTAAACTTTTGACTATACAGGCCGAGTGCGGGATTTACGTGAAATCGCGGGTTTTCGTTTGCCGGCGATTAAACCTCTTTCATTAAGCGTCTCATCAAAAATGAACACATTTTTGAAAACTACAAGTCTCATGCGTTTTAGTGGTGAAAAAAAAATTTAAAAAATCGTTCAGGAAATGAGTTTACTCCCTGGGTACTTTCTTTGCAAACATTCGACTACACGGGCCAAGCCCGGGATTTAGGGGAAATCGCTGGTTTTCCTTTGTCGGCGATTAAACCCCTTTCATTAAGCGTCTCATGAAAAATGAAAACATTTTTGAAAACTACAAGTCTTATGCGTTTTAGTGGTGAAAAAAAAATTTAAAAAATCGTTCTGGAAATGAGTTTACTCACAGGGTACTTTCTTTGTATACATTCGACTATACGGGCCAAGCCGGGGATTTACGGGAAATCGCGGGATTTCGTTTGCCGGCGATTAAACTTCTTTCATTAAGTGTCTCATCAAAAATGAAAACATTCTTGAAAACTGCAAGTCTCATGCGTTTTAGTGGTGAAAAGATAATTTAAAAATCGTTTTGGAAATGAGTTTACTCACAGGGTACTTTCTTTGTATACATTCGACTATACGGGCCAAGCCTGGGATTTACGGGAAATGGCGGGTATTCGTTTGCCGGCGATTAAACTTTTTTTATTCAGTGTCTCATCAAAAATGAAAACATTTTTGAAAACTACAAGTCTCATGCGTTTCAGTGGTGAAAAAATAATATAAAAAATCGTTCGGGAAATGAGTTTACTCACAGGGTACTTTCTTTGTATACTTTTGACTATACGGGCCAAGCCCGGGATTTACGGGAAATGGCGGGTTTTCGTTTGCCGGCGATTAAACTTCTTTTATTCAGTGTCTCATCAAAAATGAAAACATTTTTCAAAACTACAAGTCTCACGCGTTTTAGTGGTGAAAAAATAATATAAAAAATCGTTCGGGAAATGAGTTTACTCCCTGGGTACTTTCTTTGTATACTTTTGATTATACGGGCCGAGTCCGAGGTTTACGGGAAATGGCGGGTTTTCGTTTGCCGGCGATTAAACTTCTTTCATTCAGCGTCTCATTAAAAATGAAAACATTTTTAAAAACTACAAGTCTCATGCGTTTTAGTGGTGAAAAAATAATATAAAAAATCGTTCGTGAAATGAGTTTACTCCCTGGGTACTTTCTTTGTATACTTTTAACTATACGGGCCAAGCCCGGGATTTACGGGAAATGGCGGGTTTTCGTTTGCCGGCGATTAAACTTCTTTTATTTAGTGTCTCATCAAAAATGAAAACATTTTTGAAAACTACAAGTCTCGTGCGTTTTAGTGGTGAAAAGATAATTTAAAAAATCGTTTTGGAAATGAGTTTACTCACAAGGTACTTTCTTTGTATACATTCGACTATACCGGCCAAGCCCGGGATTTACGGGAAATCGCGGGTTTTCGTTTGCCGGCGATTAAACGACTTTCCTTAAGCGTCTCATCAAAAATGAAAACATTTCTGAAAACTACAAGTCTCATGCGTTTTAGTGGTGAAAAAATAATTTAAAAAATCGTTCGGGAAATGAGTTTACTCCCTGGGTACTTTCTTTGTATACTTTTGACTATACGGGCCAAGCCCGGGATTTACGGGAAATGGCGGGTTTTCGTTTGCCGGCGATTAAACTTCTTTTATTCAGTGTCTCATCAAAAATGAAAACATTTTTGAAAACTACAAGTCTCATGCGTTTTAGTGGTGAAAAGATAATTTAAAAATCGTTTTGGAAATGAGTTTACTCACAGGGTACTTTCTTTGTATACATTCGACTATACGGGCCAAGCCTGGGATTAACGGGAAATCGCGGGTTTTCGCTTGCCGGCGATTAAACCACTTTCATTTCACAACGATTTTTTGAATTATTTTTTCACCACTAAAACGCAAGAGACTTGTAGTGAAATAATAATTTAAAAAATCGTTCGGGAAATGAGTTTACTCCCTCGGTACTTGCTTTGAAAACATTTGACTACACGGGCCAAGCCCGGGATTTAGGGAAAATCGCGGGATTTCGTTTGCCGGCGATTAAACTTCTTTTATTCAGCGTCTCATCAAGAATGAAAACATTTTTGAAAACTACAAGTCTCATGCGCTTTAGTGGTGAAAAAAAAATTTAAAAAATCGTTCGGGAAATGAGTTTACACCCTGGGTACTTTCTTTGTATACATTCGCCTATACGGGCCAAGCCCGGGATTTACGGGAAATCGCGGGATTTCGTTTGCCGGCGATTAAACTTCTTTCATTAAGCGTCTCATCAAAAATGAAAACATTCTTGAAAACTGCAAGTCTCATGCGTTTTAGTGGTGAAAAGATAATTTAAAAATCGTTTTGGAAATGAGTTTACTCACAGGGTACTTTCTTTGTATACATTCGACTATACGGGCCAAGCCTGGGATTTACGGGAAATCGCGGGTTTTCGCTTGCCGGCGATTAAACCACTTTCATTTCACAACGATTTTTTGAATTATTTTTTCACCACTAAAACGCATGAGACTTGTAGTGAAATAATAATTTAAAAAATCGTTCGGGAAATGATTTTACTCCCTGGGTACTTTCTTTGTATACTTTTGACTATACGGGCCGAGTCCGGGATTTACGGGAAATCGCGGGTTTTCGTTTGCCGGCGATTAAACTTCTTTCATTAAGCGTCTCATCAAAAATGAAAACATTCTTGAAAACTGCAAGTCTCATGCGTTTTAGTGGTGAAAAAATAATTTAAAAAATCGTTCGGAAAATGAGTTTACTCCCTGGGTACTTTCTTTGCAAACTTTTGACTATACGGGCCGAGTGCGGGATTTACGGGAAATCGCGGGTTTTCGTTTGCCGGCGATTAAACTTCTTTTATTCAGCGTCACCTCAAAAATGAAAACATTTTTGAAAACTACAAGTCTCATGTGTTTTAGGGGTGAAAAAATAATATAAAAAATCGTTCGGGAAATGAGTTTATTCACAGGGTACTTTCTTTGTATACTTTCGATTATACGGGCCGAGTCCGGGGTTTACGGGAAATGGCGGGTTTTCGTTTGCCGGCGAATAAACTTTTTTTATTCAGCGTCTCATCAAAAATGAAAACATTTTTGAAAACTACAAGTCTCATGCGTTTTTGTGGTCAAAAAAAAATTTAAAAAATCGTTCGGGAAATGATTTTACTCCCTGGGTACTTTCTTTGTATACTTTTGACTATACGGGCCGAGTCCGGGATTTACGGGAAATCGCGGGTTTTCGTTTGCCGGCGATTAAACTTCTTTTATTCAGCGTCTCATCAAAAATGAAAACATTTTTAAAAACTACAAGTCTCATTGGCTTTAGTGGTGAAATAATAATTTAAAAATCGTTTGGGAAATGAGTTTAGACCCTGGGTACTTCCTTTGTATACTTTTGACAATACGGGCCGAGTCCGGGATTTACGGGAAATCGCAGGTTTTCGTTTGCCGGCGATTAAACTTCTTTTATTCAGCGTCTCACCAAAAATGAAAACATTTTTGAAAACTACAAGTCTCATGCGTTTTAGTGGTGAAAAAATAATTTAAAAAATCGTTCGGGAAATGAGTTTACTCCCTGGGTACTTTCTTTGTAAACTTTTGATTATACGGGCCGAGTCCGGGGTTTACGGGAAATGGCGGGTTTTCGTTTGCCGGCGAATAAACTTTTTTTATTCAGCGTCTCATCAAAAATGAAAACATTTTTGAAAACTACAAGTCTCATGCGTTTTAGTGGTGAAAAGATAATTTAAAAAATCGTTTTGGAAATGAGTTAACTCACAGGGTACTTTCTTTGTATACATTCGACTATACGGGCCAAGCCCGGGATTTACGGGAAATCGCGGGTTTTTGTTTGCCGGCGATTAAACCACTTTCATTAAGCGTCTCATCAAAAATGAAAACATTTCTGAAAACTACAAGTCTCATGCGTTTTAGTGGTGAAAAAATAATATAAAAAATCGTTCAGAAAATGAGTTTACTCCCTGGGTACTTTCTTTGTAAACTTTTGACTATACGGGCCGAGTGCGGGATTTACGGGAAATCGCGGGTTTTCGTTTGCCGACGATTAAACCTCTTTCATTAAGCGTCTCATCGAAAATGAAAACATTTTTGAAAACTACAAGTCTCATGCGTTTTAGTGGTGAAAAAAAAATTTAAAAAATCGTTCGGGAAATGAGTTTACTGCCTGGGTACTTTCTTTGTAAACATTCGACTACACGGGCCAAGCCCGGGATTTAGGGGAAATCGCTGGTTTTCGTTTGCCGGCGATTAAACCCCTTTCATTAAGCGTCTCATCAAAAATGAAAACATTTTTAAAAACTACAAGTCTCATGCGTTTTAGTGGTGAAAAAATAATTTAAAAAATCGTTCGGAAAATGAGTTTACTCCCTGGGTACTTTCTTTGCAAACTTTTGACTATACGGGCCGAGTGCGGGATTTACGGGAAATCGCGGGTTTTCGTTTGCCGGCGATTAAACTTCTTTTATTCAGCGTCACCTCAAAAATGAAAACATTTTTGAAAACTACAAGTCTCATGTGTTTTAGGGGTGAAAAAATAATATAAAAAATCGTTCGGGAAATGAGTTTATTCACAGGGTACTTTCTTTGTATACTTTCGATTATACGGGCCGAGTCCGGGGTTTACGGGAAATGGCGGGTTTTCGTTTGCCGGCGAATAAACTTTTTTTATTCAGCGTCTCATCAAAAATGAAAACATTTTTGAAAACTACAAGTCTCATGCGTTTTAGTGGTGAAAAGATAATTTGAAAAATCGTTCGGGAAATGAGTTTACACCCTGGGTACTTTCTTTGTATACTTTTGACTTTACAGGCCGAGTCTGAGATTTACGGGAAATCGCAGGTTTTTGTTTGCCGGCGTTTAAACTTCTTTTATTCAGCGTCTCATCAAAAATGAAAACAAGTTTGAAGACTACAAGTCTCATGCGTTTTAGTGGTGAAAAAATAATTTAAAAAATCGTTCGGGAAATGAGTTTACTCCCCGGGTACTTTCTTTGTATACTTTTGACTAAACGGGCCAAACCCGGGATTTACGGGAAATCGGGGGTTTTCGTTTGCCGGCGATTAAACTTCTTTTATTCAGCGTCTCATCAAAAATGAAAACATTTTTGAAAACTACAAGTCTCGTGCGTTTTAGTGGTGAAAAGATAATTTAAAAAATCGTTCGGGAAATGAGTTTACACCCTGGGTACTTTTTTGTATACTTTTGACTATACAGGCCGAGTCTGGGATTTACGGGAAATCGCAGGTTTTCGCTTGCCGGCGTTTGAACTTCTTTTATTCAACGTCTCATCAAAAATGAAAACAAGTTTGAAGACTACAAGTCTCATGCGTTTTAGTGGTGAAAAAATAATTTAAAAAATCGTTTGGGAAATGAGTTTACTCCCTGGGTACTTTCTTTGTATACTTTTGATTATACGGGCCGAGTCCGGGGTTTACGGGAAATGGCGGGTTTTCGTTTGCCGGCAAATAAACTTTTTTTATTTAGCGTCTCATCAAAAATGAAAACATTTTTGAAAACTACAAGTCTCATGCGTTTTAGTGATGAAAAAATAATTTAAAAATCGTTCGGGAAATGAGTTTACTCCCTGAATACTTTCTTTGTATACTTTTGATTATACGGGCCGAGTCCGGGTTTACGGGAAATGGCGGGTTTTCGTTTGCCGGCAAATAAACTTTTTTTATTCAGCGTCTCATCAAAAATGAAAACATTTTTGAAAACTACAAGTCTCATGCGTTTTAGTGGTGAAAAAATAATTTAAAAAATCGTTCGTGAAATGAGTTTACTCCCTGGGTACTTTCTTTGTATACTTTTGACTATACGGGCCAAGCCCGGGATTTACGGGAAATCGCGGGTTTTCGTTTGCCGGCGATTAAACTTCTTTTATTCAGCGTCTCATCAAAAATGAAAACATTTTTTAAAACTACAAGTCATATGCGTTTTAGTGGTGAAAAAATAATTTAAAAAATCGTTCTGGAAATGAGTTTACTCACAGGGTACTTTCTTTGTATACATTCGACTATACGGGCCAAGCCCGGGATTTACGGGAAATCGCAGGGTTTTTTTTGCCGGCGGTTAAACCTCTTTCATTAAGCGTCTCATCAAAAATGAAAACATTTTTGAAAACTACAAGTCTCATGCGTTTTAGTGGTGAAAAAATAATTTAAAAAATCGTTCGGAAAATGAGTTTACTCCCTGGGTACTTTCTTTGCAAACTTTTGACTATACGGGCCGAGTGCGGGATTTACGGGAAATCGCGGGTTTTCGTTTGCCGGCGATTAAACTTCTTTTATTCAGCGTCACCTCAAAAATGAAAACATTTTTGAAAACTACAAGTCTCATGCGTTTTAGGGGTGAAAAAATAATATAAAAAATCGTTCGGGAAATGAGTTTACTCACAGGGTACTTTCTTTGTATACTTTTGATTATACGGGCCGAGTCCGGGGTTTACGGGAAATGGCGGGTTTTCGTTTGCCGGCGAATAAACTTTTTTTATTCAGCGTCTCATCAAAAATGAAAACATTTTTGAAAACTACAAGTCTCATGCGTTTTAGTGGTGAAAAGATAATTTGAAAAATCGTTCGGAAAATGAGTTTACACCCTGGGTACTTTCCTTGTATACTTTTGACTTTACAGGCCGAGTCTGAGATTTACGGGAAATCGCAGGTTTTCGTTTGCCGGCGTTTAAACTTCTTTTATTCAGCGTCTCATCAAAAATGAAAACAAGTTTGAAGACTACAAGTCTCATGCGTTTTAGTGGTGAAAAAATAATTTAAAAAATCGTTTGGGAAATGAGTTTACTCCCTGGGTACTTTCTTTGTATACTTTTGACTAAACGGGCCAAACCCGGGATTTACGGGAAATCGGGGGTTTTCGTTTGCCGGCGATTAAACTTCTTTTATTCAGCGTCTCATCAAAAATGAAAACATTTTTGAAAACTACAAGTCTCGTGCGTTTTAGTGGTGAAAAGATAATTTAAAAAATCGTTCGGGAAATGAGTTTACACCCTGGGTACTTTGTTGTATACTTTTGACTATACAGGCCGAGTCTGGGATTTACGGGAAATTGCAGGTTTTCGCTTGCCGGCGTTTGAACTTCTTTTATTCAACGTCTCATCAAAAATGAAAACATTTATAAAAACTACAAGTCTCATGGGCTTTAGTGGTGAAATAATAATTTAAAAAATCGTTCGGGAAATGAGTTTACTCACAGGGTACTTTCTTTGTATACTTTTGACTATACGGGCTGAGTCTGGGATTTACGGGAAATCGCAGGTTTTCGTTTGCCGGCGATTAAACTTCTTTTATTCAGCGTCTCATCAAAAATGAAAACATTTTTGAAAACTACAAGTCTCATGCGTTTTAGTGCTGAAAAAATAATTTAAAAAATCGTTCGGGAAATGAGTTTACACCCTGGGTACTTTCTTTGTATACTTTTGACTTTACAGGCCGAGTCCGGGATTTACTGGAAATCGCAGGTTTTAGTTTGCCGGCGTTTAAACTTTTTTTATTCAGCGTCTCATCAAAAATGAAAGCAAGTTTGAAGACTACAAGTCTCATGCGTTTTCGTGGTCAAAAAAAAATTTAAAAAATCGTTCGGGAAATGATTTTACTCCCGGGGTACTTTCTTTGTATACTTTTGATTATACGGGCCGAGTCTGGGATTTACGGGAAATCGCGGGTTTTCTTTTGCCAGCGATTAAACTTCTTTTATTCAGCGTCTCATCAAAAATGAAAACATTTTTAAAAACTACAAGTCTCAGGGGCTTTAGTGGTGAAATAATAATTTAAAAATCGTTTGGGAAATGAGTTTAGTCCCTGGGTACTTTCTTTGTATACTTTTGACAATACGGGCCGAGTCCGGGATTTACGGGAAATCGCAGGTTTTCGTTTGCCGGCGATTAAACTTCTTTTATTCAGCGTCTCATCAAAAATGAAAACATTTTTGAAAACTACAAGTCTTATGCGTTTTAGTGGTGAAATATAATTTAAAAAATCGTTCTGGAAATGAGTTTACTCCCTGGGTACTTTCTTTGTATACATTCGCCTATACGGGCCAAGCCCGGGATTTACGGGAAATCGCGGGATTTCGTTTGCCGGCTATTAAACTTCTTTTATTCAGCGTCTCATCAAGAATGAAAACATTTTTGAAAACTACAAGTCTTATGCGTTTTAGTGGTGAAAAAATAATTTAAAAAATCGTTCTGGAAATGAGTTTACTCACAGGGTACTTTCTTTGTATACATTCGACTATACGGGCCAAGCCCGGGATTTACGGGAAATCGCGGGTTTAGGTTTACCGGCGATTAAACCTCTTTCATTAAGCGTCTCATCAAAAATGAAAACATTTTTGAAAACTACAAGTCTCATGGGCTTTAGTGGTGAAATAATAATTTAAAAATCGTTTGGGAAATGAGTTTACACCCTGGGTACTTCCTTTGTATACTTTTGACAATACGGCCCGAGTCCGGGATTTACGGGAAATGGCGGGTTTTCGTTTGCCGGCGATTAAACTTCTTTTATTCAGCGTCTCATCAAAAATGAAAACATTTTTAAAAACTACAAGTCTTATGCGTTTTCGTGGTCAAAAAAAAAATTAAAAAATCGTTCGGGAAATGATTTTCCTCCCTGGGTACTTTCTTTGTATACTTTTGACTATACGGGCCGAGTCCGGTATTTACGGGAAATCGCGGGTTTTCGTTTGCCGGCGATTAAACTTCTTTTATTCAGCGTCTCATCAAAAATGAAAACATTTTTAAAAACTACAAGTCTCATGGGCTTTAGTGGTGAAATAATAATTTAAAACTCATTTGGGAAATGAGTTTAGTCCCTGGGTACTTCCTTTGTATACTTTTGACAATACGGCCCGAGTCCGGGATTTACGGGAAATCGCAGGTTTTCGTTTGCCGGCGATTAAACTTCTTTCATTAAGCGTCTCATCAAAAATGAAAACATTTTTAAAAACTACAAGTCTCATGGGCTTTAGTGGTGAAAAAAAAATTTAAAAATTCGTTCGGGAAATGAGTTTACTCCCTGGGTACTTTCTTTGTACACATTCGCCTATACGGGCCAAGCCCGGGATTTACGGGAAATCGCGGGATTTCATTTGCCGGCGATTAAACTTCTTTTATTCAGCGTCTCATCAAGAATGAAAACATTTTTGAAAACTACAAGTCTTATGCGTTTTAGTGGTGAAAAAATAATTTAAAAAATCGTTCTGGAAATGAGTTTACTCACAGGGTACTTTCTTTGTATACATTCGACTATACGGGCCAAGCCCGGGATTTACGGGAAATCGCGGGTTTAGGTTTGCCGGCGATTAAACCTCTTTCATTAAGCGTCTCATCAAAAATGAAAACATTTTTGAAAACTACAAGTCTCATGGGCTTTAGTGGTGAAATAATAATTTAAAAATCGTTTGGGAAATGAGTTTACACCCTGGGTACTTCCTTTGTATACTTTTGACAATACGGCCCGAGTCCGGGATTTACGGGAAATCGCAGGTTTTCGTTTGCCGGCGATTAAACTTCTTTTATTCAGCGTCTCATCAAAAATGAAAACATTTTTGAAAACTACAAGTCTTATGCGTTTTAGTGGTGAAAAAATAATTTAAAAAATCGTTCTGGAAATGAGTTTACTCACAGGGTACTTTCTTTGTATACATTCGACTATACGGGCCAAGCCCGGGATTTACGGGAAATCGCGGGTTTAGGTTTGCCGGCGATTAAACCTCTTTCATTAAGCGTCTCATCAAAAATGAAAACATTTTTGAAAACTACAAGTCTCATGGGCTTTAGTGGTGAAATAATAATTTAAAAATCGTTTGGGAAATGAGTTTACACCCTGGGTACTTCCTTTGTATACTTTTGACAATACGGCCCGAGTCCGGGATTTACGGGAAATCGCAGGTTTTCGTTTGCCGGCGATTAAACTTCTTTTATTCAGCGTCTCATCAAAAATGAAAACATTTTTGAAAACTACAAGTCCTATGCGTTTTAGTGGTGAAAAAATAATTTAAAAAATCGTTCTGGAAATGAGTTTACTCACAGGGTACTTTCTTTGTATACATTCGACTATACGGACCAAGCCCGGGATTTACGGGAAATCGCGGGTTTAGGTTTGCCGGCGATTAAACCTCTTTCATTAAGCGTCTCATTAAAAATGAAAACATTTTTGAAAACTACAAGTCTCATGCGCTTTAGTGCTGAAAAAATAATTTAAAAAATCGTTCTGGAAATGAGTTTACTCACAGGGTACTTTCTTTGTATACATTCGACTATACGGGCCAAGCCCGGGATTTACGGGAAATCGCGGGATTTCGTTTGCCGGCGATTAATATTCTTTTATTCAGCGTCTCATCAAGAATGAAAACATTTTTGAAAACTACAAGTCTCATGCGCTTTAGTGGTGAAAAAAAAATTTAAAAAATCGTTCGGGAAATGAGTTTACACACTGGGTACTTTCTTTGTATACATTCGCCTATACGGGCCAAGCCCGGGAATTACGGGAAATCGCGGGATTTCGTTTGCCGCCGATTAAACTCCTTTCATTAAGCGTCTCATCAAAAATGAAAACATTCTTGAAAACTGCAAGTCTCATGCGTTTTAGTGGTGAAAAGATAATTTAAAAATCGTTTTGGAAATGAGTTTACTCACAGGGTACTTTCTTTGTATACATTCGACTATACGGGCCAAGCCTGGGATTTACGGGAAATCGCGGGTTTTCGCTTGCCGGCGATTAAACCACTTTCATTTCACAACGATTTTTTGAATTATTTTTTCACCACTAAAACGCATGAGACTTGTAGTGAAATAATAATTTAAAAAATCGTTCGGGAAATGAGTTTACTCCCTGGGTACTTGCTTTGAAAACATTCGACTACACGGGCCAAGCCCGGGATTTAGGGGAAATCGCAGGTTTTCGTTTGCCGGCGATTAAACTTCTTTTATTCAGCGTCTCATCAAAAATGAAAATATTTTTGAAAACTACAAGTCTTATGCGTTTTAGTGGTGAAAAAATAATATAAAAAATCGTTCAGAAAATGAGTTTACTCCCTGGGTACTTTCTTTGTAAACTTTTGACTATACAGGCCGAGTGCGGGATTTACGTGAAATCGCAGGTTTTCGTTTGCCGGCGATTAAACCTCTTTCATTAAGCGTCTCATCAAAAATGAACACATTTTTGAAAACTACAAGTCTCATGCGTTTTAGTGGTGAAAAAAAAATTTAAAAAATCGTTCAGGAAATGAGTTTACTCCCTGGGTACTTTCTTTGCAAACATTCGACTACACGGGCCAAGCCCGGGATTTAGGGGAAATCGCTGGTTTTCCTTTGCCGGCGATTAAACCCCTTTTATTAAGCGTCTCATGAAAAATGAAAACATTTTTGAAAACTACAAGTCTTATGCGTTTTAGTGGTGAAAAAAAAATTTAAAAAATCGTTCTGGAAATGAGTTTACTCACAGGGTACTTTCTTTGTATACATTCGACTATACGGGCCAAGCCGGGGATTTAGGGGAAATCGCGGGATTTCGTTTGCCGGCGATTAAACTTCTTTCATTAAGTGTCTCATCAAAAATGAAAACATTCTTGAAAACTGCAAGTCTCATGCGTTTTAGTGGTGAAAAGATAATTTAAAAATCGTTTTGGAAATGAGTTTACTCACAGGGTACTTTCTTTGTATACATTCGACTATACGGGCCAAGCCTAGGATTAACGGGAAATCGCGGGTTTTCGCTTGCCGGCGATTAAACCACTTTCATTTCACAACGATTTTTTGAATTATTTTTTCACCACTAAAACGCATGAGACTTGTAGTGAAATAATAATTTAAAAAATCGTTCGGGAAATGAGTTTACTCCCTCGGTACTTGCTTTGAAAACATTTGACTACACGGGCCAAGCCCGGGATTTAGGGGAAATCGCGGGATTTCGTTTGCCGGCGATTAAACTTCTTTTATTCAGCGTCTCATCAAGAATGAAAACATTTTTGAAAACTACAAGTCTCATGCGCTTTAGTGGTGAAAAAAAAATTTAAAAAATCGTTCGGGAAATGAGTTTACACCCTGGGTACTTTCTTTGTATACATTCGCCTATACGGGCCAAGCCCGGGATTTACGGGAAATCGCGGGATTTCGTTTGCCGGCGATTAAACTTCTTTCATTAAACGTCTCATCAAAAATGAAAACATTCTTGAAAACTGTAAGTCTCATGCGTTTTAGTGGTGAAAAGATAATTTAAAAATCGTTTTGGAAATGAGTTTACTCACAGGGTACTTTCTTTGTATACATTCGACTATACGGGCCAAGCCTGGGATTTACGGGAAATCGCGGGTTTTCGCTTGCCGGCGATTAAACCACTTTCATTTCACAACGATTTTTTGAATTATTTTTTCACCACTAAAACGCATGAGACTTGTAGTGAATTAATAATTTAAAAAATCGTTCGGGAAATGAGTTTACTCCCTCGGTACTTGCTTTGAAAACATTCGACTACACGGGCCAAGCCCGGGATTTAGGGGAAATCGCAGGTTTTCGTTTGCCGGTGATTAAACTTCTTTTATTCAGCGTCTCATCAAAAATGAAAACATTTTTGAAAACTACAAGTCTTATGCGTTTTAGTGGTGAAAAAATAATATAAAAAATCGTTCTGGAAATGAGTTTACTCACAGGGTACTTTCTTTGTATACATTCGACTATACGGGCCAAGCCGGGGATTTACGGGAAATCGCGGGATTTCGTTTGCCGGCGATTAAACTTCTTTCATTAAGTGTCTCATCAAAAATGAAAACATTCTTGAAAACTGCAAGTCTCATGCGTTTTAGTGGTGAAAAGATAATTTAAAAATCGTTTTGGAAATGAGTTTACTCACAGGGTACTTTCTTTGTATACATTCGACTATACGGGCCAAGCCTGGGATTAACGGGAAATCGCGGGTTTTCGCTTGCCGGCGATTAAACCACTTTCATTTAACAACGATTTTTTGAATTATTTTTTCACCACTAAAACGCATGAGACTTGTAGTGAAATAATAATTTAAAAAATCGTTCGGGAAATGAGTTTACTCCCTCGGTACTTGCTTTGAAAACATTCGACTACACGGGCCAAGCCCGGGATTTAGGGGAAATCGCGGGATTTCGTTTGCCGGCGATTAAACTTCTTTTATTCAGCGTCTCATCAAGAATGAAAACATTTTTGAAAACTACAAGTCTCATGGGCTTTAGTGGTGAAATAATAATTTAAAAATCGTTTGGGAAATGAGTTTACACCCTGGGTACTTCCTTTGTATACTTTTGACAATACGGCCCGAGTCCGGGATTTACGGGAAATCGCAGGTTTTCGTTTGCCGGCGATTAAACTTCTTTTATTCAGCGTCTCATCAAAAATGAAAACATTTTTGAAAACTACAAGTCCTATGCGTTTTAGTGGTGAAAAAATAATTTAAAAAATCGTTCTGGAAATGAGTTTACTCACAGGGTACTTTCTTTGTATACATTCGACTATACGGGCCAAGCCGGGGATTTACGGGAAATCGCGGGATTTCGTTTGCCGGCGATTAAACTTCTTTCATTAAGTGTCTCATCAAAAATGAAAACATTCTTGAAAACTGCAAGTCTCATGCGTTTTAGTGGTGAAAAGATAATTTAAAAATCGTTTTGGAAATGAGTTTACTCACAGGGTACTTTCTTTGTATACATTCGACTATACGGGCCAAGCCTGGGATTAACGGGAAATCGCGGGTTTTCGCTTGCCGGCGATTAAACCACTTTCATTTCACAACGATTTTTTGAATTATTTTTTCACCACTAAAACGCATGAGACTTGTAGTGAAATAATAATTTAAAAAATCGTTCGGGAAATGAGTTTACTCCCTCGGTACTTGCTTTGAAAACATTCGACTACACGGGCCAAGCCCGGGATTTAGGGGAAATCGCGGGATTTCGTTTGCCGGCGATTAAACTTCTTTTATTCAGCGTCTCATCAAGAATGAAAACATTTTTGAAAACTACAAGTCTCATGCGCTTTAGTGGTGAAAAAAAAATTTAAAAAATCGTTCGGGAAATGAGTTTACACCCTGGGTACTTTCTTTGTATACATTCGCAAATACGGGCCAAGCCCGGGATTTACGGGAAATCGCGGGATTTCGTTTGCCGGCGATTAAACTTCTTTCATTAAGCGTCTCATCAAAAATGAAAACATTCTTGAAAACTGCAAGTCTCATGCGTTTTAGTGGTGAAAAGATAATTTAAAAATCGTTTTGGAAATGAGTTTACTCACAGGGTACTTTCTTTGTATACATTCGACTATACGGGCCAAGCCTGGGATTTACGGGAAATCGCGGGTTTTCGCTTGCCGGCGATTAAACCACTTTCATTTCACAACGATTTTTTGAATTATTTTTTCACCACTAAAACGCATGAGACTTGTAGTGAAATAATAATTTAAAAAATCGTTCGGGAAATGAGTTTACTCCCTCGGTACTTGCTTTGAAAACATTCGACTACACGGGCCAAGCCCGGGATTTAGGGGAAATCGCAGGTTTTCGTTTGCCGGTGATTAAACTTCTTCTATTCAGCGTCTCATCAAAAATGAAAACATTTTTGAAAACTACAAGTCTTATGCGTTTTAGTGGTGAAAAATAATATAAAAAATCGTTCAGAAAATGAGTTTACTCCCTGGGTACTTTCTTTGTAAACTTTTGACTATACGGGCCGAGTGCGGGATTTACGTGAAATCGCGGGTTTTCGTTTGCCGGCGATTAAACCTCTTTCATTAAGCGTCTCATCAAAAATGAACACATTTTTGAAAACTACAAGTCTCATGCGTTTTAGTGGTGAAAAAATAATTTAAAAAATCGTTCGGAAAATGAGTTTACTCCCTGAGTACTTTCTTTGCAAACTTTTGACTATACGGGCCGAGTGCGGGATTTACGGGAAATCGCGGGTTTTCGTTTGCCGGCGATTAAACTTCTTTTCTTCAGCGTCCCATCAAAAATGAAAACATTTTTGAAACTACAAGTCTCATGCGTTTTAGGGGTGAAAAAATAATATAAAAAATCGTTCGGGAAATGAGTTTACTCACAGGGTACTTTCTTTGTATACATTCGACTATAGGGGCCAAGCCCGGGATTTACAGAAAATCGCGGGTTTTCGTTTGCCGCCGATTAAACCTCTTTCATTAAGCGTCTCATCAAAAATGAAAACATTTTTGAAAACTACAAGTCTTATGCGTTTTAGTGGTGAAAAAATAATATAAAAAATCGTTCAGAAAATGAGTTTACTCCCTGGGTACTTTCTTTGTAACCTTTTGACTATACGGGCCGAGTGCGGGCTTTACGGGAAATCGCGGGTTTTCGTTTGCCGGCGATTAAACCTCTTTTATTAGGCGTCTCATCAAAAATGAAAACATTTTTGAAAACTACAAGTCTCATGCGTTTTAGTGGTGAAAAAAAAATTTAAAAAATCGTTCGGGAAATGAGTTTACTCCCTGGGTACTTTCTTTGTAAACATTCGACTACACGGGCCAAGCCCGGGATTTAGGGGAAATCGCTGGTTTTCCTTTGCCGGCGATTAAACCCCTTTCATTAAGCGTCTCATGAAAAATGAAAACATTTTTGAAAACTACAAGTCTCATGCGTTATAGTGGTGAAAAAATAATTTAAAAATCGTTTTGGAAATGAGTTTACTCACAGGGTACTTTCTTTGTATACATTCGACTATACGGGCCAAGCCTGGGATTTACGGGAAATCGCGGGTTTTCGCTTGCCGGCGATTAAACCACTTTCATTTCACAACGATTTTTTTGAATTATTTTTTCACCACTAAAACGCATGAGACTTGTAGTGAAATAATAATTTAAAAAATCGTTCGGGAAATGAGTTTACTCCCTGGGTACTTGCTTTGAAAACATTCGACTACACGGGCCAAGCCCGGGATTTAGGGGAAATCGCAGGTTTTCGTTTGCCGGCGATTAATCTTCTTTTATTCAGCGTCTCATCAAAAATGAAAACATTTTTGAAAACTACAAGTCTTATGCGTTTTAGTGGTGAAAAAATAATATAAAAAATCGTTCAGAAAATGAGTTTACTCCCTGGGTACTTTCTTTGTAAACTTTTGACTATACGGGCCGAGTGCGGGATTTACGTGAAATTGCGGGTTTTCGTTTGCCGGCGATTAAACCTCTTTCATTAGGCGTCTCATCAAAAATGAACACATTTTTGAAAACTACAAGTCTCATGCGTTTTAGTGGTGAAAAAAAAATTTAAAAAATCGTTCAGGAAATGAGTTTACTCCCTGGGTACTTTCTTTGTAAACATTCGACTACACGGGCCAAGCCCGGGATTTAGGGGAAATCGCTGGTTTTCCTTTGCCGGCGATTAAACCCCTTTCATTAAGCGTCTCATGAAAAATGAAAACATTTTTGAAAACTACAAGTCTCATGCGTTATAGTGGTGAAAAAATAATTTAAAAAATCGTTCGGAAAATGAGTTTACTCCCTGAGTACTTTCTTTGCAAACTTTTGACTATACGGGCCGAGTGCGGGATTTAGGGGAAATCGCGGGTTTTCGTTTGCCGACGATTAAACTTCTTTTCTTCAGCGTCCCATCAAAAATGAAAACATTTTTGAAACTACAAGTCTCATGCGTTTTAGGGGTGAAAAAATAATATAAAAAATCGTTCGGGAAATGAGTTTACTCACAGGGTACTTTCTTTGTATACATTCGACTATAGGGGCCAAGCCCGGGATTTACAGGAAATCGCGGGTTTTCGTTTGCCGCCGATTAAACCTCTTTCATTAAGCGTCTCATCAAAAATGAAAACATTTTTGAAAACTACAGGTCTTATGCGTTTTAGTGGTGAAAAAATAATATAAAAAATCTTTCAGAAAATGAGTTTACTCCCTGGGTACTTTCTTTGTAACCTTTTGACTATACGGGCCGAGTGCGGGATTTACGGGAAATCGCGGGTTTTCGTTTGCCGGCGATTAAACCTCTTTCATTAGGCGTCTCATCAAAAATGAAAACATTTTTGAAAACTACAAGTCTCATGCGTTTTAGTGGTGAAAAAAAAATTTAAAAAATCGTTCGGGAAATGAGTTTACTCCCTGGGTTCTTTCTTTGTAAACATTCGACTACACGGGCCAAGCCCGGGATTTACGGGAAATCGCGGGATTTCGTTTGCCGGCGATTAAACCACTTTCATTTCACAACGATTTTTTGAATTATTTTTTCACCACTAAAACGCATGAGACTTGTAGTGAAATAATAATTTAAAAAATCGTTCGGGAAATGAGTTTACTCCCTGGGTACTTGCTTTGAAAACATTCGACTACACGGGCCAAGCCCGGGATTTAGGGGAAATCGCAGGTTTTCGTTTGCCGGCGATTAAACTTCTTTTATTCAGCGTCTCATCAAAAATGAAAACATTTTTGAAAACTACAAGTCTCATGCGTTTTAGTGGTGAAAATCTAATTTTAAAAATCGTTCGGGAAATGAGTTTACTCCCTAAGTACTTTCTTTGTATACTTTTGACTA
The DNA here is from genome assembly GCF_029227915.1 of Hydractinia symbiolongicarpus. Taxonomy (NCBI): domain Eukaryota; kingdom Metazoa; phylum Cnidaria; class Hydrozoa; order Anthoathecata; family Hydractiniidae; genus Hydractinia; species Hydractinia symbiolongicarpus. The sequence continues at coordinate 32,601,749 of NC_079877.1, forward strand.
TACGGGCCTAGTCCAGGATTCACGGGAAATTGCGGGTTTTCGTTTGCCGGCGATTAAACTTCTTTTATTTAGCGTCTCATTAAAACTGAAAACATTTTTGAAAACTACAAGTCTAATGCGTTTTAGTGGTGAAAAAATAATTTAAAAAATTGTTCGGGAAATGAGTTTACTTCCTGGGTACTTTCTTTGTAAACTTTTGACTATACGGGCCGAGTGCGGGATTTACGTGAAATTGCGGGTTTTCGTTTGCCGGCGATTAAACCTCTTTCATTAGGCGTCTCATCAAAAATGAACACATTTTTGAAAACTACAAGTCTCATGCGTTTTAGTGGTGAAAAAAAAATTTAAAAAATCGTTCAGGAAATGAGTTTACTCCCTGGGTACTTTCTTTGTAAACATTCGACTACACGGGCCAAACCCGGGATTTAGGGGAAATCGCTGGTTTTCCTTTGCCGGCGATTAAACCCCTTTCATTAAGCGTCTCATGAAAAATGAAAACATTTTTGAAAACTACAAGTCTCATGCGTTATAGTGGTGAAAAAATAATTTAAAAAATCGTTCGGAAAATGAGTTTACTCCCTGAGTACTCTCTTTGCAAACTTTTGACTATACGGGCCGAGTGCGGGATTTAGGGGAAATTGCGGGTTTTCGTTTGCCGGCGATTAAACTTCTTTTCTTCAGCGTCCCATCAAAAATGAAAACATTTTTGAAACTACAAGTCTCATGCGTTTTAGGGGTGAAAAAATAATATAAAAGATCGTTCGGGAAATGAGTTTACTCACAGGGTACTTTCTTTGTATACATTCGACTATAGGGGCCAAGCCCGGGATTTACAGGAAATCGCGGGTTTTCGTTTGCCGCCGATTAAACCTCTTTCATTAAGCGTCTCATCAAAAATGAAAACATTTTTGAAAACTACAAGTCTTATGCGTTTTAGTGGTGAAAAAATAATATAAAAAATCGTTCAGAAAATGAGTTTACTCCCTGGGTACTTTCTTTGTAACCTTTTGACTATACGGGCCGAGTGCGGGATTTACGGGAAATCGCGGGTTTTCGTTTGCCGGCGATTAAACCTCTTTCATTAGGCGTCTCATCAAAAATGAAAACATTTTTGAAAACTACAAGTCTCATGCGTTTTAGTGGTGAAAAAAAAATTTAAAAAATCGTTCGGGAAATGAGTTTACTCCCTGGGTAATTTCTTTGTAAACATTCGACTACACGGGCCAAGCCCGGGATTTACGGGAAATCGCGGGATTTCGTTTGCCGGCGATTAAACTCCTTTCATTAAGCGTCTCATCAAAAATGAAAACATTCTTGAAAACTGCAAGTCTCATGCGTTTTAGTGGTGAAAAGATAATTTAAAAATCGTTTTGGAAATGAGTTTACTCACAGGGTACTTTCTTTGTATACATTCGACTATACGGGCCAAGCCTGGGATTTACGGGAAATCGCGGGTTTTCGCTTGCCGGCGATTAAACCACTTTCATTTCACAACGATTTTTTGAATTATTTTTTCACCACTAAAACGCATGAGACTTGTAGTGAAATAATAATTTAAAAAATCGTTCGGGAAATGAGTTTACTCCCTGGGTACTTGCTTTGAAAACATTCGACTACACGGGCCAAGCCCGGGATTTAGGGGAAATCGCAGGTTTTCGTTTGCCGGCGATTAAACTTCTTTTATTCAGCGTCTCATCAAAAATGAAAACATTTTTGAAAACTACAAGTCTTATGCGTTTTAGTGGTGAAAAAATAATATAAAAAATCGTTCAGAAAATGAGTTTACTCCCTGGGTACTTTCTTTGTAAACTTTTGACTATACGGGCCGAGTGCGGGATTTACGTGAAATCGCGGGTTTTCGTTTGCCGGCGATTAAACCTCTTTCATTAAGCGTCTCATCAAAAATGAACACATTTTTGAAAACTACAAGTCTCATGCGTTTTAGTGGTGAAAAAAAAATTTAAAAAATCGTTCAGGAAATGAGTTTACTCCCTGGGTACTTTCTTTGTAAACATTCGACTACACGGGCCAAGCCCGGGATTTAGGGGAAATCGCTGGTTTTCCTTTGCCGGCGATTAAACCCCTTTCATTAAGCGTCTCATGAAAAATGAAAACATTTTTGAAAACTACAAGTCTTATGCGTTTTAGTGGTGAAAAAAAAATTTAAAAAATCCTTCTGGAAATGAGTTTACTCACAGGGTACTTTCTTTGTATACATTCGACTATACGGGCCAAGCCGGGGATTTACGGGAAATCGCGGGATTTCGTTTGCCGGCGATTAAACTTCTTTTATTCAGCGTCTCATCAAGAATGAAAACATTTTTGAAAACTACAAGTCTCATGCGCTTTAGTGGTGAAAAAAAAATTTAAAAAATCGTTCGGGAAATGAGTTTACACCCTGGGTACTTTCTTTGTATACATTCGCCTATACGGGGCAAGCCCGGGATTTAAGGGAAATCGCGGGATTTCGTTTGCCGGCGATTAAACTTCTTTTATTCAGCGTCTCATCAAAAATGAAAACATTTTTAAAAACTACAAGTTTCATGGGCTTTAGTGGTGAAATAATAATTTAAAAATCGTTTGGGAAATGAGTTTAGTCCCTGGGTACTTCCTTTGTATACTTTTGACAATACGGCCCGAGTCCGGGATTAACAGGAAATCGCAGGTTTTCGTTTGCCGGCGATTAAACTTCTTTTATTCAGCGTCTCATCAAAAATGAAAACATTTTTGAAAACTACAAGTCTTATGCGTTTTAGTGGTGAAATATAATTTAAAAAATCGTTCTGGAAATGAGTTTACTCACAGGGTACTTTCTTTGTATACATTCGACTATACGGGCCAAGCCCGGGATTTACGGGAAATCGCGGGTTTAGGTTTGCCGGCGATTAAACTTCTTTCATTAAGCGTCTCATTAAAAATGAAAACATTTTTGAAAACTACAAGTCTCACGCGCTTTAGTGGTGAAAAAAAAATTTAAAAATTCGTTCGGGAAATGAGTTTACTCCCTGGGTACTTTCTTTGTATACATTCGCCTATACGGGCCAAGCCCGGGATTTACGGGAAATCGCGGGATTTCGTTTGCCGGCGATTAAACTTCTTTTATTCAGCGTCTCATCAAGAATGAAAACATTTTTGAAAACTACAAGTCTTATGCGTTTTAGTGGTGAAAAAATAATTTAAAAAATCGTTCTGGAAATGAGTTTACTCACAGGGTACTTTCTTTGTATACATTCGACTATACGGGCCAAGCCCGGGATTTACGGGAAATCGCGGGTTTAGGTTTGCCGGCAATTAAACCTCTTTCATTAAGCGTCTCATCAAAAATGAAAACATTTTTGAAAACTACAAGTCTCATGGGCTTTAGTGGTGAAATATTAATTTAAAAATCGTTTGGGAAATGAGTTTACACCCTGGGTACTTCCTTTGTATACTTTTGACAATACGGCCCGAGTCCGGGATTTACGGGAAATCGCAGGTTTTCGTTTGCCGGCGATTAAACTTCTTTTATTCAGCGTCTCATCAAAAATGAAAACATTTTTGAAAACTACAAGTCTTATGCGTTTTAGTGGTGAAAAAATAATTTAAAAAATCGTTCTGGAAATGAGTTTACTCACAGGGTACTTTCTTTGTATACATTCGACTATACGGGCCAAGCCCGGGATTTACGGGAAATCGCGGGTTTAGATTTGCCGGCGATTAAACCTCTTTCATTAAGCGTCTCATCAAGAATGAAAACATTTTTGAAAACTACAAGTCTTATGCGTTTTAGTGGTGAAAAAATAATTTAAAAAATCGTTCTGGAAATGAGTTTACTCACAGGGTACTTTCTTTGTATACATTCGACTATACGGGCCAAGCCCGGGATTTACGGGAAATCGCGGGATTTCGTTTGCCGGCGATTAAACTTCTTTTATTCAGCGTCTCATCAAGAATGAAAACATTTTTGAAAACTACAAATCTTATGCGTTTTAGTGGTGAAAAAAAAATTTAAAAAATCGTTCAGGAAATGAGTTTACTCACAGGGTACTTTCTTTGTATACATTCGACTATACGGGCCAAGCCCGAGATTTACGGGAAATCGCGGGTTTAGGTTTGCCGGCGATTAAACCTCTTTCATTAAGCGTCTCATCAAAAATGAAAACATTTTTGAAAACTACAAGTCTCATGGGCTTTAGTGGTGAAATAATAATTTAAAAATCGTTTGGGAAATGAGTTTACACCCTGGGTACTTCCTTTGTATACTTTTGACAATACGGCCCGAGTCCGGGATTTACGGGAAATCGCAGGTTTTCGTTTGCCGGCGATTAACCTTCTTTTATTCAGCGTCTCATCAAAAATGAAAACATTTTTGAAAACTTCAAGTTTTATGCGTTTTAGTGGTGAAAAAATAATTTAAAAAATCGTTCTGGAAATGAGTTTACTCACAGGGTACTTTCTTTGTATATATTCGACTATACGGGCCAAGCCCGGGATTTACGGGAAATCGCGGGATTTCGTTTGCCGGCGATTAAACTTCTTTTATTCAGCGTCTCATCTAGAATGAAAACATTTTTGAAAACTACAAGTCTCATGCGCTTTAGTGGTGAAAAAAAAATTTAAAAAATCGTTCGGGAAATGAGTTTACACCCTGTGTACTTTCTTTGTATACATTCGCCTATACGGGCCAAGCCCGGGATTTACGGGAAATCGCGGGATTTCGTTTGCCGGCGATTAAACTCCTTTCATTAAGCGTCTCATCAAAAATGAAAACATTCTTGAAAACTGCAAGTCTCATGCGTTTTAGTGGTGAAAAGATAATTTAAAAATCGTTTTGGAAATGAGTTTACTCACAGGGTACTTTCTTTGTATACATTCGACTATACGGGCCAAGCCTGGGATTTACGGGAAATCGCGGGTTTTCGCTTGCCGGCGATTAAACCACTTTCATTTCACAACGATTTTTTGAATTATTTTTTCACCACTAAAACGCATGAGACTTGTAGTGTAATAATAATTTAAAAAATCGTTCGAGAAATAAGTTTACTCCCTGGGTACTTGCTTTGAAAACATTCGACTACACGGGCCAAGCCCGGGATTTAGGGGAAATCGCAGGTTTTCGTTTGCCGGCGATTAAACTTCTTTTATTCAGCGTCTCATCAAAAATGAAAACATTTTTGAAAACTACAAGTCTTATGCGTTTTAGTGGTGAAAAAATAATATAAAAAATCGTTCAGAAAATGAGTTTACTCCCTGGGTACTTTCTTTGTAAACTTTTGACTATACGGGCCGAGTGCGGGATTTACGTGAAATTGCGGGTTTTCGTTTGCCGGCGATTAAACCTCTTTCATTAAGCGTCTCATCAAAAATGAACACATTTTTGAAAACTACAAGTCTCATGCGTTTTAGTGGTGAAAAAAAAATTTAAAAAATCGTTCAGGAAATGAGTTTACTCCCTGGGTACTTTCTTTGTAAACATTCGACTACACGGGCCAAGCCCGGGATTTAGGGGAAATCGCTGGTTTTCCTTTGCCGGCGATTAAACCCCTTTCATTAAGCGTCTCATGAAAAATGAAAACATTTTTGAAAACTACAAGTCTTATGCGTTTTAGTGGTGAAAAAAAAATTTAAAAAATCGTTCTGGAAATGAGTTTACTCACAGGGTACTTTCTTTGTATACATTCGACTATACGGGCCAAGCCGGGGATTTACGGGAAATCGCGGGATTTCGTTTGGCGGCGATTAAACTTCTTTCATTAAGCGTCTCATCAAAAATGAAAACATTCTTGAAAACTGCAAGTCTCATGCGTTTTAGTGGTGAAAAGATAATTTAAAAATCGTTTTGGAAATGAGTTTACTCACAGGGTACTTTCTTTGTATACATTCGACTATACGGGCCAAGCCTGGGATTTACGGGAAATCGCGGGTTTTCGCTTGCCGGCGATTAAACCACTTTCATTTCACAACGATTTTTTGAATTATTCTTTCACCACTAAAACGCATGAGACTTGTAGTGAAATAATAATTTAAAAAATCGTTCGGGAAATGAGTTTACTCCCTCGGTACTTGCTTTGAAAACATTCGACTACACGGGCCAAGCCCGGGATTTAGGGGAAATCGCGGGATTTCGTTTGCCGGCGATTAAACTTCTTTTATTCAGCGTCTCATCAAGAATGAAAACATTTTTGAAAACTACAAATCTCATGCGCTTTAGTGGTGAAAAAAAAATTTAAAAAATCGTTCGGGAAATGAGTTTACACCCTGGGTACTTTCTTTGTATACATTCGCCTATACGGGCCAAGCCCGGGATTTACGGGAAATCGCGGGATTTCGTTTGCCGGCGATTAAACCTCTTTCATTAAGCGTCTCATCAAAAATGAACACATTTTTGAAAACTACAAGTCTCATGCGTTTTAGTGGTGAAAAAAAAATTTAAAAAATCGTTCAGGAAATGAGTTTACTCCCTGGGTACTTTCTTTGTAAACATTCGACTACACGGGCCAAGCCCGGGATTTAGGGGAAATCGCTGGTTTTCCTTTGCCGGCGATTAAACCCCTTTCATTAAGCGTCTCATGAAAAATGAAAACATTTTTGAAAACTACAAGTCTTATGCGTTTTAGTGGTGAAAAAAAAATTTAAAAAATCGTTCTGGAAATGAGTTTACTCACAGGGTACTTTCTTTGTATACATTCGACTATACGGGCCAAGCCGGGGATTTACGGGAAATCGCGGGATTTCGTTTGCCGGCGATTAAACTTCTTTCATTAAGCGTCTCATCAAAAATGAAAACATTCTTGAAAACTGCAAGTCTCATGCGTTTTAGTGGTGAAAAGATAATTTAAAAATCGTTTTGGAAATGAGTTTACTCACAGGGTACTTTCTTTGTATACATTCGACTATACGGGCCAAGCCTGGGATTTACGGGAAATCGCGGGTTTTCGCTTGGCGGCAATTAAACCACTTTCATTTCACAACGATTTTTTGAATTATTCTTTCACCACTAAAACGCATGAGACTTGTAGTGAAATAATAATTTAAAAAATCGTTCGGGAAATGAGTTTACTCCCTCGGTACTTGCTTTGAAAACATTCGACTACACGGGCCAAGCCCGGGATTTAGGGGAAATCGCTGGATTTCGTTTGCCGGCGATTAAACTTCTTTTATTCAGCGTCTCATCAAGAATGAAAACATTTTTGAAAACTACAAGTCTCATGCGCTTTAGTGGTGAAAAAAAAATTTAAAAAATCGTTCGGGAAATGAGTTTACACCCTGGGTACTTTCTTTGTATACATTCGCCTATACGGGCCAAGCCCGGGATTTACGGGAAATCGCGGGATTTCGTTTGCCGGCGATTAAACTTCTTTCATTAAGCGTCTCATCAAAAATGAAAACATTCTTGAAAACTGCAAGTCTCATGCGTTTTAGTGGTGAAAAGATAATTTAAAAATCGTTTTGGAAATGAGTTTACTCACAGGGTACTTTCTTTGTATACATTTGACTATACGGGCCAAGCCTGGGATTTACGGGAAATCGCGGGTTTTCGCTTGCCGGCGATTAAACCACTTTCATTTCACAACGATTTTTTGAATTATTTTTTCACCACTAAAACGCATGAGACTTGTAGTGAAATAATAATTTAAAAAATCGTTCGGGAAATGAGTTTACTCCCTCGGTACTTGCTTTGAAAACATTCGACTACACGGGCCAAGCCCGGGATTTAGGGGAAATCGCAGGTTTTCGTTTGCCGGCGATTAAACTTCTTTTATTCAGCGTCTCATCAAAAATGAAAACATTTTTGAAAACTACAAGTCTCATGCGTTTTAGTGGTGAAAAAATAATATAAAAAATCGTTCAGAAAATGAGTTTACTCCCTGGGTACTTTCTTTGTAAACTTTTGACTATACGGGCGGAGTGCGGGATTTACGTGAAATCGCGGGTTTTCGTTTGCCGGCGATTAAACCTCTTTCATTAAGCGTCTCATCAAAAATGAACACATTTTTGAAAACTACAAGTCTCATGCGTTTTAGTGGTGAAAAAAAATTTTAAAAAATCGTTCAGGAAATGAGTTTACTCCCTGGGTACTTTCTTTGTAAACATTCGACTACACGGGTCAAGCCCGGGATTTAGGGGAAATCGCTGGTTTTCCTTTGCCGGCGATTAAACCCCTTTCATTAAGCGTCTCATGAAAAATGAAAACATTTTTGAAAACTACAAGTCTCATGCGTTATAGTGGTGAAAAAATAATTTAAAAAATCGTTCGGAAAATGAGTTTAATCCCTGAGTACTTTCTTTGCAAACTTTTGACTATACGGGCCGAGTGCGGGATTTACGGGAAATCGCGGGTTTTCGTTTGCCGGCGATTAAACTTCTTTTCTTCAGCGTCCCATCAAAAATGAAAACATTTTTGAAACTACAAGTCTCATGCGTTTTAGGGGTGAAAAAATAATATAAAAAATCGTTCGGGAAATGAGTTTACTCACAGGGTACTTTCTTTGTATACATTCGACTATAGGGGCCAAGCCCGGGATTTACAGGAAATCGCGGGTTTTCGTTTGCCGCCGATTAAACCTCTTTCATTAAGCGTCTCATCAAAAATGAAAACATTTTTGAAAACTACAAGTCTTATGCGTTTTAGTGGTGAAATAATAATATAAAAAATCGTTCAGAAAATGAGTTTACTCCCTGGGTACTTTCTTTGTAACCTTTTGACTATACGGGCCGAGTGCGGGATTTACGGGAAATCGCGGGTTTTCGTTTGCCGGCGATTAAACCTCTTTCATTAGGCGTCTCATCAAAAATGAAAACATTTTTGAAAACTACAAGTCTCATGCGTTTTAGTGGTGAAAAAAAAATTTAAAAAATCTTTTGGGAAATGAGTTTACTCCCTGGGTACTTTCTTTGTATACATTCGACTATACGGGCCAAGCCTGGGATTTACGGGAAATCGCGGTTTTTCGCTTGCCGGCGATTAAACCACTTTCATTTCACAACGATTTTTTGAATTATTTTTCCACCACTAAAACGCATGAGACTTGTAGTGAAATAATAATTTAAAAAATCGTTCGGGAAATGAGTTTACTCCCTGGGTACTTGCTTTGAAAACATTCGACTACACGGGCCAAGCCCGGGATTTAGGGGAAATCGCAGGTTTTCGTTTGCCGGCGATTAAACTTCTTTTATTCAGCGTCTCATCAAAAATGAAAACATTTTTGAAAACTACAAGTCTTATGCGTTTTAGTGGTGAAAAAATAATATAAAAAATCGTTCAGAAAATGAGTTTACTCCCTGGGTACTTTCTTTGTAAACTTTTGACTATACGGGCCGAGTGCGGGATTTACGTGAAATCGCGGGTTTTCGTTTGCCGGCGATTAAACCTCTTTCATTAAGCGTCTCATCAAAAATGAACACATTTTTGAAAACTACAAGTCTCATGCGTTTTAGTGGTGAAAAAAAAATTTAAAAAATCGTTCAGGAAATGAGTTTACTCCCTGGGTACTTTCTTTGTAAACATTCGACTACACGGGCCAAGCCCGGGATTTAGGGGAAATCGCTGGTTTTCCTTTGCCGGCGATTAAACCCCTTTCATTAAGCGTCTCATGAAAAATGAAAACATTTTTGAAAACTACAAGTCTCATGCGTTATAGTGGTGAAGAAATAATTTAAAAAATCGTTCAGGAAATGAGTTTACTCCCTGGGTACTTTCTTTGTAAACATTCGACTACACGGGCCAAGCCCGGGATTTAGGGGAAATCGCTGGTTTTCCTTTGCCGGCGATTAAACCCCTTTCATTAAGCGTCTCATGAAAAATGAAAACATTTTTGAAAACTACAAGTCTCATGCGTTATAGTGGTGAAGAAATAATTTAAAAAATCGTTCGGAAAATGAGTTTACTCCCTGAGTACTTTCTTTGCAAACTTTTGACTATACGGGCCGAGTGCGGGATTTACGGGAAATCGCGGGTTTTCGTTTGCCGGCGATTAAACTTCTTTTCTTCAGCGTCCCATCAAAAATGAAAACATTTTTGAAACTACAAGTCTCATGCGTTTTAGGGGTGAAAAAATAATATAAAAAATCGTTCGGGAAATGAGTTTACTCACAGGGTACTTTCTTTGTATACATTCGACTATAGGGGCCAAGCCCGGGATTTACAGGAAATCGCGGGTTTTCGTTTGCCGCCGATTAAACCTCTTTCATTAAGCGTCTCATCAAAAATGAAAACATTTTTGAAAACTACAAGTCTTATGCGTTTTAGTGGTGAAAAAATAATATAAAAAATCGTTCAGAAAATGAGTTTACTCCCTGGGTACTTTCTTTGTAACCTTTTGACTATACGGGCCGAGTGCGGGATTTACGGGAAATCGCGGGTTTTCGTTTGCCGGCGATTAAACCTCTTTCATTAGGCGTCTCATCAAAAATGAAAACATTTTTGAAAACTACAAGTCTCATGCGCTTTAGTGGTGAAAAAAAAATTTAAAAAATCGTTCGGGAAATGAGTTTACACCCTGGGTACTTTCTTTGTATACATTCGCCTATACGGGCCAAGCCCGGGATTTACGGGAAATCGCGGGATTTCGTTTGCCGGCGATTAAACTTCTTTCATTAAGCGTCTCATCAAAAATGAAAACATTCTTGAAAACTGCAAGTCTCATGCGTTTTAGTGGTGAAAAGATAATTTAAAAATCGTTTTGGAAATGAGTTTACTCACAGGGTACTTTCTTTGTATACATTCGACTATACGGGCCAAGCCTGGGATTTACGGGAAATCGCGGGTTTTCGCTTGCCGGCGATTAAACCACTTTCATTTCACAACGATTTTTTGAATTATTTTTTCACCACTAAAACGCATGAGACTTGTAGTGAAATAATAATTTAAAAAATCGTTCGGGAAATGAGTTTACTCCCTGGGTACTTGCTTTGAAAACATTCGACTACACGGGCCAAGCCCGGGATTTAGGGGAAATCGCAGGTTTTCGTTTGCCGGCGATTAAACTTCTTTTATTCAGCGTCTCATCAAAAATGAAAACATTTTTGAAAACTACAAGTCTTATGCGTTTTAGTGATGAAAAAATAATATAAAAAATCGTTCAGAAAATGAGTTTACTCCCTGGGTACTTTCTTTGTAAACTTTTGACTATACGGGCCGGGTGCGGGATTCACGTGAAATCGCGGGTTTTCGTTTGCCGGCGATTAAACCTCTTTCATTAAGCGTCTCATCAAAAATGAACACATTTTTGAAAACTACAAGTCTCATGCGTTTTAGTGGTGAAAAAAAAATTTAAAAAATCGTTCAGGAAATGAATTTACTCCCTGGGTACTTTCTTTGTAAACATTCGACTACACGGGCCAAGCCCGGGATTTAGGGGAAATCGCTGATTTTCCTTTGCCGGCGATTAAACCCCTTTCATTAAGCGTCTCATGAAAAATGAAAACATTTTTGAAAACTACAAGTCTTATGCGTTTTAGTGATGAAAAAATAATATAAAAAACGTTCGGAAAATGAGTTTACTCCCTGGGTACTTTCTTTGTAAACTTTTGACTATACGGGCCGGGTGCGGGATTCACGTGAAATCGCGGGTTTTCGTTTGCCGGCGATTAAACCTCTTTCATTAAGCGTCTCATCAAAAATGAACACATTTTTGAAAACTACAAGTCTCATGCGTTTTAGTGGTGAAAAAAAAATTTAAAAAATCGTTCAGGAAATGAATTTACTCCCTGGGTACTTTCTTTGTAAACATTCGACTACACGGGCCAAGCCCGGGATTTAGGGGAAATCGCTGATTTTCCTTTGCCGGCGATTAAACCCCTTTCATTAAGCGTCTCATCAAAAATGAACACATTTTTGAAAACTACAAGTCTCATGCGTTTTAGTGGTGAAAAAAAAATTTAAAAAATCGTTCAGGAAATGAATTTACTCCCTGGGTACTTTCTTTGTAAACATTCGACTACACGGGCCAAGCCCGGGATTTAGGGGAAATCGCTGATTTTCCTTTGCCGGCGATTAAACCCCTTTCATTAAGCGTCTCATGAAAAATGAAAACATTTTTGAAAACTACAAGTCTCATGCGTTATAGTGGTGAAAAAATAATTTAAAAAAACGTTCGGAAAATGAGTTTACTCCCTGAGTACTTTCTTTGCAAACTTTTGACTATACGGGCCGAGTGCGGGATTTACGGGAAATCGCGGGTTTTCGTTTGCCGGCGATTAAACTTCTTTTCTTCAGCGTCCCATCAAAAATGAAAACATTTTTGAAACTACAAGTCTCATGCGTTTTAGGGGTGAAAAAATGATATAAAAAATCGTTCGGGAAATGAGTTTACTCACAGGGTACTTTCTTTGTATACATTCGACTATAGGGGCCAAGCCCGGGAATTACAGGAAATCGCGGGTTTTCGTTTGCCGCCGATTAAACCTCTTTCATTAAGCGTCTCATCAAAAATGAAAACATTCTTGAAAACTGCAAGTCTCATGCGTTTTAGTGGTGAAAAGATAATTTAAAAATCGTTTTGGAAATGAGTTTACTCACAGGGTACTTTCTTTGTATACATTCGACTATACGGGCCAAGCCTGGGATTTACGGGAAATCGCGGGTTTTCGCTTGCCGGCGATTAAACCACTTTCATTTCACAACGATTTTTTGAATTATTTTTTCACCACTAAAACGCATGAGACTTGTAGTGAAATAATAATTTAAAAAATCGTTCGGGAAATGAGTTTACTCCCTGGGTACTTGCTTTGAAAACATTCGACTACACGGGCCAAGCCCGGGATTCAGGGGAAATCGCAGGTTTTCGTTTGCCGGCGATTAAACTTCTTTTATTCAGCGTCTCATCAAAAATGAAAACATTTTTGAAAACTACAAGTCTTATGCGTTTTAGTGATGAAAAAATAATATAAAAAATCGTTCAGAAAATGAGTTTACTCCCTGGGTACTTTCTTGGTAAACTTTTGACTATACGGGCCGGGTGCGGGATTCACGTGAAATCGCGGGTTTTCGTTTGCCGGCGATTAAACCTCTTTCATTAAGCGTCTCATCAAAAATGAACACATTTTTGAAAACTACAAGTCTCATGCGTTTTAGTGGTGAAAAAAAAATTTAAAAAATCGTTCAGGAAATGAATTTACTCCCTGGGTACTTTCTTTGTAAACATTCGACTACACGGGCCAAGCCCGGGATTTAGGGGAAATCGCTGATTTTCCTTTGCCGGCGATTAAACCCCTTTCATTAAGCGTCTCATGAAAAATGAAAACATTTTTGAAAACTACAAGTCTCATGCGTTATAGTGGTGAAAAAATAATTTAAAAAATCGTTCGGAAAATGAGTTTACTCCCTGAGTACTTTCTTTGCAAACTTTTGACTATACGGGCCGAGTGTGGGATTTACGGGAAATCGCGGGTTTTCGTTTGCCGGCGATTAAACTTCTTTTCTTCAGCGTCCCATCAAAAATGAAAACATTTTTGAAACTACAAGTCTCATGCGTTTTAGGGGTGAAAAAATAATATAAAAAATCGTTCGGGAAATGAGTTTACTCACAGGGTACTTTCTTTGTATACATTCGACTATAGGGGCCAAGCCCGGGATTTACAGGAAATCGCGGGTTTTCGTTTGCCGCCGATTAAACCTCTTTCATTAAGCGTCTCATCAAAAATGAAAACATTTTTGAAAACTACAAGTCTTATGCGTTTTAGTGGTGAAAAAATAATATAAAAAATCGTTCAGAAAATGAGTTTACTCCCTGGGTACTTTCTTTGTAACCTTTTGACTATACGGGCCGAGTGCGGGATTTACGGGAAATCGCGGGTTTTCGTTTGCCGGCGATTAAACCTCTTTCATTAGGCGTCTCATCAAAAATGAAAACATTTTTGAAAACTACAAGTCTCATGCGTTTTAGTGGTGAAAAAAGAATTTAAAGAATCGTTCGGGAAATGAGTTTACTCCCTGGGTACTTTCTTTGTAAACATTCGACTACACGGGCCAAGCCCGGGATTTAGGGGAAACCGCTGGTTTTCGTATGCCGGCGATTAAACCCCTTTCAATAAGCGTCTCATGAAAAATGAAAACATTTTTGAAAACTACAAGTCTCATGCGTTTTAGTGGTGAAAAAGTAATTTAAAAAATCGTTCGGAAAATGAGTTTACTCCCTGGGTACTTTCTTTGCAAACTTTTGACTATACGGGCCGAGTGCGGGATTTACGGGAAATCGCGGGTTTTCGTTTGCCGGCGATTAAACTTCTTTTATTCAGCGTCCCATCAAAAATGAAAACATTTTTGAAAACTACAAGTCTCATGCGTTTTAGGGGTGAAAAAATAATATAAAAAATCGTTCGGGAAATGAGTTTACTCACAGGGTAATTTCTTTGTATACATTCGACTATACGAGCCAAGCCCGGGATTTACGGGAAATTGCGGGTTTTCGTTTGCCGCCGATTAAACCTCTTTCATTAAGCGTCTCATCAAAAATGAAAACATTTTTGAAAACTACAAGTCTCATGCGTTTTAGGGGTGAAAAAATAATATAAAAAATCGTTCGGGAAATGAGTTTACCCCTGGGTACTTTCTTTGCAAACTTTTGACTATACGGGCCGAGTTCGGGATTTACGGGAAATCGCGGGTTTTCGTTTGCCGGCGATTAAACTTCTTTTATTCAGCGTCCCATCCAAAATGAAAACATTTTTGAAAACTACAAGTCTCATGCGTTTTAGGGGTGAAAAAATAATATAAAAAATCGTTCGGGAAATGAGTTTACTCACAGGGTAATTTCTTTGTATACATTCGACTATACGAGCCAAGCCCGGGATTTACGGGAAATCGCGGGTTTTCGTTTGCCGGCAATTAAACCTCTTTCATTATACAAAGAAAGTACCCAGGGAGTAAAGTCATTTCCCGAACGATTTTTTAAATTATTTTTTCACCACTAAAACGCATGAGACTTGTAGTTTTTAAAAATGTTTTCATTTTTGATGAGACGCTTAATGAAAGTGGTTTAATCGCCGGCAAACGAAAACCCGCCATATCCCGTAAATCCCGGGCTTGGCCCGTATAGTCGAATGTATACAAAGAAAGTACCCTGTGAGTAAACTCATTTCCAAAACGATTTTTTAAATTATCTTTTTACCACTAAAACGCATGAGACTTGTATTTTTCAAAAATGTTTTCATTTTTGATGAGACACTAATTAAAAGAGGTTTAATCGCCGGCAAACGAAAACCCGCGATTTCCCGTAAATCCCGGGCTTGGCCCGTATAGTCGAATGTATACAAAGAAAATACCCTGTAAGTAAACTCACAAACTTTTGACTATACAGGCCGAGTCCGGGGTTTACGGGAAATGGCGGGTTTTCGTTTGCCGGCGAATAAACTTTTTTTATTCAGCGTCTCATCAAAAATGAAAACATTTTTGAAAACTACAAGTTTCATGCGTTTTAGTGGTGAAAAGATAATTTGAAAAATCCTTCGGGAAATGAGTTTACACCCTGGGTACTTGACTTTACAGGCCGAGTCTGGGATTTACGGGAAATCGCAGGGTTTCGTTTGCCGGCGTTTAAACTTTTTTTATTCAGCGTCTCATCAAAAATGAAAACAAGTTTGAAGACTACAAGTCTCTGCGTTTTAGTGGTGAAAAAATAATTTAAAAAATCGTTCGGGAAATGAGTTTACTCCCTGGGTACTTTCTTTGTATACTTTTGACTATACGGGCCGAGTCCGGGATTTACGGGAAGTCACGTGTTTTCGTTTGGCGGCGATTAAACTTCTTTTATTCAGCGTCTCATCAAAAATGAAAACATTTTTAAAAACTACAAGTCTCATGGGCTTTAGTGGTGAAATAATAATTTAAAAAATCGTTCGGGAAATGAGTTTACACCCTGGGTACTTTCTTTGTATACTATTGACTATACGGGTCGAGTCCGGGATTTACCGGAAATCGCAGGTTTTCGTTTGCCAGCGATTAAACTTCTTTTATTCAGCGTCTCATCAAAAATGAAAACATTTTTGAAAACTACAAGTCTCGTGCGTTTTAGTGGTGAAAAGATAATTTAAAAAATCGTTCGAGAAATGAGTTTACACCCTGGGTACTTTCTTTGTATACTTTTGACTTTACAGGCCGAGTCTGAGATTTACGGGAAATCGCAGGTTTTCGTTTGCCGGCGTTTAAACTTCTTTTATTCAGCGTCTCATCAAAAATGAAATCAAGTTTGAAGACTACAAGTCTCATGCGTTTTAGTAGTGAAAAAATAATTTAAAAAATCGTTCGGGAAATGAGTTTACTCCTTGGGTACTTTCTTTGTATACTTTTGACTAAACGGGCCAAGCCCGGGATTTAGGGGAAATCGGGGGTTTTCGTTTGCCGGCGATTAAACTTCTTTTATTCAGCGTCTCATCAAAAATGAAAACATTTTTGAAAACTACAAGTCTCATGCGTTTTAGTGGTGAAAAAATAATTTAAAAAATCGTTCGGGAAATGAGTTTACTCCCTGGGTACTTTCTTTGTATACTTTTGACTATACGGGCCAAGCCCGGGATTTACGGGAAATCACGGGTTTTCGTTTGCCGGCGATTAAACTTCTTTTATTCAGCGTCTCATCAAAAATGAAAACATTTTTGAAAACTACAAGTCATATGCGTTTTAGTGGTGAAAAAATAATTTAGAAAATCGTTCTGGAAATGAGTTTACTCACAGGCTACTTTCTTTGTATACATTCGACTATACGGGCCAAGCCCGGGATTTACGGGAAATCGCGGGTTTTTGTTTGCCGGCGGATAAACCTCTTTCATTAAGCGTCTCATCAAAAATGAAAACATTTTTGAAAACAACAAGTCTCATGCGTTTTAGTGGTGAAAAGATAATATAAAAAATCGTTTTGAAATGAGTTTACTCCCTGGGTACTTTCTTTTTTATACTTTTGACTATACGGGCTGAGTCCGGGTTTAGGGGAAGTCGCAGGTTTTCGTTTGCCGGCGATTAAACCTCTTTTATTCAGCGTCTCATCAAAAATGAAAACATTTATAAAAACTACAAGTCTCATGGGCTTTAGTGGTGAAATAATAATTTAAAAAATCGTTCGGGAAATGAGTTTACTCCCTGGGTACTTTATTTGTATACTTTTGATTATACGGGCCGAGTCCGGGGTTTTCGGGAAATGGCGGGTTTTCGTTTGCCGGCGATTAAACTTCTTTTATTCAGCGTCTTATCACAAATGAAAACATTTTTGAAAACTACAAGTCTCATGCGTTTTAGTGGTGAAAAAAAAATTTAAAAAATCGTTCGGGAAATGAGTTTACTCCCTGGGTACTTTCTTTGAATACTTTTGACTATACAGGCCAAGCCCGGGATTTACTGGAAATCGCGGGTTTTCGTTTGCCGGCGATTAAACTTCTTTTATTCAGCGTCTCATCAGAAATGAAAACATTTTTGAAAACTACAAGTCTCATGCGTTTTAGTGGTGAAAAAAAAAATTAAAAAATCGTTCGGGAAATGAGTTTACTCCATGGGTAATTTCTTTGTATACATTCGACTACACGAGCCAAGCCCGGGATTTAGGGGAAATCGCTGGTTTTCGTTTGCCGGCGATTAAACCTCTTTCATTAAGCGTCTCATCAAAAATGAAAACATTTTTGAAAACTACAAGTCTCATGCGTTCGGAAAATGAGTTTACTCCCTGGGTACTTTCTTTGTATACTTTTGACTATACGGGCCGAGTCCGGGATTTACGGGAAATCGCGGGTTTTCGTTTGCCGGCGATTAAACTTCTTTTATTCAGCGCCCCATCAAAATAATTTAGAAAATCGTTCTGGAAATGAGTTTACTCACAGGCTACTTTCTTTGTATACATTCGACTATACGGGCCAAGCCCGGGATTTACGGGAAATCGCGGGTTTTTGTTTGCCGGCGGATAAACCTCTTTCATTAAGCGTCTCATCAAAAATGAAAACATTTTTGAAAACAACAAGTCTCATGCGTTTTAGTGGTGAAAAGATAATATAAAAAATCGTTTTGAAATGAGTTTACTCCCTGGGTACTTTCTTTTTTATACTTTTGACTATACGGGCTGAGTCCGGGTTTAGGGGAAGTCGCAGGTTTTCGTTTGCCGGCGATTAAACCTCTTTTATTCAGCGTCTCATCAAAAATGAAAACATTTATAAAAACTACAAGTCTCATGGGCTTTAGTGGTGAAATAATAATTTAAAAAATCGTTCGGGAAATGAGTTTACTCCCTGGGTACTTTATTTGTATACTTTTGATTATACGGGCCGAGTCCGGGGTTTTCGGGAAATGGCGGGTTTTCGTTTGCCGGCGATTAAACTTCTTTTATTCAGCGTCTTATCACAAATGAAAACATTTTTGAAAACTACAAGTCTCATGCGTTTTAGTGGTGAAAAAAAAATTTAAAAAATCGTTCGGGAAATGAGTTTACTCCCTGGGTACTTTCTTTGAATACTTTTGACTATACAGGCCAAGCCCAGGATTTACTGGAAATCGCGGGTTTTCGTTTGCCGGCGATTAAACTTCTTTTATTCAGCGTCTCATCAGAAATGAAAACATTTTTGAAAACTACAAGTCTCATGCGTTTTAGTGGTGAAAAAAAAAATTAAAAAATCGTTCGGGAAATGAGTTTACTCCATGGGTAATTTCTTTGTATACATTCGACTACACGAGCCAAGCCCGGGATTTAGGGGAAATCGCTGGTTTTCGTTTGCCGGCGATTAAACCTCTTTCATTAAGCGTCTCATCAAAAATGAAAACATTTTTGAAAACTACAAGTCTCATGCGTTCGGAAAATGAGTTTACTCCCTGGGTACTTTCTTTGTATACTTTTGACTATACGGGCCGAGTCCGGGATTTACGGGAAATCGCGGGTTTTCGTTTGCCGGCGATTAAACTTCTTTTATTCAGCGTCCCATCAAAAATGAAAACATTTTTGAAAACTACAAGTCTCATGCGTTTTAGTGGTGAAAAAATAATATAAAAAATCGTTCGGGAAATGAGTTTACTCACAGGGTACTTTCTTTGTATACATTCGACTTACGGGAAATGGCGGGTTTTCGTTTGCCGGCGATTAAACTTCTTTTATTCAGCGTCTTATCACAAATGAAAACAAGTTTGAAGACTACAAGTCTCATGCGTTTTAGTGGTGAAAAAATAATTTAAAAAATCGTTCGGGAAATGAGTTTACTCCCTGGGTACTTTCTTTGTATACTTTTGACTATACGGGCCGAGTCCGGGATTTACGGGAAATCGCGGGTTTTCGTTTGCCGGCGATTAAACTTCTTTTATTCAGTGTCTTATCAAAAATGAAAACATTTTTGAAAACTACAAGTCTCATGCGTTTTAGTGGTGAAAAAATAATATAAAAAATCGTTCGGGAAATGAGTTTACTCACAGGGTACTTTCTTTGTATACATTAGACTATACGGGCCAGGCCCGGGATTTACGGGAAATCGCGGGTTTTTGTTTGCCGGCGATTAAACCTCTTTCATTAAGCGTCTCATCAAAAATGAAAACATTTTTGAAAACTACAAGTCTCATGCGATTTAGTGGTGAAAAAATAATATAAAAAATCGTTCGGGAAATGAGTTTACTCCCTGGGTAATTTCTTTGTATACATTCGACTACACGAGCCAAGCCCGGGATTTAGGGGAAATCGCTGGTTTTCGTTTGCCGGCGATTAAACCTCTTTCATTAAGCGTCTCATCAAAAATGAAAACATTTTTGAAAACTACAAGTCTCATGCGTTCGGAAAATGAGTTTACTCCCTGGGTACTTTCTTTGTATACATTTGACTATACGGGCCGAGTCCGTGATTTACGGGAAATCGCGGGTTTTCGTTTGCCGGCGATTAAACTTCTTTTATTCAGCGTCCCATCAAAAATGAAAACATTTTTGAAAACTACAAGTCTCATGCGTTTTAGTGGTGAAAAAAAAATTTAAAAAATCGTTCGGGAAATTAGTTTACTCCCTGGGTACTTTCTTTGAATACTTTTGACTATACAGGCCAAGCCCGGGATTTACTGGAAATCGCGGGTTTTCGTTTGCCGGCGATTAAACTTCTTTTATTCAGCGTCTCATCAGAAATGAAAACATTTTTGAAAACTACAAGTCTCATGCGTTTTAGTGGTGAAAAAAAAAATTAAAAAATCGTTCGGGAAATGAGTTTACTCCATGGGTAATTTCTTTGTATACATTCGACTACACGAGCCAAGCCCGGGATTTAGGGGAAATCGCTGGTTTTCGTTTGCCGGCGATTAAACCTCTTTCATTAAGCGCCTCATCAAAAATGAAAACATTTTTGAAAACTACAAGTCTCATGCGTTCGGAAAATGAGTTTACTCCCTGGGTACTTTCTTTGTATACTTTTGACTATACGGGCCGAGTCCGGGATTTACGGGAAATCGCGGGTTTTCGTTTGCCGGCGATTAAACTTCTTTTATTCAGCGTCCCATCAAAAATGAAAACATTTTTGAAAACTACAAGTCTCATGCGTTTTAGTGGTGAAAAAATAATATAAAAAATCGTTCGGGAAATGAGTTTACTCACAGGGTACTTTCTTTGTATACATTCGACTTACGGGAAATGGCGGGTTTTCGTTTGCCGGCGATTAAACTTCTTTTATTCAGCGTCTTATCACAAATGAAAACAAGTTTGAAGACTACAAGTCTCATGCGTTTTAGTGGTGAAAAAATAATTTAAAAAATCGTTCGGGAAATGAGTTTACTCCCTGGGTACTTTCTTTGTATACTTTTGACTATACGGGCCGAGTCCGGGATTTACGGGAAATCGCGGGTTTTCGTTTGCCGGCGATTAAACTTCTTTTATTCAGTGTCTTATCAAAAATGAAAACATTTTTGAAAACTACAAGTCTCATGCGTTTTAGTGGTGAAAAAATAATATAAAAAATCGTTCGGGAAATGAGTTTACTCACAGGGTACTTTCTTTGTATACATTAGACTATACGGGCCAGGCCCGGGATTTACGGGAAATCGCGGGTTTTTGTTTGCCGGCGATTAAACCTCTTTCATTAAGCGTCTCATCAAAAATGAAAACATTTTTGAAAACTACAAGTCTCATGCGATTTAGTGGTGAAAAAATAATATAAAAAATCGTTCGGGAAATGAGTTTACTCCCTGGGTAATTTCTTTGTATACATTCGACTACACGAGCCAAGCCCGGGATTTAGGGGAAATCGCTGGTTTTCGTTTGCCGGCGATTAAACCTCTTTCATTAAGCGTCTCATCAAAAATGAAAACATTTTTGAAAACTACAAGTCTCATGCGTTCGGAAAATGAGTTTACTCCCTGGGTACTTTCTTTGTATACATTTGACTATACGGGCCGAGTCCGTGATTTACGGGAAATCGCGGGTTTTCGTTTGCCGGCGATTAAAGTTCTTTTATTCAGCGTCCCATCAAAAATGAAAACATTTTTGAAAACTACAAGTCTCATGCGTTTTAGTGGTGAAAAAATAATATAAAAAATCGTTCGGGAAATGAGTTTACTCACAGGGTACTTTCTTTGTATACATTCGACTTACGGGAAATGGCGGGTTTTCGTTTGCCGGCGATTAAACTTCTTTTATTCAGCGTCTTATCACAAATGAAAACATTTTTGAAAACTACAAGTCTCATGCGTTTTAGTGGTGAAAAAATAATTTAAAAAATCGTTCGGGAAATGAGTTTACTCCCTGGGTACTTTCTTTGTATACTTTTGACTATACGGGCCGAGTCCGGGATTTACGGGAAATCGCGGGTTTTCGTTTGCCGGCGATTAAACTTCTTTTATTCAGTGTCTTATCAAAAATGAAAACATTTTTGAAAACTACAAGTCTCATGCGTTTTAGTGGTGAAAAAATAATATAAAAAATCGTTCGGGAAATGAGTTTACTCACAGGGTACTTTCTTTGTATACATTAGACTATACGGGCCAGGCCCGGGATTTACGGGAAATCGCGGGTTTTTGTTTGCCGGCGATTAAACCTCTTTCATTAAGCGTCTCATCAAAAATGAAAACATTTTTGAAAACTACAAGTCTCATGCGATTTAGTGGTGAAAAAATAATATAAAAAATCGTTCGGGAAATGAGTTTACTCCCTGGGTAATTTCTTTGTATACATTCGACTACACGAGCCAAGCCCGGGATTTAGGGGAAATCGCTGGTTTTCGTTTGCCGGCGATTAAACCTCTTTCATTAAGCGTCTCATCAAAAATGAAAACATTTTTGAAAACTACAAGTCTCATGCGTTCGGAAAATGAGTTTACTCCCTGGGTACTTTCTTTGTATACATTTGACTATACGGGCCGAGTCCGTGATTTACGGGAAATCGCGGGTTTTCGTTTGCCGGCGATTAAAGTTCTTTTATTCAGCGTCCCATCAAAAATGAAAACATTTTTGAAAACTACAAGTCTCATGCGTTTTAGTGGTGAAAAAATAATATAAAAAATCGTTCGGAAAATGAGTTTACTCACAGGGTACTTTCTTTGTATACATTCGACTTACGGGAAATGGCGGGTTTTCGTTTGCCGGCGATTAAACTTCTTTTATTCAGCGTCTTATCACAAATGAAAACAAGTTTGAAGACTACAAGTCTCATGCGTTTTAGTGGTGAAAAAATAATTTAAAAAATCGTTCGGGAAATGAGTTTACTCCCTGGGTACTTTCTTTGTATACTTTTGACTATACGGGCCGAGTCCGGAATTTACGGGAAATCGCGGGTTTTCGTTTGCCGGCGATTAAACTTCTTTTATGCAGTGTCTTATCAAAAATGAAAACATTTTTGAAAACTACAAGTCTCATGCGTTTTAGTGGTGAAAAAATAATATAAAAAATCGTTCGGGAAATGAGTTTACTCACAGGGTAATTTCTTTGTATACATTCGACTACACGAGCCAAGCCCGGGATTTAGGAGAAATCGCCGGTTTTCGTTTGCCGGCGATTAAACCTCTTTCATTAAGCGTCTCATCAAAAATGAAAACATTTTTGAAAACTACAAGTCTCATGCGTTTTAGTGGTGAAAAAATATTTTAAAAAATCGTTCGGAAAATGAGTTTACTCCCTGGGTACTTTCTTTGTATATTTTTGACTATACGGGCCGAGTCCCGGATTTACGGGAAATCGCGGGTTTTCGTTTGCCGGCGATTAAACTTCTTTTATTCAGCGTCCCATCAAAAATGAAAACATTTTTGAAAACTACAAGTCTCATGCGATTTAGTGGTGAAAAAATAATTTAAAAAATCGTTCGGGAAATGAGTTTACTCCCTGGGTACTTTCTTTGTATACTTTTGACTAACGGGGCCAAGCCCGGGATTTACGGGAAATAGCGGGTTTTCGTTTGCCGGCGATTAAACTTCTTTTATTCAGCGTCTCATCACAAATAAAAACATTTTTGAAAACTACAAGTCTCTTGCGTTTTAGTGGTGAAAAAAAAATTTAAAAAATCGTTCGGGAAATGAGTTTACTCCCTGGGTAATTTCTTTGTATACATTCGACTACACGAGCCAAGCCCGGGATTTAGGGGAAATCGCTGGTTTTCGTTTGCCGGCGATTAAACCTCTTTCATTAAGCGTCTCATCAAAAATGAAAACATTTTTGAAAACTACAAGTCTCATGCGTTCGGAAAATGAGTTTACTCCCTGGGTACTTTCTTTGTATACTTTTGACTATACGGGCCGAATCCGGGATTTATGGGAAATCGCGGGTTTTCATTTGCCGGCGATTAAACTTCTTTTATTCAGAGTCTTATCAAAAATGAAAACATTTTTGAAAACTTCAAGTCTCATGCGTTTTAGTGGTGAAAAAATAATATAAAAAATCGTTCGGGAAATGAGTTTACTCACAGGGTAATTTCTTTGTATACATTCGACTACACGAGCCAAGCCCGGGATTTAGGAGAAATCGCTGGTTTTCGTTTGCCGGCGATTAAACCTCTTTCATTAAGCGTCTCATCAAAAATGAAAACATTTTTGAAAACTACAAGTCTCATGCGTTTGGAAAATGAGTTTACTCCCTGTACTTTCTTTGTATACTTTTGACTATACGGGCCGAGTCCGGGATTTACGGGAATTCGCGGGTTTTCGTTTGCCGGGGATTAAACTTCTTTTATTCAGCGTCTTATCAAAAATGAAAACATCTTTGAAAACTACAAGTCTCATGCGTTTTAGTGGTGAAAAAATAATATAAAAAATCGTTCGGGAAATGAGTTTACTCACAGGGTACTTTCTTTGTATACATTCGACTATACGGGCCAGGCCCGGGATTTACGGGAAATCGGGGGTTTTCGTTTGCCGGCGATTAAACTTCTTTTATTCAGCGTCCCATCAAAAATGAAAACATTTTTGAAAACTACAAGTCTCATGCGATTTAGTGGTGAAAAAATAATATAAAAAATCGTTCGGGAAATGAGTTTACTCCCTGGGTACTTTCTTTGTATACTTTTGACTATAGGGGCCAAGCCCGGGATTTACGGGAAATAGCGGGCCGAGTCCGGGAATTACTGGAAATCGCGGGTTTTCGTTTGCCGGGGATTAAACTTCTTTTATTCAGTGTCTTATCAAAAATGAAAACATCTTTGAAAACTACAAGTCTAATAAGTTTTAGTGGTGAAAAAATAATATAAAAAATCGTTCGGGAAATGAGTTTACTCACAGGGTACTTTCTTTGTATACATTCGACTATACGGGCCAGGCCCGGGATTTACGGGAAATCGCGGGTTTTCGTTTGCCGGCGATTAAACCTCTTTCATTAAGCGTCTCATCAAAAATGAAAACATTTTTGAAAACTACAAGTCTCATGCGTTTTAGTGGTGAAAAAATAATTTAAAAAATCGTTCGGAAAATGAGTTTACTCCCTGGGTACTTTCTTTGTATACTTTTGACTATACGGGCGAGTCCGGGATTTACGGGAAATCGCGGGTTTTCGTTTGCCGGCGATTAAACTTCTTTTATTCAGCGTCCCATCAAAAATAAAAACATTTTTGAAAACTACAAGTCTCATGCGATTTAGTGGTGAAAAAATAATATAAAAAATCGTTCGGGAAATGAGTTTACTCCCTGGGTACTTTCTTTGTATACTTTTGACTATAGGGGCCAAGCCCGGGATTTACGGGAAATAGCGGGTTTTCGTTTGCCGGCGATTAAACTTCTTTTATTCAGCGTCTCATCAAAAATGAAAACATTATTGAAAACTTCAAGTCTCATGCGTTTTAGTGGTGAAAAAATAATATAAAAAATCGTTCGGGAAATGAGTTTACTCACAGGGTTCTTTCTTTGTATACATTCGACTACACGAGCCAAGCCCGGGATTTAGGAGAAATCGCTGGCTTTCGTTTGCCGGCGATTAAACCTCTTTCATTAAGCGTCTCATCAAAAATGAAAACATTTTTGAAAACTACAAGTCTCATGCGTTCGGAAAATGAGTTTACTCCCTGTACTTTCTTTGTATACTTTTGACTATACGGGCCGAGTCCGGGATTTACGGGAATTCGCGGGTTTTCGTTTGCCGGGGATTAAACTTCTTTTATTCAGCGTCTTATCAAAAATGAAAACATCTTTGAAAACTACAAGTCTCATGCGTTTTAGTGGTGAAAAAAAAATTTAAAAAATCGTTCGGGAAATGAGTTTACTCCCTGGGTAATTTCTTTGTATACATTCGACTACACGAGCCAAGCCCGGGATTTAGGGGAAATCGCTGGTTTTCGTTTGCCGGCGATTAAACCTCTTTCATTAAGCGTCTCATCAAAAATGAAAACATTTTTGAAAACTACAAGTCTCATGCGTTCGGAAAATGAGTTTACTCCCTGGGTACTTTCTTTGTATACTTTTGACTATACGGGCCGAATCCGGGATTTACGGGAAATCGCGGGTTTTCGTTTGCCGGCGATTAAACTTCTTTTATTCAGCGTCTTATCAAAAATGAAAACATTTTTGAAAACTTCAAGTCTCATGCGTTTTAGTGGTGAAAAAATAATATAAAAAATTGTTCGGGAAATGAGTTTACTCACAGGGTTCTTTCTTTGTATACATTCGACTACACGAGCCAAGCCCGGGATTTAGGAGAAATCGCTGGTTTTCGTTTGCCGGCGATTAAACCTCTTTCATTAAGCGTCTCATCAAAAATGAAAACATTTTTGAAAACTACAAGTCTCATGCGTTTGGAAAATGAGTTTACTCCCTGTACTTTCTTTGTATACTTTTGACTATACGGGCCGAGTCCGGGATTTACGGGAATTCGCGGGTTTTCGTTTGCCGGGGATTAAACTTCTTTTATTCAGCGTTTTATCAAAAATGAAAACATCTTTGAAAACTACAAGTCTCATGCGTTTTAGTGGTGAAAAAATAATATAAAAAATCGTTCGGGAAATGAGTTTACTCACAGGGTACTTTCTTTGTATACATTCGACTGTACGGGCCAGGCCCGGGATTTACGGGAAATCGCGGGTTTTCGTTTGCCGGCGATTAAACTTCTTTTATTCAGCGTCCCATCAAAAATGAAAACATTTTTGAAAACTACAAGTCTCATGCGATTTAGTGGTGAAAAAATAATATAAAAAATCGTTCGGGAAATGAGTTTACTCCCTGGGTACTTTCTTTGTATACTTTTGACTATAGGGGCCAAGCCCGGGATTTACGGGAAATAGCGGGCCGAGTCCGGGAATTACTGGAAATCGCGGGTTTTCGTTTGCCGGGGATTAAACTTCTTTTATTCAGTGTCTTATCAAAAATGAAAACATCTTTGAAAACTACAAGTCTAATAAGTTTTAGTGGTGAAAAAATAATATAAAAAATCGTTCGGGAAATGAGTTTACTCACAGGGTACTTTCTTTGTATACATTCGACTATACGGGCCAGGCCCGGGATTTACGGGAAATCGCGGGTTTTCGTTTGCCGGCGATTAAACCTCTTTCATTAAGCGTCTCATCAAAAATGAAAACATTTTTGAAAACTACAAGTCTCATGCGTTTTAGTGGTGAAAAAATAATTTAAAAAATCGTTCGGAAAATGAGTTTACTCCCTGGGTACTTTCTTTGTATACTTTTGACTATACGGGCGAGTCCGGGATTTACGGGAAATCGCGGGTTTTCGTTTGCCGGCGATTAAACTTCTTTTATTCAGCGTCCCATCAAAAATAAAAACATTTTTGAAAACTACAAGTCTCATGCGATTTAGTGGTGAAAAAATAATATAAAAAATCGTTCGGGAAATGAGTTTACTCCCTGGGTACTTTCTTTGTATACTTTTGACTATAGGGGCCAAGCCCGGGATTTACGGGAAATAGCGGGTTTTCGTTTGCCGGCGATTAAACTTCTTTTATTCAGCGTCTCATCACAAATGAAAACATTTTTGAAAACTACAAGTCTCTTGCGTTTTAGTGGTGAAAAAAAAATTTAAAAAATCGTTCGGGAAATGAGTTTACTCCCTGGGTAATTTCTTTGTATACATTCGACTACACGAGCCAAGCCCGGGATTTAGGGGAAATCGCTGGTTTTCGTTTGCCGGCGATTAAACCTCTTTCATTAAGCGTCTCATCAAAAATGAAAACATTTTTGAAAACTACAAGTCTCATGCGTTCGGAAAATGAGTTTAGTCCCTGGGTACTTTCTTTGTATACTTTTGACTATACGGGCCGAGTCCGGGATTTACGGGAAATCGCGGGTTTTCGTTTGCCGGCGATTAAACTTCTTTTATTCAGCGTCTTATCAAAAATGAAAACATTTTTGAAAACTTCAAGTCTCATGCGTTTTAGTGGTGAAAAAATAATATAAAAAATCGTTCGGGAAATGAGTTTACTCACAGGGTTCTTTCTTTGTATACATTCGACTACACGAGCCAAGCCCGGGATTTAGGAGAAATCGCTGGTTTTCGTTTGCCGGCGATTAAACCTCTTTCATTAAGCGTCTCATCAAAAATGAAAACATTTTTGAAAACTACATGTCTCATGCGTTCGGAAAATGAGTTTACTCCCTGTACTTTCTTTGTATACTTTTGACTATACGGGCCGAGTCCGGGATTTACGGGAATTCGCGGGTTTTCGTTTGCCGGGGATTAAACTTCTTTTATTCAGCGTCTTATCAAAAATGAAAACATCTTTGAAAACTACAAGTCTCATGCGTTTTAGTGGTGAAAAAATAATATAAAAATCGATCGGGAAATGAGTTTACTCACAGGATACTTTCTTTGTATACATTCGACTATACGGGCCAGGCCCGGGATTTACGGGAAATCGCGGGTTTTCGTTTGCCGGCGATTAAACTTCTTTTATTCAGCGTCCCATCAAAAATGAAAACATTTTTGAAAACTACAAGTCTCATGCGATTTAGTGGGGAAAAAATAATATAAAAAATCGTTCGGGAAATGAGTTTACTCCCTGGGTACTTTCTTTGTATACTTTTGACTATACGGGCCGAGTCCGGGATTTACGGGAAATAGCGGGCCGAGTCCGCGATTTACTGGAAATCGCGGGTTTTCGTTTGCCGGGGATTAAACTTCTTTTATTCAGTGTCTTATGAAAAATGAAAACATCTTTGAAAACTACAAGTCTAATAAGTTTTAGTGGTGAAAAAATAATATAAAAAATCGTTCGGGAAATGAGTTTACTCACAGGGTACGTTCTTTGTATACATTCGACTATACGGGCCAGGCCCGGGATTTACGGGAAATCGCGGGTTTTCGTTTGCCGGCGATTAAACCTCTTTCATTAAGCGTCTCATCAAAAATGAAAACATTTTTTAAAACTACAAGTCTCATGCGTTTTAGTGGTGAAAAAATAATTTAAAAAATCGTTCGGAAAATGAGTTCACTCCCTGGGTACTTTCTTTGTATACTTTTGACTATACGGGCCGAGTCCGGGATTTACGGGAAATCGCGGGTTTTCGTTTGCCGGCGATTAAACTTCTTTTATTCAGCGTCCCATCAAAAATAAAAACATTTTTGAAAACTACAAGTCTCATGCGATTTAGTGGTGAAAAAATAATATAAAAAATCGTTCGGGAAATGAGTTTACTCCCTGGGTACTTTCTTTGTATACTTTTGACAATAGGGGCCAAGCCCGGGATTTACGGGAAATAGCGGGTTTTCGTTTGCCGGCGATTAAACTCCCTTTATTCAGTGTCTCATCAAAAATGAAAACATTTTTGAAAACTACAAGTCTCTTGCGTTTTAGTGGTGAAAAAAAAATTTTAAAAATCGTTCGGGAAATGAGTTTACTCCCTGGGTAATTTCTTTGTATACATTCGACTACACGAGCCAAGCCCGGGATTTAGGGGAAATCGCTGGTTTTCGTTTGCCGGCGATTAAACCTCTTTCATTAAGCGTCTCATCAAAAATGAAAACATTTTTGAAAACTACAAGTCTCATGCGTTCGGAAAATGAGTTTAGTCCCTGGGTACTTTCTTTGTATACTTTTGACTATACGGGCCGAGTCCGGGATTTACGGGAAATCGCGGGTTTTCGTTTGCCGGCGATTAAACTTCTTTTATTCAGCGTCTTATCAAAAATGAAAACATTTTTGAAAACTTCAAGTCTCATGCGTTTTAGTGGTGAAAAAATAATATAAAAAATCGTTCGGGAAATGAGTTTACTCACAGGGTTCTTTCTTTGTATACATTCGACTACACGAGCCAAGCCCGGGATTTAGGAGAAATCGCTGGTTTTCGTTTGCCGGCGATTAAACCTCTTTCATTAAGCGTCTCATCAAAAATGAAAACATTTTTGAAAACTACATGTCTCATGCGTTCGGAAAATGAGTTTACTCCCTGTACTTTCTTTGTATACTTTTGACTATACGGGCCGAGTCCGGGATTTACGGGAATTCGCGGGTTTTCGTTTGCCGGGGATTAAACTTCTTTTATTCAGCGTCTTATCAAAAATGAAAACATCTTTGAAAACTACAAGTCTCATGCGTTTTAGTGGTGAAAAAATAATATAAAAATCGATCGGGAAATGAGTTTACTCACAGGATACTTTCTTTGTATACATTCGACTATACGGGCCAGGCCCGGGATTTACGGGAAATCGCGGGTTTTCGTTTGCCGGCGATTAAACTTCTTTTATTCAGCGTCCCATCAAAAATGAAAACATTTTTGAAAACTACAAGTCTCATGCGATTTAGTGGGGAAAAAATAATATAAAAAATCGTTCGGGAAATGAGTTTACTCCCTGGGTACTTTCTTTGTATACTTTTGACTATACGGGCCGAGTCCGGGATTTACGGGAAATAGCGGGCCGAGTCCGCGATTTACTGGAAATCGCGGGTTTTCGTTTGCCGGGGATTAAACTTCTTTTATTCAGTGTCTTATCAAAAATGAAAACATCTTTGAAAACTACAAGTCTAATAAGTTTTAGTGGTGAAAAAATAATATAAAAAATCGTTCGGGAAATGAGTTTACTCACAGGGTACTTTCTTTGTATACATTCGACTATACGGGCCAGGCCCGGGATTTACGGGAAATCGCGGGTTTTCGTTTGCCGGCGATTAAACCTCTTTCATTAAGCGTCTCATCAAAAATGAAAACATTTTTGAAAACTACAAGTCTCATGCGTTTTAGTGGTGAAAAAATAATTTAAAAAATCGTTCGGAAAATGAGTTTACTCCCTGGGTACTTTCTTTGTATACTTTTGACTATACGGGCCGAGTCCGGGATTTACGGGAAATCGCGGGTTTTCGTTTGCCGGCGATTAAACTTCTTTTATTCAGCGTCCCATCAAAAATAAAAACATTTTTGAAAACTACAAGTCTCATGCGATTTAGTGGTGAAAAAATAATATAAAAAATCGTTCGGGAAATGAGTTTACTCCCTGGGTACTTTCTTTGTATACTTTTGACAATAGGGGCCAAGCCCGGGATTTACGGGAAATAGCGGGTTTTCGTTTGCCGGCGATTAAACTCCCTTTATTCAGTGTCTCATCAAAAATGAAAACATTTTTGAAAACTACAAGTCTCATGGGTTATAGTGGTGAAAAGATAATTTAAAAAATCGTTTTGGAGATGAGTTTACTCACAGGGTATTTTCTTTGTATACATTCGACTATACGGGCCAAGCCCGGGATTTACGGGAAATAGCGGGCCGAGTCCGGGATTTACGGGAAATCGCGGGTTTTCGTTTGCCGGCGATTTAACTCCTTTTATTCAGTGTCTCATCAAAAATGAAAACATTTTTGAAAACTACAAGTCTCATGCGTTATAGTGGTGAAAAGATAATTTAAAAAATCGTTTTGGAGATGAGTTTACTCACAGGGTATTTTCTTTGTATACATTCGACTATACGGGCCAGGCCCGGGATTTACGGGAAATCGCGGGTTTTTGTTTGCCGGCGATTAAACCTCTTTCATTAAGCGTCTCATCAAAAATGAAAACATTTTTGAAAACTACAAGTCTCATGCGTTTTAGTGGTGAAAAAATAATTTAAAAAATCGTTCGGAAAATGAGTTTACTCCCTGGGTACTTTCTTTGTATACTTTTGACTATACGGGCCGAGCCCCGGATTTACGGGAAATCGCGGGTTTTCGTTTGCCGGCGATTAAACTTCTTTTATTCAGCGTCCCATCAAAAATGAAAACATTTTTGAAAACTACAAGTCTCATGCGATTTAGTGGTGAAAAAATAATATAAAAAATCGTTCGGGAAATGAGTTTACTCCCTGGGTACTTTCTTTGTATACTTTTGACTATAGGGGCCAAGCCCGGGATTTACGGGAAATAGCGGGTTTTCGTTTGCCGGCGATTAAACTTCTTTTATTCAGCGTCTCATCACAAATGAAAACATTTTTGAAAACTACAAGTCTCTTGCGTTTTAGTGGTGAAAAAAAAATTTAAAAAATCGTTCGGGAAATGAGTTTACTCCCTGGGTAATTTCTTTGTATACATTCGACTACACGAGCCAGGCCCGGGATTTACGGGAAATCGCGGGTTTTCGTTTGCCGGCGATTAAACCTCTTTCATTAAGCGTCTCATCAAAAATGAAAACATTTTTGAAAACTACAAGTCTCATGCGTTTTAGTGGTGAAAAAATAATTTAAAAAATCGTTCGGAAAATGAGTTTACTCCCTGGGTACTTTCTTTGTATACTTTTGACTATACGGGCCGAGTCCGGGATTTACGGGAAATCGCGGGTTTTCGTTTGCCGGCGATTAAACTTCTTTTATTCAGCGTCCCATCAAAAATAAAAACATTTTTGAAAACTACAAGTCTCATGCGATTTAGTGGTGAAAAAATAATATAAAAAATCGTTCGGGAAATGAGTTTACTCCCTGGGTACTTTCTTTGTATACTTTTGACTATAGGGGCCAAGCCCGGGATTTACGGGAAATAGCGGGTTTTCGTTTGCCGGCGATTAAACTCCTTTTATTCAGTGTCTCATCAAAAATGAAAACATTTTTGAAAACTACAAGTCTCATGCGTTATAGTGGTGAAAAGATAATTTAAAAAATCGTTTTGGAGATGAGATTACTCACAGGGTATTTTCTTTGTATACATTCGACTATACGGGCCAAGCCCGGGATTTACGGGAAATAGCGGGCCGAGTCCGGGATTTACAGGAAATCGCGGGTTTTCGTTTGCCGGGGATTAAACTTCTTTTATTCAGCGTCTTATCAAAAATGAAAACATCTTTGAAAACTACAAGTCTAATGCGTTTTAGTGGTGAAAAAATAATATAAAAAATCGTTCGGGAAATGAGTTTACTCACAGGGTACTTTCTTTGTATACATTCGACTATACGGGCCAGGCCCGGGATTTACGGGAAATCGCGGGTTTTCGTTTGCCGGCGATTAAACCTCTTTTATTAAGCGTCTCATCAAAAATGAAAACATTTGTGAAAACTACAAGTCTCATGCGTTTTAGTGGTGAAAAAATAATTTAAAAAATCGTTCGGAAAATGAGTTTACTCCCTGGGTACTTTCTTTATATACTTTTGACTATACGGGCCGAGACCGGGATTTACGGGAAATCGCGGGTTTTCGTTTGCCGGCGATTAAACTTCTTTTATTCAGCGTCCCATCAAAAATGAAAACATTTTTGAAAACTACAAGTCTCATGCGATTTAGTGGTGAAAAAATAATATAAAAAATTTCGGGAAATGAGTTTACTCCCTGGGTACATTCTTTGTATACTTTTGACTATAGGGGCCAAGGCCGGGATTTACGTGAAATAGCGGGTTTTCGTTTACCGGCGATTAAACTCCTTTTATTCAGTGTCTCATGAAAAATGAAAACATTTTTGAAAACTACAAGTCTCATGCGTTTTAGTGGTGAAAAGATAATTTAAAAAATCGTTTTGGAGATGAGTTTACTCACAGGGTATTTTCTTTGTATACATTCGACTATACGGGCCAAGCCCAGGATTTACGGGAAATTGCGGGTTTTCGTTTGCCGGCGATTAAACCACTTTCATTAAGCGTCTCATTAAAAATGAAAAGATTTCTGAAAACTACAAGTCTCATGCGTTTTAGTGGTGAAACAATAATTTAAAAAATCGTTCGGGAAATGAGTTTATTCCCTGGATACTTTCTTTGTATACTTTTGACTATCCGGGCCGCGTCCGGGATTTACGGGAAGTCGCGGGTTTTCGTTTGCCGGCGATTAAACTTCTTTTATTCAGCGTCTCATTAAAAATGAAAACATCTTTGAAAACTACAAGTCTCATGGGTTTTAGTGGTGGAATAATAATTTAAAAAATCGTTCGGGAAATGAGTTTACACCCCGGGTAGTTTCTTTGTATACTTTTGACTATACGGGCCAAGCCTGGTTCTTACGAGAAATGGCGGGTTTTCGTTTGCCGGCGATTAAACTTCTTTTATTCAGCGTCTCATCAAAAATGAAAACATTTTTGAAAACTACAAGTCTCATGCGTTTTAGTGGTGAAAAGATAATTTAAAAAATCGTTTTGGAAATGAGTTTACTCACAGGGTACTTTCTTTGTATACATTCGACTATACGGTCCAAGCCCGGGATTTACGGGAAATCGCAGGTTTTCGTTTGCCGGCGATCAAACCACTTTCATTAAGCGTCTCATCAAAAATGAAAACATTTCTGAAAACTACAAGTCTCATGCGTTTTAGTGGTGAAAAAATAATTTAAAAAATCGTTCGGGAAATGAGTTTACTCCCTGGGTAATTTCTTTGTATACTTTTGACTATACGGGCCAAGCCCGGTGTTTACGGGAAATGGCGGGTTTTCGTTTGCCGGCGATTAAACTTCTTTTATTCAGCGTCTCATCAAAAATGAAAACATTTTTGAAAACTACAAGTCTCATGCGTTTTAGTGGTGAAAAGATAATTTAAAAAATCGTTTTGGAAATGAGTTTACTCACAGGGTACTTTCTTTGTATACATTCGACTATACGGGCCAAGCCCGGGATTTACGGGAAATCGCGGGTTTTCGTTTGCCGGCGATCAAACCACTTTCATTAAGCGTCTCATCAAAAATGAAAACACTTCTGAAAACTACAAGTCTCATGCGTTTTAGTGGTGAAAAAATAATTTAAAAAATCGTTCGGGAAATGAGTTTACTCCCTGGGTACTTTCTTTGTATACTTTTGACTGTATGGGCCAGCCCGGATTTAGGGGAAATCGCTGGTTTTCTTTTGCCGGCGATTAAACCTCTTTCATTAAGTGTCTCATCAAAAATGAAAACATTTTTGAAAACTACAAGTCTCATGTGTTTTAGTGGTGAAAAAATAATTTAAAAAATCGTTCGGAAAATGAGTTTACTTCCTGGGTACTTTCTTTGTATACTTTTGACTATGCGGGCCGAGTCCGGGATTTACGGGAAATCGCGGGTTTTCGTTTGCCGGCGATTAAACTTCTTTTATTCAGCGTCCCATCAAAAATGAATACATTTTTGAAAACTACAAATCTCATGCGTTTTAGTGGTGAAAACATAATATAAAAAATCGTTCGGGAAATGAGTTTACTCACAGGGTACTTTCTTTGTATACATTCGACTATACGGGCTAAGCCCGGGATTTACGGGAAATCGCGGGTTTTAGTTTGCCGGCGATTAAACCTCTTTCATTAAGCGTCTCATCAAAAATGAAAACATTTTTGAAAACTACAAGTCTCATGCGTTTTAGTGGTGAATAAAAAAATTAAAAAATCGTTTGGGAAATGAGTTTACTCCCTGGGTACTTTCTTTGTATACATTCGACTACACGGGCCAAGCCCGGGATTTAGGGGAAATCGCTGGTTTTCGTTTGGCGGCGATTAAACCTCTTTCATTAAGCGTCTTATCAAAAATGAAAACATTTTTGAAAACTGCAAGTCTCATGCGTTTTAGCGGTGAGAAAATAATTTAAAAAATCGTTCGGAAAATGAGTTTACTCCCTGGGTACTTTCTTTGTATACTTTTGACTATACGGGCCGAGTCCGGGATTTACGGAAAATCGCGGGTTTTCGTTTGCTGGCGATTAAACTTCTTTTATTCAGCGTCCCATCAAAAAGGAAAAATTTTTGAAAACTACAAGTCTCATGCGTTTTAGTGGTGAAAAAATAATATAAAAAATCGTTCGGGAAATGAGTTTACTCCCTGGGTACTTTCTTTGTATACTTTTGACTATACGGGCCAAGCCCGGGATTTAAGGGAAATGGCGGGTTTTCGTTTGCCGGTGATTAAACTTCTTTTATTCAGTGTCTAATCAAAAATGAAAACATTTTTAAAAACTACAAGTGTCATGCGTTTTAGTGGTGAAAAGATAATTTAAAAAATCGTTTTGGAAATAAGTTTACTCACAGGGTACTTTCTTTGTATACATTCGACTATACGGGCCAAGCCCGGGATTTACAGGAAATCGCGGGTTTTCGTTTGCCGGCGATTAATCCACTTTCATTAAACGTCTCATCAAAAATGAAAACATTTCTGAAAACTACAAGTCTCATGCGTTTTAGAGGTGAAAAAATAATTTAAAAAATCGTTCGGGAAATGAGTTTACTCCCTGGGTACTTTCTTTGTATACTTTTGACTATACGGGCCGAGTCCGGGATTTGCGGGAAGTCGCGGATTTTCGTTTACCGGCGATTAAACTTCTTTTATTCAGCGTCTCATCAAAAATGAAAACATTTTTAAAAACTACAAGTCTCATGGGCTTTAGTGGTGAAATAATAATTTAAAAAATCGTTCGGGAAATGAGTTTACACCCCGGGTACATTCTTTGTATACTTTTGACTATACAGGCCAAGCCCAGGATTTACGGGAAATGGCGGGTTTTCGTTTGCCGGTGATTAAACTTCTTTTATTCAGCGTCTCATCAAAAATGAAAACATTTTTAAAAACTACAAGTGTCATGCGTTTTAGTGGTGAAAAGATAATTTAAAAAATCGTTTTGGAAATGAGTTTACTGACAGGGTATTTTCTTTGTAGACTTTTGACTATACGGGCCGAGTCCGGGATTTGCGGGAAGTCGCGGGTTTTCGTTTGCCGGCGATTAAACTTCTTTTATTCAGCGTCTCATCAAAAATGAAAACATTTTTAAAAACTACAAGTCTCATGGGCTTTAGTGGTAAAATAATAATTTAAAAAATCGTTCGGGAAATGAGTTTACACCCCGGGTACATTCTTTGTATACTTTTGACTATACGGGCCAAGCCCGGGATTTACGGGAAATGGCGGGTTTTCGTTTGCCGGTGATTAAACTTCTTTTATTCAGCGTCTCATCAAAAATGAAAACATTTTTAAAAACTACAAGTCTCATGGGCTTTAGTGGTAAAATAATAATTTAAAAAATCGTTCGGGAAATGAGTTTACTTCCTGGGTACTTTCTTTGTATACTTTTGACTATACGGGCCAAGCCCGGGATTTACGGGAAATGGCGGGTTTTCGTTTGCCGGTGATTAAACTTTCTTTATTCACTGTGTAATCAAAAATGAAAACATTTTTGAAAACTACAAGTCTCATGCGTTTTAGTGGTGAAAAGATAATTAAAAATCGTTTTGGAAATGAGTTTACTCACAGGGTACTTTCTTTGTACACTTTTGACTATACGGGCCGAGTCCGGGATTTACGGGAAGTCGCGGGTTTTCGTTTGCCGGCGATTAAACTTCTTTTATTCAGCGTCTCATCAAAAATGAAAACATTTTTAAAAACTAAAAGTCTCATAGGCTTTAGTGGTAAAATAATAATTTAAAAAATCGTTCGGAAAATGAGTTTACACCCCGGGTACACTCTTTGTATACTTTTGACTATACGGGCCAAGCCCGGGATTTACGGGAAATGGCGGGTTTTCGTTTGCCGGCGATTAAACTTCTTTTATTCAGTGTTTCATCAAAAATGAAAACATTTTTAAAAACTACAAGTCTCATGCGTTTTAGTGGTGAAAAAATAATTTAAAAAATCGTTCGGGAAATGAGTTTACTCCCTGGGTACTTTTTTTGTATACTTTTGACTATACGGGCCGAGTCCGGGATTTGCGGGAAGTCGCGGGATTTCGTTTGCCGGCGATTAAACTTCTTTTATTCAGCGTCTCATCAAAATTGAAAACATTTTTAAAAACTACAAGTCTCATGGGCTTTAGTGGTAAAATAATAATTTAAAAAATCGTTTTGGAAATGAGTTTACTCACAGGGTACTTTCTTTGTATACATTCGACTATACGGGCCAAGCCCGGGATTTACGGGAAATCGCGGGTTTTCATTAGCCGGTGATTAATCCACTTTCATTAAACGTCTCATCAAAAATGAAAACATTTCTGAAAACTACAAGTTTCATGCGTTTTAGTGGTGAAAAAATAATTTAAAAAATCGTTCGGGAAACGAGTTTACACCCTGGGTACTTTCTTTGTATACTTTTGACTATACGGGCCGAGTCCGGGATTTACGGGAAGTCGCGGGTTTTCGTTTGCCGGCGATTAAACTTCTTTTATTCAGCGTCTCATCAAAAATGAAAACATTTTTTAAAAACTACAAGTCTCATGGGCTTTAGTGGTGAAATAATAATTTAAAAAATCGTTCGGGAAATGAGTTTACACCCCGGGTACATTCTTTGTATACTTTTGACTATACAAGCCAAGCCCGGGATTTACGGGAAATAGCGGGTTTTCGTTTGCCGGTGATTAAACTTCTTTTAATCAGGGTCTCATCAAAAATGAAAACATTTTTAAAAACTACATGTCTCATGGGCTTTAGTGGTGAAATAATAATTTAAAAAATCGTTCGGGAAATGAGTTTACTCCCTGGGTACTTTCTTTGTATACTTTTGACTATACGGGCCAAGCCCGGGATTTACGGGAAATGGCGGGTTTTCGTTTGCCGGTGATTAAACTTCTTTTATTCCGTGTCTAATCAAAAATGAAAACAGTTTTGAAAACTACAAGTCTCATGCGTTTTAGTGGTGAAAAAATAATTTAAAAAATCGTTCGGGAAATGAGTTTACTCCCTGGGTACATTCTTTGTATACTTTTGACTATATGGGCCAGCCAGGATTTAGGGGAAATCGCTGGTTTTCGTTTGCCGGCGATTAAACCTCTTTCATTAAGTGTCTCATCAAAAATGAAAACATTTTTGAAAACAACAAGTCTCATGCGTTTTAGTGGTGAAAAAATAATTTAAAAAATCGTTCGGAAAATGAGTTTACTCCCTGGGTACTTTCTTTGTATACTTTTGACTATGCGGACCGAGTCCGGGATTTACGGGAAATCGTGGGTTTTCGTTTGCCGGCGATTAAACTTCTTTTATTCAGCGTCCCATCAAAAATGAATACATTTTTGAAAACTACAAATCTCATGCGTTTTAGTGGTGAAAACATAATATAAAAAATCGTTCGGAAAATGAGTTTACTCACAGGGTACTTTCTTTGTATACATTCGACGATACGGGCTAAGCCCGGGATTTACGGGAAATCGCGCGTTTTCGTTTGCTGGCGATTAAACCTCTTTCATTAAGCGTCTCATCAAAAATGAAAACATTTTTGAAAACTACAAGACTCATGCGTTTTAGTGGTGAAAAAAAAAATTAAAAAATCGTTTGGGAAATGAGTTTACTCCCTGGGTACTTTCTTTGTATACATTCGACTACACGGGCCAAGCCCGGGATTTAGGGGAAGTCGCTGGTTTTCGTTTGGCGGCGATTAAACCTCTTTCATTAAGCGTCTCATCAAAAATGAAAACATTTCTGAAAACTACAAGTCTCATGCGTTTTAGTGGTGAAAAAATAATTTAAAAAATCGTTCGGGAAATGAGTTTACTCCCTGGGTACTTTCTTTGTATACTTTTGACTGTATGGGCCAGCCCGGATTTAGGGGAAATCGCTGGTTTTCTTTTGCCGGCGATTAAACCTCTTTCATTAAGTGTCTCATCAAAAATGAAAACATTTTTGAAAACTACAAGTCTCATGTGTTTTAGTGGTGAAAAAATAATTTAAAAAATCGTTCGGAAAATGAGTTTACTTCCTGGGTACTTTCTTTGTATACTTTTGACTATGCGGGCCGAGTCCGGGATTTACGGGAAATCGCGGGTTTTCGTTTGCCGGCGATTAAACTTCTTTTATTCAGCGTCCCATCAAAAATGAATACATTTTTGAAAACTACAAATCTCATGCGTTTTAGTGGTGAAAACATAATATAAAAAATCGTTCGGGAAATGAGTTTACTCACAGGGTACTTTCTTTGTATACATTCGACTATACGGGCTAAGCCCGGGATGTACGGGAAATCGCGGGTTTTAGTTTGCCGGCGATTAAACCTCTTTCATTAAGCGTCTCATCAAAAATGAAAACATTTTTGAAAACTACAAGTCTCATGCGTTTTAGTGGTGAATAAAAAAATTAAAAAATCGTTTGGGAAATGAGTTTACTCCCTGGGTACTTTCTTTGTATACATTCGACTACACGGGCCAAGCCCGGGATTTAGGGGAAATCGCTGGTTTTCGTTTGGCGGCGATTAAACCTCTTTCATTAAGCGTCTCATCAAAAATGAAAACATTTTTGAAAACTGCAAGTCTCATGCGTTTTAGCGGTGAGAAAATAATTTAAAAAATCGTTCGGAAAATGAGTTTACTCCCTGGGTACTTTCTTTGTATACTTTTGACTATACGGGCCGAGTCCGGGATTTACGGAAAATCGCGGGTTTTCGTTTGCCGGCGATTAAACTTCTTTTATTCAGCGTCCCATCAAAAAGGAAAAATTTTTGAAAACTACAAGTCTCATGCGTTTTAGCGGTGAAAAAATAATATAAAAAATCGTTCGGGAAATGAGTTTACTCCCTGGGTACTTTCTTTGTATACTTTTGACTATACGGGCCAAGCCCGGGATTTAAGGGAAATGGCGGGTTTTCGTTTGCCGGTGATTAAACTTCTTTTATTCAGTGTCTAATCAAAAATGAAAACATTTTTAAAAACTACAAGTGTCATGCGTTTTAGTGGTGAAAAGATAATTTAAAAAATCGTTTTGGAAATGAGTTTACTCACAGGGTACTTTCTTTGTATACATTCGACTATACGGGCCAAGCCCGGGATTCACGGGAAATCGCGGGTTTTTGTTTGCCGGCGATTAATCCACTTTCATTAAACGTCTCATCAAAAATGAAAACATTTCTGAAAACTACAAGTCTCATGCGTTTTAGAGGTGAAAAAATAATTTAAAAAATCGTTCGGGAAATGAGTTTACTCCCTGGGTACTTTCTTTGTATACTTTTGACTATACGGGCCGAGTCCGGGATTTGCGGGAAGTCGCGGGTTTTCGTTTGCCGGCGATTAAACTTCTTTTATTCAGCGTCTCATCAAAAATGAAAACATTTTTAAAAACTACAAGTCTCATGGGCTTTAGTGGTGAAATAATAATTTAAAAAATCGTTCGGGAAATGAGTTTACACCCCGGGTACATTCTTTGTATACTTTTGACTATACAGGCCAAGCCCAGGATTTACGGGAAATGGCGGGTTTTCGTTTGCCGGTGATTAAACTTCTTTTATTCAGCGTCTCATCAAAAATGAAAACATTTTTAAAAACTACAAGTGTCATGCGTTTTAGTGGTGAAAAGATAATTTAAAAAATCGTTTTGGAAATGAGTTTTCTGACAGGATATTTTCTTTGTATACTTTTGACTATACGGGCCGAGTCCGGGATTTGCGGGAAGTCGCGGGTTTTCGTTTGCCGGCGATTAAACTTCTTTTATTCAGCGTCTCATCAAAAATGAAAACATTTTTAAAAACTACAAGTCTCATGGGCTTTAGTGGTAAAATAATAATTTAAAAAATCGTTCGGGAAATGAGTTTACACCCCGGGTACATTCTTTGTATACTTTTGACTATACGGGCCAA
Organism: Hydractinia symbiolongicarpus; assembly: GCF_029227915.1. NCBI lineage: Eukaryota > Metazoa > Cnidaria > Hydrozoa > Anthoathecata > Hydractiniidae > Hydractinia > Hydractinia symbiolongicarpus. Next base: position 32,642,943 of record NC_079877.1, read on the forward strand.
GCCCGGGATTTACGGGAAATGGCGGGTTTTCGTTTGCCGGTGATTAAACTTCTTTTATTCAGCGTCTCATCAAAAATGAAAACATTTTTAAAAACTACAAGTCTCATGGGCTTTAGTGGTAAAATAATAATTTAAAAAATCGTTCGGGAAATGAGTTTACTTCCTGGGTACTTTCTTTGTATACTTTTGACTATACGGGCCAAGCCCGGGATTTACGGGAAATGGCGGGTTTTCGTTTGCCGGTGATTAAACTTTCTTTATTCACTGTGTAATCAAAAATGAAAACATTTTTGAAAACTACAAGTCTCATGTGTTTTAGTGGTGAAAAAATAATTTAAAAAATCGTTCGGAAAATGAGTTTACTTCCTGGGTACTTTCTTTGTATACTTTTGACTATGCGGGCCGAGTCCGGGATTTACGGGAAATCGCGGGTTTTCGTTTGCCGGCGATTAAACTTCTTTTATTCAGCGTCCCATCAAAAATGAATACATTTTTGAAAACTACAAATCTCATGCGTTTTAGTGGTGAAAACATAATATAAAAAATCGTTCGGGAAATGAGTTTACTCACAGGGTACTTTCTTTGTATACATTCGACTATACGGGCTAAGCCCGGGATGTACGGGAAATCGCGGGTTTTAGTTTGCCGGCGATTAAACCTCTTTCATTAAGCGTCTCATCAAAAATGAAAACATTTTTGAAAACTACAAGTCTCATGCGTTTTAGTGGTGAATAAAAAAATTAAAAAATCGTTTGGGAAATGAGTTTACTCCCTGGGTACTTTCTTTGTATACATTCGACTACACGGGCCAAGCCCGGGATTTAGGGGAAATCGCTGGTTTTCGTTTGGCGGCGATTAAACCTCTTTCATTAAGCGTCTCATCAAAAATGAAAACATTTTTGAAAACTGCAAGTCTCATGCGTTTTAGCGGTGAGAAAATAATTTAAAAAATCGTTCGGAAAATGAGTTTACTCCCTGGGTACTTTCTTTGTATACTTTTGACTATACGGGCCGAGTCCGGGATTTACGGAAAATCGCGGGTTTTCGTTTGCCGGCGATTAAACTTCTTTTATTCAGCGTCCCATCAAAAAGGAAAAATTTTTGAAAACTACAAGTCTCATGCGTTTTAGCGGTGAAAAAATAATATAAAAAATCGTTCGGGAAATGAGTTTACTCCCTGGGTACTTTCTTTGTATACTTTTGACTATACGGGCCAAGCCCGGGATTTAAGGGAAATGGCGGGTTTTCGTTTGCCGGTGATTAAACTTCTTTTATTCAGTGTCTAATCAAAAATGAAAACATTTTTAAAAACTACAAGTGTCATGCGTTTTAGTGGTGAAAAGATAATTTAAAAAATCGTTTTGGAAATGAGTTTACTCACAGGGTACTTTCTTTGTATACATTCGACTATACGGGCCAAGCCCGGGATTCACGGGAAATCGCGGGTTTTTGTTTGCCGGCGATTAATCCACTTTCATTAAACGTCTCATCAAAAATGAAAACATTTCTGAAAACTACAAGTCTCATGCGTTTTAGAGGTGAAAAAATAATTTAAAAAATCGTTCGGGAAATGAGTTTACTCCCTGGGTACTTTCTTTGTATACTTTTGACTATACGGGCCGAGTCCGGGATTTGCGGGAAGTCGCGGGTTTTCGTTTGCCGGCGATTAAACTTCTTTTATTCAGCGTCTCATCAAAAATGAAAACATTTTTAAAAACTACAAGTCTCATGGGCTTTAGTGGTGAAATAATAATTTAAAAAATCGTTCGGGAAATGAGTTTACACCCCGGGTACATTCTTTGTATACTTTTGACTATACAGGCCAAGCCCAGGATTTACGGGAAATGGCGGGTTTTCGTTTGCCGGTGATTAAACTTCTTTTATTCAGCGTCTCATCAAAAATGAAAACATTTTTAAAAACTACAAGTGTCATGCGTTTTAGTGGTGAAAAGATAATTTAAAAAATCGTTTTGGAAATGAGTTTTCTGACAGGATATTTTCTTTGTATACTTTTGACTATACGGGCCGAGTCCGGGATTTGCGGGAAGTCGCGGGTTTTCGTTTGCCGGCGATTAAACTTCTTTTATTCAGCGTCTCATCAAAAATGAAAACATTTTTAAAAACTACAAGTCTCATGGGCTTTAGTGGTAAAATAATAATTTAAAAAATCGTTCGGGAAATGAGTTTACACCCCGGGTACATTCTTTGTATACTTTTGACTATACGGGCCAAGCCCGGGATTTACGGGAAATGGCGGGTTTTCGTTTGCCGGTGATTAAACTTCTTTTATTCAGCGTCTCATCAAAAATGAAAACATTTTTAAAAACTACAAGTCTCATGGGCTTTAGTGGTAAAATAATAATTTAAAAAATCGTTCGGGAAATGAGTTTACTTCCTGGGTACTTTCTTTGTATACTTTTGACTATACGGGCCAAGCCCGGGATTTACGGGAAATGGCGGGTTTTCGTTTGCCGGTGATTAAACTTTCTTTATTCACTGTGTAATCAAAAATGAAAACATTTTTGAAAACTACAAGTCTCATGCGTTTTAGTGGTGAAAAAATAATTTAAAAAATCGTTCGGGAAATGAGTTTACTCCCTGGGTACTTTTTTTGTATACTTTTGACTATACGGGCCGAGTCCGGGATTTGCGGGAAGTCGCGGGATTTCGTTTGCCGGCGATTAAACTTCTTTTATTCATCGTCTCATCAAAAATGAAAACATTTTTAAAAACTACAAGTCTCATGTGCTTTAGTGGTGAAATAATAATTTAAAAAATCGTTTGAGAAATGGGTTTACTCCCTGGGTACTTTCTTTGTATACTTTTGACTATACGGGCCAAGCCCGGGATTTACGGGAAATGGCGGGTTTTCGTTTGCCGGCGATTAAACTTCTTTTATTCAGTGTCTCATCAAAAATGAAAACATTTTTGAAAACTACAAGTCTCATGCGTTTTAGTGGTGAAAAAATAATTTAAAAAATCGTTCGGGAAATGAGTTTACTCCCTGGGTACTTTTTTTGTATACTTTTGACTATACGGGCCGAGTCCGGGATTTGCGGGAAGTCGCGGGATTTCGTTTGCCGGCGATTAAACTTCTTTTATTCATCGTCTCATCAAAAATGAAAACATTTTTAAAAACTACAAGTCTCATGTGCTTTAGTGGTGAAATAATAATTTAAAAAATCGTTTGAGAAATGGGTTTACTCCCTGGGTACTTTCTTTGTATACTTTTGACTATACGGGCCAAGCCCGGGATTTACGGGAAATGGCGGGTTTTCGTTTGCCGGTGATTAAACTTCTTTTATTCCGTGTCTAATCAAAAATGAAAACATTTTTGAAAACTACAAGTCTCATGCGTTTTAGTGGTGAAAAAATAATTTAAAAAATCGTTCGGGAAATGAGTTTACTCCCTGGGTACATTCTTTGTATACTTTTGACTATATGGGCCAGCCAGGATTTAGGGGAAATCGCTGGTTTTCGTTTGCCGGCGATTAAACCTCTTTCATTAAGTGTCTCATCAAAAATGAAAACATTTTTGAAAACTACAAGTCTCATGCGTTTTAGTGGTGAAAAAATAATTTAAAAAATCGTTCGGAAAATGAGTTTACTCCCTGGGTACTTTCTTTGTATACTTTTGACTATGCGGGCCGAGTCCGGGATTTACGGGAAATCGTGGGTTTTCGTTTGCCGGCGATTAAACTTCTTTTATTCAGCGTCCCATCAAAAATGAATACATTTTTGAAAACTACAAATCTCATGCGTTTTAGTGGTGAAAACATAATATAAAAAATCGTTCGGAAAATGAGTTTACTCACAGGGTACTTTCTTTGTATACATTCGACGATACGGGCTAAGCCCGGGATTTACGGGAAATCGCGGGTTTTCGTTTGCTGGCGATTAAACCTCTTTCATTAAGCGTCTCATCAAAAATGAAAACATTTTTGAAAACTACAAGACTCATGCGTTTTAGTGGTGAAAAAAAAAATTAAAAAATCGTTTGGGAAATGAGTTTACTCCCTGGGTACTTTCTTTGTATACATTCGACTACACGGGCCAAGCCCGGGATTTAGGGGAAGTCGCTGGTTTTCGTTTGGCGGCGATTAAACCTCTTTCATTAAGCGTCTCATCAAAAATGAAAACATTTCTGAAAACTAAAAGTCTCATAGGCTTTAGTGGTAAAATAATAATTTAAAAAATCGTTCGGAAAATGAGTTTACACCCCGGGTACACTCTTTGTATACTTTTGACTATACGGGCCAAGCCCGGGATTTACGGGAAATGGCGGGTTTTCGTTTGCCGGCGATTAAACTTCTTTTATTCAGTGTCTCATCAAAAATGAAAACATTTTTGAAAACTACAAGTCTCATGCGTTTTAGTGGTGAAAAAATAATTTAAAAAATCGTTCGGGAAATGAGTTTACTCCCTGGGTACTTTTTTTGTATACTTTTGACTATACGGGCCGAGTCCGGGATTTGCGGGAAGTCGCGGGATTTCGTTTGCCGGCGATTAAACTTCTTTTATTCATCGTCTCATCAAAAATGAAAACATTTTTAAAAACTACAAGTCTCATGCGTTTTAGCGGTGAAAAAATAATATAAAAAATCGTTCGGGAAATGAGTTTACTCCCTGGGTACTTTCTTTGTATACTTTTGACTATACGGGCCAAGCCCGGGATTTAAGGGAAATGGCGGGTTTTCGTTTGCCGGTGATTAAACTTCTTTTATTCAGTGTCTAATCAAAAATGAAAACATTTTTAAAAACTACAAGTGTCATGCGTTTTAGTGGTGAAAAGATAATTTAAAAAATCGTTTTGGAAATGAGTTTACTCACAGGGTACTTTCTTTGTATACATTCGACTATACGGGCCAAGCCCGGGATTCACGGGAAATCGCGGGTTTTTGTTTGCCGGCGATTAATCCACTTTCATTAAACGTCTCATCAAAAATGAAAACATTTCTGAAAACTACAAGTCTCATGCGTTTTAGAGGTGAAAAAATAATTTAAAAAATCGTTCGGGAAATGAGTTTACTCCCTGGGTACTTTCTTTGTATACTTTTGACTATACGGGCCGAGTCCGGGATTTGCGGGAAGTCGCGGGTTTTCGTTTGCCGGCGATTAAACTTCTTTTATTCAGCGTCTCATCAAAAATGAAAACATTTTTAAAAACTACAAGTCTCATGGGCTTTAGTGGTGAAATAATAATTTAAAAAATCGTTCGGGAAATGAGTTTACACCCCGGGTACATTCTTTGTATACTTTTGACTATACAGGCCAAGCCCAGGATTTACGGGAAATGGCGGGTTTTCGTTTGCCGGTGATTAAACTTCTTTTATTCAGCGTCTCATCAAAAATGAAAACATTTTTAAAAACTACAAGTGTCATGCGTTTTAGTGGTGAAAAGATAATTTAAAAAATCGTTTTGGAAATGAGTTTTCTGACAGGGTATTTTCTTTGTATACTTTTGACTATACGGGCCGAGTCCGGGATTTACGGGAAATGGCGGGTTTTCGTTTGCCGGTGATTAAACTTTCTTTATTCACTGTGTAATCAAAAATGAAAACATTTTTGAAAACTACAAGTCTCATGCGTTTTAGTGGTGAAAAGATAATTAAAAATCGTTTTGGAAATGAGTTTACTCACAGGGTACTTTCTTTGTACACTTTTGACTATACGGGCCGAGTCCGGGATTTACGGGAAGTCGCGGGTTTTCGTTTGCCGGCGATTAAACTTCTTTTATTCAGCGTCTCATCAAAAATGAAAACATTTTTAAAAACTAAAAGTCTCATAGGCTTTAGTGGTAAAATAATAATTTAAAAAATCGTTCGGAAAATGAGTTTACACCCCGGGTACACTCTTTGTATACTTTTGACTATACGGGCCAAGCCCGGGATTTACGGGAAATGGCGGGTTTTCGTTTGCCGGCGATTAAACTTCTTTTATTCAGTGTCTCATCAAAAATGAAAACATTTTTGAAAACTACAAGTCTCATGCGTTTTAGTGGTGAAAAAATAATTTAAAAAATCGTTCGGGAAATGAGTTTACTCCCTGGGTACTTTTTTTGTATACTTTTGACTATACGGGCCGAGTCCGGGATTTGCGGGAAGTCGCGGGATTTCGTTTGCCGGCGATTAAACTTCTTTTATTCATCGTCTCATCAAAAATGAAAACATTTTTAAAAACTACAAGTCTCATGTGCTTTAGTGGTGAAATAATAATTTAAAAAATCGTTTGAGAAATGGGTTTACTCCCTGGGTACTTTCTTTGTATACTTTTGACTATACGGGCCAAGCCCGGGATTTACGGGAAATGGCGGGTTTTCGTTTGCCGGTGATTAAACTTCTTTTATTCCGTGTCTAATCAAAAATGAAAACATTTTTGAAAACTACAAGTCTCATGCGTTTTAGTGGTGAAAAAATAATTTAAAAAATCGTTCGGGAAATGAGTTTACTCCCTGGGTACATTCTTTGTATACTTTTGACTATATGGGCCAGCCAGGATTTAGGGGAAATCGCTGGTTTTCGTTTGCCGGCGATTAAACCTCTTTCATTAAGTGTCTCATCAAAAATGAAAACATTTTTGAAAACTACAAGTCTCATGCGTTTTAGTGGTGAAAAAATAATTTAAAAAATCGTTCGGAAAATGAGTTTACTCCCTGGGTACTTTCTTTGTATACTTTTGACTATGCGGGCCGAGTCCGGGATTTACGGGAAATCGTGGGTTTTCGTTTGCCGGCGATTAAACTTCTTTTATTCAGCGTCCCATCAAAAATGAATACATTTTTGAAAACTACAAATCTCATGCGTTTTAGTGGTGAAAACATAATATAAAAAATCGTTCGGAAAATGAGTTTACTCACAGGGTACTTTCTTTGTATACATTCGACGATACGGGCTAAGCCCGGGATTTACGGGAAATCGCGGGTTTTCGTTTGCTGGCGATTAAACCTCTTTCATTAAGCGTCTCATCAAAAATGAAAACATTTTTGAAAACTACAAGACTCATGCGTTTTAGTGGTGAAAAAAAAAATTAAAAAATCGTTTGGGAAATGAGTTTACTCCCTGGGTACTTTCTTTGTATACATTCGACTACACGGGCCAAGCCCGGGATTTAGGGGAAGTCGCTGGTTTTCGTTTGGCGGCGATTAAACCTCTTTCATTAAGCGTCTCATCAAAAATGAAAACATTTCTGAAAACTAAAAGTCTCATAGGCTTTAGTGGTAAAATAATAATTTAAAAAATCGTTCGGAAAATGAGTTTACACCCCGGGTACACTCTTTGTATACTTTTGACTATACGGGCCAAGCCCGGGATTTACGGGAAATGGCGGGTTTTCGTTTGCCGGCGATTAAACTTCTTTTATTCAGTGTCTCATCAAAAATGAAAACATTTTTGAAAACTACAAGTCTCATGCGTTTTAGTGGTGAAAAAATAATTTAAAAAATCGTTCGGGAAATGAGTTTACTCCCTGGGTACTTTTTTTGTATACTTTTGACTATACGGGCCGAGTCCGGGATTTGCGGGAAGTCGCGGGATTTCGTTTGCCGGCGATTAAACTTCTTTTATTCATCGTCTCATCAAAAATGAAAACATTTTTAAAAACTACAAGTCTCATGTGCTTTAGTGGTGAAATAATAATTTAAAAAATCGTTTGAGAAATGGGTTTACTCCCTGGGTACTTTCTTTGTATACTTTTGACTATACGGGCCAAGCCCGGGATTTACGGGAAATGGCGGGTTTTCGTTTGCCGGTGATTAAACTTCTTTTATTCCGTGTCTAATCAAAAATGAAAACATTTTTGAAAACTACAAGTCTCATGCGTTTTAGTGGTGAAAAAATAATTTAAAAAATCGTTCGGGAAATGAGTTTACTCCCTGGGTACATTCTTTGTATACTTTTGACTATATGGGCCAGCCAGGATTTAGGGGAAATCGCTGGTTTTCGTTTGCCGGCGATTAAACCTCTTTCATTAAGTGTCTCATCAAAAATGAAAACATTTTTGAAAACTACAAGTCTCATGCGTTTTAGTGGTGAAAAAATAATTTAAAAAATCGTTCGGAAAATGAGTTTACTCCCTGGGTACTTTCTTTGTATACTTTTGACTATGCGGGCCGAGTCCGGGATTTACGGGAAATCGTGGGTTTTCGTTTGCCGGCGATTAAACTTCTTTTATTCAGCGTCCCATCAAAAATGAATACATTTTTGAAAACTACAAATCTCATGCGTTTTAGTGGTGAAAACATAATATAAAAAATCGTTCGGAAAATGAGTTTACTCACAGGGTACTTTCTTTGTATACATTCGACGATACGGGCTAAGCCCGGGATTTACGGGAAATCGCGGGTTTTCGTTTGCTGGCGATTAAACCTCTTTCATTAAGCGTCTCATCAAAAATGAAAACATTTTTGAAAACTACAAGACTCATGCGTTTTAGTGGTGAAAAAAAAAATTAAAAAATCGTTTGGGAAATGAGTTTACTCCCTGGGTACTTTCTTTGTATACATTCGACTACACGGGCCAAGCCCGGGATTTAGGGGAAGTCGCTGGTTTTCGTTTGGCGGCGATTAAACCTCTTTCATTAAGCGTCTCATCAAAAATGAAAACATTTCTGAAAACTACAAGTCTCATGCGTTTTAGTGGTGAAAAAATAATTTAAAAAATCGTTCGGGAAATGAGTTTACTCCCTGGGTACTTTCTTTGTATACTTTTGACTGTATGGGCCAGCCCGGATTTAGGGGAAATCGCTGGTTTTCTTTTGCCGGCGATTAAACCTCTTTCATTAAGTGTCTCATCAAAAATGAAAACATTTTTGAAAACTACAAGTCTCATGTGTTTTAGTGGTGAAAAAATAATTTAAAAAATCGTTCGGAAAATGAGTTTACTTCCTGGGTACTTTCTTTGTATACTTTTGACTATGCGGGCCGAGTCCGGGATTTACGGGAAATCGCGGGTTTTCGTTTGCCGGCGATTAAACTTCTTTTATTCAGCGTCCCATCAAAAATGAAAACATTTTTGAAAACTACAAGTCTCATGCGTTTTAGTGGTGAATAAAAAAATTAAAAAATCGTTTGGGAAATGAGTTTACTCCCTGGGTACTTTCTTTGTATACATTCGACTACACGGGCCAAGCCCGGGATTTAGGGGAAATCGCTGGTTTTCGTTTGCCGGCGATTAATCCACTTTCATTAAACGTCTCATCAAAAATGAAAACATTTTTGAAAACTACAAGTCTCATGCGTTTTAGAGGTGAAAAAATAATTTAAAAAATCGTTCGGGAAATGAGTTTACTCCCTGGGTACTTTTTTTGTATACTTTTGACTATACGGGCCGAGTCCGGGATTTGCGGGAAGTCGCGGGATTTCGTTTGCCGGCGATTAAACTTCTTTTATTCATCTTCTCATCAAAAATGAAAACATTTTTAAAAACTACAAGTCTCATGTGCTTTAGTGGTGAAATAAAAATTTAAAAAATCGTTTGAGAAATGGGTTTACTCCCTGGGTACTTTCTTTGTATACTTTTGACTATACGGGCCAAGCCCGGGATTTACGGGAAATGGCGGGTTTTCGTTTGCCGGTGATTAAACTTCTTTTATTCCGTGTCTAATCAAAAATGAAAACATTTTTGAAAACTACAAGTCTCATGCGTTTTAGTGGTGAAAAAATAATTTAAAAAATCGTTCGGGAAATGAGTTTACTCCCTGGGTACATTCTTTGTATACTTTTGACTATATGGGCCAGCCAGGATTTAGGGGAAATCGCTGGTTTTCGTTTGCCGGCGATTAAACCTCTTTCATTAAGTGTCTCATCAAAAATGAAAACATTTTTGAAAACTACAAGTCTCATGCGTTTTAGTGGTGAAAAAATAATTTAAAAAATCGTTCGGAAAATGAGTTTACTCCCTGGGTACTTTCTTTGTATACTTTTGACTATGCGGGCCGAGTCGGGATTTACGGGAAATCGTGGGTTTTCGTTTGCCGGCGATTAAACTTCTTTTATTCAGCGTCCCATCAAAAATGAATACATTTTTGAAAACTACAAATCTCATGCGTTTTAGTGGTGAAAACATAATATAAAAAATCGTTCGGAAAATGAGTTTACTCACAGGGTACTTTCTTTGTATACATTCGACGATACGGGCTAAGCCCGGGATTTACGGGAAATCGCGGGTTTTCGTTTGCTGGCGATTAAACCTCTTTCATTAAGCGTCTCATCAAAAATGAAAACATTTTTGAAAACTACAAGACTCATGCGTTTTAGTGGTGAAAAAATAATTTAAAAAATCGTTTGGGAAATGAGTTTACTCCCTGGGTACTTTCTTTGTATACATTCGACTACACGGGCCAAGCCCGGGATTTAGGGGAAGTCGCTGGTTTTCGTTTGGCGGCGATTAAACCTCTTTCATTAAGCGTCTCATCAAAAATGAAAACATTTCTGAAAACTACAAGTCTCATGCGTTTTAGTGGTGAAAAAATAATTTAAAAAATCGTTCGGGAAATGAGTTTACTCCCTGGGTACTTTCTTTGTATACTTTTGACTGTATGGGCCAGCCCGGATTTAGGGGAAATCGCTGGTTTTCTTTTGCCGGCGATTAAACCTCTTTCATTAAGTGTCTCATCAAAAATGAAAACATTTTTGAAAACTACAAGTCTCATGTGTTTTAGTGGTGAAAAAATAATTTAAAAAATCGTTCGGAAAATGAGTTTACTTCCTGGGTACTTTCTTTGTATACTTTTGACTATGCGGGCCGAGTCCGGGATTTACGGGAAATCGCGGGTTTTCGTTTGCCGGCGATTAAACTTCTTTTATTCAGCGTCCCATTAAAAATGAAAACATTTTTGAAAACTACAAGTCTCATGCGTTTTAGTGGTGAAAAAATAATTTAAAAAATCGTTCGGAAAATGAGTTTACTTCCTGGGTACTTTCTTTGTATACTTTTGACTATGCGGGCCGAGTCCGGGATTTACGGGAAATCGCGGGTTTTCGTTTGCCGGCGATTAAACTTCTTTTATTCAGCGTCCCATCAAAAATGAAAACATTTTTGAAAACTACAAGTCTCATGCGTTTTAGTGGTGAATAAAAAAATTAAAAAATCGTTTGGGAAATGAGTTTACTCCCTGGGTACTTTCTTTGTATACATACGACTACACGGGCCAAGCCCGGGATTTAGGGGAAATCGCTGGTTTTCGTTTGGCGGCGATTAAACCTCTTTCATTAAGCGTCTCTTCAAAAATGAAAACATTTTTGAAAACTGCAAGTCTCATGCGTTTTAGCGGTGAGAAAATAATTTAAAAAATCGTTCGGAAAATGAGTTTACTCCCTGGGTACTTTCTTTGTATACTTTTGACTATACGGGCCGAGTCCGGGATTTACGGAAAATCGCGGGTTTTCGTTTGCCGGCGATTAAACTTCTTTTATTCAGCGTCCCATCAAAAAGGAAAAATTTTTGAAAACTACAAGTCTCATGCGTTTTAGTGGTGAAAAAATAATATAAAAAATCGTTCGGGAAATGAGTTTACTCCCTGGGTACTTTCTTTGTATACTTTTGACTATACGGGCCAAGCCCGGGATTTAAGGGAAATGGCGGGTTTTCGTTTGCCGGTGATTAAACTTCTTTTATTCAGTGTCTAATCAAAAATGAAAACATTTTTAAAAACTACAAGTGTCATGCGTTTTAGTGGTGAAAAGATAATTTAAAAAATCGTTTTGAAAATGAGTTTACTCACAGGGTACTTTCTTTGTATACATTCGACTATACGGGCCAAGCCCGGGATTCACGGGAAATCGCGGGTTTTCGTTTGCCGGCGATTAATCCACTTTCATTAAACGTCTCATCAAAAATGAAAACATTTCTGAAAACTACAAGTCTCATGCGTTTTAGAGGTGAAAAAATAATTTAAAAAATCGTTCGGGAAATGAGTTTACTCCCTGGGTACTTTCTTTGTATACTTTTGACTATACGGGCCGAGTCCGGGATTTGCGGGAAGTCGCGGGTTTTCGTTTGCCGGCGATTAAACTTCTTTTATTCAGCGTCTCATCAAAAATGAAAACATTTTTAAAAACTACAAGTCTCATGGGCTTTAGTGGTGAAATAATAATTTAAAAAATCGTTCGGGAAATGAGTTTACACCCCGGGTACATTCTTTGTATACTTTTGACTATACAGGCCAAGCCCAGGATTTACGGGAAATGGCGGGTTTTCGTTTGCCGGTAATTAAACTTCTTTTATTCAGCGTCTCATCAAAAATGAAAACATTTTTAAAAACTACAAGTGTCATGCGTTTTAGCGGTGAAAAGATAATTTAAAAAATCGTTTTGGAAATGAGTTTACTGACAGGGTATTTTCTTTGTATACTTTTGACTATACGGGCCGAGTCCGGGATTTGCGGGAAGTCGCGGGTTTTCGTTTGCCGGCGATTAAACTTCTTTTATTCAGCGTCTCATCAAAAATGAAAACATTTTTAAAAACTACAAGTCTCATGGGCTTTAGTGGTAAAATAATAATTTAAAAAATCGTTCGGGAAATGAGTTTACACCCCGGGTACATTCTTTGTATACTTTTGACTATACGGGCCAAGCCCGGGATTTACGGGAAATGGCGGGTTTTCGTTTGCCGGTGATTAAACTTCTTTTATTCAGCGTCTCATCAAAAATGAAAACATTTTTAAAAACTACAAGTCTCATGGGCTTTAGTGGTAAAATAATAATTTAAAAAATCGTTCGGGAAATGAGTTTACTTCCTGGGTACTTTCTTTGTATACTTTTGACTATACGGGCCAAGCCCGGGATTTACGGGAAATGGCGGGTTTTCGTTTGCCGGTTATTAAACTTTCTTTATTCACTGTGTAATCAAAAATGAAAACATTTTTGAAAACTACAAGTCTCATGCGTTTTAGTGGTGAAAAGATAATTAAAAATCGTTTTGGAAATGAGTTTACTCACAGGGTACTTTCTTTGTACACTTTTGACTATACGGGCCGAGTCCGGGATTTACGGGAAGTCGCGGGTTTTCGTTTGCCGGCGATTAAACTTCTTTTATTCAGCGTCTCATCAAAAATGAAAACATTTTTAAAAACTAAAAGTCTCATAGGCTTTAGTGGTAAAATAATAATTTAAAAAATCGTTCGGAAAATGAGTTTACACCCCGGGTACACTCTTTGTATACTTTTGACTATACGGGCCAAGCCCGGGATTTACGGGAAATGGCGGGTTTTCGTTTGCCGGCGATTAAACTTCTTTTATTCAGTGTCTCATCAAAAATGAAAACATTTTTGAAAACTACAAGTCTCATGCGTTTTAGTGGTGAAAAAATAATTTAAAAAATCGTTCGGGAAATGAGTTTACTCCCTGGGTACTTTTTTTGTATACTTTTGACTATACGGGCCGAGTCGGGGATTTGCGGGAAGTCGCGGGATTTCGTTTGCCGGCGATTAAACTTCTTTTATTCAGCGTCTCATCAAAAATAAAAACATTTTTAAAAACTACAAGTCTCATGGGCTTTAGTGGTAAAATAATAATTTAAAAAATCGTTTTGGAAATGAGTTTACTCACAGGGTACTTTCTTTGTATACATTCGACTATACGGGCCAAGCCCGGGATTTACGGGAAATCGCGGGTTTTCGTTTGCCGGTGATTAAACTTCTTTTATTCAGCGTCTCATCAAAAATGAAAACATTTTTAAAAACTACAAGTCTCATGGGCTTTAGTGGTAAAATAATAATTTAAAAAATCGTTCGGGAAATGAGTTTACTTCCTGGGTACTTTCTTTGTATACTTTTGACTATACGGGCCAAGCCCGGGATTTACGGGAAATGGCGGGTTTTCGTTTGCCGGTGATTAAACTTTCTTTATTCACTGTGTAATCAAAAATGAAAACATTTTTGAAAACTACAAGTCTCATGCGTTTTAGTGGTGAAAAGATAATTAAAAATCGTTTTGGAAATGAGTTTACTCACAGGGTACTTTCTTTGTACACTTTTGACTATACGGGCCGAGTCCGGGATTTACGGGAAGTCGCGGGTTTTCGTTTGCCGGCGATTAAACTTCTTTTATTCAGCGTCTCATCAAAAATGAAAACATTTTTAAAAACTAAAAGTCTCATAGGCTTTAGTGATAAAATAATAATTTAAAAAATCGTTCGGAAAATGAGTTTACACCCCGGGTACACTCTTTGTATACTTTTGACTATACGGGCCAAGCCCGGGATTTACGGGAAATGGCGGGTTTTCGTTTGACGGCAATTAAACTTCTTTTATTCAGTGTCTCATCAAAAATGAAAACATTTTTGAAAACTACAAGTCTCATGCGTTTTAGTGGTAAAAAAATAATTTAAAAAATCGTTCGGGAAATGAGTTTACTCCCTGGGTACTTTTTTTGTATACTTTTGACTATACGGGCCGAGTCCGGGATTTGCGGGAAGTCGCGGGATTTCGTTTGCCGGCGATTAAACTTCTTTTATTCAGCGTCTCATCAAAAATGAAAACATTTTTAAAAACTACAAGTCTCATGGGCTTTAGTGGTAAAATAATAATTTAAAAAATCGTTTTGGAAATGAGTTTACTCACAGGGTACTTTCTTTGTATACATTCGACTATACGGGCCAAGCCCGGGATTTACGGGAAATCGCGGGTTTTCATTAGCCGGTGATTAATCCACTTTCATTAAACGTCTCATCAAAAATGAAAACATTTCTGAAAACTACAAGTTTCATGCATTTTAGTGGTGAAAAGATAATTAAAAATCGTTTTGGAAATGAGTTTACTCACAGGGTACTTTCTTTGTACACTTTTGACTATACGGGCCGAGTCCGGGATTTACGGGAAGTCGCGGGTTTTCGTTTGCCGGCGATTAAACTTCTTTTATTCAGCGTCTCATCAAAAATGAAAACATTTTTAAAAACTAAAAGTCTCATAGGCTTTAGTGGTAAAATAATAATTTAAAAAATCGTTCGGAAAATGAGTTTACACCCCGGGTACACTCTTTGTATACTTTTGACTATACGGGCCAAGCCCGGGATTTACGGGAAATGGCGGGTTTTCGTTTGCCGGCAATTAAACTTCTTTTATTCAGTGTCTCATCAAAAATGAAAACATTTTTGAAAACTACAAGTCTCATGCGTTTTAGTGGTAAAAAAATAATTTAAAAAATCGTTCGGGAAATGAGTTTACTCCCTGGGTACTTTTTTTGTATACTTTTGACTATACGGGCCGAGTCCGGGATTTGCGGGAAGTCGCGGGATTTCGTTTGCCGGCGATTAAACTTCTTTTATTCAGCGTCTCATCAAAAATGAAAACATTTTTAAAAACTACAAGTCTCATGGGCTTTAGTGGTAAAATAATAATTTAAAAAATCGTTTTGGAAATGAGTTTACTCACAGGGTACTTTCTTTGTATACATTCGACTATACGGGCCAAGCCCGGGATTTACGGGAAATCGCGGGTTTTCATTAGCCGGTGATTAATCCACTTTCATTAAACGTCTCATCAAAAATGAAAACATTTCTGAAAACTACAAGTTTCATGCATTTTAGTGGTGAAAAGATAATTAAAAATCGTTTTGGAAATGAGTTTACTCACAGGGTACTTTCTTTGTACACTTTTGACTATACGGGCCGAGTCCGGGATTTACGGGAAGTCGCGGGTTTTCGTTTGCCGGCGATTAAACTTCTTTTATTCAGCGTCTCATCAAAAATGAAAACATTTTTAAAAACTAAAAGTCTCATAGGCTTTAGTGGTAAAATAATAATTTAAAAAATCGTTCGGAAAATGAGTTTACACCCCGGGTACACTCTTTGTATACTTTTGACTATACGGGCCAAGCCCGGGATTTACGGGAAATGGCGGGTTTTCGTTTGCCGGCAATTAAACTTCTTTTATTCAGTGTCTCATCAAAAATGAAAACATTTTTGAAAACTACAAGTCTCATGCGTTTTAGTGGTAAAAAAATAATTTAAAAAATCGTTCGGGAAATGAGTTTACTCCCTGGGTACTTTTTTTGTATACTTTTGACTATACGGGCCGAGTCCGGGATTTGCGGGAAGTCGCGGGATTTCGTTTGCCGGCGATTAAACTTCTTTTATTCAGCGTCTCATCAAAAATGAAAACATTTTTAAAAACTACAAGTCTCATGGGCTTTAGTGGTAAAATAATAATTTAAAAAATCGTTTTGGAAATGAGTTTACTCACAGGGTACTTTCTTTGTATACATTCGACTATACGGGCCAAGCCCGGGATTTACGGGAAATCGCGGGTTTTCATTAGCCGGTGATTAATCCACTTTCATTAAACGTCTCATCAAAAATGAAAACATTTCTGAAAACTACAAGTTTCATGCATTTTAGTGGTGAAAAAATAATTTAAAAAATCGTTCGGGAAATGAGTTTACACCCTGGGTACTTTCTTTGTATACTTTTGACTATACGGGCCGAGTCCGGGATTTACGAGAAGTCGCGGGTTTTCGTTTGCCGGCGATTAAACTTCTTTTATTCAGCGTCTCATCAAAAATGAAAACATTTTTTAAAAACTACAAGTCTCATGGGCTTTAGTGGTGAAATAATAATTTAAAAAATCGTTCGGGAAATGAGTTTACACCCCGGGTACATTCTTTGTATACTTTTGACTATACAAGCCAAGCCCGGGATTTACGGGAAATAGCGGGTTTTCGTTTGCCGGTGATTAAACTTCTTTTAATCAGGGTCTCATCAAAAATGAAAACATTTTTAAAAACTACAAGTCTCATGGGCTTTAGTGGTGAAATAATAATTTAAAAAATCGTTCGGAAATGAGTTTACTCCCTGGGTACTTTCTTTGTATACTTTTGACTATACGGGCCAAACCCGGGATTTACGGGAAATGGCGGGTTTTCGTTTGCCGGTGATTAAACTTCTTTTATTCCGTGTCTAATCAAAAATGAAAACATTTTTGAAAACTACAAGTCTCATGCGTTTTAGTGGTGAAAAAATAATTTAAAAAATCGTTCGGGAAATGAGTTTACTCCCTGGGTACATTCTTTGTATACTTTTGACTATATGGGCCAGCCAGGATTTAGGGGAAATCGCTGGTTTTCGTTTGCCGGCGATTAAACCTCTTTCATTAAGTGTCTCATCAAAAATGAAAACATTTTTGAAAACTACAAGTCTCATGCGTTTTAGTGGTGAAAAAATAATTTAAAAAATCGTTCGGAAAATGAGTTTACTCCCTGGGTACTTTCTTTGTATACTTTTGACTATGCGGGCCGAGTCCGGGATTTACGGGAAATCGTGGGTTTTCGTTTGTCGGCGATTAAACTTCTTTTATTCAGCGTCTCATCAAAAATGAATACATTTTTGAAAACTACAAATCTCATGCGTTTTAGTGGTGAAAACATAATATAAAAAATCGTTCGGAAAATGAGTTTACTCACAGGGTACTTTCTTTGTATACATTCGACGATACGGGCTAAGCCCGGGATTTACGGGAAATCGCGGGTTTTCGTTTACTGGCGATTAAACCTCTTTCATTAAGCGTCTCATCAAAAATGAAAACATTTTTGAAAACTACAAGACTCATGCGTTTTAGTGGTGAAAAAAAAAATTAAAAAATCGTTTGGGAAATGAGTTTACTCCCTGGGTACTTTCTTTGTATACATTCGACTACACGGGCCAAGCCCGGGATTTAGGGGAAGTCGCTGGTTTTCGTTTGGCGGCGATTAAACCTCTTTCATTAAGCGTCTCATCAAAAATGAAAACATTTCTGAAAACTACAAGTTTCATGCGTTTTAGTGGTGAAAAAATAATTTAAAAAATCGTTCGGGAAATGAGTTTACACCCTGGGTACTTTCTTTGTATACTTTTGACTATACGGGCCGAGTCCGGGATTTACGAGAAGTCGCGGGTTTTCGTTTGCCGGCGATTAAACTTCTTTTATTCAGCGTCTCATCAAAAATGAAAACATTTTTTAAAAACTACAAGTCTCAAGGGCTTTAGTGGTGAAATAATAGTTTAAAAAATCGCTCGGGAAATGAGTTTACACCCCGGGTACATTCTTTGTATACTTTTGACTATACAAGCCAAGCCCGGGATTTACGGGAAATAGCGGGTTTTCGTTTGCCGGTGATTAAACTTCTTTTAATCAGGGTCTCATCAAAAATGAAAACATTTTTAAAAACTACAAGTCTCATGGGCTTTAGTGGTGAAATAATAATTTAAAAAATCGTTCGGGAAATGAGTTTACTCCCTGGGTACTTTCTTTGTATACTTTTGACTATACGGGCCAAGCCCGGGATTTACGGGAAATGGCGGGTTTTCGTTTGCCGGTGATTAAACTTCTTTTATTCCGTGTCTAATCAAAAATGAAAACATTTTTGAAAACTACAAGTCTCATGCGTTTTAGTGGTGAAAAAATAATTTAAAAAATCGTTCGGGAAATGAGTTTTCTCCCTGGGTACATTCTTTGTATACTTTTGACTATATGGGCCAGCCAGGATTTAGGGGAAATCGCTGGTTTTCGTTTGCCGGCGATTAAACTTCTTTCATTAAGTGTCTCATCAAAAATGAATACATTTTTGAAAACTACAAGTCTCATGCGTTTTAGTGGTGAAAAAATAATTTAAAAAATCGTTCGGAAAATGAGTTTACTCCCTGGGTACTTTCTTTGTATACTTTTGACTATGCGGGCCGAGTCCGGGATTTACGGGAAATCGTGGGTTTTCGTTTGTCGGCGATTAAACTTCTTTTATTCAGCGTCTCATCAAAAATGAATACATTTTTGAAAACTACAAATCTCATGCGTTTTAGTGGTGAAAACATAATATAAAAAATCGTTCGGAAAATGAGTTTACTCACAGGGTACTTTCTTTGTATACATTCGACGATACGGGCTAAGCCCGGGATTTACGGGAAATCGCGGGTTTTCGTTTACTGGCGATTAAACCTCTTTCATTAAGCGTCTCATCAAAAATGAAAACATTTTTGAAAACTACAAGACTCATGCGTTTTAGTGGTGAAAAAAAAAATTAAAAAATCGTTTGGGAAATGAGTTTACTCCCTGGGTACTTTCTTTGTATACATTCGACTACACGGGCCAAGCCCGGGATTTACGAGAAGTCGCGGGTTTTCGTTTGCCGGCGATTAAACTTCTTTTATTCAGCGTCTCATCAAAAATGAAAACATTTTTTAAAAACTACAAGTCTCAAGGGCTTTAGTGGTGAAATAATAGTTTAAAAAATCGCTCGGGAAATGAGTTTACACCCCGGGTACATTCTTTGTATACTTTTGACTATACAAGCCAAGCCCGGGATTTACGGGAAATAGCGGGTTTTCGTTTGCCGGTGATTAAACTTCTTTTAATCAGGGTCTCATCAAAAATGAAAACATTTTTAAAAACTACAAGTCTCATGGGCTTTAGTGGTGAAATAATAATTTAAAAAATCGTTCGGGAAATGAGTTTACTCCCTGGGTACTTTCTTTGTATACTTTTGACTATACGGGCCAAGCCCGGGATTTACGGGAAATGGCGGGTTTTCGTTTGCCGGTGATTAAACTTCTTTTATTCCGTGTCTAATCAAAAATGAAAACATTTTTGAAAACTACAAGTCTCATGCGTTTTAGTGGTGAAAAAATAATTTAAAAAATCGTTCGGGAAATGAGTTTTCTCCCTGGGTACATTCTTTGTATACTTTTGACTATATGGGCCAGCCAGGATTTAGGGGAAATCGCTGGTTTTCGTTTGCCGGCGATTAAACTTCTTTCATTAAGTGTCTCATCAAAAATGAATACATTTTTGAAAACTACAAGTCTCATGCGTTTTAGTGGTGAAAAAATAATTTAAAAAATCGTTCGGAAAATGAGTTTACTCCCTGGGTACTTTCTTTGTATACTTTTGACTATGCGGGCCTAGTCCGGGATTTACGGGAAATCGTGGGTTTTCGTTTGCCGGCGATTAAACTTCTTTTATTCAGCGTCCCATCAAAAATGAATACATTTTTGAAAACTACAAATCTCATGCGTTTTAGTGGTGAAAACATAATATAAAAAATCGTTCGGAAAATGAGTTTACTCACAGGGTACTTTCTTTGTATACATTCGACGATACGGGCTAAGCCCGGGATTTACGGGAAATCGCGGGTTTTCGTTTGCCGGCGATTAAACCTCTTTCATTAAGTGTCTCATCAAAAATGAAAACATTTTTGAAAACTACAAGTCTCATGCGTTTTAGTGGTGAAAAAATAATTTAAAAAATCGTTCGGGAAATGAGGTTACTCCCTGGGTACTTTCTTTGTATACTTTTGACTATACGGGCCAAACCCGGGATTTACGGGAAATGGCGGGTTTTCGTTTGCCGGTGATTAAACTTCTTTTATTCCGTGTCTAATCAAAAATGAAAACATTTTTGAAAACTACAAGTCTCATGCGTTTTAGTGGTGAAAAAATAATTTAAAAAATCGTTCGGGAAATGAGTTTACTCCCTGGGTACATTCTTTGTATACTTTTGACTATATGGGCCAGCCAGGATTTAGGGGAAATCGCTGGTTTTCGTTTGCCGGCGATTAAACCTCTTTCATTAAGTGTCTCATCAAAAATGAAAACATTTTTGAAAACTACAAGTCTCATGCGTTTTAGTGGTGAAAAAATAATTTAAAAAATCGTTCGGAAAATGAGTTTACTCCCTGGGTACTTTCTTTGTATACTTTTGACTATGCGGGCCGAGTCCGGGATTTACGGGAAATCGTGGGTTTTCGTTTGTCGGCGATTAAACTTCTTTTATTCAGCGTCTCATCAAAAATGAATACATTTTTGAAAACTACAAATCTCATGCGTTTTAGTGGTGAAAACATAATATAAAAAATCGTTCGGAAAATGAGTTTACTCACAGGGTACTTTCTTTGTATACATTCGACGATACGGGCTAAGCCCGGGATTTACGGGAAATCGCGGGTTTTCGTTTACTGGCGATTAAACCTCTTTCATTAAGCGTCTCATCAAAAATGAAAACATTTTTGAAAACTACAAGACTCATGCGTTTTAGTGGTGAAAAAAAAAATTAAAAAATCGTTTGGGAAATGAGTTTACTCCCTGGGTACTTTCTTTGTATACATTCGACTACACGGGCCAAGCCCGGGATTTAGGGGAAGTCGCTGGTTTTCGTTTGGCGGCGATTAAACCTCTTTCATTAAGCGTCTCATCAAAAATGAAAACATTTCTGAAAACTACAAGTTTCATGCGTTTTAGTGGTGAAAAAATAATTTAAAAAATCGTTCGGGAAATGAGTTTACACCCTGGGTACTTTCTTTGTATACTTTTGACTATACGGGCCGAGTCCGGGATTTACGAGAAGTCGCGGGTTTTCGTTTGCCGGCGATTAAACTTCTTTTATTCAGCGTCTCATCAAAAATGAAAACATTTTTTAAAAACTACAAGTCTCAAGGGCTTTAGTGGTGAAATAATAGTTTAAAAAATCGCTCGGGAAATGAGTTTACACCCCGGGTACATTCTTTGTATACTTTTGACTATACAAGCCAAGCCCGGGATTTACGGGAAATAGCGGGTTTTCGTTTGCCGGTGATTAAACTTCTTTTAATCAGGGTCTCATCAAAAATGAAAACATTTTTAAAAACTACAAGTCTCATGGGCTTTAGTGGTGAAATAATAATTTAAAAAATCGTTCGGGAAATGAGTTTACTCCCTGGGTACTTTCTTTGTATACTTTTGACTATACGGGCCAAGCCCGGGATTTACGGGAAATGGCGGGTTTTCGTTTGCCGGTGATTAAACTTCTTTTATTCCGTGTCTAATCAAAAATGAAAACATTTTTGAAAACTACAAGTCTCATGCGTTTTAGTGGTGAAAAAATAATTTAAAAAATCGTTCGGGAAATGAGTTTTCTCCCTGGGTACATTCTTTGTATACTTTTGACTATATGGGCCAGCCAGGATTTAGGGGAAATCGCTGGTTTTCGTTTGCCGGCGATTAAACTTCTTTCATTAAGTGTCTCATCAAAAATGAATACATTTTTGAAAACTACAAGTCTCATGCGTTTTAGTGGTGAAAAAATAATTTAAAAAATCGTTCGGAAAATGAGTTTACTCCCTGGGTACTTTCTTTGTATACTTTTGACTATGCGGGCCTAGTCCGGGATTTACGGGAAATCGTGGGTTTTCGTTTGCCGGCGATTAAACTTCTTTTATTCAGCGTCCCATCAAAAATGAATACATTTTTGAAAACTACAAATCTCATGCGTTTTAGTGGTGAAAACATAATATAAAAAATCGTTCGGAAAATGAGTTTACTCACAGGGTACTTTCTTTGTATACATTCGACGATACGGGCTAAGCCCGGGATTTACGGGAAATCGCGGGTTTTCGTTTGCCGGCGATTAAACCTCTTTCATTAAGCGTCTCATCAAAAATGAAAACAGTTTTGAAAACTACAAGACTCATGCGTTTTAGTGGTGAAAAAATAATTTAAAAAATCGTTCGGAAAATGAGTTTACTCCCTGGGTACTTTCTTTGTATTCTTTTGACTATGCGGGCCTAGTCCGGGATTTACGGGAAATCGTGGGTTTTCGTTTGCCGGCGATTAAACTTCTTTTATTCAGCGTCCCATCAAAAATGAATACATTTTTGAAAACTACAAATCTCATGCGTTTTAGTGGTGAAAACATAATATAAAAAATCGTTCGGAAAATGAGTTTACTCACAGGGTACTTTCTTTGTATACATTCGACGATACGGGCTAAGCCCGGGATTTACGGGAAATCGCGGGTTTTCGTTTGCCGGCGATTAAACCTCTTTCATTAAGCGTCTCATCAAAAATGAAAACAGTTTTGAAAACTACAAGACTCATGCGTTTTAGTGGTGAAAATAAAAATTAAAAAATCGTTTGGGAAATGAGTTTACT
The DNA here is from genome assembly GCF_029227915.1 of Hydractinia symbiolongicarpus. Taxonomy (NCBI): domain Eukaryota; kingdom Metazoa; phylum Cnidaria; class Hydrozoa; order Anthoathecata; family Hydractiniidae; genus Hydractinia; species Hydractinia symbiolongicarpus. The sequence goes on from NC_079877.1 coordinate 32,665,808, forward strand.
CCCTGGGTACTTTCTTTGTATACATTCGACTACACGGGCCAAGCCCGGGATTTAGGGGAAATCGCTGGTTTTCGTTTGGCGGCGATTAAACCTCTTTCATTAAGCGTCTCATCAAAAATGAAAACATTTTTGAAAACTGCAAGTCTCATGCGTTTTAGTGGTGAGAAAATAATTTAAAAAATCGTTCGGAAAATGAGTTTACTCCCTGGGTACTTTCTTTGTATCCTTTTGACTATACGGGCCGAGTCCGGGATTTACGGGAAATCTCGGGTTTTCGTTTGCCGGCGATTAAACTTCTTTTATTCAGCGTCCCATCAAAAATTAAAACATTTTTAAAAACTACAAGTCTCATGGGCTTTAGTGGTGAAAAAATAATTTAAAAAATCGTTCGGGAAATGAGTTTACTCCCTGGGTACTTTCTTTGTATACTTTTGACTATACGGGCCAAGCCCGGGATTTACGGGAAATGGCGGGTTTTCGTTTGCCGGCGATTAAACTTCTTTTATTCCGTGTCTAATCAAAAATGAAAACATTTTTGAAAACTACAAGTCTCATGCGTTTTAGTGGTGAAAAAATAATTTAAAAAATCGTTCGGGAAATGAGTTTTCTCCCTGGGTACATTCTTTGTATACTTTTGACTATATGGGCCAGCCAGGATTTAGGGGAAATCGCTGGTTTTCGTTTGCCGGCGATTAAACTTCTTTCATTAAGTGTCTCATCAAAAATGAATACATTTTTGAAAACTACAAGTCTCATGCGTTTTAGTGGTGAAAAAATAATTTAAAAAATCGTTCGGAAAATGAGTTTACTCCCTGGGTACTTTCTTTGTATACATTCGACTACACGGGCCAAGCCCGGGATTTAGGGGAAATCGCTGGTTTTCGTTTGGCGGCGATTAAACCTCTTTCATTAAGCGTCTCATCAAAAATGAAAACATTTTTGAAAACTGCAAGTCTCATGCGTTTTAGTGGTGAGAAAATAATTTAAAAAATCGTTCGGAAAATGAGTTTACTCCCTGGGTACTTTCTTTGTATCCTTTTGACTATACGGGCCGAGTCCGGGATTTACGGGAAATCTCGGGTTTTCGTTTGCCGGCGATTAAACTTCTTTTATTCAGCGTCCCATCAAAAATTAAAACATTTTTGAAAACTACAAGTCTCATGCGTTTTAGTGGTGAAAAAATAATTTAAAAAATCGTTCGGGAAATGAGTTTACTCCCTGAGTACTTTCTTTGTATACTTTTGACTATACGGGCCAAGCCCGGGATTTACGGGAAATGGCGGGTTTTCGTTTGCCGGCGATTAAACTTCTTTAATTCAGTGTCTCATCAAAAATGAAAACATTTTTGAAAACTACAAGTCTCATGCGTTTTAGTGGTGAAAAAATAATTTAAAAAATCGTTCGGGAAATGAGTTTACTCCCTGGGTACTTTCTTTGTATACTTTTGACTATACGGGCCGAGTCCGGGATTTGCGGGAAGTCGCGGGTTTTCGTTTGCCGGCGATTAAACTTCTTTTATTCAGCGTCTCATTAAAAATGAAAACATTTTTAAAAACTACAAGTCTCATGGGCTTTAGTGGTGAAATAATAATTAAAAAAATCGTTCGGAAAATGAGTTTACTCCCTGGGTACTTTCTTTGTATCCTTTTGACTATACGGGCCGAGTCCGGGATTTACGGGAAATCTCGGGTTTTCGTTTGCCGGCGATTAAACTTCTTTTATTCAGCGTCCCATCAAAAATTAAAACATTTTCGAAAACTACAAGTCTCATGCGTTTTAGTGGTGAAAAAATAATATAAAAAATCGTTCGGGAAATGAGTTTACTCCCTGGGTACTTTCTTTGTATACTTTTGACTATACGGGCCAAGCCCGGGATTTACGGGAAATGGCGGGTTTTCGTTTGCCGGTGATTAAACTTCTTTTATTCAGTGTCTAATCAAAAATAAAAACATTTTTGACAACTACAAGTTTCATGCGTTTTAGTGGTGAAAAGATAATTTAAAAAATCGTTTTGGAAATGAGTTTACTCACAGGGTACTTTCTTTGTATACATTCGACTATACGGGCCAAGCCGGGATTTACGGGAAATCGCGGGTTTTCGTTAGCCGGCGATTAATCCACTTTCATTAAACGTCTCATCAAAAATGAAAACATTTCTGAAAACTACAAGTCTCATGCGTTTTAGTGGTGAAAAAATAATTTAAAAAATCGTTCGGGAAATGAGTTTACTCCCTGGGTACTTTCTTTGTATACTTTTGACTATACGGGCCGAGTCCGGGATTTGCGGGAAGTCGCGGGTTTTCGTTTGCCGGCGATTAAACTTCTTTTATTCAGGGTCTAATCAAAAATAAAAACATTTTTAAAAACTACAAGTCTCATGGGCTTTAGTGGTGAAATAATAATTTAAAAAATCGTTCGGGAAATGAGTTTACACCCCGGGTACATTCTTTGTATACTTTTGACTATACGGGCCAAGCCCGGGATTTACGGGAAATGGCGGGTTTTCGTTTGCCGGTGATTAAACTTCTTTTATTCAGCGTCTCATCAAAAATGAAAACATTTTTAAAAACTACAAGTCTCATGGGCTTTAGTGGTAAAATAATAATTTAAAAAATCGTTCGGAATATGAGTTTACTTCCTGGGTACTTTCTTTGTATACTTTTGACTATACGGGCCAAGCCCGGGATTTACGGGAAATGGCGGGTTTTCGTTTGCCGGTGATTAAACTTTCTTTATTCACTGTCTAATCAAAAATGAAAACATTTTTAAAAACTACAAGTCTCATGCGTTTTAGTGGTGAAAAGATAATTTAAAAATCGTTTTGGAAATGAGTTTACTCACAGGGTACTTTCTTTGTACACTTTTGACTATACGGGCCGAGTCCGGGATTTACGGGAAGTCGCGGGTTTTCTTTTGCCGGCGATTAAACTTCTTTTATTCAGCGTCTCATCAAAAATGAAAACATTTTTAAAAACTACAAGTCTCATAGGCTTTAGTGGTGAAATAATAATTTAAAAAATCGTTCGGGAAATGAGTTTACACCCCGTGTACATTCTTTGTATACTTTTGACTATACGGGCCAAGCCCGGGATTTACGGGAAATGGCGGGTTTTCGTTTGCCGGCGATTAAACTTCTTTTATTCAGTGTTTCATCAAAAATGAAAACATTTTTGAAAACTACAAGTCTCATGCGTTTTAGTGGTGAAAAAATAATTTAAAAAATCGTTCGGGAAATGAGTTTACTCCCTGGGTACTTTCTTTGTATACTTTTGACTATACGGGCCGAGTCCGGGATTTGCGGGAAGTCGCGGGTTTTCGTTTGCCGGCGATTAAACTTCTTTTATTCAGCGTCTCATTAAAAATGAAAACATTTTTAAAAACTACAAGTCTCATGGGCTTTAGTGGTGAAATAATAATTAAAAAAATCGTTCGGGAAATGAGTTTACACCCCGGGTACATGCTTTGTATACTTTTGACTATACGGGCCAAGCCCGGGATTTACGGGAAATGGCGGGTTTTCGTTTGCCGGTGATAAAACTTCTTTTATTCAGCGTCTCATCAAAAATGAAAACATTTTTAAAAACTTCAAGTCTCATGGGCTTTAGTGGTAAAATAATAATTTAAAAAATCGTTCGGGAAATGAGTTTACTTCCTGGGTACTTTCTTTGTATACTTTTGACTATACGGGCCAAGCACGGGATTTACGGGAAATGGCGGGTTTTGTTTGCCGGCGATTAAACTTCTTTTATTCAGTGTCTCATCAAAAATGAAAACATTTTTGAAAACTACAAGTCTCATGCGTTTTAGTGGTGAAAAGATAATTTAAAAAATCGTTTTGGAAATGAGTTTACTCACAGGGTACTTTCTTTGTATACATTCGACTATACGGGCCAAGCCCGGGATTTACGGGAAATCGCGGGTTTTCGTTAGCCGGTGATTAATCCACTTTCATTAAACGTCTCATCAAAAATGAAAACATTTCTGAAAACTACAAGTCCCATGCGTTTTAGTGGTGAAAAAATAATTTAAAAAATCGTTCGGGAAATGAGTTTACACCCTGGGTACTTTCTTTGTATACTTTTGACTATACGGGCCGAGTCCGGGATTTACGGGAAGTCGCGGGTTTTCGTTTGCCGGCGATTAAACTTCTTTTATTCAGCGTCTCATCAAAAATGAAAACATTTTTTAAAAACTACAAGTCTCATGGGCTTTAGTGGTGAAATAATAATTTAAAAAATCGTTCGGGAAATGAGTTTACACCCCGGGTACATTCTTTGCATACTTTTGACTATACAGGCCAAGCCCGGGATTTACGGGAAATAGCGGATTTTCGTTTGCCGGTGATTAAACTTCTTTTATTCAGTGTCTAATCAAAAATGAAAACATTTTTAAAAACTACAAGTCTCATGGGCTTTAGTGGTGAAATAATCATTTAAAAAATCGTTCGGGAAATGAGTTTACACCCCGGGTACATTCTTTGTATACTTTTGACTATACGGGCCAAGCCCGGGGTTTACGGGAAAGGGGAGGTTTTCGTTTGCCGGCGATTAAACTTCTTTTATTCAGCGTCTCATCAAAAATGAAAACATTTTTGAAAACTACAAGTCTCATGCGTTTTAGTGGTGAAAAGATAATTTAAAAAATCGTTTTGGAAATGAGTTTAATCACAGGGTACTTTCTTTGTATACATTCGACTATACGGGCCAAGCCCGGGACTTATGGGAAATCGCGGGTTTTCGTTTGCCGGCGATTAAACTTCTTTTATTCAGCGTCTCATCAAAAATGAAAACATTTTTAAAAACTACAAGTCTCATGGGCTTTAGTGGTGAAATAATCATTTAAAAAATCGTACGGGAAATGAGTTTACACCCCGGGTACATTCTTTGTATACTTTTGACTATACGGGCCAAGCCCGGGGTTTACGGGAAAGGGGAGGTTTTCCTTTGCCGGCGATTAAACTTCTTTTATTCAGCGTCTCATCAAAAATGAAAACATTTTTGAAAACTACAAGTCTCATGCGTTTTAGTGGTGAAAAGATAATTTAAAAAATCGTTTTGGAAATGAGTTTACTAACAGGGTACTTTCTTTGTATACATTCGACTATACGGGCCAAGCCCGGGATTTACGGGAAATCGCGGGTTTTCGTTAGCCGGTGATTAATCCACTTTCATTAAACGTCTCATCAAAAATGAAAACATTTCTGAAAACTACAAGTCCCATGCGTTTTAGTGGTGAAAAAATAATTTAAAAAATCGTTCGGGAAATGAGTTTACACCCTGGGTACTTTCTTTGTATACTTTTGACTATACGGGCCGAGTCCGGGATTTACGGGAAGTCGCGGGTTTTCGTTTGCCGGCGATTAAACTTCTTTTATTCAGCGTCTCATCAAAAATGAAAACATTTTTTAAAAACTACAAGTCTCATGGGCTTTAGTGGTGAAATAATAATTTAAAAAATCGTTCGGGAAATGAGTTTACACCCCGGGTACATTCTTTGTATACTTTTGACTATACGGGCCAAGCCCGGGGTTTACGGGAAAGGGGAGGTTTTCGTTTGCCGGCGATTAAACTTCTTTTATTCAGCGTCTCATCAAAAATGAAAACATTTTTGAAAACTACAAGTCTCATGCGTTTTAGTGGTGAAAAGATAATTTAAAAAATCGTTTTGGAAATGAGTTTAATCACAGGGTACTTTCTTTGTATACATTCGACTATACGGGCCAAGCCCGGGACTTATGGGAAATCGCGGGTTTTCGTTTGCCGGCGATTAAACTTCTTTTATTCAGCGTCTCATCAAAAATGAAAACATTTTTAAAAACTACAAGTCTCATGGGCTTTAGTGGTGAAATAATCATTTAAAAAATCGTACGGGAAATGAGTTTACACCCCGGGTACATTCTTTGTATACTTTTGACTATACGGGCCAAGCCCGGGGTTTACGGGAAAGGGGAGGTTTTCCTTTGCCGGCGATTAAACTTCTTTTATTCAGCGTCTCATCAAAAATGAAAACATTTTTGAAAACTACAAGTCTCATGCGTTTTAGTGGTGAAAAGATAATTTAAAAAATCGTTTTGGAAATGAGTTTACTAACAGGGTACTTTCTTTGTATACATTCGGCTATACGCGCCAAGCCCGGGATTTACGGGAAATCGCGGGTTTTCCTTTGCCGGCGATTAAACCACTTTCATTAAGCGTCTCATCAAGAATGAAAACATTTCTGAAAACTACAAGTCTCATGCGTTTTAGTGGTGAAAAAATAATTTAAGAAATCGTTCGGGAAATGAGTTTACTCCCTGGGTACTTTCCTTGTATACTTTTGACTATACGGGCCGAGTCCGGGATTTACGGGAAAGCGCGGGTTTTCGTTTGCCGGCGATTAAACTTCTTTTATTCAGCGTCTCATCAAAAATGAAAACATTTTTAAAAACTATAAGTCTCATGGGCTTAAGTGGTGAAATAATAATTAAAAAAATCGTTTGGGAAAGGAGTTTACTCCCTGGGTACTTTCTTTGTATACTTTTGACTATACGGGCCGAGTCCGGGATTTACGGGAAATCGCAGGTTTTCGTTTGCCGGCGATTAAACTTCTTTTATTCAGCGTCTCATCAAAAATGAAAACATTTTTGAAAACTACAAGTCTCATGCGTTTTAGTGGTGAAAAAATAATTTAAAAAATCGTTCATGAAATGAGTTTACTCACAGGGTACTTTTTTTGTATACATTCGACTATACGGGCCAAGCCCGGGATTTACGGGAAATCGCAGGTTTTTGTTTGCCGTCGATTAAACCTCTTTCATTAAGCGTCTCATCAAAAATGAAAACATTTTTGAAAACTACAAGTCTCGTGCGTTGTAGTGGTGAAAAAAAAATTTAAAAAAACGTTCGGGAAATGAGTTTACTCCCTGGGTACTTTCTTTGTATACGTTTGACTATACGGGCCAAGCCCGGGATTTACGGGAAATCGCGGTTTTTCGTTTGCCGGCTATTAAACTTCTTTTATTCAGCGTCTCATCAAAAATGAAAACATTTTTAAAAACTACAAGTCTTATGCGTTTTAGTGGTGAAAAAATAATTTAAAAAATCGTTCTGGAAATGAGTTTACTCCCTGGGTACTTTCTTTGTATACTTTTGACTATACGGGCCGAGTCCGGGATTTGCGGGAAGTCGCGGGTTTTCGTTTGCCGGCGATTAAACTTCTTTTATTCAGCGTCTCATTAAAAATGAAAACATTTTTAAAAACTACAAGTCTTATGCGTTTTAGTGGTGAAAAAATAATTTAAAAAATCGTTCTGGAAATTAGTTTACTCCCTGGGTACTTTCTTTGTATACTTTTGACTATACGGGCCGAGTCCGGGATTTGCGGGAAGTCGCGGGTTTTCGTTTGCCGGCGATTAAACTTCTTTTATTCAGCGTCTCATTAAAAATAAAAACATTTTTGAAAACTACAAGTCTCATGCGTTTTAGTGGTGAAAAAATAATTTAAAAAATCGTTCGGGAAATGAGTTTACTCCCTGGGTACTTTCTTTGTATACTTTTGACTATACGGGCCGAGTCCGGGATTTGCGGGAAGTCGCAGGTTTTCGTTTGCCGGCGATTAAACTTCTTTTATTCAGCGTCTCATTAAAAATGAAAACATTTTTAAAAACTACAAGTCTCATGGGCTTTAGTGGTGAAATAATAATTAAAAAAATCGTTCGGGAAATGAGTTTACACCCCGGGTACATGCTTTGTATACTTTTGACTATACGGGCCAAGCCCGGGATTTACGGGAAATGGCGGGTTTTCGTTTGCCGGTGATAAAACTTCTTTTATTCAGCGTCTCATCAAAAATGAAAACATTTTTAAAAACTACAAGTCTCATGGGCTTTAGTGGTAAAATAATAATTTAAAAAATCGTTCGGGAAATGAGTTTACTTCCTGGGTACTTTCTTTGTATACTTTTGACTATACGGGCCAAGCACGGGATTTACGGGAAATGGCGGGTTTTGTTTGCCGGCGATTAAACTTCTTTTATTCAGTGTCTCATCAAAAATGAAAACATTTTTGAAAACTACAAGTCTCATGCGTTTTAGTGGTGAAAAGATAATTTAAAAAATCGTTTTGGAAATGAGTTTACTCACAGGGTACTTTCTTTGTATACATTCGACTATACGGGCCAAGCCCGGGATTTACGGGAAATCGCGGGTTTTTGTTAGCCGGTGATTAATCCACTTTCATTAAACGTCTCATCAAAAATGAAAACATTTCTGAAAACTACAAGTCCCATGCGTTTTAGTGGTGAAAAAATAATTTAAAAAATCGTTCGGGAAATGAGTTTACACCCTGGGTACTTTCTTTGTATACTTTTGACTATACGGGCCGAGTCCGGGATTTACGGGAAGTCGCGGGTTTTCGTTTGCCGGCGATTAAACTTCTTTTATTCAGCGTCTCATCAAAAATGAAAACATTTTTTAAAAACTACAAGTCTCATGGGCTTTAGTGGTGAAATAATAATTTAAAAAATCGTTCGGGAAATGAGTTTACACCCCGGGTACATTCTTTGCATACTTTTGACTATACAGGCCAAGCCCGGGATTTACGGGAAATAGCGGATTTTCGTTTGCCGGTGATTAAACTTCTTTTATTCAGGGTCTCATCAAAAATGAAAACATTTTTAAAAACTACAAGTCTCATGGGCTTTAGTGGTGAAATAATAATTTAAAAAATCGTTCGGGAAATGAGTTTACTCCCTGGGTACTTTCTTTGTATACTTTTGACTATACGGGCCAAGCCCGGGATTTACGGGAAATGGCGGGTTTTCGTTTGCCGGTGATTAAACTTCTTTTATTCAGTGTCTAATCAAAAATGAAAACATTTTTGAAAACTACAAGTCTCATGCGTTTTAGTGGTGAAAAGATAATTTAAAAAATCATTTTGGAAATGAGTATACTCACAGGGTACTTTCTTTGTATACATTCGACTATACGGGCCAAGCCCGGGACTTATGGGAAATCGCGGGTTTTCGTTTGCCGGCGATTAAACTTCTTTTATTCAGCGTCTCATCAAAAATGAAAACATTTTTGAAAACTACAAGTCTCGTGCGTTGTAGTGGTGAAAAAAAAATTAAAAAAACGTTCGGGAAATGAGTTTACTCCCTGGGTACTTTCTTTGTATACTTTTGACTATACGGGCCAAGCCCGGGATTTACGGGAAATCGCGGTTTTTCGTTTGCCGGCTATTAAACTTCTTTTATTCAGCGTCTCATCAAAAATGAAAACATTTTTAAAAACTACAAGTCTTATGCGTTTTAGTGGTGAAAAAATAATTTAAAAAATCGTTCTGGAAATGAGTTTACTCACAGGGTACTTTCTTTGTATATATTCGACTATACGGGCCAAGCCCGGGATTTACGGGAAATCGCGGGTTTTCGTTTGCCGGCGATTAAACCTCTTTTATTCAGCGTCTCATCAAAATTGAAAACATTTTTAAAAACTACAAGTCTCATGGGCTTTAGTGGTGAAATAGTAATTTAAAAAATCGTTCGGGAAATGAGTTTAAACCCCGGGTACTTTCTTTGTATACTTTTGACTATACGGGCCGAGTCCGGGATTTACGGGAAATCGCAGGTTTTCGTTTGCCGGCGATTAAACTTCTTTTATTCCGCGTCTCATCAAAAATGAAAACATTTTTGAAAACTACAAGTCTCATGCGTTTTAGTGGTGAAAAAATAAATTAAAAAATCGTTCGGGAAATGAGTTTACTCCCTGGGTACTTTCTTTGTATACTTTTGACTATACGGGCCAAGCCCGGGATTTACGGGAATTCGCGGGTTTTCGTTTGCCGGCGATTAAACTTCTTTTATTCAGTGTCTCATCAAAAATGAAAACAATTTTGAAAACTTCAAGTCTGATGCGTTTTAGTGGTGAAAAAATAATTTAAAAAATCGTTCATGAAATGAGTTTACTCACAGGGTACTTTTTTTGTATACATTCGACTATACGGGCCAAGCCCGGGATTTACGGGAAATCGCGGGTTTTCGTTTGCCGGCGATTAAACATCTTTCATTAAGCGTCTCATCAAAAATGAAAACATTTTTGAAAACTACAAGTCTCGTGCGTTTAAGTGGTGAAAAAAAAATTTAAAAAATCGTTCGGAGAATGAGTTTACTCCCTGGGTACCTTCTTTGTATACTTTTGACTATACGGGCCAAGCCAGGGATTTACGGGAAATGGCGGGTTTTCGTTTGCCGGCGATTAAACTTCTTTTATTCAGCGTCTCATCAAAAATGAAAACATTTTCGAAAACTACAAGTCTTATGCGTTTTAGTGGTGAAAAAATAATTTAAAAAATCGTTGTGGAAATGAGTTTACTCGCAGGGTACTTTCTTTGTATACATTTGACTTTACAGGCCGAGTCCGGGATTTAGGGGAAATCGCAGGTTTTTGTTTGCCGGCGATTAAACTTCTTTTATTCAGCGTCTCATCAAAAATGAAACATTTTTGAAAACTACAAGTCTCATGCGTTTTAGTGGTGAAAAAAAAATTTAAAAAATCGTTGTGGAAATGAGTTTACTCACAGGGTACTTTCTTTGTATACATTTGACTATACGGGCCAAGCCCGGGGTTTACGGGAAATCGCGGGTTTTCGTTTGCCGGCGATTAAACTTCTTTTATTCTGCGTCTCATCAAAAATGAAAACATTTTTGAAAACTACAAGTCTCATGCGTTTTAGTGGTGAAAAAATAAATTAAAAAATCGTTCGGGAAATGAGTTTACTCCCTGGGTACTTTCTTTGTATACTTTTGACTATACGGGCCAAGCCCGGGATTTACGGGAATTCGCGGGTTTTCGTTTGCCGGCGATTAAACTTCTTTTATTCAGTGTCTCATCAAAAATGAAAACAATTTTGAAAACTTCAAGTCTGATGCGTTTTAGTGGTGAAAAAATAATTTAAAAAATCGTTCATGAAATGAGTTTACTCACAGGGTACTTTTTTTGTATACATTCGACTATACGGGCCAAGCCCGGGATTTACGGGAAATCGCGGGTTTTCGTTTGCCGGTGATTAAACCTCTTTCATTAAGCGTCTCATCAAAAATGAAAACATTTTTGAAAACTACAAGTCTCGTGCGTTTTAGTGGTGAAAAAAAAATTTAAAAAATCGTTCGGAGAATGAGTTTACTCCCTGGGTACCTTCTTTGTATACTTTTGACTATATGGGCCAAGCCAGGGATTTACGGGACATGGCGGGTTTTCGTTTGCCGGCGATTAAACTTCTTTTATTCAGCGTCTCATCAAAAATGAAAACATTTTCGAAAACTACAAGTCTTATGCGTTTTAGTGGTGAAAAAATAATTTAAAAAATCGTTGTGGAAATGAGTTTACTCACAGGGTACTTTCTTTGTATACATTTGACTTTACAGGCCGAGTCCAGGATTTAGGGGAAATCGCAGGTTTTTGTTTGCCGGCGATTAAACTTCTTTTATTCAGCGTCTCATCAAAAATGAAACATTTTTGAAAACTACAAGTCTCATGCGTTTTAGTGGTGAAAAAAAAATTTAAAAAATCGTTGTGGAAATGAGTTTACTCACAGGGTACTTTCTTTGTATACATTTGACTATACGGGCCAAGCCCGGGGTTTACGGGAAATCGCGGGTTTTCGTTTGCCGGCGATTAAACCTCTTTCATTAAGCGTCTCATCAAAAATGAAAACATTTTTGAAACCTACAAGTCTCATGCGTTTTAGTGGTGAAAAAAAAATTTAAAAAATCGTTCGGAGAATGAGTTTACTCCCTGGGTACCTTCTTTGTATACTTTTGACTATACGGGCCAAACCAGGGATTTACGGGAAATCGCGGGTTTTCGTTTGCCGGCGATTAAACTTCTTTTATTCAGCGTCTCATCAAAAATGAAAACATTTTCGAAAACTACAAGTCTTATGCGTTTTAGTGGTGAAAAAATAATTTAAAAAATCGTTGTGGAAATGAGTTTACTCACAGGGTACTTTCTTTGTATACATTTGACTATACGGGCTAAGCCCGGGATTTACGGGAAATCGCGGGTTTTCGTTTGCCGGCGATTAAACCTCTTTCATTAAGCGTCTCATCAAAAATGAAAACATTTTTGAAAACTACAAGTCTCATGCGTTTTAGTGGTGAAAAAAAAAATTTAAAAAATCGTTCGGAAAATGAGTTTACTCCCTGGGTACTTTCTTTGTATACAATCGAATACACGGGCCAAGCCCGGAATTTAGGGGAAATCGCTGGTTTTCGTTTGCCGGCGATTAAACCTCTTTCATTAAGCGTCTCATCAAAAATAAAACATTTTTGAAAACTACAAGTCTCATGCGCTTTAGTGGTGAAATAATAATTTGAAAAATCGTTCGGAAAATGAGTTTACTCCCTGGGTACTTTCTTTGTATACTTTTGACTATACGGGCCAAGCCCGGGATTTTCGGGAAATCGCGGGTTTTCGTTTGCCGGCGATTAAACTTCTTTTATTCAGCGTCTCATCACAAATGAAAACATTTTTGAAAACTACAAGTCTCATGCGTTTTAGTGGTGAAAAAATAATTTAAAAAATCGTTCGAGAAATGAGTTTACTCCCTGGGTACCTTCTTTGTATACTTTTGACTATACGGGCCAAGCCCGGGATTTACGGGAAATGGCGGGTTTTTGTTTGCCGGTGATAAAAATTCTTTTATTCAGCGTCTCATCAAAAATAAAACATTTTTGAAAACTACAAGTCTCATGCGCTTTAGTGGTGAAATAATAATTTGAAAAATCGTTCGGAAAATGAGTTTACTCCCTGGGTACTTTCTTTGTATACTTTTGACTATACGGGCCAAGCCCGGGATTTACGGGAAATCGCGGGTTTTCGTTTGCCGGCGATTAAACTTCTTTTATTCAGCGTCTCATCACAAATGAAAACATTTCTGAAAACTACAAGTCTTATGCGTTTTAGTGGTGAAAAAATAATTTAAAAAATCGTTCGGGAAATGAGTTTACAAGTCTCATGGGCTTTAGTGGCGAAATAATAATTTAAAAAATCGTTCGGGAAATGAGTTTACTCCCTGGGTACTTTCTTTGTATACTTTTGACTATACGGGCCAAGCCCGGGATTTACGCGAAATGGCGGGTTTTCGTTTGCCGGTGATTAAACTTCTTTTATTCAGTGTCAAATCAAAAATTAAAACATTATTGAAAACTACAAGTCTCATGCGTTTTAGTGGTGAAAAAAAAATTTAAAAAATCGTTCGGGAAATGAGTTTACTCCCTGGGTGCTTTCTTTGTATACATTCGACTACACGGCCCAAGCCCGGGATTTAGGGGAAATCGCTGGTTTTCGTTTGCCGGCGATTAAACTTCTTTCATTAAGCGTCTCATCAAAAATGAAACATTTTTGAAAACTACAAGTCTCATGCGTTTTAGTGGTGAAAAAAAAATTTAAAAAATCGTTCGAAGAATGAGTTTACTCCCTGGGTACCTTCTTTGTATACTTTTGACTATACGGGCCAAGCCAGGGATTTACGGGAAATCGCGGGTTTTCGTTTGCCGGCGATTAAACTTCTTTTATTCAGCGTCTCATCAAAAATGAAAACATTTTCGAAAACTACAAGTCTTATGCGTTTTAGTGGTGAAAAAATAATTTAAAAAATCGTTGTGGAAATGAGTTTACTCACAGGGTACTTTCTTTGTTTACATTTGACTATACGGCCCAAGCCCGGGATTTACGGCAAATCGCGGGTTTTCGTTTGCCGGCGATTAAACCTCTTTTATTCAGCGTCTCATCACAAATGAAAACATTTTTGAAAACTACAAGTCTCATGCGTTTTAGTGGTGAAAAAATAAATTAAAAAATCGTTCGGGAAATGAGTTTACTCCCTGGATACTTTTTTTGTATACTTTTGACTATACGGGCCAAGCCCGGGATTTACGGGAATTCGCGGGTTTTCGTTTGCCGGCGATTAAACTTCTTTTATTCAGTGTCTCATCAAAAATGAAAACAATTTTGAAAACTTCAAGTCGGATGCGTTTTAGTGGTGAAAAAATAATTTAAAAAATCGTTCATGAAATGAGTTTACTCACAGGGTACTTTTTTTGTATACATTCGACTATACGGGCCAAGCCCGGGATTTACGGGAAATCGCGGGTTTTCGTTTGCCGGCGATTAAACATCTTTCATTAAGCGTCTCATCAAAAATGAAAACATTTTTGAAAACTACAAGTCTCGTGCGTTTTAGTGGTGAAAAAAAAATTTAAAAAATCGTTCGGAGAATGAGTTTACTCCCTGGGTACCTTCTTTGTATACTTTTGACTATACGGGCCAAGCCAGGGATTTACGGGAAATGGCGGGTTTTCGTTTGCCGGCGATTAAACTTCTTTTATTCAGCGTCTCATCAAAAATGAAAACATTTTCGAAAACTACAAGTCTTATGCGTTTTAGTGGTGGAAAAATAATTTAAAAAATCGTTGTGGAAATGAGTTTACTCACAGGGTACTTTCTTTGTATACATTTGACTTTACAGGCCTAGTCCGGGATTTAGGGGAAATCGCAGGTTTTCGTTTGCCGGCGATTAAACTTCTTTTATTCAGCGTCTCATCAAAAATGAAACATTTTTGAAAACTACAAGTCTCATGCGTTTTAGTGGTGAAAAAAAAATTTAAAAAATCGTTGTGGAAATGAGTTTACTCACAGGGTACTTTCTTTGTATACATTTGACTATACGGGCCAAGCCCGGGGTTTACGGGAAATCGCGGGTTTTCGTTTGCCGGCGATTAAACTTCTTTTATTCTGCGTCTCATCAAAAATGAAAACATTTTTGAAAACTACAAGTGTCATGCGTTTTAGTGGTGAAAAAATAAATTAAAAAATTGTTCGGGAAATGAGTTTACTCCCTGGGTACTTTCTTTGTATACTTTTGACTATACGGGCCAAGCCAGGGATTTACGGGAATTCGCGGGTTTTCGTTTGCCGGCGATTAAACTTCTTTTATTCAGTGTCTCATCAAAAATGAAAACAATTTTGAAAACTTCAAGTCTGATGCGTTTTAGTGGTGAAAAAATAATTTAAAAAATCGTTCATGAAATGAGTTTACTCACAGGGTACTTTTTTTGTATACATTCGACTATACGGGCCAAGCCCGGGATTTACGGGAAATCGCGGGTTTTCGTTTGCCGGCGATTAAACCTCTTTCATTAAGCGTCTCATCAAAAATGAAAACATTTTTGAAAACTACAAGTCTCGTGCGTTTTAGTGGTGAAAAAAAAATTTAAAAAATCGTTCGGAGAATGAGTTTACTCCCTGGGTACCTTCTTTGTATACTTTTGACTATATGGGCCAAGCCAGGGATTTACGGGACATGGCGGGTTTTCGTTTGACGGCGATTAAACTTCTTTTATTCAGCGTCTCATCAAAAATGAAAACATTTTCGAAAACTACAAGTCTTATGCGTTTTAGTGGTGAAAAAATAATTTAAAAAATCGTTGTGGAAATGAGTTTACTCACAGGGTACTTTCTTTGTATACATTTGACTTTACAGGCCGAGTCCGGGATTTAGGGGAAATCGCAGGTTTTCGTTTGCCGGCGATTAAACTTCTTTTATTCAGCGTCTCATCAAAAATGAAACATTTTTGAAAACTACAAGTCTCATGCGTTTTAGTGGTGAAAAAAAAATTTAAAAAATCGTTGTGGAAATGAGTTTACTCACAGGGTACTTTCTTTGTATACATTTGACTATACGGGCCAAGCCCGGGGTTTACGGGAAATCGCGGGTTTTCGTTTGCCGGCGATTAAACCTCTTTCATTAAGCGTCTCATCAAAAATGAAAACATTTTTGAAACCTACAAGTCTCATGCGTTTTAGTGGTGAAAAAAAAATTTAAAAAATCGTTCGGAGAATGAGTTTACTCCCTGGGTACCTTCTTTGTATACTTTTGACTATACGGGCCAAGCCAGGGATTTACGGGAAATCGCGGGTTTTCGTTTGCCGGCGATTAAACTTCTTTTATTCAGCGTCTCATCAAAAATGAAAACATTTTCGAAAACTACAAGTCTTATGCGTTTTAGTGGTGAAAAAATAATTTAAAAAATCGTTGTGGAAATGAGTTTACTCACAGGGTACTTTCTTTGTATACATTTGACTATACGGGCTAAGCCCGGGATTTACGGGAAATCGCGGGTTTTCGTTTGCCGGCGATTAAACCTCTTTCATTAAGCGTCTCATCAAAAATGAAAACATTTTTGAAACCTACAAGTCTCATGCGTTTTAGTGGTGAAAAAAAAAAATTAAAAAATCGTTCGGAAAATGAGTTTACTCCCTGTGTACTTTCTTTGTATACAATCGAATACACGGGCCAAGCCCGGAATTTAGGGGAAATCGCTGGTTTTCGTTTGCCGGCGATTAAACCTCTTTCATTAAGCGTCTCATCAAAAATAAAACATTTTTGAAAACTACAAGTCTCATGCGCTTTAGTGGTGAAATAATAATTTGAAAAATCGTTCGGAAAATGAGTTTACTCCCTGGGTACTTTCTTTGTATACTTTTGACTATACGGGCCAAGCCCGGGATTTTCGGGAAATCGCGGGTTTTCGTTTGCCGGCGATTAAACTTCTTTTATTCAGCGTCTCATCACAAATGAAAACATTTTTGAAAACTACAAGTCTCATGCGTTTTAGTGGTGAAAAAATAATTTAAAAAATCGTTCGAGAAATGAGTTTACTCCCTGGGTACCTTCTTTGTATACTTTTGACTATACGGGCCAAGCCCGGGATTTACGGGAAATGGCGGGTTTTTGTTTGCCGGTGATAAAAATTCTTTTATTCAGCGTCTCATCAAAAATAAAACATTTTTGAAAACTACAAGTCTCATGCGCTTTAGTGGTGAAATAATAATTTGAAAAATCGTTCGGAAAATGAGTTTACTCCCTGGGTACTTTCTTTGTATACTTTTGACTATACGGGCCAAGCCCGGGATTTACGGGAAATCGCGGGTTTTCGTTTGCCGGCGATTAAACTTCTTTTATTCAGCGTCTCATCACAAATGAAAACATTTTTGCAAACTACAAGTCTCATGCGTTTTAGTGGTGAAAAAAAAAATTAAAAAAATCGTTCGGGAAATGAGTTTACTCACAGGGTACTTTCTTTGTATACATTCTACTATGCGGGCCAAGCCCAGGATTTACGGGAAATCGCGGGTTTTCGTTTGCCCCCGATTAATCCACTTTCATTAAACGTATCATCAAAAATGAAAACATTTCTGAAAACTACAAGTCTTATGCGTTTTAGTGGTGAAAAAATAATTTAAAAAATCGTTCGGGAAATGAGTTTACAAGTCTCATGGGCTTTAGTGGCGAAATAATAATTTAAAAAATCGTTCGGGAAATGAGTTTACTCCCTGGGTACTTTCTTTGTATACTTTTGACTATACGGGCCAAGCCCGGGATTTACGGGAAATGGCGGGTTTTCGTTTGCCGGTGATTAAACTTCTTTTATTCAGTGTCAAATCAAAAATTAAAACATTATTGAAAACTACAAGTCTCATGCGTTTTAGTGGTGAAAAAAAAATTAAAAAAATCGTTCGGGAAATGAGTTTACTCCCTGGGTACTTTCTTTGTATACATTCTACTATGCGGGCCAAGCCCAGGATTTACGGGAAATCGCGGGTTTTCGTTTGCCCCCGATTAATCCACTTTCATTAAACGTATCATCAAAAATGAAAACATTTCTGAAAACTACAAGTCTTATGCGTTTTAGTGGTGAAAAAATAATTTAAAAAATCGTTCGGGAAATGAGTTTACAAGTCTCATGGGCTTTAGTGGCGAAATAATAATTTAAAAAATCGTTCGGGAAATGAGTTTACTCCCTGGGTACTTTCTTTGTATACTTTTGACTATACGGGCCAAGCCCGGGATTTACGGGAAATGGCGGGTTTTCGTTTGCCGGTGATTAAACTTCTTTTATTCAGTGTCAAATCAAAAATTAAAACATTATTGAAAACTACAAGTCTCATGCGTTTTAGTGGTGAAAAAAAAATTTAAAAAATCGTTCGGGAAATGAGTTTACTCCCTGGGTGCTTTCTTTGTATACATTCGACTACACGGCCCAAGCCCGGGATTTAGGGGAAATCGCTGGTTTTCGTTTGCCGGCGATTAAACTTCTTTCATTAAGCGTCTCATCAAAAATGAAACATTTTTGAAAACTACAAGTCTCATGCGTTTTAGTGGTGAAAAAAAAATTTAAAAAATCGTTCGGAGAATGAGTTTACTCCCTGGGTACCTTCTTTGTATACTTTTGACTATACGGGCCAAGCCAGGGATTTACGGGAAATCGCGGGTTTTCGTTTGCCGGCGATTAAACTTCTTTTATTCAGCGTCTCATCAAAAATGAAAACATTTTCGAAAACTACAAGTCTTATGCGTTTTAGTGGTGAAAAAATAATTTAAAAAATCGTTGTGGAAATGAGTTTACTCACAGGGTACTTTCTTTGTTTACATTTGACTATACGGGCTAAGCCCGGGATTTACGGGAAATCGCGGGGTTTCGTTTGCCGGCGATTAAACCTCTTTCATTAAGCGTCTCATCAAAAATGAAAACATTTTTGAAACCTACAAGTCTCATGCGTTTTAGTGGTGAAAAGAAAAATTTAAAAAATCGTTCGGGAAATGAGTTTACTCCCTGGGTAATTTCTTTGTATACATTCGACTACACGGGCCAAGCCCGGGATTTAGGGGAAATCGCGGGTTTTCGTTTGCCGGCGATTAAACCTCTTTTATTAAGCGTCTCATCAAAAATGAAAACATTTTTGAAAACTACAAGTCTCATGCGTTTTAGTGGTGAAAAAAAAATTTAAAAAATCGTTGTGGAAATGAGTTTACTCACAGGGTACTTTCTTTGTATACATTTGACTATACGGGCCAAGCCCGGGGTTTACGGGAAATCGCGGGTTTTCGTTTGCCGGCGATTAAACCTCTTTCATTAAGCGTCTCATCAAAAATGAAAACATTTTTGAAACCTACAAGTCTCATGCGTTTTAGTGGTGAAAAAAAAATTTAAAAAATCGTTCGGAGAATGAGTTTACTCCCTGGGTACCTTCTTTGTATACTTTTGACTATACGGGCCAAGCCAGGGATTTACGGGAAATCGCGGGTTTTCGTTTGCCGGCGATTAAACTTCTTTTATTCAGCGTCTCATCAAAAATGAAAACATTTTCGAAAACTACAAGTCTTATGCGTTTTAGTGGTGAAAAAATAATTTAAAAAATCGTTGTGGAAATGAGTTTACTCACAGGGTACTTTCTTTGTATACATTTGACTATACGGGCTAAGCCCGGGATTTACGGGAAATCGCGGGTTTTCGTTTGCCGGCGATTAAACCTCTTTCATTAAGCGTCTCATCAAAAATGAAAACATTTTTGAAACCTACAAGTCTCATGCGTTTTAGTGGTGAAAAAAAAAAATTAAAAAATCGTTCGGAAAATGAGTTTACTCCCTGTGTACTTTCTTTGTATACAATCGAATACACGGGCCAAGCCCGGAATTTAGGGGAAATCGCTGGTTTTCGTTTGCCGGCGATTAAACCTCTTTCATTAAGCGTCTCATCAAAAATAAAACATTTTTGAAAACTACAAGTCTCATGCGCTTTAGTGGTGAAATAATAATTTGAAAAATCGTTCGGAAAATGAGTTTACTCCCTGGGTACTTTCTTTGTATACTTTTGACTATACGGGCCAAGCCCGGGATTTTCGGGAAATCGCGGGTTTTCGTTTGCCGGCGATTAAACTTCTTTTATTCAGCGTCTCATCACAAATGAAAACATTTTTGAAAACTACAAGTCTCATGCGTTTTAGTGGTGAAAAAATAATTTAAAAAATCGTTCGAGAAATGAGTTTACTCCCTGGGTACCTTCTTTGTATACTTTTGACTATACGGGCCAAGCCCGGGATTTACGGGAAATGGCGGGTTTTTGTTTGCCGGTGATAAAAATTCTTTTATTCAGCGTCTCATCAAAAATAAAACATTTTTGAAAACTACAAGTCTCATGCGCTTTAGTGGTGAAATAATAATTTGAAAAATCGTTCGGAAAATGAGTTTACTCCCTGGGTACTTTCTTTGTATACTTTTGACTATACGGGCCAAGCCCGGGATTTACGGGAAATCGCGAGTTTTCGTTTGCCGGCGATTAAACTTCTTTTATTCAGCGTCTCATCACAAATGAAAACATTTTTGAAAACTACAAGTCTCATGCGTTTTAGTGGTGAAAAAAAAAATTAAAAAAATCGTTCGGGAAATGAGTTTACTCACAGGGTACTTTCTTTGTATACATTCTACTATGCGGGCCAAGCCCAGGATTTACGGGAAATCGCGGGTTTTCGTTTGCCCCCGATTAATCCACTTTCATTAAACGTATCATCAAAAATGAAAACATTTCTGAAAACTACAAGTCTTATGCGTTTTAGTGGTGAAAAAATAATTTAAAAAATCGTTCGGGAAATGAGTTTACAAGTCTCATGGGCTTTAGTGGCGAAATAATAATTTAAAAAATCGTTCGGGAAATGAGTTTACTCCCTGGGTACTTTCTTTGTATACTTTTGACTATACGGGCCAAGCCCGGGATTTACGGGAAATGGCGGGTTTTCGTTTGCCGGTGATTAAACTTCTTTTATTCAGTGTCAAATCAAAAATTAAAACATTATTGAAAACTACAAGTCTCATGCGTTTTAGTGGTGAAAAAAAAATTTAAAAAATCGTTCGGGAAATGAGTTTACTCCCTGGGTGCTTTCTTTGTATACATTCGACTACACGGCCCAAGCCCGGGATTTAGGGGAAATCGCTGGTTTTCGTTTGCCGGCGATTAAACTTCTTTCATTAAGCGTCTCATCAAAAATGAAACATTTTTGAAAACTACAAGTCTCATGCGTTTTAGTGGTGAAAAAAAAATTTAAAAAATCGTTCGGAGAATGAGTTTACTTCCTGGGTACCTTCTTTGTATACTTTTGACTATACGGGCCAAGCCAGGGATTTACGGGAAATCGCGGGTTTTCGTTTGCCGGCGATTAAACTTCTTTTATTCAGCGTCTCATCAAAAATGAAAACATTTTCGAAAACTACAAGTCTTATGCGTTTTAGTGGTGAAAAAATAATTTAAAAAATCGTTGTGGAAATGAGTTTACTCACAGGGTACTTTCTTTGTTTACATTTGACTATACGGGCTAAGCCCGGGATTTACGGGAAATCGCGGGGTTTCGTTTGCCGGCGATTAAACCTCTTTCATTAAGCGTCTCATCAAAAATGAAAACATTTTTGAAACCTACAAGTCTCATGCGTTTTAGTGGTGAAAAGAAAAATTTAAAAAATCGTTCGGGAAATGAGTTTACTCCCTGGGTAATTTCTTTGTATACATTCGACTACACGGGCCAAGCCCGGGATTTAGGGGAAATCGCGGGTTTTCGTTTGCCGGCGATTAAACCTCTTTCATTAGCGTCTCATCAAAAATGAAAACATTTTTGAAAACTACAAGTCTCATGCGTTTTAGTGGTGAAAAAATAATTTAAAAAATCGTTCGAGAAATGAGTTTACTCCCTGGGTACCTTCTTTGTATACTTTTGACTTTACGGGCCAAGCCCGGGATTTAAGGGAAATGGCGGGTTTTTGTTTGCCGGTGATTAAACTTCTTTTATTCAGCGTCTCATCACAAATGAAAACATTTTTGAAAACTACAAGTCTCATGCGTTTTAGTGGTGAAAAGATAATTTAAAAAATCGTTTTGGAAATGAGTTTACTCACAGGGTACTTTCTTTGTATACATTCTACTATGCGGGCCAAGCCCGGGATTTACGGGAAATCGCGGGTTTTCGTTTGCCCTCGATTAATCCACTTTCATTAAACGTATCATCAAAAATGAAAACATTTCTGAAAACTACAAGTCTCATGCGTTTTAGTGGTGAAAAAATAATTTAAAAAATCGTTCGGGAAATGAGTTTACAAGTCTCATGGGCTTTAGTGGCGAAATAATAATTTAAAAAATCGTTCGGGAAATGAGTTTACTCCCTGGGTACTTTCTTTGTATACTTTTGACTATACGGGCCAAGCCCGGGATTTACGGGAAATGGCGGGTTTTCGTTTGCCGGTGATTAAACTTCTTTTATTCAGTGTCAAATCAAAAATTAAAACATTTTTGAAAACTACAAGTCTCATGCGTTTTAGTGGTGAAAAAAAAAATTTAAAAAATCGTTCGGGAAATGAGTTTACTCCCTGGGTAATTTCTTTGTATACATTCGACTACACGGGCCAAGCCCGGGATTTAGGGGAAATCGCGGGTTTTCGTTTGCCGGCGATTAAACCTCTTTCATTAGCGTCTCATCAAAAATGAAAACATTTTTGAAAACTACAAGTCTCATGCGTTTTAGTGGTGAAAAAATAATTTAAAAAATCGTTCGAGAAATGAGTTTACTCCCTGGGTACCTTCTTTGTATACTTTTGACTTTACGGGCCAAGCCCGGGATTTAAGGGAAATGGCGGGTTTTTGTTTGCCGGTGATTAAACTTCTTTTATTCAGCGTCTCATCACAAATGAAAACATTTTTGAAAACTACAAGTCTTATGCGTTTTAGTGGTGAAAAAATAATTTAAAAAATCGTTGTGGAAATGAGTTTACTCACAGGGTACTTTCTTTGTTTACATTTGACTATACGGGCTAAGCCCGGGATTTACGGGAAATCGCGGGGTTTCGTTTGCCGGCGATTAAACCTCTTTCATTAAGCGTCTCATCAAAAATGAAAACATTTTTGAAACCTACAAGTCTCATGCGTTTTAGTGGTGAAAAGAAAAATTTAAAAAATCGTTCGGGAAATGAGTTTACTCCCTGGGTAATTTCTTTGTATACATTCGACTACACGGGCCAAGCCCGGGATTTAGGGGAAATCGCGGGTTTTCGTTTGCCGGCGATTAAACCTCTTTCATTAGCGTCTCATCAAAAATGAAAACATTTTTGAAAACTACAAGTCTCATGCGTTTTAGTGGTGAAAAAATAATTTAAAAAATCGTTCGAGAAATGAGTTTACTCCCTGGGTACCTTCTTTGTATACTTTTGACTTTACGGGCCAAGCCCGGGATTTAAGGGAAATGGCGGGTTTTTGTTTGCCGGTGATTAAACTTCTTTTATTCAGCGTCTCATCACAAATGAAAACATTTTTGAAAACTACAAGTCTCATGCGTTTTAGTGGTGAAAAGATAATTTAAAAAATCGTTTTGGAAATGAGTTTACTCACAGGGTACTTTCTTTGTATACATTCTACTATGCGGGCCAAGCCCGGGATTTACGGGAAATCGCGGGTTTTCGTTTGCCCTCGATTAATCCACTTTCATTAAACGTATCATCAAAAATGAAAACATTTCTGAAAACTACAAGTCTCATGCGTTTTAGTGGTGAAAAAATAATTTAAAAAATCGTTCGGGAAATGAGTTTACAAGTCTCATGGGCTTTAGTGGCGAAATAATAATTTAAAAAATCGTTCGGGAAATGAGTTTACTCCCTGGGTACTTTCTTTGTATACTTTTGACTATACGGGCCAAGCCCGGGATTTACGGGAAATGGCGGGTTTTCGTTTGCCGGTGATTAAACTTCTTTTATTCAGTGTCAAATCAAAAATTAAAACATTTTTGAAAACTACAAGTCTCATGCGTTTTAGTGGTGAAAAAAAAAATTTAAAAAATCGTTCGGGAAATGAGTTTACTCCCTGGGTAATTTCTTTGTATACATTCGACTACACGGGCCAAGCCCGGGATTTAGGGGAAATCGCGGGTTTTCGTTTGCCGGCGATTAAACCTCTTTCATTAGCGTCTCATCAAAAATGAAAACATTTTTGAAAACTACAAGTCTCATGCGTTTTAGTGGTGAAAAAATAATTTAAAAAATCGTTCGAGAAATGAGTTTACTCCCTGGGTACCTTCTTTGTATACTTTTGACTTTACGGGCCAAGCCCGGGATTTAAGGGAAATGGCGGGTTTTTGTTTGCCGGTGATTAAACTTCTTTTATTCAGCGTCTCATCACAAATGAAAACATTTTTGAAAACTACAAGTCTTATGCGTTTTAGTGGTGAAAAAATAATTTAAAAAATCGTTGTGGAAATGAGTTTACTCACAGGGTACTTTCTTTGTTTACATTTGACTATACGGGCTAAGCCCGGGATTTACGGGAAATCGCGGGGTTTCGTTTGCCGGCGATTAAACCTCTTTCATTAAGCGTCTCATCAAAAATGAAAACATTTTTGAAACCTACAAGTCTCATGCGTTTTAGTGGTGAAAAGAAAAATTTAAAAAATCGTTCGGAAAATGAGTTTACTCCCTGTGTACTTTCTTTGTATACAATCGAATACACGGGCCAAGCCCGGGATTTAGGGGAAATCGCTTGTTTTCGTTTGCCGGCGATTAAACCTCTTTCATTAAGCGTCTCATCAAAAATAAAACATTTTTGAAAACTACAAGTCTCATGCGCTTTAGTGGTGAAATAATAATTTGAAAAATCGTTCGGAAAATGAGTTTACTCCCTGGGTACTTTCTTTGTATACTTTTGACTATACGGGCCAAGCCCGGGATTTACGGCGAATCGCGGGTTTTCGTTTGCCGGCGATTAAACCTCTTTTATTCAGCGTCTCATCACAAATGAAAACATTTTTGAAAACTACAAGTCTCATGCGTTTTAGTGGTGAAAAAAAAAATTTAAAAAATCGTTCGGGAAATGAGTTTACTCCCTGGGTAATTTCTTTGTATACATTCGACTACACGGGCCAAGCCCGGGATTTAGGGGAAATCGCGGGTTTTCGTTTGCCGGCGATTAAACCTCTTTCATTAGCGTCTCATCAAAAATGAAAACATTTTTGAAAACTACAAGTCTCATGCGTTTTAGTGGTGAAAAAATAATTTAAAAAATCGTTCGAGAAATGAGTTTACTCCCTGGGTACCTTCTTTGTATACTTTTGACTTTACGGGCCAAGCCCGGGATTTAAGGGAAATGGCGGGTTTTTGTTTGCCGGTGATTAAACTTCTTTTATTCAGCGTCTCATCACAAATGAAAACATTTTTGAAAACTACAAGTCTCATGCGTTTTAGTGGTGAAAAGATAATTTAAAAAATCGTTTTGGAAATGAGTTTACTCACAGGGTACTTTCTTTGTATACATTCTACTATGCGGGCCAAGCCCGGGATTTACGGGAAATCGCGGGTTTTCGTTTGCCCTCGATTAATCCACTTTCATTAAACGTATCATCAAAAATGAAAACATTTCTGAAAACTACAAGTCTCATGCGTTTTAGTGGTGAAAAAATAATTTAAAAAATCGTTCGGGAAATGAGTTTACAAGTCTCATGGGCTTTAGTGGCGAAATAATAATTTAAAAAATCGTTCGGGAAATGAGTTTACTCCCTGGGTACTTTCTTTGTATACTTTTGACTATACGGGCCAAGCCCGGGATTTACGGGAAATGGCGGGTTTTCGTTTGCCGGTGATTAAACTTCTTTTATTCAGTGTCAAATCAAAAATTAAAACATTTTTGAAAACTACAAGTCTCATGCGTTTTAGTGGTGAAAAAAAAAATTTAAAAAATCGTTCGGGAAATGAGTTTACTCCCTGGGTAATTTCTTTGTATACATTCGACTACACGGGCCAAGCCCGGGATTTAGGGGAAATCGCGGGTTTTCGTTTGCCGGCGATTAAACCTCTTTCATTAGCGTCTCATCAAAAATGAAAACATTTTTGAAAACTACAAGTCTCATGCGTTTTAGTGGTGAAAAAATAATTTAAAAAATCGTTCGAGAAATGAGTTTACTCCCTGGGTACCTTCTTTGTATACTTTTGACTTTACGGGCCAAGCCCGGGATTTAAGGGAAATGGCGGGTTTTTGTTTGGCGGTGATTAAACTTCTTTTATTCAGCGTCTCATCACAAATGAAAATATTTTTGAAAACTACAAGTCTCATGCGTTTTAGTGGTGAAAAGATAATTTAAAAAATCGTTTTGGAAATGAGTTTACTCACAGGGTACTTTCTTTGTATACATTCTACTATGCCGGCCAAGCCCGGGATTTACGGGAAATCGCGGGTTTTCGTTTGCCCTCGATTAATCCACTTTCATTAAACGTATCATCAAAAATGAAAACATTTCTGAAAACTACAAGTCTCATGCGTTTTAGTGGTGAAAAAATAATTTAAAAAATCGTTCGGGAAATGAGTTTACAAGTCTCATGGGCTTTAGTGGCGAAATAATAGTTTAAAAAATCGTTCGGGAAATGAGTTTACTCCCTGGGTACTTTCTTTGTATACTTTTGACTATACGGGCCAAGCCTGGGATTTACGGGAAATGGCGGGTTTTCGTTTGCCGGTGATTAAACTTCTTTTATTCAGTGTCAAACCAAAAATTAAAACATTTTTGAAAACTACTAGTCTCATGCGTTTTAGTGGTGAAAAAAAAAATTTAAAAAATCGTTCGGGAAATGAGTTTACTCCCTGGGTAATTTCTTTGTATACATTCGACTACACGGGCCAAGCCCGGGATTTAGGGGAAATCGCTGGTTTTCGTTTGCCGGTGATTAAACTTCTTTTATTCAGTGTCTAATCAAAAATGAAAACATTTTTGAAAACTACAAGTGTCATGCGTTTTAGTGGTGAAAAGATAATTTAAAAAATCGTTTTGGAAATGAGTTTACTCACAGGGTACTTTCTTTGTATACATTCTACTATGCGGGCCAAGCCCGGGATTTACGGGAAATCGCGGGTTTTCGTTTGCCCTCGATTAATCCACTTTCATTATACGTATCATCAAAAATGAAAACATTTCTGAAAACTACAAGTCTCATGCGTTTTAGTGGTGAAAAAATAATTTAAAAAATCGTTCGGGAAATGAGTTTACAAGTCTCATGGGCTTTAGTGGCGAAATAATAATTTAAAAAATCGTTCGGGAAATGAGTTTACTCACAGGGTACTTTCTTTGTATACTTTTGACTATACGGGCCAAGCCCGGGATTTACGGGAAATGGCGGGTTTTCGTTTGCCGGTGATTAAACTTCTTTTATTCAGTGTCAAATCAAAAATTAAAACATTTTTGAAAACTACAAGTCTCATGCGTTTTAGTGGTGAAAAAAAAAATTTAAAAAATCGTTCGGGAAATGAGTTTACTCCCTGGGTAATTTCTTTGTATACATTCGACTACACGGGCCAAGCCCGGGATTTAGGGGAAATCGCGGGTTTTCGTTTGCCGGCGATTAAAACTCTTTCATTAGCGTCTCATCAAAAATGAAAACATTTTTGAAAACTACAAGTCTCATGCGTTTTAGTGGTGAAAAAATAATTTAAAAAATCGTTCGAGAAATGAGTTTACTCCCTGGGTACCTTCTTTGTATACTTTTGACTTTACGGGCCAAGCCCGGGATTTAAGGGAAATGGCGGGTTTTTGTTTGCCGGTGATTAAACTTCTTTTATTCAGCGTCTCATCACAAATGAAAACATTTTTCAAAACTACAAGTCTTATGCGTTTTAGTGGTGAAAAAATAATTTAAAAAATCGTTGTGGAAATGAGTTTACTCACAGGGTACTTTCTTTGTTTACATTTGACTATACGGGCTAAGCCCGGGATTTACGGGAAATCGCGGGGTTTCGTTTGCCGGCGATTAAACCTCTTTCATTAAGCGTCTCATCAAAAATGAAAACATTTTTGAAACCTACAAGTCTCATGCGTTTTAGTGGTGAAAAGAAAAATTTAAAAAATCGTTCGGAAAATGAGTTTACTCCCTGGGTACTTTCTTTGTATACAATCGAATACACGGGCCAAGCCCGGGATTTAGGGGAAATCGCTTGTTTTCGTTTGCCGGCGATTAAACCTCTTTCATTAAGCGTCTCATCAAAAATAAAACATTTTTGAAAACTACAAGTCTCATGCGCTTTAGTGGTGAAATAATAATTTGAAAAATCGTTCGGAAAATGAGTTTACTCCCTGGGTACTTTCTTTGTATACATTCTACTATGCGGGCCAAGCCCGGGATTTACGGGAAATCGCGGGTTTTCGTTTGCCCTCGATTAATCCACTTTCATTAAACGTATCATCAAAAATGAAAACATTTCTGAAAACTACAAGTCTCATGCGTTTTAGTGGTGAAAAAATAATTTAAAAAATCGTTCGGGAAATGAGTTTACAAGTCTCATGGGCTTTAGTGGCGAAATAATAATTTAAAAAATCGTTCGGGAAATGAGTTTACTCCCTGGGTACTTTCTTTGTATACTTTTGACTATACGGGCCAAGCCCGGGATTTACGGGAAATGGCGGGTTTTCGTTTGCCGGTGATTAAACTTCTTTTATTCAGTGTCAAATCAAAAATTAAAACATTTTTGAAAACTACAAGTCTCATGCGTTTTAGTGGTGAAAAAAAAAATTTAAAAAATCGTTCGGGAAATGAGTTTACTCCCTGGGTAATTTCTTTGTATACATTCGACTACACGGGCCAAGCCCGGGATTTAGGGGAAATCGCGGGTTTTCGTTTGCCGGCGATTAAACCTCTTTCATTAGCGTCTCATCAAAAATGAAAACATTTTTGAAAACTACAAGTCTCATGCGTTTTAGTGGTGAAAAAATAATTTAAAAAATCGTTCGAGAAATGAGTTTACTCCCTGGGTACCTTCTTTGTATACTTTTGACTTTACGGGCCAAGCCCGGGATTTAAGGGAAATGGCGGGTTTTTGTTTGGCGGTGATTAAACTTCTTTTATTCAGCGTCTCATCACAAATGAAAACATTTTTGAAAACTACAAGTCTCATGCGTTTTAGTGGTGAAAAGATAATTTAAAAAATCGTTTTGGAAATGAGTTTACTCACAGGGTACTTTCTTTGTATACATTCTACTATGCCGGCCAAGCCCGGGATTTACGGGAAATCGCGGGTTTTCGTTTGCCCTCGATTAATCCACTTTCATTAAACGTATCATCAAAAATGAAAACATTTCTGAAAACTACAAGTCTCATGCGTTTTAGTGGTGAAAAAATAATTTAAAAAATCGTTCGGGAAATGAGTTTACAAGTCTCATGGGCTTTAGTGGCGAAATAATAATTTAAAAAATCGTTCGGGAAATGAGTTTACTCCCTGGGTACTTTCTTTGTATACTTTTGACTATACGGGCCAAGCCTGGGATTTACGGGAAATGGCGGGTTTTCGTTTGCCGGTGATTAAACTTCTTTTATTCAGTGTCAAACCAAAAATTAAAACATTTTTGAAAACTACAAGTCTCATGCGTTTTAGTGGTGAAAAAAAAAATTTAAAAAATCGTTCGGGAAATGAGTTTACTCCCTGGGTAATTTCTTTGTATACATTCGACTACACGGGCCAAGCCCGGGATTTAGGGGAAATCGCTGGTTTTCGTTTGCCGGTGATTAAACTTCTTTTATTCAGTGTCTAATCAAAAATGAAAACATTTTTGAAAACTACAAGTGTCATGCGTTTTAGTGGTGAAAAGATAATTTAAAAAATCGTTTTGGAAATGAGTTTACTCACAGGGTACTTTCTTTGTATACATTCTACTATGCGGGCCAAGCCCGGGATTTACGGGAAATCGCGGGTTTTCGTTTGCCCTCGATTAATCCACTTTCATTAAACGTATCATCAAAAATGAAAACATTTCTGAAAACTACAAGTCTCATGCGTTTTAGTGGTGAAAAAATAATTTAAAAAATCGTTCGGGAAATGAGTTTACAAGTCTCATGGGCTTTAGTGGCGAAATAATAATTTAAAAAATCGTTCGGGAAATGAGTTTACTCCCTGGGTACTTTCTTTGTATACTTTTGACTATACGGGCCAAGCCCGGGATTTAAGGGAAATGGCGGGTTTTCGTTTGCCAGTGATTAAACTTCTTTTATTCAGTGTCAAATCAAAAATTAAAACATTTTTGAAAACTACAAGTCTCATGCGTTTTAGTGGTGAAAAGATAATTTAAAAAATCGTTTTGGAAATGAGTTTACTCACAGGGTACTTTCTTTGTATACATTCGACTATACGGGCCAAGCCCGGGATTTACGGGAAATCGCGGGTTTTCGTTTGCCTGCGATTAAACCACTTTCATTAAGCGTCTCATCAAAAATGAAAACATTTGTGAAAACTACAAGTCTCATGCGTTTTAGTGATGAAAAAATAATTTAAAAAATCGTTCGGGAAATGAGTTTACTACCTGGGTACTTTCTTTGTATACTTTTGACTATACGGGCGGAGTCCGGGATTTACGGGAAGTCGCGGGTTTTCGTTTGCCGGCGATTAAACTTCTTTTATTCAGCGTTTAATCAAAAATGAAAACACTTTTGAAAACTACAAGTCTCATGCGTTTTAGTGGTGAAAAAATAATATAAAAAATCGTTCGGGAAATGAGTTTACTCCCTGGGTACTTTCTTTGTATACTTTTGACTATACGGGCCAAGCCCAAGATTTGCTGGAAATGGCGGGTTTTCGTTTGCCGGCGATTAAACTTTTTTTATTCAGTGTCTCATCAAAAATGAAAACATTTTTGAAAACTACAAGTCTCATGCGTTTCAGTGGTGAAAAAATAATATAAAAAATCGTTCGGAAAATGAGTTTACTCACAGGGTACTTTCTTTGTATACTTTTGACTATACGGGCCAAGCCCGGGATTTACGGGAAATGGCGGGTTTTCGTTTGCCGGCGATTAAACTTCTTTTATTCAGTGTCTCATCAAAAATGAAAACATTTTTGAAAACTACAAGTCTCATGCGTTTTAGTGGTGAAAAAATAATATAAAAAATCGTTTGGGAAATGAGTTTACTCCCTGGGTACTTTCTTTGTATACTTTTGATTATACGGGCCGAGTCCGGGGTTTACGGGAAATGGCGGGTTTTCGTTTGCCGGCGATTAAACTTCTTTTATTCAGCGTCTCATCAAAAATGAAAACATTTTTAAAAACTACAAGTCTCATGCGTTTTAGTGGTGAAAAAATAATATAAAAAATCGTTCGTGAAATGAGTTTACTCCCTGGGTACTTTCTTTGTATACCTTTGACTATACGGGCCAAGCCCGGGATTTACGGGAAATGGCGGGTTTTCGTTTGCCGGCGATTAAACTTCTTTTATTCAGTGTCTCATCAAAAATGAAAACATTTTTAAAAACTACAAGTCTCGTGCGTTTTAGTGGTGAAAAGATAATTTAAAAAATCGTTTTGGAAATGAGTTTACTCACAAGGTACTTTCTTTGTACACATTCGACTATACCGGCCAAGCCCGGGATTTACGGGAAATCGCGGGTTTTCGTTTGCCGGCGATTAAACCACTTTCATTAAGCGTCTCATCAAAAATGAAAACATTTCTGAAAACTACAAGTCTCATGAGTTTTAGTGGTGAAAAAATAATTTAAAAAATCGTTCGGGAAATGAGTTTACTCCCTGGGTACTTTCTTTGTATACTTTTGACTATACGGGCCAAGCCCGGCATTTACGGGAAATGGCGGGTTTTCGTTTGCCGGCGATTAAACTTCTTTTATTCAGTGTCTCATCAAAAATGAAAACATTTTTGAAAACTACAAGTCTCATGCGTTTTAGTGGTGAAAAAATAATATAAAAAATCGTTCGGGAAATGAGTTTACTCACAGGGTACTTTCTTTGTATACATTCGACTATACGGGCCAAGCCCGGGATTTACGGGAAATCGCGGGTTTTCGTTTGCCTGCGATTAAACAACTTTCATTAAGGGTCTCATCAAAAATGAAAACATTTCTGAAAACTACAAGTCTCATGCGTTTTAGTGGTGAAAAAATAATTTAAAAAATCGTTCGGGAAATGAGTTTACACACTGGGTACTTTCTTTGTATACTTTTAAATATACGGGCCGAGTCCGGGATTTACGGGAAGTCGCGGGTTTTCGTTTGCCGGCGATTAAACTTCTTTTATTCAGCGTCTCATCAAAAATGAAAACATTTTTAAAAACTACAAGTCTCATGCGTTTTAGTGGTGAAAAAATAATATAAAAAATCGTTCGTGAAATGAGTTTACTCCCTGGGTACTTTCTTTGTATACTTTTGACTATACGGGCCAAGCCCGGGATTTACGGGAAATGGCGGGTTTTCGTTTGCCGGCGATTAAACTTCTTTTATTCAGTGTCTCATCAAAAATGAAAACATTTTTGAAAACTACAAGTCTCGTGCGTTTTATTGGTGAAAAGATAATTTAAAAAATCGTTTTGGAAATGAGTTTACTCACAAGGTACTTTCTTTGTACACATTCGACTATAGCGGCCAAGCCCGGGATTTACGGGAAATCGCGGGTTTTCGTTTGCCGGCGATTAAACCACTTTCATTAAGCGTCTCATCAAAAATGAAAACATTTCTGAAAACTACAAGTCTCATGAGTTTTAGTGGTGAAAAAATAATTTAAAAAATCGTTCGGGAAATGAGTTTACTCCCTGGGTACTTTCTTTGTATACTTTTGACTATACGGGCCAAGCCCGGCATTTACGGGAAATGGCGGGTTTTCGTTTGCTGGCGATTAAACTTCTTTTATTCAGTGTCTCATCAAAAATGAAAACATTTTTGAAAACTACAAGACTCACGCGTTTTAGTGGTGAAAAAATAATATAAAAAATCGTTCGGGAAATGAGTTTACTCCCTGGGTACTTTCTTTGTATACTTTTGATTATACGGGCCGAGTCCGGGGTTTACGGGAAATGGCGGGTTTTCGTTTGCCGGCGATTAAACTTCTTTTATTCAGTGTCTCATCAAAAATGAAAACATTTTTGAAAACTACAAGTCTCGTGCGTTTTATTGGTGAAAAGATAATTTAAAAAATCGTTTTGGAAATGAGTTTACTCACAAGGTACTTTCTTTGTACACATTCGACTATAGCGGCCAAGCCCGGGATTTACGGGAAATCGCGGGTTTTCGTTTGCCGGCGATTAAACCACTTTCATTAAGCGTCTCATCAAAAATGAAAACATTTCTGAAAACTACAAGTCTCATGAGTTTTAGTGGTGAAAAAATAATTTAAAAAATCGTTCGGGAAATGAGTTTACTCCCTGGGTACTTTCTTTGTATACTTTTGACTATACGGGCCAAGCCCGGCATTTACGGGAAATGGCGGGTTTTCGTTTGCTGGCGATTAAACTTCTTTTATTCAGTGTCTCATCAAAAATGAAAACATTTTTGAAAACTACAAGACTCACGCGTTTTAGTGGTGAAAAAATAATATAAAAAATCGTTCGGGAAATGAGTTTACTCCCTGGGTACTTTCTTTGTATACTTTTGATTATACGGGCCGAGTCCGGGGTTTACGGGAAATGGCGGGTTTTCGTTTGCCGGCGATTAAACTTCTTTCATTCAGCGTCTCATCAAAAATGAAAACATTTTTAAAAACTACAAGTCTCATGCGTTTTAGTGGTGAAAAAATAATATAAAAAATCATTCGTGAAATGAGTTTACTCCCTGGGTACTTTCTTTGTATACTTTTGACTATACGGGCGAAGCCCGGGATTTACGGGAAATGGCGGGTTTTCGTTTGCCGGCGATTAAACTTCTTTTATTCAGTGTCTCATCAAAATGAAAACATTTTTGAAAACTACAAGTCTCGTGCGTTTTAGTGGTGAAAAGATAATTTAAAAAATCGTTTTGGAAATGAGTTTACTCACAAGGTACTTTCTTTGTATACATTCGACTATACCGGCCAAGCCCGGGATTTACGGGAAATCGCGGGTTTTCGTTTGCCGGCGATTAAACGACTTTCATTAAGCGTCTCATCAAAAATGAAAACAATTCTGAAAACTACAAGTCTCATGCGTTTTAGTGGTGAAAAAATAATTTAAAAAATCGTTCGGGAAATGAGTTTACTCCCTGGGTACTTTCTTTGTATACTTTTGACTATACGGGCCAAGCCCGGGATTTACGGGAAATGGCGGGTTTTCGTTTGCCGGCGATTAAACTTCTTTTATTCAGTGTCTCATCAAAAATGAAAACATTTTTGAAAACTACAAATCTCATGCGTTTTAGTGGTGAAAAAATAATTTAAAAAATCGTTCGGGAAATGAGTTTACTCACTGGGTACTTTCTTTGTATACTTTTGACTATACGGGCCGAGTCCGGGATTTACGGGAAGTCGCGGGTTTTCGTTTGCCGGCGATTAAACTTCTTTTATTAAGGGTCTCATCAAAAATGAAAACATTTCTGAAAACTACAAGTCTCATGCGTTTTAGTGGTGAAAAAATAATTTAAAAAATCGTTCGGGAAATGAGTTTACTCACTGGGTACTTTCTTTGTATACTTTTGACTATACGGGCCGAGTCCAGGATTTACGGGAAGTCGCGGGTTTTCGTTTGCCGGCGATTTAACTTCTTTTATTCAGCGTCTCATCAAAAATGAAAACATTTTTAAAAACTACAAGTCTCATGCGTTTTAGTGGTGAAAAAATAATATAAAAAATCGTTCGGGAAATGAGTTTACTCCCTGGGTACTTTCTTTGTATACTTTTGACTATACGGGCCAAGCCCGGGATTTACGGGAAATGGCGGGTATTCGTTTGCCGGCGATTAAACTTTTTTTATTCAGTGTCTCATCAAAAATGAAAACATTTTTGAAAACTACAAGTCTCATGCGTTTCAGTGGTGAAAAAATAATATAAAAAATCGTTCGGGAAATGAGTTTACTCACAGGGTACTTTCTTTGTATACTTTTGACTATACGGGCCAAGCCCGGGATTTACGGGAAATGGCGGGTATTCGTTTGCCGGCGATTAAACTTTTTTTATTCAGTGTCTCATCAAAAATGAAAACATTTTTGAAAACTACAAGTCTCACGCGTTTTAGTGGTGAAAAAATAATATAAAAAATCGTTCGGGAAATGAGTTTACTCCTTGGGTACTTTCTTTGTATACTTTTGATTATACGGGCCGAGTCCGGGG
The DNA here is from genome assembly GCF_029227915.1 of Hydractinia symbiolongicarpus. Taxonomy (NCBI): domain Eukaryota; kingdom Metazoa; phylum Cnidaria; class Hydrozoa; order Anthoathecata; family Hydractiniidae; genus Hydractinia; species Hydractinia symbiolongicarpus. The sequence goes on from NC_079877.1 coordinate 32,700,696, forward strand.
TTTACGGGAAATGGCGGGTTTTCGTTTGCCGGCGATTAAACTTCTTTCATTCAGCGTCTCATCAAAAATGAAAACATTTTTAAAAACTACAAGTCTCATGCGTTTTAGTGGTGAAAAAATAATATAAAAAATCATTCGTGAAATGAGTTTACTCCCTGGGTACTTTCTTTGTATACTTTTGACTATACGGGCGAAGCCCGGGATTTACGGGAAATGGCGGGTTTTCGTTTGCCGGCGATTAAACTTCTTTTATTCAGTGTCTCATCAAAATGAAAACATTTTTGAAAACTACAAGTCTCGTGCGTTTTAGTGGTGAAAAGATAATTTAAAAAATCGTTTTGGAAATGAGTTTACTCACAAGGTACTTTCTTTGTATACATTCGACTATACCGGCCAAGCCCGGGATTTACGGGAAATCGCGGGTTTTCGTTTGCCGGCGATTAAACGACTTTCATTAAGCGTCTCATCAAAAATGAAAACAATTCTGAAAACTACAAGTCTCATGCGTTTTAGTGGTGAAAAAATAATTTAAAAAATCGTTCGGGAAATGAGTTTACTCCCTGGGTACTTTCTTTGTATACTTTTGACTATACGGGCCAAGCCCGGGATTTACGGGAAATGGCGGGTTTTCGTTTGCCGGCGATTAAACTTCTTTTATTCAGTGTCTCATCAAAAATGAAAACATTTTTGAAAACTACAAATCTCATGCGTTTTAGTGGTGAAAAAATAATTTAAAAAATCGTTCGGGAAATGAGTTTACTCACTGGGTACTTTCTTTGTATACTTTTGACTATACGGGCCGAGTCCGGGATTTACGGGAAGTCGCGGGTTTTCGTTTGCCGGCGATTAAACTTCTTTTATTAAGGGTCTCATCAAAAATGAAAACATTTCTGAAAACTACAAGTCTCATGCGTTTTAGTGGTGAAAAAATAATTTAAAAAATCGTTCGGGAAATGAGTTTACTCACTGGGTACTTTCTTTGTATACTTTTGACTATACGGGCCGAGTCCAGGATTTACGGGAAGTCGCGGGTTTTCGTTTGCCGGCGATTTAACTTCTTTTATTCAGCGTCTCATCAAAAATGAAAACATTTTTAAAAACTACAAGTCTCATGCGTTTTAGTGGTGAAAAAATAATATAAAAAATCGTTCGGGAAATGAGTTTACTCCCTGGGTACTTTCTTTGTATACTTTTGACTATACGGGCCAAGCCCGGGATTTACGGGAAATGGCGGGTATTCGTTTGCCGGCGATTAAACTTTTTTTATTCAGTGTCTCATCAAAAATGAAAACATTTTTGAAAACTACAAGTCTCATGCGTTTCAGTGGTGAAAAAATAATATAAAAAATCGTTCGGGAAATGAGTTTACTCACAGGGTACTTTCTTTGTATACTTTTGACTATACGGGCCAAGCCCGGGATTTACGGGAAATGGCGGGTATTCGTTTGCCGGCGATTAAACTTTTTTTATTCAGTGTCTCATCAAAAATGAAAACATTTTTGAAAACTACAAGTCTCACGCGTTTTAGTGGTGAAAAAATAATATAAAAAATCGTTCGGGAAATGAGTTTACTCCTTGGGTACTTTCTTTGTATACTTTTGATTATACGGGCCGAGTCCGGGGTTTACGGGAAATGGCGGGTTTTCGTTTGCCGGCGATTAAACTTCTTTCATTCAGCGTCTCATCAAAAATGAAAACATTTTTAAAAACTACAAGTCTCATGCGTTTTAGTGGTGAAAAAATAATATAAAAAATCGTTCGTGAAATGAGTTTACTCCCTGGGTACTTTCTTTGTATACTTTTGACTATACGGGCCAAGCCCGGGATTTACGGGAAATGGCGGGTATTCGTTTGCCGGCGATTAAACTTTTTTTATTCAGTGTCTCATCAAAAATGAAAACATTTTTGAAAACTACAAGTCTCATGCGTTTCAGTGGTGAAAAAATAATATAAAAAATCGTTCGGGAAATGAGTTTACTCACAGGGTACTTTCTTTGTATACTTTTGACTATACGGACCAAGCCCGGGATTTACGGGAAATGGCGGGTATTCGTTTGCCGGCGATTAAACTTTTTTTATTCAGTGTCTCATCAAAAATGAAAACATTTTTGAAAACTACAAGTCTCATGCGTTTCAGTGGTGAAAAAATAATATAAAAAATCGTTCGGGAAATGAGTTTACTCACAGGGTACTTTCTTTGTATACTTTTGACTATACGGGCCAAGCCCGGGATTTACGGGAAATGGCGGGTTTTCGTTTGCCGGCGATTAAACTTCTTTTATTCAGTGTCTCATCAAAAATGAAAACATTTTTGAAAACTACAAGTCTCACGCGTTTTAATGGTGAAAAAATAATATAAAAAATCGTTCGGGAAATGAGTTTACTCCCTGGGTACTTTCTTTGTATACTTTTGATTATACGGGCCGAGTCCGGGGTTTACGGGAAATGGCGGGTTTTCGTTTGCCGGCGATTAAACTTCTTTCATTCAGCGTCTCATCAAAAATGAAAACATTTTTAAAAACTACAAGTCTCATGCGTTTTAGTGGTGAAAAAATAATATAAAAAATCGTTCGTGAAATGAGTTTACTCCCTGGGTACTTTCTTTGTATACTTTTAACTATACGGGCCAAGCCCGGGATTTACGGGAAATGGCGGGTTTTCGTTTGCCGGCGATTAAACTTCTTTTATTCAGTGTCTCATCAAAAATGAAAACATTTTTGAAAACTACAAGTCTCGTGCGTTTTAGTGGTGAAAAGATAATTTAAAAAATCGTTTTGGAAATGAGTTTACTCACAAGGTACTTTCTTTGTATACATTCGACTATACCGGCCAAGCCCGGGATTTACGGGAAATCGCGGGTTTTCGTTTGCCGGCGATTAAACGACTTTCCTTAAGCGTCTCATCAAAAATGAAAACATTTCTGAAAACTACAAGTCTCATGCGTTTTAGTGGTGAAAAAATAATTTAAAAAATCGTTCGGGAAATGAGTTTACTCCCTGGGTACTTTCTTTGTATACTTTTGACTATACGGGCCAAGCCCGGGATTTACGGGAAATGGCGGGTTTTCGTTTGCCGGCGATTAAACTTCGTTTATTCAGTGTCTCATCAAAAATGAAAACATTTTTGAAAACTACAAGTCTCATGCGTTTTAGTGGTGAAAAAATAATTTAAAAAATCGTTCGGGAAATGAGTTTACTCACTGGGTACTTTCTTTGTATACTTTTGACTATACGGGCCGAGTCCGGGATTTACGGGAAGTCGCGGGTTTTCGTTTGCCGGCGATTAAACTTCTTTTATTAAGGGTCTCATCAAAAATGAAAACATTTCTGAAAACTACAAGTCTCATGCGTTTTAGTGATGAAAAAATAATTTAAAAAATCGTTCGGGAAATAAGTTTACTCACTGGGTACTTTCTTTGTATACTTTTGACTATACGGGCCGAGTCCGGGATTTACGGGAAGTCGCGGGTTTTCGTTTGCCGGCGATTTAACTTCTTTTATTCAGCGTCTCATCAAAAATGAAAACATTTTTAAAAACTACAAGTCTCATGTGTTTTAGTGGTGAAAAAATAATATAAAAAATCGTTCGGGAAATGAGTTTACTCCCTGGGTACTTTCTTTGTATACTTTTGACTATACGGGCCAAGCCCGGGATTTACGGGAAATGGCGGGTATTCGTTTGCCGGCGATTAAACTTTTTTTATTCAGTGTCTCATCAAAAATGAAAACATTTTTGAAAACTACAAGTCTCATGCGTTTCAGTGGTGAAAAAATAATATAAAAAATCGTTCGGGAAATGAGTTTACTCACAGGGTACTTTCTTTGTATACTTTTGACTATACGGGCCAAGCCCGGGATTTACGGGAAATGGCGGGTATTCGTTTGCCGGCGATTAAACTTTTTTTATTCAGTGTCTCATCAAAAATGAAAACATTTTTGAAAACTACAAGTCTCATGCGTTTCAGTGGTGAAAAAATAATATAAAAAATCGTTCGGGAAATGAGTTTACTCACAGGGTACTTTCTTTGTATACTTTTGACTATACGGGCCAAGCCCGGGATTTACGGGAAATGGCGGGTTTTCGTTTGCCGGCGATTAAACTTCTTTTATTCAGTGTCTCATCAAAAATGAAAACATTTTTGAAAACTACAAGTCTCACGCGTTTTAGTGGTGAAAAAATAATATAAAAAATCGTTCGGGAAATGAGTTTACTCCCTGGGTACTTTCTTTGTATACTTTTGATTATACGGGCCGAGTCCGGGGTTTACGGGAAATGGCGGGTTTTCGTTTGCCGGCGATTAAACTTCTTTCATTCAGCGTCTCATCAAAAATGAAAACATTTTTAAAAACTACAAGTCTCATGCGTTTTAGTGGTGAAAAAATAATATAAAAAATCGTTCGTGAAATGAGTTTACTCCCTGGGTACTTTCTTTGTATACTTTTGACTATACGGGCCAAGCCCGGGATTTACGGGAAATGGCGGGTATTCGTTTGCCGGCGATTAAACTTTTTTTATTCAGTGTCTCATCAAAAATGAAAACATTTTTGAAAACTACAAGTCTCATGCGTTTCAGTGGTGAAAAAATAATATAAAAAATCGTTCGGGAAATGAGTTTACTCACAGGGTACTTTCTTTGTATACTTTTGACTATACGGGCCAAGCCCGGGATTTACGGGAAATGGCGGGTATTCGTTTGCCGGCGATTAAACTTTTTTTATTCAGTGTCTCATCAAAAATGAAAACATTTTTGAAAACTACAAGTCTCATGCGTTTCAGTGGTGAAAAAATAATATAAAAAATCGTTCGGGAAATGAGTTTACTCACAGGGTACTTTCTTTGTATACTTTTGACTATACGGGCCAAGCCCGGGATTTACGGGAAATGGCGGGTTTTCGTTTGCCGGCGATTAAACTTCTTTTATTCAGTGTCTCATCAAAAATGAAAACATTTTTGAAAACTACAAGTCTCACGCGTTTTAGTGGTGAAAAAATAATATAAAAAATCGTTCGGGAAATGAGTTTACTCCCTGGGTACTTTCTTTGTATACTTTTGATTATACGGGCCGAGTCCGGGGTTTACGGGAAATGGCGGGTTTTCGTTTGCCGGCGATTAAACTTCTTTCATTCAGCGTCTCATCAAAAATGAAAACATTTTTAAAAACTACAAGTCTCATGCGTTTTAGTGGTGAAAAAATAATATAAAAAATTGTTCGTGAAATGAGTTTACTCCCTGGGTACTTTCTTTGTATACTTTTAACTATACGGGCCAAGCCCGGGATTTACGGGAAATGGCGGGTTTTCGTTTGCCGGCGATTAAACTTCTTTTATTCAGTGTCTCATCAAAAATGAAAACATTTTTGAAAACTACAAGTCTCGTGCGTTTTAGTGGTGAAAAGATAATTTAAAAAATCGTTTTGGAAATGAGTTTACTCACAAGGTACTTTCTTTGTATACATTCGACTATACCGGCCAAGCCCGGGATTTACGGGAAATCGCGGGTTTTCGTTTGCCGGCGATTAAACGACTTTCCTTAAGCGTGTCATCAAAAATGAAAACATTTCTGAAAACTACAAGTCTCATGCGTTTTAGTGGTGAAAAAATAATTTAAAAAATCGTTCGGGAAATGAGTTTACTCCCTGGGTACTTTCTTTGTATACTTTTGACTATACGGGCCAAGCCCGGAATTTACGGGAAATGGCGGGTTTTCGTTTGCCGGCGATTAAACTTCTTTTATTCAGTGTCTCATCAAAAATGAAAACATTTTTGAAAACTACAAGTCTCATGCGTTTTAGTGGTGAAAAAATAATTTAAAAAATCGTTCGGGAAATGAGTTTACTCACTGGGTACTTTCTTTGTATACTTTTGACTATACGGGCCGAGTCCGGGATTTACGGGAAGTCGCGGGTTTTCGTTTGCCGGCGATTAAACTTCTTTTATTAAGGGTCTCATCAAAAATGAAAACATTTCTGAAAACTACAAGTCGCATGCGTTTTAGTGGTGAAAAAATAATTTAAAAAATCGTTCGGGAAATGAGTTTACTCACTGGGTACTTTCTTTGTATACTTTTGACTATACGGGCCGAGTCCGGGATTTACGGGAAGTCGCGGGTTTTCGTTTGCCGGCGATTTAACTTCTTTTATTCAGTGTCTCATCAAAAATGAAAACATTTTTGAAAACTACAAGTCTCATGCGTTTCAGTGGTGAAAAAATAATATAAAAAATCGTTCGGGAAATGAGTTTACTCACAGGGTACTTTCTTTGTATACTTTTGACTATACGGGCCAAGCCCGGGATTTACGGGAAATGGCGGGTTTTCGTTTGCCGGCGATTAAACTTCTTTTATTCAGTGTCTCATCAAAAATGAAAACATTTTTGAAAACTACAAGTCTCACGCGTTTTAGTGGTGAAAAAATAATATAAAAAATCGTTCGGGAAATGAGTTTACTCCCTGGGTACTTTCTTTGTATACTTTTGATTATACGGGCCGAGTCCGGGGTTTACGGGAAATGGCGGGTTTTCGTTTGCCGGCGATTAAACTTCTTTCATTCAGCGTCTCATCAAAAATGAAAACATTTTTAAAAACTACAAGTCTCATGCGTTTTAGTGGTGAAAAAATAATTTAAAATATTGTTTTGGAAATGAGTTTACTCCCTGGGTACTTTCTTTGTATACTTTTGACTATACGGGCCAAGCCCGGGATTTACGGGAAATGGCGGGTTTTCGTTTGCCGGCGATTAAACTTCTTTTATTCGGTGTCTCATCAAAAATGAAAACATTTTTGAAAACTACAAGTCTCATGCGTTTTAGTGGTGAAAAAATGATTTAAAAAATCGTTCGGGAAATGAGTTTACTCACTGGGTACTTTCTTTGTATACTTTTGACTATACGGGCCGAGTCCGGGATTTACGGGAAGTCGCGGGTTTTCGTTTGCCGGCGATTAAACTTCTTTTATTAAGGGTCTCATCAAAAATGAAAACATTTCTGAAAACTACAAGTCTCATGCGTTTTAGTGGTGAAAAAATAATTTAAAAAATCGTTCGGGAAATGAGTTTACTCACTGGGTACTTTCTTTGTATACTTTTGACTATACGGGCCGAGTCCGGGATTTACGGGAAGTCGCGGGTTTTCGTTTGCCGGCGATTTAACTTCTTTTATTCAGCGTCTCATCAAAAATGAAAACATTTTTAAAAACTACAAGTCTCATGCGTTTTAGTGGTGAAAAAATAATATAAAAAATCGTTCGGGAAATGAGTTTACTCCCTGGGTACTTTCTTTGTATACTTTTGACTATACGGGCCAAGCCCGGGATTTACGGGAAATGGCGGGTATTCGTTTGCCGGCGATTAAACTTTTTTTATTCAGTGTCTCATCAAAAATGAAAACATTTTTGAAAACTACAAGTCTCATGCGTTTCAGTGGTGAAAAAATAATATAAAAAATCGTTCGGGAAATGAGTTTACTCACAGGGTACTTTCTTTGTATACTTTTGACTATACGGGCCAAGCCCGGGATTTACGGGAAATGGCGGGTATTCGTTTGCCGGCGATTAAACTTTTTTTATTCAGTGTCTCATCAAAAATGAAAACATTTTTGAAAACTACAAGTCTCATGCGTTTCAGTGGTGAAAAAATAATATAAAAAATCGTTCGGGAAATGAGTTTACTCACAGGGTACTTTCTTTGTATACTTTTGACTATACGGGCCAAGCCCGGGATTTACGGGAAATGGCGGGTTTTCGTTTGCCGGCGATTAAACTTCTTTTATTCAGTGTCTCATCAAAAATGAAAACATTTTTGAAAACTACAAGTCTCACGCGTTTTAGTGGTGAAAAAATAATATAAAAAATCGTTCGGGAAATGAGTTTACTCCCTGGGTACTTTCTTTGTATACTTTTGATTATACGGGCCGAGTCCGGGGTTTACGGGAAATGGCGGGTTTTCGTTTGCCGGCGATTAAACTTCTTTCATTCAGCGTCTCATCAAAAATGAAAACATTTTTAAAAACTACAAGTCTCATGCGTTTTAGTGGTGAAAAAATAATATAAAAAATCGTTCGTGAAATGAGTTTACTCCCTGGGTACTTTCTTTGTATACTTTTGACTATACGGGCCAAGCCCGGGATTTACGGGAAATGGCGGGTATTCGTTTGCCGGCGATTAAACTTTTTTTATTCAGTGTCTCATCAAAAATGAAAACATTTTTGAAAACTACAAGTCTCATGCGTTTCAGTGGTGAAAAAATAATATAAAAAATCGTTCGGGAAATGAGTTTACTCACAGGGTACTTTCTTTGTATACTTTTGACTATACGGGCCAAGCCCGGGATTTACGGGAAATGGCGGGTATTCGTTTGCCGGCGATTAAACTTTTTTTATTCAGTGTCTCATCAAAAATGAAAACATTTTTGAAAACTACAAGTCTCATGCGTTTCAGTGGTGAAAAAATAATATAAAAAATCGTTCGGGAAATGAGTTTACTCACAGGGTACTTTCTTTGTATACTTTTGACTATACGGGCCAAGCCCGGGATTTACGGGAAATGGCGGGTTTTCGTTTGCCGGCGATTAAACTTCTTTTATTCAGTGTCTCATCAAAAATGAAAACATTTTTCAAAACTACAAGTCTCACGCGTTTTAGTGGTGAAAAAATAATATAAAAAATCGTTCGGGAAATGAGTTTACTCCCTGGGTACTTTCTTTGTATACTTTTGATTATACGGGCCGAGTCCGAGGTTTACGGGAAATGGCGGGTTTTCGTTTGCCGGCGATTAAACTTCTTTCATTCAGCGTCTCATTAAAAATGAAAACATTTTTAAAAACTACAAGTCTCATGCGTTTTAGTGGTGAAAAAATAATATAAAAAATCGTTCGTGAAATGAGTTTACTCCCTGGGTACTTTCTTTGTATACTTTTAACTATACGGGCCAAGCCCGGGATTTACGGGAAATGGCGGGTTTTCGTTTGCCGGCGATTAAACTTCTTTTATTTAGTGTCTCATCAAAAATGAAAACATTTTTGAAAACTACAAGTCTCGTGCGTTTTAGTGGTGAAAAGATAATTTAAAAAATCGTTTTGGAAATGAGTTTACTCACAAGGTACTTTCTTTGTATACATTCGACTATACCGGCCAAGCCCGGGATTTACGGGAAATCGCGGGTTTTCGTTTGCCGGCGATTAAACGACTTTCCTTAAGCGTCTCATCAAAAATGAAAACATTTCTGAAAACTACAAGTCTCATGCGTTTTAGTGGTGAAAAAATAATTTAAAAAATCGTTCGGGAAATGAGTTTACTCCCTGGGTACTTTCTTTGTATACTTTTGACTATACGGGCCAAGCCCGGGATTTACGGGAAATGGCGGGTTTTCGTTTGCCGGCGATTAAACTTCTTTTATTCAGTGTCTCATCAAAAATGAAAACATTTTTGAAAACTACAAGTCTCATGCGTTTTAGTGGTGAAAAAATAATTTAAAAAATCGTTCGGGAAATGAGTTTACTCACTGGGTACTTTCTTTGTATACTTTTGACTATATGGGCCGAGTCCGGGATTTACGGGAAGTCGCGGGTTTTCGTTTGCCGGCGATTAAACTTCTTTTATTAAGGGTCTCATCAAAAATGAAAACATTTCTGAAAACTACAAGTCTCATGCGTTTTAGTGGTGAAAAAATAATTTAAAAAATCGTTCGGGAAATGAGTTTACTCACTGGGTACTTTCTTTGTATACTTTTGACTATACGGGCCGAGTCCGGGATTTACGGGAAGTCGCGGGTTTTCGTTTGCCGGCGATTTAACTTCTTTTATTCAGCGTCTCATCAAAAATGAAAACATTTTTAAAAACTACAAGTCTCATGCGTTTTAGTGGTGAAAAAATAATATAAAAAATCGTTCGGGAAATGAGTTTACTCCCTGGGTACTTTCTTTGTATACTTTTGACTATACGGGCCAAGCCCGGGATTTACGGGAAATGGCGGGTATTCGTTTGCCGGCGATTAAACTTTTTTTATTCAGTGTCTCATCAAAAATGAAAACATTTTTGAAAACTACAAGTCTCATGCGTTTCAGTGGTGAAAAAATAATATAAAAAATCGTTCGGGAAATGAGTTTACTCACAGGGTACTTTCTTTGTATACTTTTGACTATACGGGCCAAGCCCGGGATTTACGGGAAATGGCGGGTTTTCGTTTGCCGGCGATTAAACTTCTTTTATTCAGTGTCTCATCAAAAATGAAAACATTTTTGAAAACTACAAGTCTCACGCGTTTTAGTGGTGAAAAAATAATATAAAAAATCGTTCGGGAAATGAGTTTACTCCCTGGGTACTTTCTTTGTATACTTTTGACTATACGGGCCAAGCCCGGGATTTACGGGAAATGGCGGGTATTCGTTTGCCGGCGATTAAACTTTTTTTATTCAGTGTCTCATCAAAAATGAAAACATTTTTGAAAACTACAAGTCTCATGCGTTTCAGTGGTGAAAAAATAATATAAAAAATCGTTCGGGAAATGAGTTTACTCACAGGGTACTTTCTTTGTATACTTTTGACTATACGGGCCAAGCCCGGGATTTACGGGAAATGGCGGGTTTTCGTTTGCCGGCGATTAAACTTCTTTTATTCAGTGTCTCATCAAAAATGAAAACATTTTTGAAAACTACAAGTCTCACGCGTTTTAGTGGTGAAAAAATAATATAAAAAATCGTTCGGGAAATGAGTTTACTCCCTGGGTACTTTCTTTGTATACTTTTGATTATACGGGCCGAGTCCGGGGTTTACGGGAAATGGCGGGTTTTCGTTTTCCGGCGATTAAACTTCTTTCATTCAGCGTCTCATCAAAAATGAAAACATTTTTAAAAACTACAAGTCTCATGCGTTTTAGTGGTGAAAAAATAATACAAAAAATCGTTCGTGAAATGAGTTAACTCCCTGGGTACTTTCTTTGTATACTTTTGACTATACGGGCCAAGCCCGGGATTTACGGGAAATGGCGGGTTTTCGTTTGCCGGCGATTAAACTTCTTTTATTCAGTGTCTCATCAAAAATGAAAACATTTTTGAAAAGTACAAGTCTCGTGCGTTTTAGTGGTGACAAGATAATTTAAAAAATCGTTTTGGAAATGAGTTTACTCACAAGGTACTTTCTTTGTATACATTCGACTATACCGGCCAAGCCCGGGATTTACGGGAAATCGCGGGTTTTCGTTTGCCGGCGATTAAACAACTTTCATTAAGCGTCTCATCAAAAATGAAAACATTTCTGAAAACTACAAGTCTCATGCGTTTTAGTGGTGAAAAAATAATTTAAAAAATCGTTCGGGAAATGAGTTTACTCCCTGGGTACTTTCTTTGTATACTTTTGACTATACGGGCCAAGCCCGGGATTTACGGGAAATGGCGGGTTTTCGTTTGCCGGCGATTAAACTTCTTTTATTCAGTGTCTCATCAAAAATGAAAACATTTTTAAAAACTACAAGTCTCATGTGTTATAGTGGTGAAAAAATAATTTAAAAAATCGTTCGGGAAATGAGTTTACTCACTGGGTACTTTCTTTGTATACTTTTGACTATACGGGCCGAGTCCGGGATTTACGGGAAGTCGCGGGTTTTCGTTTGCCGGCGATTAAACTTCTTTTATTCAGCGTCTCATCAAAAATGAAAACATTTTTAAAAACTACAAGTCTCGTGGGCTTTAGTGGTGAAATAATAATTTAAAAAATCGTTCTGGAAATGAGTTTATACCCTGGGTACTATCTTTGTATACTTTTGACTATACAGGCCGAGTCCGGGATTTACGGGAAATCGCAGGTTTTCGTTTGCCGGCTATTAAACTTCTTTTATTCAGCGTCTCATCAAAAATGAAAACATTTTTGAAAACTGCAAGTCTCATGCGTTTTAGTGGTGAAAAAATAATTTAAAAAATCGTTCGGGAAATGAGTTTACTCCCTGGGTACTTTCTTTGTATACTTTTGACTATACGGGCCAAGCCCAGGATTTACGGGAAATGGCAGGTTTTCGTTGCCGGCGATTAAACTTCTTTTATTCAGTGTCTCATTAAAAATGAAAACATTTTTGAAAACTACAAGTCTCATGCGTTTTAGTGGTGAAAAAATAATATAAAAAATCGTTCCGGAAATGAGTTTACTCACAGGGTACTTTCTTTGTATACATTCGACTATACGGGCCAAGCCCGGGATCTACGGGAAATCGCGGGTTTTCGTTTGCCTGCGATTAAACCACCTTCATTAAGGGTCTCATCAAAAATGAAAACATTTCTGAAAACTACAAGTCTCATGCGTTTTAGTGGTGAAAAAATAATTTAAAAAATCGTTCGGGAAATCAGTTTACTCCCTGGGTACTTTCTTTGTATACTTTTGACTATACGGGCCGAGTCCGGGATTTACGGGAAGTCGCGGGTTTTCGTTTGCCGGCGATTAAACTTCTTTTATTCAGCGTCTCATCAAAAATGAAAACATTTTTAAAAACTATAAGTCTCATGGGCTTTAGTGGTGAAATAATAATATAAAAAATCGTTCGGGAAATGAGTTTACTCCCTGGGTACTTTCTTTGTATACTTTTGACTATACGGGCCAAGCCCGGGATTTACGGGAAATGGCGGGTATTCGTTTGCCGGCGATTAAACTTCTTTTATTCAGTGTCTCATCAAAAATGAAAACATTTTTGAAAACTACAAGTCTCGTGCGTTTTAGTGGTGAAAAAATAATTTAAAAAATCGTTCGGGAAATGAGTTTACTCCCTGGGTACTTTCTTTGTATACTTTTGACTATACGGGCCAAGCCCGGGATTTACGGGAAATGGCGGGTTTTCGTTTGCCGGCGATTAAACTTCTTTTATTCAGTGTCTCATCAAAAATGAAAACATTTTTGAAAACTACAAGTCTCATGCGTTTTAGTGGTGAAAAAATAATTTAAAAAATCGTTCGGGAAATGAGTTTACTCACTGGGTACTTTCTTTGTATACTTTTGACTATACGGGCCGAGCCCGGGATTTACGGGAAGTCGCGGGTTTTCGTTTGCCGGCGATTAAACTTCTTTTATTAAGGGTCTCATCAAAAATGAAAACATTTCTGAAAACTACAAGTCTCATGCGTTTTAGTGGTGAAAAAATAATTTAAAAAATCGTTCGGGAAATCAGTTTACTCCCTGGGTACTTTCTTTGTATACTTTTGACTATACGGGCCGAGTCCGGGATTTACGGGAAGTCGCGGGTTTTCGTTTGCCGGCGATTAAACTTCTTTTATTCAGCGTCTCATCAAAAATGAAAACATTTTTAAAAACTATAAGTCTCATGGGCTTTAGTGGTGAAATAATAATATAAAAAATCGTTCGGGAAATGAGTTTACTCCCTGGGTACTTTCTTTGTATACTTTTGACTATACGGGCCAAGCCCGGGATTTACGGGAAATGGCGGGTATTCGTTTGCCGGCGATTAAACTTCTTTTATTCAGTGTCTCATCAAAAATGAAAACATTTTTGAAAACTACAAGTCTCGTGCGTTTTAGTGGTGAAAAGATAATTTAAAAAATCGTTTTGGAAATGAGTTTACTCACAAGGTACTTTCTTTGTATACATTCGACTATACCGGCCAAGCCCGGGATTTACGGGAAATCGCGGGTTTTCGTTTGCCGGCGATTAAACGACTTTCATTAAGCGTCTCATCAAAAATGAAAACATTTCTGAAAACTACAAGTCTCATGCGTTTTAGTGGTGAAAAAATAATTTAAAAAATCGTTCGGGAAATGAGTTTACTCCCTGGGTACTTTCTTTGTATACTTTTGACTATACGGGCCAAGCCCGGGATTTACGGGAAATGGCGGGTTTTCGTTTGCCGGCGATTAAACTTCTTTTATTCAGTGTCTCATCAAAAATGAAAACATTTTTGAAAACTACAAGTCTCATGCGTTTTAGTGGTGAAAAAATAATTTAAAAAATCGTTCGGGAAATGAGTTTACTCACTGGGTACTTTCTTTGTATACTTTTGACTATACGGGCCGAGCCCGGGATTTACGGGAAGTCGCGGGTTTTCGTTTGCCGGCGATTAAACTTCTTTTATTAAGGGTCTCATCAAAAATGAAAACATTTCTGAAAACTACAAGTCTCATGCGTTTTAGTGGTGAAAAAATAATTTAAAAAATCGTTCGGGAAATGAGTTTACTCACTGGGTACTTTCTTTGTATACTTTTGACTATACGGGCCGAGTCCGGGATTTACGGGAAGTCGCGGGTTTTCGTTTGCCGGCGATTTAACTTCTTTTATTCAGCGTCTCATCAAAAATGAAAACATTTTTAAAAACTACAAGTCTCATGCGTTTTAGTGGTGAAAAAATAATATAAAAAATCGTTCGGGAAATGACTTTACTCCCTGGGTACTTTCTTTGTATACTTTTGACTATACGGGCCAAGCCCGGGATTTACGGGAAATGGCGGGTATTCGTTTGCCGGCGATTAAACTTTTTTTATTCAGTGTCTCATCAAAAATGAAAACATTTTCGGAAACTACAAGTCTCATGCGTTTCAGTGGTGAAAAAATAATATAAAAAATCGTTCGGGGAATGAGTTTACTCACAGGGTACTTTCTTTGTATACTTTTGACTATACGGGCCAAGCCCAGGATTTACGGGAAATGGCGGGTTTTCGTTTGCCGGCGATTAAACTTCTTTTATTCAGTGTCTCATCAAAAATGAAAACATTTTTGAAAACTACAAGTCTCACGAGTTTTAGTGGTGAAAAAATAATATAAAAAATCGTTCGGGAAATGAGTTTACTCCCTGGGTACTTTCTTTGTATACTTTTGACTATACGGGCCGAGTCCGGGATTTACGGGAAGTCGCGGGTTTTCGTTTGCCGGCGATTTAACTTCTTTTATTCAGCGTCTCATCAAAAATGAAAACATTTTTAAAAACTACAAGTCTCATGCGTTTTAGTGGTGAAAAAATAATATAAAAAATCGTTCGGGAAATGAGTTTACTCCCTGGGTACTTTCTTTGTATACTTTTGACTATACGGGCCAAGCCCGGGATTTACGGGAAATGGCGGGTATTCGTTTGCCGGCGATTAAACTTTTTTTATTCAGTGTCTCATCAAAAATGAAAACATTTTTGAAAACTACAAGTCTCATGCGTTTCAGTGGTGAAAAAATAATATAAAAAATCGTTCGGGAAATGAGTTTACTCACAGGGTACTTTCTTTGTATACTTTTGACTATGCGGGCCAAGCCCGGGATTTACGGGAAATGGCGGGTTTTCGTTTGCCGGCGATTAAACTTCTTTTATTCAGTGTCTCATCAAAAATGAAAACATTTTTGAAAACTACAAGTCTCACGCGTTTTAGTGGTGAAAAAATAATATAAAAAATCGTTCGGGAAATGAGTTTACTCCCTGGGTACTTTCTTTGTATACTTTTGATTATACGGGCCGAGTCCGGGGTTTACGGGAAATGGCGGGTTTTCGTTTGCCGGCGATTAAACTTCTTTCATTCAGCGTCTCATCAAAAATGAAAACATTTTTAAAAACTACAAGTCTCATGCGTTTTAGTGGTGAAAAAATAATATAAAAAATCGTTCGTGAAATGAGTTTACTCCCTGGGTACTTTCTTTGTATACTTTTGACTATACGGGCCAAGCCCGGGATTTACGGGAAATGGCGGGTTTTCGTTTGCCGGCGATTAAACTTCTTTTATTCAGTGTCTCATCAAAAATGAAAACATTTTTGAAAACTACAAGTCTCGTGCGTTTTAGTGGTGAAAAGATAATTTAAAAAATCGTTTTGGAAATGAGTTTACTCACAACGTACTTTCTTTGTATACATTCGACTATACCGGCCAAGCCCGGGATTTACGGGAAATCGCGGGTTTTCGTTTGCCGGCGATTAAACGACTTTCATTAAGCGTCTCATCAAAAATGAAAACATTTCTGAAAACTACAAGTCTCATGCGTTTTAGTGGTGAAAAAATAATTTAAAAAATCGTTCGGGAAATGAGTTTACTCCCTGGGTACTTTCTTTGTATACTTTTGACTATACGGGCCAAGCCCGGGATTTACGGGAAATGGCGGGTTTTCGTTTGCCGGCGATTAAACTTCTTTTATTCAGTGTCTCATCAAAAATGAAAACATTTTTGAAAACTACAAGTCTCATGCGTTTTAGTGGTGAAAAAATAATTTAAAAAATCGTTCGGGAAATGAGTTTACTCACTGGGTACTTTCTTTGTATACTTTTGACTATACGGGCCGAGTCAGGGATTTACGGGAAGTCGCGGGTTTTCGTTTGCCGGCGATTAAACTTCTTTTATTCAGCGTCTCATCAAAAATGAAAACATTTTTAAAAACTACAAGTCTCATGCGTTTTAGTGGTGAAAAAATAATATAAAAAATCGTTCGGGAAATGAGTTTACTCCCTGGGTACTTTCTTTGTATACTTTTGATTATACGGGCCGAGTCCGGGGTTTACGGGAAATGGCAGGTTTTCGTTTGCCGGCGATTAAACTTCTTTTATTCAGCGTCTCATCAAAAATGAAAACATTTTTAAAAACTACAAGTCTCGTGGGCTTTAGTGGTGAAATAATAATTTAAAAAATCGTTCTGGAAATGAGTTTATACCCTGGGTACTATCTTTGTATACTTTTGACTATACAGGCCGAGTCCGGGATTTACGGGAAATCGCAGGTTTTCGTTTGCCGGCTATTAAACTTCTTTTATTCAGCGTCTCATCAAAAATGAAAACATTTTTAAAAACTGCAAGTCTCATGCGTTTTAGTGGTGAAAAAATAATTTAAAAAATCGTTCGGGAAATGAGTTTACTCCCTGGGTACTTTCTTTGTATACTTTTGACTATACGGGCCAAGCCCAGGATTTACGGGAAATGGCGGGTTTTCGTTTGCCGGCGATTAAACTTCTTTTATTCAGTGTCTCATTAAAAATGAAAACATTTTTGAAAACTACAAGTCTCATGCGTTTTAGTGGTGAAAAAATAATATAAAAAATCGTTCGGGAAATGAGTTTACTCACAGGGTACTTTCTTTGTATACATTCGACTATACGGGCCAAGCCCGGGATTTACGGGAAATCGCGGGTTTTCGTTTGCCTGCGATTAAACCACTTTCATTAAGGGTCTCATCAAAAATGAAAACATTTCTGAAAACTACAAGTCTCATGCGTTTTAGTGGTGAAAAAATAATTTAAAAAATCGTTCGGGAAATGAGTTTACTCCCTGGGTACTTTCTTTGTATATTTTTGACTATACGGGCCGAGTCCGGGATTTACGGGAAGTCGCGGGTTTTCGTTTGCCGGCGATTAAACTTCTTTTATTCAGCGTCTCATCAAAAATGAAAACATTTTTAAAAACTATAAGTCTCATGGGCTTTAGTGGTGAAATAATAATTTAAAAAATCGTTCTGGAAATGAGTTTATACCCTGGGTACTATCTTTGTATACTTTTGACTATACGGGCCGAGTCAGGGATTTACGGGAAATCGCAGGTTTTTGTTTGCCGGCTATTAAACTTCTTTTATTCAGCGTCTCATCAAAAATGAAAACATTTTTAAAAACTACAAGTCTCATGCGTTTCAGTGGTGAAAAAATAATATAAAAAATCGTTCGGGAAATGAGTTTACTCACAGGGTACTTTCTTTGTATACTTTTGACTATACGGGCCAAGCCCGGGATTTACGGGAAATGGCGGGTTTGCGTTTGCCTGCGATTAAACTTCTTTTATTCAGTGTCTCATCAAAAATGAAAACATTTTTGAAAACTACAAGTCTCATGCGTTTTAGTGGTGAAAAAATAACATAAAAAATCGTTCGGGAAATGAGTTTACTCACAAGGTACTTTCTTTGTATACATTCGACTATACGGGCCGAGTCCGGGATTTACGGGAAGTCGCGGGTTTTCGTTTACCGGCGATTAAACTTCTTTTATTCAGCGTCTCATCAAAAATGAAAACATTTTTAAAAACTATAAGTCTCATGGGCTATAGTGGTGAAATAATAATTTAAAAAATCGTTCTGGAAATGAGTTTATACCCTGGGTACTATCTTTGTATACTTTTGACTATACGGGCCGAATCCGGGATTTACGGGAAATCGCAGGTTTTCGTTTGCCGGCTATTAAACTTCTTTTATTCAGCGTCTCATCAAAAATGAAAACATTTTTAAAAACTACAAGTCTCATGCGTTTCAGTGGTGAAAAAATAATATAAAAAATCGTTCGGGAAATGAGTTTACTCACAGGGTACTTTCTTTGTATACTTTTGACTATACGTGCCAAGCCCAGGATTTACGGGAAATGGCGGGTTTTCGTTTGCCTGCGATTAAACTTCTTTTATTCAGTGTCTCATCAAAAATGAAAACATTTTTGAAAACTACAAGTCTCATGCGTTTTAGTGGTGAAAAATTAATATAAAAAATCGTTCGGGAAATGAGTTTACTCACAGGGTACTTTCTTTGTATACATTCGACTATACGGGCCAAGCCCGGGATTTACGGGAAATGGCGGGTTTTCGTTTGCCTGCGATTAAACTTCTTTTATTCAGTGTCTCATCAAAAATGAAAACATTTTTAAAAACTACAAGTCTCATGGGCTTTAGTGGTGAAATAATAATTTAAAAAATCGTTCTGGAAATGAGTTTATACCCTGGGTACTATCTTTGTATACTTTTGACTATACGGGCCGAGTCCGGGATTTACGGGAAATCGCAGGTTTTCGTTTGCCGGCTATTAAACTTCTTTTATTCAGCGTCTCATCAAAAATGAAAACATTTTTGAAAACTACAAGTCTCATGCGTTTCAGTGGTGAAAAAATAATATAAAAAATCGTTCAGGAAATGAGTTTACTCACAGGGTACTTTCTTTGTATACTTTTGACTATACGGGCCAAGCCCGGGATTTACGGGAAATGGCGGGTTTTCGTTTGCCGGCGATTAAACTTCTTTTATTCAGTGTCTCATCAAAAATGAAAACATTTTTGAAACCTACAAGTCTCACGCGTTTTAGTGGTGAAAAAATAATATAAAAAATCGTTCGGGAAATGAGTTTACTCCCTGGGTACTTTCTTTGTATACTTTTGATTATACGGCCGAGTCCGGGGTTTACGGGAAATGGCGGGTTTTCGTTTGCCGGCGATTAAACTTCTTTCATTCAGCGTCTCATCAAAAATGAAAACATTTTTAAAAACTACAAGTCTCATGCGTTTTAGTGGTGAAAAAATAATATAAAAAATCGTTCGTGAAATGAGTTTACTCCCTGGGTACTTTCTTTGTATACTTTTGACTATACGGGCCAAGCCCGGGATTTACGGGAAATGGCGGGTTTTCGTTTGCCGGCGATTAAACTTCTTTTATTCAGTGTCTCATCAAAAATGAAAACATTTTTGAAAACTACAAGTCTCGTGCGTTTTAGTGGTGAAAAGATAATTTAAAAAATCGTTTTGGAAATGAGTTTACTCAGAAGGTACTTTCTTTGTATACATTCGACTATACCGGCCAAGCCCGGGATTTACGGGAAATCGCAGGTTTTCGTTTGCCGGCGATTAAACCACTTTCATTAAGCGTCTCATCAAAAATGAAAACATTTCTGAAAACTACAAGTCTCATGCGTTTTAGTGGTGAAAAAATAATTTAAAAAATCGTTCGGGAAATGAGTTTATTCCCTGGGTACTTTCTTTGTATACTTTTGACTATACGGGCCAAGCCCGGGATTTACGGGAAGTCGCGGGTTTTCGTTTACCGGCGATTAAATTTCTTTTATTCAGTGTCTCATCAAAAATGAAAACATTTTTAAAAACTATAAGTCTCATGGGCTTTAGTGGTGAAATAATAATTTAAAAAATCGTTCTGGAAATGAGTTTATACCCTGGGTACTATCTTTGTATACTTTTGACTATACGGGCCGAGTCCGGGATTTACGGGAAATCGCAGATTTTCGTTTGCCGGCTATTAAACTTCTTTTATTCAGCGTCTCATCAAAAATGAAAACATTTTTAAAAACTACAAGTCTAATGCGTTTCAGTGGTGAAAAAATAATATAAAAAATCGTTCGGGAAATGAGTTTACTCACAGTGTACTTTCTTTGTATACTTTTGACTATACGTGCCAAGCCCGGGATTTACGGGAAATGGCGGGTTTTCGTTTGCCTGCGATTAAACTTCTTTTATTCAGTGTCTCATCAAAAATGAAAACATTTTTGAAAACTACAAGTCTCATGCGTTTTAGTGGTGAAAAAATAATATAAAAAATCGTTCGGGAAATGAGTTTACTCACAGGGTACTTTCTTTGTATACATTCGACTATACGGGCCAAGCCCGGGATTTACGGGAAATGGCGGGTTTTCGTTTGCCTGCGATTAAACTTCTTTTATTCAGTGTCTCATCAAAAATGAAAACATTTTTAAAAACTACAAGTCTCATGGGCTTTAGTGGTGAAATAATAATTTAAAAAATCGTTCTGGAAATGAGTTTATACCCTGGGTACTATCTTTGTATACTTTTGACTATACGGGCCGAGTCCGGGATTTACGGGAAATCGCAGGTTTTCGTTTGCCGGCTATTAAACTTCTTTTATTCAGCGTCTCATCAAAAATGAAAAAAATTTTGAAAACTACAAGTCTCATGCGTTTCAGTGGTGAAAAAATAATATAAAAAATCGTTCAGGAAATGAGTTTACTCACAGGGCACTTTCTTTGTATACTTTTGACTATACGGGCCAAGCCCGGGATTTACGGGAAATGGCGGGTTTTCGTTTGCCGGCGATTAAACTTCTTTTATTCAGTGTCTCATCAAAAATGAAATCATTTTTGAAAACTACAAGTCTCACGCGTTTTAGTGGTGAAAAAATAATATAAAAAATCGTTCGGGAAATGAGTTTACTCCCTGGGTACTTTCTTTGTATACTTTTGATTATACGGGCCGAGTCCGGGGTTTACGGGAAATGGCGGGTTTTCGTTTGCCGGCGATTAAACTTCTTTCATTCAGCGTCTCATCAAAAATGAAAACATTTTTAAAAACTACAAGTCTCATGCGTTTTAGTGGTGAAAAAATAATATAAAAAATCGTTCGTGAAATGAGTTTACTCCCTGGGTACTTTCTTTGTATACTTTTGACTATACGGGCCAAGCCCGGGATTTACGGGAAATGGCGGGTTTTCGTTTGCCGGCGATTAAACTTCTTTTATTCAGTGTCTCATCAAAAATGAAAACATTTTTGAAAACTACAAGTCTCGTGCGTTTTAGTGGTGAAAAGATAATTTAAAAAATCGTTTTGGAAATGAGTTTACTCACAAGGTACTTTCTTTGTATACATTCGACTATACCGGCCAAGCCCGGGATTTACGGGAAATCGCGGGTTTCCGTTTGCCGGCGATTAAACCACTTTCATTAGGCGTCTCATCAAAAATGAAAACATTTCTGAAAAGTACAAGTCTCATGCGTTTTAGTGGTGAAAAAATAATTTAAAAATCGTTCGGGAAATGAGTTTACTCCCTGGGTACTTTCTTTGTATACTTTTGACTATACGGGCCAAGCCCGGGATTTACGGGAAATGGCGGGTTTTCGTTTGCCGGCGATTAAACTTCTTTTATTCAGTGTCTCATCAAAAATGAAAACATTTTTAAAAACTACAAGTCTCATGCGTTTTAGTGGTGAAAAAATAATATAAAAAATCGTTCGGGAAATGAGTTTACTCACAGGGTACTTTCTTTGTATACTTTTGACTATACGGGCCAAGCCCGGGATTTACGGGAAATGGCGGGTTTTCGTTTGCCGGCGATTAAACTTCTTTTATTCAGTGTCTCATCAAAAATGAAAACATTTTTGAAAACTACAAGTCTCATGCGTTTTAGTGGTGAAAAAATAATATAAAAAATCGTTCGGGAAATGAGTTTACTCCCTGGGTATTTCTTTGTATACTTTTGATTATACGGGCCGAGTCCGGGGTTTACGGGAAATGGCGGGTTTTCGTTTGCCGGCGATTAAACTTCTTTCATTCAGCGTCTCATCAAAAATGAAAACATTTTTAAAAACTACAAGTCTCATGCGTTTTAGTGGTGAAAAAATAATATAAAAAATCGTTCGTGAAATGAGTTTACTCCCTGGGTACTTTCTTTGTATACTTTTGACTATACGGGCCAAGCCCGGGATTTACGGGAAATGGCGGGTTTTCGTTTGCCGGCGATTAAACTTCTTTTATTCAGTGTCTCATCAAAAATGAAAACATTTTTGAAAACTACAAGTCTCGTGCGTTTTAGTGGTGAAAAGATAATTTAAAAAATCGTTTTGGAAATGAGTTTACTCACCGGGTACTTTCTTTGTATACATTCGACTATACCGGCCAAGCCCGGGATTTACGGGAAATCGCGGGTTTTCGTTTGCCGGCGATTAAACCACTTTTATTAAGGGTCTCATCAAAAATGAAAACATTTTTGAAAACTATAAGTCTCATGCGTTTTAGTGGTGAAAAAATAATTTAAAAAATCGTTCGGGAAATGAGTGTACTCCCTGGGTACTTTCTTTGTATACTTTTGACTATACGGGCCGAGTCCGGGATTTACGGGAAGTCGCGGGTTTTCGTTTGCCGGCGATTAAACTTATTTTATTCAGCGTCTCATCAAAAATGAAAACATTTTTAAAAACTACAAGTCTCATGCGTTTTAGTGGTGAAAAAATAATATAAAAAATCGTTCGGGAAATGAGTTTACTCCCTGGGTACTTTCTTTGTATACTTTTGACTATACGGGCCGAGTCCGGGATTTACGGGAAGTCGCGGGTTTTCGTTTGCCGGCGATTAAACTTCTTTTATTCAGCGTCTCATCAAAAATGAAAACATTTTTAAAAACTATAAGTCTCATGGGCTTTAGTGGTGAAATAATAATTTAAAAAATCGTTCTGGAAATGAGTTTATACCCTGGGTACTATCTTTGTATACTTTTGACTATACGGGCCGAGTCCGGGATTTACGGGAAATCGCAGGTTTTCGTTTGCCGGCTATTAAACTTCTTTTATTCAGCGTCTCATCAAAAATGAAAACATTTTTAAAAACTACAAGTCTCATGCGTTTCAGTGGTGAAAAAATAATATAAAAAATCGTTCGGGAAATGAGTTTACTCACAGGGTACTTTCTTTGTATACTTTTGACTATACGGGCCAAGCCCGGGATTTACGGGAAATGGCGGGTTTTCGTTTGCCTGCGATTAAACTTCTTTTATTCAGTGTCTCATCAAAAATGAAAACATTTTTGAACACTACAAGTCTCATGCGTTTTAGTGGTGAAAAAATAATATAAAAAATCGTTCGGGAAATGAGTTTACTCACAGGGTACTTTCTTTGTATACATTCGACTATACGGGCCGAGTCCGGGATTTACGGGAAGTCGCAGGTTTTCGTTTGCTGGCGATTAAACTTCTTTTATTCAGCGTCTCATCAAAAATGAAAACATTTTTAAAAACTATAAGTCTCATGGGCTTTAGTGGTGTAATAATAATTTAAAAAATCGTTCTGGAAATGAGTTTATACCCTGGGTACTATCTTTGTATACTTTTGACTATACGGGCCGAGTCCGGGATTTACGGGAAATCGCAGGTTTTCGTTTGCCGGCTATTAAATTTCTTTTATTCAGCGTCTCATCAAAAATGAAAACATTTTTAAAAACTACAAGTCTCATGCGTTTCAGTGGTGAAAAAATAATATAAAAAATCGTTCGGGAAATGAGTTTACTCACAGGGTACTTTCTTTGTATACTTTTGACTATACGGGCCAAGCCCGGGATTTACGGGAAATGGCGGGTTTTCGTTTGCCTGCGATTAAACTTCTTTTATTCAGTGTCTCATCAAAAATGAAAACATTTTTGAAAACTACAAGTCTCATGCGTTTTAGTGGTGAAAAAATAATATAAAAAATCGTTCGGGAAATGAGTTTACTCACAGGGTACTTTCTTTGTATACATTCGACTATACGGGCCAAGCCCGGGATTTACGGGAAATGGCGGGTTTTCGTTTGCCTGCGATTAAACCACTTTCATTAAGGGTCTCATCAAAAATGAAAACATTTCTGAAAACTACAAGTCTCATGCGTTTTAGTGGTGAAAAAATAATATAAAAAATCGTTCGGGAAATAAGTTTACTCCCTGGGTACTTTCTTTGTATACTTTTGACTACACGGGCCAAGCCCGGGATTTACGGGAAATGGCGGGTTTTCGTTTGCCGGCGATTAAACTTCTTTTATTCAGTGTCTCATCAAAAATGAAAACATTTCTGAAAACTACAAGTCTCATGCGTTTTAGTGGTGAAAAAATAATTTAAAAAATCGTTCGGGAAATGAGTTTACTCCCTGGGTACTTTCTTTGTATACTTTTGACTATACGGGCCAAGCCCGGGATTTACGGGAAATGGCGGGTTTTCGTTTGCCGGCGATTAAACTTCTTTTATTCAGTGTCTCATCAAAAATGAAAACATTTTTAAAAACTACAAGTCTCATGCGTTTTAGTGGTGAAAAAATAATATAAAAAATCGTTCGGGAAATGAGTTTACTCACAGGGTACTTTCTTTGTATACATTCGACTATACGGGCCAAGGCCGGGATTTACGGGAAATCGCGGGTTTT
This sequence comes from Hydractinia symbiolongicarpus, assembly GCF_029227915.1. Classification (NCBI taxonomy): domain Eukaryota; kingdom Metazoa; phylum Cnidaria; class Hydrozoa; order Anthoathecata; family Hydractiniidae; genus Hydractinia; species Hydractinia symbiolongicarpus. Next base: position 32,725,276 of record NC_079877.1, read on the forward strand.
CGTTTGCCTGCGATTAAACCACTTTCATTAAGGGTCTCATCAAAAATGAAAACATTTCGGAAAACTACAAGTCTCATGCGTTTTAGTGGTGAAAAAATAATTTAAAAAATCGTTCGGGAAATGAGTTTACTCCCTGGGTACTTTCTTTGTATACTTTTGACTATACGTGCCAAGCCCAGGATTTACGGGAAATGGCGGGTTTTCGTTTGCCTGCGATTAAACTTCTTTTATTCAGTGTCTCATCAAAAATGAAAACATTTTTGAAAACTACAAGTCTCATGCGTTTTAGTGGTGAAAAATTAATATAAAAAATCGTTCGGGAAATGAGTTTACTCACAGGGTACTTTCTTTGTATACATTCGACTATACGGGCCAAGCCCGGGATTTACGGGAAATGGCGGGTTTTCGTTTGCCTGCGATTAAACTTCTTTTATTCAGTGTCTCATCAAAAATGAAAACATTTTTAAAAACTACAAGTCTCATGGGCTTTAGTGGTGAAATAATAATTTAAAAAATCGTTCTGGAAATGAGTTTATACCCTGGGTACTATCTTTGTATACTTTTGACTATACGGGCCGAGTCCGGGATTTACGGGAAATCGCAGGTTTTCGTTTGCCGGCTATTAAACTTCTTTTATTCAGCGTCTCATCAAAAATGAAAACATTTTTGAAAACTACAAGTCTCATGCGTTTCAGTGGTGAAAAAATAATATAAAAAATCGTTCAGGAAATGAGTTTACTCACAGGGTACTTTCTTTGTATACTTTTGACTATACGGGCCAAGCCCGGGATTTACGGGAAATGGCGGGTTTTCGTTTGCCGGCGATTAAACTTCTTTTATTCAGTGTCTCATCAAAAATGAAAACATTTTTGAAACCTACAAGTCTCACGCGTTTTAGTGGTGAAAAAATAATATAAAAAATCGTTCGGGAAATGAGTTTACTCCCTGGGTACTTTCTTTGTATACTTTTGATTATACGGCCGAGTCCGGGGTTTACGGGAAATGGCGGGTTTTCGTTTGCCGGCGATTAAACTTCTTTCATTCAGCGTCTCATCAAAAATGAAAACATTTTTAAAAACTACAAGTCTCATGCGTTTTAGTGGTGAAAAAATAATATAAAAAATCGTTCGTGAAATGAGTTTACTCCCTGGGTACTTTCTTTGTATACTTTTGACTATACGGGCCAAGCCCGGGATTTACGGGAAATGGCGGGTTTTCGTTTGCCGGCGATTAAACTTCTTTTATTCAGTGTCTCATCAAAAATGAAAACATTTTTGAAAACTACAAGTCTCGTGCGTTTTAGTGGTGAAAAGATAATTTAAAAAATCGTTTTGGAAATGAGTTTACTCAGAAGGTACTTTCTTTGTATACATTCGACTATACCGGCCAAGCCCGGGATTTACGGGAAATCGCAGGTTTTCGTTTGCCGGCGATTAAACCACTTTCATTAAGCGTCTCATCAAAAATGAAAACATTTCTGAAAACTACAAGTCTCATGCGTTTTAGTGGTGAAAAAATAATTTAAAAAATCGTTCGGGAAATGAGTTTATTCCCTGGGTACTTTCTTTGTATACTTTTGACTATACGGGCCAAGCCCGGGATTTACGGGAAGTCGCGGGTTTTCGTTTACCGGCGATTAAATTTCTTTTATTCAGTGTCTCATCAAAAATGAAAACATTTTTCAAAACTATAAGTCTCATGGGCTTTAGTGGTGAAATAATAATTTAAAAAATCGTTCTGGAAATGAGTTTATACCCTGGGTACTATCTTTGTATACTTTTGACTATACGGGCCGAGTCCGGGATTTACGGGAAATCGCAGATTTTCGTTTGCCGGCTATTAAACTTCTTTTATTCAGCGTCTCATCAAAAATGAAAACATTTTTAAAAACTACAAGTCTAATGCGTTTCAGTGGTGAAAAAATAATATAAAAAATCGTTCGGGAAATGAGTTTACTCACAGTGTACTTTCTTTGTATACTTTTGACTATACGTGCCAAGCCCGGGATTTACGGGAAATGGCGGGTTTTCGTTTGCCTGCGATTAAACTTCTTTTATTCAGTGTCTCATCAAAAATGAAAACATTTTTGAAAACTACAAGTCTCATGCGTTTTAGTGGTGAAAAAATAATATAAAAAATCGTTCGGGAAATGAGTTTACTCACAGGGTACTTTCTTTGTATACATTCGACTATACGGGCCAAGCCCGGGATTTACGGGAAATGGCGGGTTTTCGTTTGCCTGCGATTAAACTTCTTTTATTCAGTGTCTCATCAAAAATGAAAACATTTTTAAAAACTACAAGTCTCATGGGCTTTAGTGGTGAAATAATAATTTAAAAAATCGTTCTGGAAATGAGTTTATACCCTGGGTACTATCTTTGTATACTTTTGACTATACGGGCCGAGTCCGGGATTTACGGGAAATCGCAGGTTTTCGTTTGCCGGCTATTAAACTTCTTTTATTCAGCGTCTCATCAAAAATGAAAAAAATTTTGAAAACTACAAGTCTCATGCGTTTCAGTGGTGAAAAAATAATATAAAAAATCGTTCAGGAAATGAGTTTACTCACAGGGCACTTTCTTTGTATACTTTTGACTATACGGGCCAAGCCCGGGATTTACGGGAAATGGCGGGTTTTCGTTTGCCGGCGATTAAACTTCTTTTATTCAGTGTCTCATCAAAAATGAAATCATTTTTGAAAACTACAAGTCTCACGCGTTTTAGTGGTGAAAAAATAATATAAAAAATCGTTCGGGAAATGAGTTTACTCCCTGGGTACTTTCTTTGTATACTTTTGATTATACGGGCCGAGTCCGGGGTTTACGGGAAATGGCGGGTTTTCGTTTGCCGGCGATTAAACTTCTTTCATTCAGCGTCTCATCAAAAATGAAAACATTTTTAAAAACTACAAGTCTCATGCGTTTTAGTGGTGAAAAAATAATATAAAAAATCGTTCGTGAAATGAGTTTACTCCCTGGGTACTTTCTTTGTATACTTTTGACTATACGGGCCAAGCCCGGGATTTACGGGAAATGGCGGGTTTTCGTTTGCCGGCGATTAAACTTCTTTTATTCAGTGTCTCATCAAAAATGAAAACATTTTTGAAAACTACAAGTCTCGTGCGTTTTAGTGGTGAAAAGATAATTTAAAAAATCGTTTTGGAAATGAGTTTACTCACAAGGTACTTTCTTTGTATACATTCGACTATACCGGCCAAGCCCGGGATTTACGGGAAATCGCGGGTTTCCGTTTGCCGGCGATTAAACCACTTTCATTAGGCGTCTCATCAAAAATGAAAACATTTCTGAAAAGTACAAGTCTCATGCGTTTTAGTGGTGAAAAAATAATTTAAAAATCGTTCGGGAAATGAGTTTACTCCCTGGGTACTTTCTTTGTATACTTTTGACTATACGGGCCAAGCCCGGGATTTACGGGAAATGGCGGGTTTTCGTTTGCCGGCGATTAAACTTCTTTTATTCAGTGTCTCATCAAAAATGAAAACATTTTTAAAAACTACAAGTCTCATGCGTTTTAGTGGTGAAAAAATAATATAAAAAATCGTTCGGGAAATGAGTTTACTCACAGGGTACTTTCTTTGTATACTTTTGACTATACGGGCCAAGCCCGGGATTTACGGGAAATGGCGGGTTTTCGTTTGCCGGCGATTAAACTTCTTTTATTCAGTGTCTCATCAAAAATGAAAACATTTTTGAAAACTACAAGTCTCATGCGTTTTAGTGGTGAAAAAATAATATAAAAAATCGTTCGGGAAATGAGTTTACTCCCTGGGTACTTTCTTTGTATACTTTTAATTATACGGGCCGAGTCCGGGGTTTACGGGAAATGGCGGGTTTTCGTTTGCCGGCGATTAAACTTCTTTCATTCAGCGTCTCATCAAAAATGAAAACATTTTTAAAAACTACAAGTCTCATGCGTTTTAGTGGTGAAAAAATAATATAAAAAATCGTTCGTGAAATGAGTTTACTCCCTGGGTACTTTCTTTGTATACTTTTGACTATACGGGCCAAGCCCGGGATTTACGGGAAATGGCGGGTTTTCGTTTGCCGGCGATTAAACTTCTTTTATTCAGTGTCTCATCAAAAATGAAAACATTTTTGAAAACTACAAGTCTCGTGCGTTTTAGTGGTGAAAAGATAATTTAAAAAATCGTTTTGGAAATGAGTTTACTCACCGGGTACTTTCTTTGTATACATTCGACTATACCGGCCAAGCCCGGGATTTACGGGAAATCGCGGGTTTTCGTTTGCCGGCGATTAAACCACTTTCATTAAGGGTCTCATCAAAAATGAAAACATTTTTGAAAACTATAAGTCTCATGCGTTTTAGTGGTGAAAAAATAATTTAAAAAATCGTTCGGGAAATGAGTGTACTCCCTGGGTACTTTCTTTGTATACTTTTGACTATACGGGCCGAGTCCGGGATTTACGGGAAGTCGCGGGTTTTCGTTTGCCGGCGATTAAACTTATTTTATTCAGCGTCTCATCAAAAATGAAAACATTTTTAAAAACTACAAGTCTCATGCGTTTTAGTGGTGAAAAAATAATATAAAAAATCGTTCGGGAAATGAGTTTACTCCCTGGGTACTTTCTTTGTATACTTTTGACTATACGGGCCGAGTCCGGGATTTACGGGAAGTCGCGGGTTTTCGTTTGCCGGCGATTAAACTTCTTTTATTCAGCGTCTCATCAAAAATGAAAACATTTTTAAAAACTATAAGTCTCATGGGCTTTAGTGGTGAAATAATAATTTAAAAAATCGTTCTGGAAATGAGTTTATACCCTGGGTACTATCTTTGTATACTTTTGACTATACGGGCCGAGTCCGGGATTTACGGGAAATCGCAGGTTTTCGTTTGCCGGCTATTAAACTTCTTTTATTCAGCGTCTCATCAAAAATGAAAACATTTTTAAAAACTACAAGTCTCATGCGTTTCAGTGGTGAAAAAATAATATAAAAAATCGTTCGGGAAATGAGTTTACTCACAGGGTACTTTCTTTGTATACTTTTGACTATACGGGCCAAGCCCGGGATTTACGGGAAATGGCGGGTTTTCGTTTGCCTGCGATTAAACTTCTTTTATTCAGTGTCTCATCAAAAATGAAAACATTTTTGAACACTACAAGTCTCATGCGTTTTAGTGGTGAAAAAATAATATAAAAAATCGTTCGGGAAATGAGTTTACTCACAGGGTACTTTCTTTGTATACATTCGACTATACGGGCCGAGTCCGGGATTTACGGGAAGTCGCAGGTTTTCGTTTGCTGGCGATTAAACTTCTTTTATTCAGCGTCTCATCAAAAATGAAAACATTTTTAAAAACTATAAGTCTCATGGGCTTTAGTGGTGTAATAATAATTTAAAAAATCGTTCTGGAAATGAGTTTATACCCTGGGTACTATCTTTGTATACTTTTGACTATACGGGCCGAGTCCGGGATTTACGGGAAATCGCAGGTTTTCGTTTGCCGGCTATTAAATTTCTTTTATTCAGCGTCTCATCAAAAATGAAAACATTTTTAAAAACTACAAGTCTCATGCGTTTCAGTGGTGAAAAAATAATATAAAAAATCGTTCGGGAAATGAGTTTACTCACAGGGTACTTTCTTTGTATACTTTTGACTATACGGGCCAAGCCCGGGATTTACGGGAAATGGCGGGTTTTCGTTTGCCTGCGATTAAACTTCTTTTATTCAGTGTCTCATCAAAAATGAAAACATTTTTGAAAACTACAAGTCTCATGCGTTTTAGTGGTGAAAAAATAATATAAAAAATCGTTCGGGAAATGAGTTTACTCACAGGGTACTTTCTTTGTATACATTCGACTATACGGGCCAAGCCCGGGATTTACGGGAAATGGCGGGTTTTCGTTTGCCGGCGATTAAACCACTTTCATTAGGCGTCTCATCAAAAATGAAAACATTTCTGAAAAGTACAAGTCTCATGCGTTTTAGTGGTGAAAAAATAATTTAAAAATCGTTCGGGAAATGAGTTTACTCCCTGGGTACTTTCTTTGTATACTTTTGACTATACGGGCCAAGCCCGGGATTTACGGGAAATGGCGGGTTTTCGTTTGCCGGCGATTAAACTTCTTTTATTCAGTGTCTCATCAAAAATGAAAACATTTTTAAAAACTACAAGTCTCATGCGTTTTAGTGGTGAAAAAATAATATAAAAAATCGTTCGGGAAATGAGTTTACTCACAGGGTACTTTCTTTGTATACTTTTGACTATACGGGCCAAGCCCGGGATTTACGGGAAATGGCGGGTTTTCGTTTGCCGGCGATTAAACTTCTTTTATTCAGTGTCTCATCAAAAATGAAAACATTTTTGAAAACTACAAGTCTCATGCGTTTTAGTGGTGAAAAAATAATATAAAAAATCGTTCGGGAAATGAGTTTACTCCCTGGGTACTTTCTTTGTATACTTTTAATTATACGGGCCGAGTCCGGGGTTTACGGGAAATGGCGGGTTTTCGTTTGCCGGCGATTAAACTTCTTTCATTCAGCGTCTCATCAAAAATGAAAACATTTTTAAAAACTACAAGTCTCATGCGTTTTAGTGGTGAAAAAATAATATAAAAAATCGTTCGTGAAATGAGTTTACTCCCTGGGTACTTTCTTTGTATACTTTTGACTATACGGGCCAAGCCCGGGATTTACGGGAAATGGCGGGTTTTCGTTTGCCGGCGATTAAACTTCTTTTATTCAGTGTCTCATCAAAAATGAAAACATTTTTGAAAACTACAAGTCTCGTGCGTTTTAGTGGTGAAAAGATAATTTAAAAAATCGTTTTGGAAATGAGTTTACTCACCGGGTACTTTCTTTGTATACATTCGACTATACCGGCCAAGCCCGGGATTTACGGGAAATCGCGGGTTTTCGTTTGCCGGCGATTAAACCACTTTCATTAAGGGTCTCATCAAAAATGAAAACATTTTTGAAAACTATAAGTCTCATGCGTTTTAGTGGTGAAAAAATAATTTAAAAAATCGTTCGGGAAATGAGTGTACTCCCTGGGTACTTTCTTTGTATACTTTTGACTATACGGGCCGAGTCCGGGATTTACGGGAAGTCGCGGGTTTTCGTTTGCCGGCGATTAAACTTATTTTATTCAGCGTCTCATCAAAAATGAAAACATTTTTAAAAACTACAAGTCTCATGCGTTTTAGTGGTGAAAAAATAATATAAAAAATCGTTCGGGAAATGAGTTTACTCCCTGGGTACTTTCTTTGTATACTTTTGACTATACGGGCCGAGTCCGGGATTTACGGGAAGTCGCGGGTTTTCGTTTGCCGGCGATTAAACTTCTTTTATTCAGCGTCTCATCAAAAATGAAAACATTTTTAAAAACTATAAGTCTCATGGGCTTTAGTGGTGAAATAATAATTTAAAAAATCGTTCTGGAAATGAGTTTATACCCTGGGTACTATCTTTGTATACTTTTGACTATACGGGCCGAGTCCGGGATTTACGGGAAATCGCAGGTTTTCGTTTGCCGGCTATTAAACTTCTTTTATTCAGCGTCTCATCAAAAATGAAAACATTTTTAAAAACTACAAGTCTCATGCGTTTCAGTGGTGAAAAAATAATATAAAAAATCGTTCGGGAAATGAGTTTACTCACAGGGTACTTTCTTTGTATACTTTTGACTATACGGGCCAAGCCCGGGATTTACGGGAAATGGCGGGTTTTCGTTTGCCTGCGATTAAACTTCTTTTATTCAGTGTCTCATCAAAAATGAAAACATTTTTGAACACTACAAGTCTCATGCGTTTTAGTGGTGAAAAAATAATATAAAAAATCGTTCGGGAAATGAGTTTACTCACAGGGTACTTTCTTTGTATACATTCGACTATACGGGCCGAGTCCGGGATTTACGGGAAGTCGCAGGTTTTCGTTTGCTGGCGATTAAACTTCTTTTATTCAGCGTCTCATCAAAAATGAAAACATTTTTAAAAACTATAAGTCTCATGGGCTTTAGTGGTGTAATAATAATTTAAAAAATCGTTCTGGAAATGAGTTTATACCCTGGGTACTATCTTTGTATACTTTTGACTATACGGGCCGAGTCCGGGATTTACGGGAAATCGCAGGTTTTCGTTTGCCGGCTATTAAATTTCTTTTATTCAGCGTCTCATCAAAAATGAAAACATTTTTAAAAACTACAAGTCTCATGCGTTTCAGTGGTGAAAAAATAATATAAAAAATCGTTCGGGAAATGAGTTTACTCACAGGGTACTTTCTTTGTATACTTTTGACTATACGGGCCAAGCCCGGGATTTACGGGAAATGGCGGGTTTTCGTTTGCCTGCGATTAAACTTCTTTTATTCAGTGTCTCATCAAAAATGAAAACATTTTTGAAAACTACAAGTCTCATGCGTTTTAGTGGTGAAAAAATAATATAAAAAATCGTTCGGGAAATGAGTTTACTCACAGGGTACTTTCTTTGTATACATTCGACTATACGGGCCAAGCCCGGGATTTACGGGAAATGGCGGGTTTTCGTTTGCCTGCGATTAAACCACTTTCATTAAGGGTCTCATCAAAAATGAAAACATTTCTGAAAACTACAAGTCTCATGCGTTTTAGTGGTGAAAAAATAATATAAAAAATCGTTCGGGAAATAAGTTTACTCCCTGGGTACTTTCTTTGTATACTTTTGACTACACGGGCCAAGCCCGGGATTTACGGGAAATGGCGGGTTTTCGTTTGCCGGCGATTAAGCTTCTTTTATTCAGTGTCTCATCAAAAATGAAAACATTTCTGAAAACTACAAGTCTCATGCGTTTTAGTGGTGAAAAAATAATTTAAAAAATCGTTCGGGAAATGAGTTTACTCCCTGGGTACTTTCTTTGTATACTTTTGACTATACGGGCCAAGCCCGGGATTTACGGGAAATGGCGGGTTTTCGTTTGCCGGCGATTAAACTTCTTTTATTCAGTGTCTCATCAAAAATGAAAACATTTTTAAAAACTACAAGTCTCATGCGTTTTAGTGGTGAAAAAATAATATAAAAAATCGTTCGGGAAATGAGTTTACTCACAGGGTACTTTCTTTGTATACATTCGACTATACGGGCCAAGGCCGGGATTTACGGGAAATCGCGGGTTTTCGTTTGCCTGCGATTAAACCACTTTCATTAAGGGTCTCATCAAAAATGAAAACATTTCGGAAAACTACAAGTCTCATGCGTTTTAGTGGTGAAAAAATAATTTAAAAAATCGTTCGGGAAATGAGTTTACTCCCTGGGTACTTTCTTTGTATACTTTTGACTATACGGGCCGAGTCCGGGATTTACGGGAAGTCGCGGGTTTTCGTTTGCCGGCGATTAAATTTCTTTTATTCAGCGTCTCATCAAAAATGAAAACATTTTTAAAAACTACAAGTCTCATGGGCTATAGTGGTGAAATAATAATTTAAAAAATCGTTCTGGAAATGAGTTTATACCCTGGGTACTATCTTTGTATACTTTTGACTATACGGGCCGAGTCAGGGATTTACGGGAAATCGCAGGTTTTCGTTTGCCGGCTATTAAACTTCTTTTATTCAGCGTCTCATCAAAAATGAAAACATTTTTGAAAACTACAAGTCTCATGCGTTTTAGTGGTGAAAAAATAATTTAAAAAATCGTTCGGAAAATGAGTTTACTCCCTGGGTACTTTCTTTGTATACTTTTGACTATACGGGCCAAGCCCGGGATTTACGGGAAATCGCGGGTTTTCGTTTGCCTGCGATTAAACCTCTTTCATTAAGGGTCTCATCAAAAATGAAAACATTTCTGAAAACTACAAGTCTCATGCGTTTAAGTGGTGAAAAGATAATTTAAAAAATCGTTCGGGAAATGAGTTTACTCCCTGGGTACTTTCTTTGTATACTTTTGACTATACGGGCCGAGTCCGGGATTTACGGGAAGTCGCGGGTTTTCGTTTGCCGGCGATTAAACTTCTTTTATTCAGCGTCTCATCAAAAATGAAAACATTTTTAAAAACTACAAGTCTCATGGGCCTTAGTGGTGAAATAATAATTTAAAAAATCGTTCTGGAAATGAGTTTATACCCTGGGTACTATCTTTGTATACTTTTGACTATACGGGCCGAGTCCGGGATTTACGGGAAATCGCAGGTTTTCGTTTGCCGGCTAATAAACTTCTTTTATTCAGCGTCTCATCAAAAATGAAAACATTTTTGAAAACTACAAGTCTCATGCGTTTTAGTGGTGAAAAAATAATTTAAAAAATCGTTCGGAAAATGAGTTTACTCCCTGGGTACTTTCTTTGTATACATTCGACTACACGGGCCAAGCCCGGGATTTAGGGGAAATCGCTGGTTTTCGTTTGCCGGCGATTAAACTTCTTTTATTCAGCGTCTCATCAAAAATGAAAACATTTTTAAAAACTACAAGTCTCATGGGCTTTAGTGGTGAAATAATAATTTAAAAAATCGTTCTGGAAATGAGTTTATACCCTGGGTACTATCTTTGTATACTTTTGACTATACGGGCCGAGTCCGGGATTTACGGGAAATCGCAGGTTTTCGTTTGCCGGCTATTAAACTTCTTTTATTCAGCGTCTCATCAAAAATGAAAACATTTTTGAAAACTACAAGTCTCATGCGTTTTAGTGGTGAAAAAATAATTTAAAAAATCGTTCGGGAAATGAGTTTACTCCCTGGGTACTTTCTTTGTATACTTTTGATTATACGGGCCGAGTCCGGGGTTTACGGGAAATGGCGGGTTTTCGTTTGCCGGCGATTAAACTTCTTTTATTCAGCGTCTCATCAAAAATGAAAACATTTTTAAAAACTACAAGTCTCATGCGTTTTAGTGGTGAAAAAATAATATAAAAAATCGTTCGGGAAATGAGTTTACTCCCTGGGTACTTTCTTTGTATACTTTTGACTATATGGGCCAAGCCCGGGATTTACGGGAAATGGCGGGTTTTCGTTTGCCGGCGATTAAACTTCTTTTATTAAGTGTCTCATCAATAATGAAAACATTTGTAAAAACTACAAGTCTCGTGCGTTTTAGTGGTGAAAAGATAATTTCAAAAATGGTTTTGGAAATGAGTTTACTCACAAGGTATACATTCGACTATACGGGCCAAGCCCGGGATTTACGGGAAATCGCGGGTTTTCGTTTGCCGGCGATTAAATTTCTTTTATTCAGCGTCTCATCAAAAATGAAAACATTTTTAAAAACTACAAGTCTCATGGGCCTTAGTGGTGAAATAATAATTTAAAAAATCGTTCTGGAAATGAGTTTACACCCTGGGTACTTTCTTTGTATACTTTTGACTATACGGGCCGAGTCAGGGATTTACGGGAAATCGCAGGTTTTCGTTTGCCGGCGATTAAACTTCTTTTATTCAGCGTCTCATCAAAAATGAAAACATTTTTGAAAACTACAAGTCTCATGCGTTTTAGTGGTGAAAAAATTATTTAAAAAATCGTTCGGGAAATGAGTTTACTCCCTGGGTACTTTCTTTGTATACTTTTGATTATACGGGCTGAGTCCGGGGTTTACGGGAAATAGCGGGTTTTCGTTTGCCGGCGATTAAACTTCTTTTATTCAGCGTCTAATCAAAAATGAAAACATTTTTAATAACTTCAAGTCTCATGGGCCTTAGTGGTGAAATAATAATTTAAAAAATCGTTCTGGAAATGAGTTTACACCCTGGGTACTTTCTTTGTATACTTTTGACTATACGGGCCGAGTCAGGGATTTATGGGAAATCGCAGGTTTCCGTTTGCCGGCGATTAAACTTCTTTTATTCAGCGTCTCATCAAAAATGAAAACATTTTTGAAAACTACAAGTCTCATGCGTTTTAGTGGTGAAAAAATAATTTAAAAAATCGTTCGGGAAATGAGTTTACTCCCTGGGTACTTTCTTTGTATACTTTTGATTATACGGGCCGAGTCCGGGGTTTACGGGAAATGGCGGGTTTTCGGTTGCCGGAGAATAAACTTCTTTTATTCAGCGTCTCATCAAAAATGAAAACATTTTTAAAAACTACAAGTCTCATGGGCTTTAGTGGTGAAATAATAATTTAAAAATTCGTTCTGGAAATGAGTTTACACCCTAGGTACTTTCTTTGTATACTTTTGACTATACGGACCGAGTCCGGGATTTACGGGAAATCGCAGGTTTTCGTTTGCCGGCGATTAAACTTCTTTTATTCAGCGTCTCATCAAAAATGAAAACATTTGTGAAAACTACAAGTCTCATGCGTTTTAGTGGTGAAAAAGTAATTTAAAAAATCGTTCGGGAAATGAGTTTACTCGCTGGGTACTTTCTTTGTATACTTTTGATTATACGGGCCGAGTCCAGGGTTTACTGGAAATGGCGGGTTTTCGTTTGCCGGCGATTAAACTTCTTTTATTCAGCGTCTCATCAAAAATGAAAACATTTTTGAAAACTACAAGTCTCATGCGTTTTAGTGGTGAAGAAATAATATAAAAAATCGTTCGGGAAATGAGTTTACTCCCTGGGTACTTCCTTTGTATACTTTTGACTATACGGGCCGAGTGCGGGATTTACGGGAAGTCGCGGGTTTTCGTTTGCCGGCGATTAAACTTCTTTTATTCAGCGTCTCATCAAAAATGAAAACATTTTTAAAAACTACAAGTCTCATGGGCTTTAGTGGTGAAATAATAATTTAAAAAATCGTTCTGGAAATGAGTTTACACCCTGGGTACTATGTTTGTATACTTTTGACTATACGGTCCGAGTCCGGGATTTACGGGAAATCGCGGGTTTTCGTTTGCCGGCGATTAAACTTCTTTTATTCAGCGTCCCATCAAAAATGAAAACATTTTTGAAAACAACAAGTCTCATGCGTTTTAGTGGTGAAAAAATAATATAAAAAATCGTTCGGGAAATGAGTTTACTCCCTGGGTACTTTCTTTGTATACTTTTGACTATGCGGGCCAAGCCTGGGATTTACGGGAAATGGCGGGTTTTCGTTTGCCGGCGATTAAACTTCTTTTATTCAGTGTCTCATCAAAAATGAAAACATTTTTGAAAACTACAAGTCTCGTGCGTTTTAGTGGTGAAAAGATAATTTAAAAAATCGTTTTGGAAATGAGTTTACTCACAAGTTACTTTCTTTGTATACATTCGACTATACGGGCCAAGCCCGGGATTTACGGGAAATCGCGGGTTTTCGTTTGCCGGCGATTAAACCACTTTCATTAAGCGTCTCATCAAAAATGAAAACATTTCTGAAAACTACAAGTCTCATGCGTTTTAGTGGTGAAAAAATAATTTAAAAAATCGTTCGGGAAATGAGTTTACTCCCTGGGTACTTTCTTTGTATACTTTTGACTATACGGGCCGAGTCCGGGATTTACGGGAAGTCGCGGGTTTTCGTTTGCCGGCGATTAAACTTCTTTTATTCAGCGTCTCATCAAAAATAAAAACATTTTTAAAAACTACAAGTCTCATGGGCTTTAGTGGTGAAATAATAATTTAAAAAATCGTTCTGGAAATGAGTTTACACCCTGGGTACTATGTTTGTATACTTTTGACTATACGGGCCGAGTCCGGGATTTACGGGAAATCGCAGGTTTTCGTTTGCCGGCGATTAAACTCCTTTTATTCAGCGTCTCATCAAAAATGAAAACACTTTTGAAAACTAAATGTCTCATGCGTTTTAGTGGTGGAAAACTAATTTATAAATCGATCGGGAAATGAGTTTACTCCCTGGGTACTTTCTTTGTATACTTTTGACTATACGGGCCGAGTCCGGGATTTTCGGGAAATCGCGGGTTTTCGTTTGCCGGCGATTAAACTTCTTTTATTCAGCGTCTCATCAAAAATGAAAACATTTTTGAAAACTACAAGTTTCATGCGTTTTAGTGGTGAAAAAATAATTTAAAAAATCCTTCGGGAAATGACTTTACTCCCTGGGTATTTTCTTTGTATACTTTTGATTATACGGGCCGAGTCCGGGGTTTACGGGAAATGGCGGGTTTTCGGTTGCCGGCGATTAAACTTCTTTTATTCAGCGTCTCATCAAAAATGAAAACATTTTTAAAAACTACAAGTCTCATGGGCTTTAGTGGTGAAATAATAATTTAAAAATTCGTTCTGGAAATGAGTTTACACCCTGGGTACTTTCTTTGTATACTTTTGACTATACGGACCGAGTCCGGGATTTACGGGAAATCGCATGTTTTCGTTTACCGGCGATTAAACTTCTTTTATTCAGCGTCTCATCAAAAATGAAAACATTATTGAAAACTACAAGTCTCATGCGTTTTAGTGGTGAAAAAGTAATTTAAAAAATCGTTCGGGAAATGAGTTTACTCCCTGGGTACTTTCTTTGTGTACTTTTGATTATACGGGCCGAGTCCGGGGTTTACGGGAAATGGCGGGTTTTCGTTTGCCGGCGATTAAACTTCTTTTATTCAGCGTCTCATCAAAAATGAAAACATTTTTGAAAACTACAAGTCTCATGCGTTTTAGTGGTGAAAAAATAATATAAAAAATCGTTTGGGAAATGAGTTTACTCCCTGGGTACTTCCTTTGTATACTTTTGACTATACGGGCCGAGTCCGGGATTTACGGGAAGTCGCGGGTTTTCGTTTGCCGGCGATTAAACTTCTTTTATTCAGCGTCTCATCAAAAATAAAAACATTTTTAAAAACTACAAGTCCCATGGGCTTTAGTGGTGAAATAATAATTTAAAAAATCGTTCTGGAAATGAGTTTACACCCTGAGTACTATGTTTGTATACTTTTGACTATACGGGCCGAGTCCGGGATTTACGGGAAATCGCAGGTTTTCGTTTGCCGGCGATTAAACTCCTTTTATTCAGCGTCTCATCAAAAATGAAAATACTTTTGAAAACTAAATGTCTCATGCGTTTTAGTGGTGGAAAAATAATTTATAAATCGTTCGGGAAATGAGTTTACTCCCTGGGTACTCTCTTTGTATACTTTTGACTATACGGGCCGAGTCCGGGATTTTCGGGAAATCGCGGGTTTTCGTTTGCCGGCGATTAAACTTCTTTTATTCAGCGTCCCATCAAAAATGAAAGCATTTTTGAAAACTACAAGTCTCATGCGTTTTAGTGGTGAAAAAATAACATAAAAAATCGTTCGGGAAATGAGTTTACTCCCTGGGTACTTTCTTTGTATACTTTTGACTATGCGGGCCAAGCCCGGGATTTACGGGAAATGGCGGGTTTTCGTTTGCCGGCGATTAAACTTCTTTTATTCAGTGTCTCATCAAAAATGAAAACATTTTTGAAAACTACAAGTCTCATGCGTTTCAGTGGTGAAAAAATAATATAAAAAATCATTCGGGAAATGAGTTTACTCCCTGGGTACTTCCTTTGTATACTTTTGACTATACGGGCCGAGTCCGGTATTTATTGCCGGCGATTAAACTTCT
This sequence comes from Hydractinia symbiolongicarpus, assembly GCF_029227915.1. NCBI lineage: Eukaryota > Metazoa > Cnidaria > Hydrozoa > Anthoathecata > Hydractiniidae > Hydractinia > Hydractinia symbiolongicarpus. The sequence goes on from NC_079877.1 coordinate 32,740,690, forward strand.
TTTATTCAGCGTCTCATCAAAAATGAAAACACTTTTGAAAACTAAATGTCTCATGCGCTTTAGTGGTGGAAAAATAATTTATAAATCGTTCGGGAAATGAGTTTACTCCCTGGGTACATTCTTTGTATACTTTTGGCTATGCGGGCCGAGTCCGGGATTTACGGAAATCGCGGGTTTTCGTTTGCCGGCGATTAAACTTCTTTTATTGAGCGTCCCAACAAAAATGAAAACATTTTTGAAAACTACAAGTCTCATGCGTTTTAGTGGTGAAAAAATAATATAAAAAATCGTTCGGGAATTGAGTTTACTCCCTGGGTACTTTCTTTGTATACTTTTGACTATGCGGGCCAAGCCCGGGATTTACGGGAAATGGTGGGTTTTCGTTTGCCGGCGATTAAACTTCTTTTATTCAGTGTCTCATCAAAAATTAAATCATTTTTGAAAACTACAAGTCTCATGCGTTTTAGTGGTGAAAAAATAATATAAGAAATCGTTCGGGAAATGAGTTTACTCACAGGGTACTTTCTTTGTATACATTCGACTATACGGGCCAAGCCCGGGATTTACGGGAAATCGCGGGTTTTCGTTTGCCGGCGATTAAACCACTTTCATTAAGCGTCTCATCAAAAATGAAAACATTTTTGAAAACTACAAGTCTCATGCGTTTCAGTGGTGAAAAAATAATATAAAAAATCATTCGGGAAATGAGTTTACTCCCTGGGTACTTCCTTTGTATACTTTTGACTATACGGGCCGAGTCCGGTATTTATTGCCGGCGATTAAACTTCTTTTATTCAGCGTCTCATCAAAAATGAAAACACTTTTGAAAACTAAATGTCTCATGCGCTTTAGTGGTGGAAAAATAATTTATAAATCGTTCGGGAAATGAGTTTACTCCCTGGGTACATTCTTTGTATACTTTTGGCTATGCGGGCCGAGTCCGGGATTTACGGAAATCGCGGGTTTTCGTTTGCCGGCGATTAAACTTCTTTTATTGAGCGTCCCAACAAAAATGAAAACATTTTTGAAAACTACAAGTCTCATGCGTTTTAGTGGTGAAAAAATAATATAAAAAATCGTTCGGGAATTGAGTTTACTCCCTGGGTACTTTCTTTGTATACTTTTGACTATGCGGGCCAAGCCCGGGATTTACGGGAAATGGTGGGTTTTCGTTTGCCGGCGATTAAACTTCTTTTATTCAGTGTCTCATCAAAAATTAAATCATTTTTGAAAACTAGAAGTCTCATGCGTTTTAGTGGTGAAAAAATAATATAAGAAATCGTTCGGGAAATGAGTTTACTCACAGGGTACTTTCTTTGTATACATTCGACTATACGGGCCAAGCCCGGGATTTACGGGAAATCGCGGGTTTTCGTTTGCCGGCGATTAAACCACTTTCATTAAGCGTCTCATCAAAAATGAAAACATTTCTGAAAACTACAAGTCTCATGCGTTTTAGTGGTGAAAAAATAATTTAAAAAATCGTTCGGGAAATGAGTTTACTCCCTGGGTACTTTCTTTGTATACTTTTGACTATACGGGCCGAGTCCGGGATTTACGGGAAGTCGCGGGTTTTTGTTTGCCGGCGATTAAATTTCTTTTATTCAGCGTCTCATTAAAAATGAAAACATTTTTAAAAACTACAAGTCTCATGGGCCTTAGTGGTGAAATAATAATTTAAAAAATTGTTCGGGAAATGAGTTTACACCCTGGGTACTTTCTTTGTATACTTTTGACTATACGGGCCATGTCAGGGATCTACGGGAAATCGCAGGTTTTCGTTTGCCGGCGATTAAACTTCTTTTATTAAGCGTCTCATCAAAAATGAAAACATTTTTGAAAACTACAAGTTTCATGCGTTTAAGTGGTGAAAAAATAATTTAAAAAATCGTTCGGGAAATGAGTTTACTCCCTGGGTATTTTCTTTGTATACTTTTGATTATACGGGCCGAGTCCGGGGTTTACGGGAAATGGCGGGTTTTCGGTTGCCGGCGATTAAACTTCTTTTATTCAGTGTCTCATCAAAAATGAAAACATTTTTAAAAACTACAAGTCTCATGGGCTTTAGTGGTGAAATATTATTTTAAAAATTCGTTCTGGAAATGAGTTTACACCCTGGGTACTTTCTTTGTATACTTTTGACTATACTGACCGAGTCCGGGATTTACGGGAAATCGCAGGTTTTCGTTTACCGGCGATTAAACTTCTTTTATTGAGCGTCTCATCAAAAATGAACACATTATTGAAAACTACAAGTCTCATGCGTTTTAGTGGTGAAAAAATAACATAAAAAATCGTTCGGGAAATGAGTTTACTCCCTGGGTACTTTCTTTGTATACTTTTGACTATGCGGGCCAAGCCCGGGATTTACGGGAAATGGCGGGTTTTCGTTTGCCGGCGATTAAACTTCTTTTATTCAGTGTCTCATCAAAAATGAAAACATTTTTGAAAACTACAAGTCTCATGCGTTTCAGTGGTGAAAAAATAATATAAAAAATCATTCGGGAAATGAGTTTACTCCCTGGGTACTTCCTTTGTATACTTTTGACTATACGGGCCGAGTCCGGTATTTATTGCCGGCGATTAAACTTCTTTTATTCAGCGTCTCATCAAAAATGAAAACACTTTTGAAAACTAAATGTCTCATGCGCTTTAGTGGTGGAAAAATAATTTATAAATCGTTCGGGAAATGAGTTTACTCCCTGGGTACATTCTTTGTATACTTTTGGCTATGCGGGCCGAGTCCGGGATTTACGGAAATCGCGGGTTTTCGTTTGCCGGCGATTAAACTTCTTTTATTGAGCGTCCCAACAAAAATGAAAACATTTTTGAAAACTACAAGTCTCATGCGTTTTAGTGGTGAAAAAATAATATAAAAAATCGTTCGGGAATTGAGTTTACTCCCTGGGTACTTTCTTTGTATACTTTTGACTATGCGGGCCAAGCCCGGGATTTACGGGAAATGGTGGGTTTTCGTTTGCCGGCGATTAAACTTCTTTTATTCAGTGTCTCATCAAAAATTAAATCATTTTTGAAAACTACAAGTCTCATGCGTTTTAGTGGTGAAAAAATAATATAAGAAATCGTTCGGGAAATGAGTTTACTCACAGGGTACTTTCTTTGTATACATTCGACTATACGGGCCAAGCCCGGGATTTACGGGAAATCGCGGGTTTTCGTTTGCCGGCGATTAAACCACTTTCATTAAGCGTCTCATCAAAAATGAAAACATTTCTGAAAACTACAAGTCTCATGCGTTTTAGTGGTGAAAAAATAATTTAAAAAATCGTTTGGGAAATGAGTTTACTCCCTGGGTACTTTCTTTGTATACTTTTGACTATACGGGCCGAGTCCGGGATTTACGGGAAGTCGCGGGTTTTTGTTTGCCGGCGATTAAATTTCTTTTATTCAGCGTCTCATTAAAAATGAAAACATTTTTAAAAACTACAAGTCTCATGGGCCTTAGTGGTGAAATAATAATTTAAAAAATCGTTCGGGAAATGAGTTTACACCCTGGGTACTTTCTTTGTATACTTTTGACTATACGGGCCATGTCAGGGATCTACGGGAAATCGCAGGTTTTCGTTTGCCGGCGATTAAACTTCTTTTATTAAGCGTCTCATCAAAAATGAAAACATTTTTGAAAACTACAAGTTTCATGCGTTTAAGTGGTGAAAAAATAATTTAAAAAATCGTTCGGGAAATGAGTTTACTCCCTGGGTATTTTCTTTGTATACTTTTGATTATACGGGCCGAGTCCGGGGTTTACGGGAAATGGCGGGTTTTCGGTTGCCGGCGATTAAACTTCTTTTATTCAGTGTCTCATCAAAAATGAAAACATTTTTAAAAACTACAAGTCTCATGGGCTTTAGTGGTGAAATATTAATTTAAAAATTCGTTCTGGAAATGAGTTTACACCCTGGGTACTTTCTTTGTATACTTTTGACTATACTGACCGAGTCCGGGATTTACGGGAAATCGCAGGTTTTCGTTTACCGGCGATTAAACTTCTTTTATTGAGCGTCTCATCAAAAATGAAAACATTATTGAAAACTACAAGTCTCATGCGTTTTAGTGGTGAAAAAGTAATTTAAAAAATCGTTCGGGAAATGAGTTTACTCCCTGGGTACTTTCTTTGTATACTTTTGATTATACGGGCCGAGTCCGAGGTTTACGGGAAATGGCGGGTTTTCGTTTGCCGGCGATTAAACTTCTTTTATTCAGCGTCTCATCAAAAATGAAAACATTTTTGAAAACTACAAGTCTCATGCGGTTTAGTGGTGAAAAAATAATATAAAAAATCGTTCGGGAAATGAGTTTACTCCCTGGGTACTTCCTTTGTATACTTTTGACTATACGGGCCGAGTCCGGGATTTACGGGAAGTCGCGGGTTTTCGTTTGCCGGCGATTAAACTTCTTTTATTCAGCGTCTCATAAAAAATGAAAACATTTTTAAAAACTACAAGTCTCATGGGCTTTTGTGGTGAAATAATAATTTAAAAAATCGTTCTGGAAATGAGTTTACACCCTGGGTACTATGTTTGTATACTTTTGACTATACGGGCCGAGTCCGGGATTTACGGGAAATCGCAGGTTTTCGTTTGCCGGCGATTAAACTCCTTTTATTCAGCGTCTCATCAAAAATGAAAACACTTTTGAAAACTAAATGTCTCATGCGTTTTAGTGGTGGAAAAATAATTTATAAATCGTTCGGGAAATGAGTTTACTCCCTGGGTACTTTCTTTGTATACTTTTGACTATACGGGCCGAGTCCGGGATTTACGGGAAATCGCGGGTTTTCGTTTGCCGGCGATTAAACTTCTTTTATTCAGCGTCCCATCAAAAATGAAAACATTTTTGAAAACTACAAGTCTCATGCGTTTTAGTGGTGAAAAAATAATATAAAAAATCGTTCGGGAAATGAGTTTACTCCCTGGGTACTTTCTTTGTATACTTTTGACTATGCGGGCCAAGCCCGGGATTTACGGGAAATGGCGGGTTTTCGTTTGCCGGCGATTAAACTTCTTTTATTCAGTGTCTCATCAAAAATGAAAACATTTTTGAAAACTACAAGTCTCATGCGTTTTAGTGGTGAAAAAATAATATAAAAAATCGTTCGGGAAATGAGTTTACTCCATGGGTACTTCCTTTGTATACTTTTGACTATACGGGCCGAGTCCGGCATTTACGGGAAATCGCAGGTTTTCGTTTGCCGGCGATTAAACTTCTTTTATTCAGCGTCTCATCAAAAATGAAAACACTTTTGAAAACTAAATGTCTCATGCGTTTTAGTGGTGGAAAAATAATTTATAAATCGTTCGGGAAATGAGTTTACTCCATGGGTACTTTCTTTGTATACTTTTGACTATACGGGCCGAGTCCGGGATTTACGGAAATCGCGGGTTTTCGTTTGCCGGCGATTAAACTTCTTTTATTGAGCGTCCCATCAAAAATGAAAACATTTTTGAAAACTACAAGTCTCATGCGTTTTAGTGGTGAAAAAATAATATAAAAAATCGTTCGGGAAATGAGTTTACTCCCTGGGTACTTTCTTTGTATACTTTTGACTATGCGGGCCAAGCCTGGGATTTACGGGAAATGGCGGGTTTTCGTTTGCCGGCGATTAAACTTCTTTTATTCAGTGTCTCATCAAAAATTAAAACATTTTTGAAAACTACAAGTCTCATGGGTTTTAGTGGTGAAAAAATAATATAAAAAATCGTTCGGGAAATGAGTTTACTCACAGGGTACTTTCTTTGTATACATTCGACTATACGGGCCAAGCCCGGGATTTACGGGAAATCGCGGGTTTTCGTTTGCCGGCGATTAAACCACTTTCATTAAGGGTCACATCAAAAATGAAAATATTTCTGAAAACTCAATGTCTCATGCGTTTTAGTGGTGAAAAAATAATATAAAAAATCGTTCGGGAAATGAGTTTACTCCCTGGGTACTTTCTTTGTATACTTTTGACTATACGGGCCAAGCCCGGGATTTACGGGAAATGGCGGGTTTTCGATTGCCGGCGATAAAACCACTTTCATTAAGGGTCTCATCAAAAATGAAAACATTTCTGAAAACTACAAGTCTCATGCGTTTTAGTGGTGAAAAAATAATTTAAAAAATCGTTCGGGAAATGAGTTTACTCCCTGGGTACTTTCTTTGTATACTTTTGACTATACGGGCCGAGTCCGGGGTTTACGGGAAGTCGCGGGTTTTCGTTTGCCGGCGATTAAACTTCTTTTATTCAGCGTCTCATCAAAAATGAAAACATTTTTAAAAAGTACAAGTCTCATGGGCTTTAGTGGTGAAATGATAATGTAAAAAATCGTTCTGGAAATGAGTTTACACCCTGGGTATTATCTTTGTATACTTTTGACTATACGGGCCGAGTCCGGGATTTACGGGAAATCGCAAGTTTTCGTTTGCCGTCGATTAAACTTCTTTTATTCAGCGTCTCATCAAAAATGAAAACATTTTTGAAAACTACAAGTCTCATGCGTTTTAGTGGTGAAAAAATAATTTAAAAAATCGTTCGGGAAATGAGTTTACTCCCTGGGTACTTTCTTTGTATACTTTTGACAATATGGGCCAAGCCCGGGATTTACGGGAAATGGCGGGTTTTCGTTTGCCGGCGATTAAACTTCTTCTATTCAGTGTCTCATCAAAAATGAAAACATTTTTGAAAATTACAAGTCTCATGCGTTTTAGTGGTGAAAAGATAATTTAAAAAATCGTTTTCGAAATGAGTTTACTCACAATGTACTTTCTTTGTATACATTTGACTATACGGGCCAAGCCCGGGATTTACGGGAAATCGCGGGTTTTCGTTTGCCGGCGATTAAACCACTTTCATTAAGCGTCTCATCAAAAATGAAAACATTTCTGAAAACTACAAGTCTCATGCGTTTTAGTGGTGAAAAAATAATTTAAAAAATCGTTCGGGAAATGAGTTTACTCACAGGGTACTTTCTTTGTATACTTTTGACTATACGGGCCGAGTCCGGGAATTACGGAAGGTCGCGGGTTTTCGTTTGCCGGCGATTAAACTTCTTTTATTCAGCGTCTCATCAAAAATGAAAACATTTTTAAAAACTACAAGTCTCATGGGCCTTAGTGGTGAAATAATAATTTAAAAAATCGTTCGGGAAATGAGTTTACACCCTGGGTACTTTCTTTCTATACTTTTGTCTATACGGGCCGAGTCAGGGATTTACGGGAAATCGCAGGTTTTCGTTTGCCGGCGATTAAACTTCTTTTATTCAGCGTCTCATCAAAAATGAAAACATTTTTGAAAACTACAAGTCTCATGCGTTTTAGTGGTGAAAAAATAATTTAAAAAATCGTTCGGGAAATGAGTTTACTCCCTGGGTACTTTCTTTGTATACTTTTGATTATACGGGCCGAGTCCGGGATTTACGGGAAATCGCGGGTTTTCGTTTGCCGGCGATTAAACCACTTTCATTAAGCGTCTCATCAAAAATGAAAACATTTCTGAAAACTACAAGTCTCATGCGTTTTAGTGGTGAAAAAATAATTTAAAAAATCGTTCGGGAAATGAGTTTACTCCCTGGGTACTTTCTTTGTATACTTTTAACTATACGGGCCGAGTCCGGGAATTACGGGAAGTCGCAGGTTTTCGTTTGCCGGCGATTAAACTTCTTTTATTCAGCGTCTCATCAAAAATGAAAACATTTTTAAAAACCACAAGTCTCATGGGCTTTAGTGGTGAAATGATAATGTAAAAAATCGTTCTGGAAATGAGTTTACACCCTGGGTATTATCTTTGTATACTTTTGACTATACGGGCCGAGTCCGGGATTTACGGGAAATCGCAAGTTTTCGTTTGCCGTCGATTAAACTTCTTTTATTCAGCGTCTCATCAAAAATGAACCAATTTTTGAAAACTACAAGTCTCATGCGTTTTAGTGGTGAAAAAATAATTTAAAAAATCGTTCGGGAAATGAGTTTACTCCCTGGGTACTTTCTTTGTATACTTTTGACAATATGGGCCAAGCCCGGGATTTACGGGAAATGGCGGGTTTTCGTTTGCCGGCGATTAAACTTCTTCTATTCAGTGTCTCATCAAAAATGAAAACATTTTTGAAAATTACAAGTCTCATGCGTTTTAGTGGTGAAAAGATAATTTAAAAAATCGTTTTGGAAATGAGTTTACTCACAATGTACTTTCTTTGTATACATTTGACTATACGGGCCAAGCCCGGGATTTACGGGAAATCGCGGGTTTTCGTTTGCCGGCGATTAAACCACTTTCATTAAGCGTCTCATCAAAAATGAAAACATTTCTGAAAACTACAAGTCTCATGCGTTTTAGTGGTGAAAAAATAATTTAAAAAATCGTTCGGGAAATGAGTTTACTCACAGGGTACTTTCTTTGTATACTTTTGACTATACGGGCCGAGTCCGGGAATTACGGAAGGTCGCGGGTTTTCGTTTGCCGGCGATTAAACTTCTTTTATTCAGCGTCTCATCAAAAATGAAAACATTTTTAAAAACTACAAGTCTCATGGGCCTTAGTGGTGAAATAATAATTTAAAAAATCGTTCGGGAAATGAGTTTACACCCTGGGTACTTTCTTTCTATACTTTTGTCTATACGGGCCGAGTCAGGGATTTACGGGAAATCGCAGGTTTTCGTTTGCCGGCGATTAAACTTCTTTTATTCAGCGTCTCATCAAAAATGAAAACATTTTTGAAAACTACAAGTCTCATGCGTTTTAGTGGTGAAAAAATAATTTAAAAAATCGTTCGGGAAATGAGTTTACTCACAGGGTACTTTCTTTGTATACTTTTGACTATACGGGCCGAGTCCGGGAATTACGGAAGGTCGCGGGTTTTCGTTTGCCGGCGATTAAACTTCTTTTATTCAGCGTCTCATCAAAAATGAAAACATTTTTAAAAACTACAAGTCTCATGGGCCTTAGTGGTGAAATAATAATTTAAAAAATCGTTCGGGAAATGAGTTTACACCCTGGGTACTTTCTTTCTATACTTTTGTCTATACGGGCCGAGTCAGGGATTTACGGGAAATCGCAGGTTTTCGTTTGCCGGCGATTAAACTTCTTTTATTCAGCGTCTCATCAAAAATGAAAACATTTTTGAAAACTACAAGTCTCATGCGTTTTAGTGGTGAAAAAATAATTTAAAAAATCGTTCGGGAAATGAGTTTACTCCCTGGGTACTTTCTTTGTATACTTTTGATTATACGGGCCGAGTCCGGGATTTACGGGAAATCGCGGGTTTTCGTTTGCCGGCGATTAAACCACTTTCATTAAGCGTCTCATCAAAAATGAAAACATTTCTGAAAACTACAAGTCTCATGCGTTTTAGTGGTGAAAAAATAATTTAAAAAATCGTTCGGGAAATGAGTTTACTCCCTGGGTACTTTCTTTGTATACTTTTAACTATACGGGCCGAGTCCGGGAATTACGGGAAGTCGCAGGTTTTCGTTTGCCGGCGATTAAACTTCTTTTATTCAGCGTCTCATCAAAAATGAAAACATTTTTAAAAACCACAAGTCTCATGGGCCTTAGTGGTGAAATAATAATTTAAAAAATCGTTCGGGAAATGAGTTTACACCCTGGGTACTTTCTTTCTATACTTTTGTCTATACGGGCCGAGTCAGGGATTTACGGGAAATCGCAGGTTTTCGTTTGCCGGCGATTAAACTTCTTTTATTCATCGTCTCATCAAAAATGAAAACATTTTTGAAAACTACAAGTCTCATGCGTTTTGGTGGTGAAATAATAATTTAAAAAATCGTTCTGGAAATGAGTTTACACCCTGGGTACTATGTTTGTATACTTTTGACTATACGGGCCGAGTCCGGGATTTACGGGAAATCGCAGGTTTTCGTTTGCCGGCGATTAAACTCCTTTTATTCAGCGTCTCATCAAAAATGAAAACACTTTTGAAAACTAAATGTCTCATGCGTTTTAGTGGTGGAAAAATAATTTATAAATCGTTCGGGAAATGAGTTTACTCCCTGGGTACTTTCTTTGTATACTTTTGACTATACGGGCCGAGTCCGGGATTTACGGGAAATCGCGGGTTTTCGTTTCCCGGCGATTAAACTTATTTTATTCAGCGTCCCATCAAAAATGAAAACATTTTTAAAAACTACAAGTCTCATGCGTTTTAGTGGTGAAAAAATAATATAAAAAATCGTTCGGGAAATGAGTTTACTCCCTGGGTACTTTCTTTGTATACTTTTGACTATGCGGGCCAAGCCCGGGATTTACGGGAAATGGCGGGTTTTCGTTTGCCGGCGATTAAACTTCTTTTATTCAGTGTCTCATCAAAAATGAAAACATTTTTGAAAACTACAAGTCTCATGCGTTTTAGTGGTGAAAAAATAATATAAAAAATCGTTCGGGAAATGAGTTTACTCCCTGGGTACTTCCTTTGTATACTTTTGACTATACGGGCCGAGTCCGGCATTTACGGGAAATCGCAGGTTTTCGTTTGCCGGCGATTAAACTTCTTTTATTCAGCGTCTCATCAAAAATGAAAACACTTTTGAAAACTAAATGTCTCATGCGTTTTACTGGTGGAAAAATAATTTATAAATCGTTCGGGAAATGAGTTTACTCCATGGGTACTTTCTTTCTATACTTTTGTCTATACGGGCCGAGTCAGGGATTTACGGGAAATCGCAGGTTTTCGTTTGCCGGCGATTAAACTTCTTTTATTGAGCGTCCCATCAAAAATGAAAACATTTTTGAAAACTACAAGTCTCATGCGTTTTAGTGGTGAAAAAATAATATAAAAAATCGTTCGGGAAATGAGTTTACTCCCTGGGTACTTTCTTTGTATACTTTTGACTATGCGGGCCAAGCCCGGGATTTACGGGAAATGGCGGGTTTTCGTTTGCCGGCGATTAAACTTCTTTTATTCAGTGTCTCATCAAAAATTAAAACATTTTTGAAAACTACAAGTCTCATGCGTTTTAGTGGTGAAAAAATAATATAAAAAATCGTTCGGGAAATGAGTTTACTCACAGGGTACTTTCTTTGTATACATTCGACTATAGGGGCCAAGCCCGGGATTTACGGGAAATCGCGGGTTTTCGTTTGCCGGCGATTAAACCACTTTCATTAAGGGTCTCATCAAAAATGAAAACATTTTTAAAAACTACAAGTCTCATGCGTTTTAGTGGTGAAAAAATAATATAAAAAATCGTTCGGGAAATGAGTTTACTCCCTGGGTACTTTCTTTGTATACTTTTGACTATGCGGGCCAAGCCCGGGATTTACGGGAAATGGCGGGTTTTCGTTTGCCGGCGATTAAACTTCTTTTATTCAGTGTCTCATCAAAAATGAAAACATTTTTGAAAACTACAAGTCTCATGCGTTTTAGTGGTGAAAAAATAATATAAAAAATCGTTCGGGAAATGAGTTTACTCCCTGGGTACTTCCTTTGTATACTTTTGACTATACGGGCCGAGTCCGGCATTTACGGGAAATCGCAGGTTTTCGTTTGCCGGCGATTAAACTTCTTTTATTCAGCGTCTCATCAAAAATGAAAACACTTTTGAAAACTAAATGTCTCATGCGTTTTACTGGTGGAAAAATAATTTATAAATCGTTCGGGAAATGAGTTTACTCCATGGGTACTTTCTTTGTATACTTTTGACTATACGGGCCGAGTCCGGGATTTACGGAAATCGCGGGTTTTCGTTTGCCGGCGATTAAACTTCTTTTATTGAGCGTCCCATCAAAAATGAAAACATTTTTGAAAACTACAAGTCTCATGCGTTTTAGTGGTGAAAAAATAATATAAAAAATCGTTCGGGAAATGAGTTTACTCCCTGGGTACTTTCTTTGTATACTTTTGACTATGCGGGCCAAGCCCGGGATTTACGGGAAATGGCGGGTTTTCGTTTGCCGGCGATTAAACTTCTTTTATTCAGTGTCTCATCAAAAATTAAAACATTTTTGAAAACTACAAGTCTCATGCGTTTTAGTGGTGAAAAAATAATATAAAAAATCGTTCGGGAAATGAGTTTACTCACAGGGTACTTTCTTTGTATACATTCGACTATACGGCCAAGCCCGGGATTTACGGGAAATCGCGGGTTTTCGTTTGCCGGCGATTAAACCACTTTCATTAAGGGTCTCATCAAAAATGAAAATATTTCTGAAAACTAAATGTCTCATGCGTTTTAGTGGTGAAAAAATAATATAAAAAATCGTTCGGGAAATGAGTTTACTCCCTGGGTACTTTCTTTGTATACTTTTGACTATACGGGCCAAGCCCGGGATTTACGGGAAATGGCGGGTTTTCGATTGCCGGCGATAAAACCACTTTCATTAAGGGTCTCATCAAAGATGAAAACATTTCTGAAAACTACAAGTCTCATGCGTTTTAGTGGTGAAAAAATAATTTAAAAAATCGTTCGGGAAATGAGTTTACTCCCTGGGTACTTTCTTTGTATACTTTTGACTATACGGGCCGAGTCCGGGGTTTACGGGAAGTCGCGGGTTTTCGTTTGCCGGCGATTAAACTTCTTTTATTCAGCGTGTCATCAAAAATGAAAACATTTTTAAAAAGTACAAGTCTCATGGGCTTTAGTGGTAAAATAATAATGTAAAAAATCGTTCTGGAAATGAGTTTACACCCTGGGTATTATCTTTGTATACTTTTGACTATACGGGCCGAGTCAGGGATTTACGGGAAATCGCAGGTTTTCGTTTGCCGGCGATTAAACTTCTTTTATTCATCGTCTCATCAAAAATGAAAACATTTTTGAAAACTACAAGTCTCATGCGTTTTAGTGGTGAAATAATAATTTAAAAAATCGTTCTGGAAATGAGTTTACACCCTGGGTACTATGTTTGTATACTTTTGACTATACGGGCCGAGTCCGGGATTTACGGGAAATCGCAGGTTTTCGTTTGCCGGCGATTAAACTCCTTTTATTCAGCGTCTCATCAAAAATGAAAACACTTTTGAAAACTAAATGTCTCATGCGTTTTAGTGGTGGAAAAATAATTTATAAATCGTTCGGGAAATGAGTTTACTCCCTGGGTACTTTCTTTGTATACTTTTGACTATACGGGCCGAGTCCGGGATTTACGGGAAATCGCGGGTTTTCGTTTCCCGGCGATTAAACTTCTTTTATTCAGCGTCCCATCAAAAATGAAAACATTTTTAAAAACTACAAGTCTCATGCGTTTTAGTGGTGAAAAAATAATATAAAAAATCGTTCGGGAAATGAGTTTACTCCCTGGGTACTTTCTTTGTATACTTTTGACTATGCGGGCCAAGCCCGGGATTTACGGGAAATGGCGGGTTTTCGTTTGCCGGCGATTAAACTTCTTTTATTCAGTGTCTCATCAAAAATGAAAACATTTTTGAAAACTACAAGTCTCATGCGTTTTAGTGGTGAAAAAATAATATAAAAAATCGTTCGGGAAATGAGTTTACTCCCTGGGTACTTTCTTTGTATACTTTTGACTATACGGGCCGAGTCCGGGATTTACGGAAATCGCGGGTTTTCGTTTGCCGGCGATTAAACTTCTTTTATTGAGCGTCCCATCAAAAATGAAAACATTTTTGAAAACTACAAGTCTCATGCGTTTTAGTGGTGAAAAAATAATATAAAAAATCGTTCGGGAAATGAGTTTACTCCCTGGGTACTTTCTTTGTATACTTTTGACTATGCGGGCCAAGCCCGGGATTTACGGGAAATGGCGGGTTTTCGTTTGCCGGCGATTAAACTTCTTTTATTCAGTGTCTCATCAAAAATTAAAACATTTTTGAAAACTACAAGTCTCATGCGTTTTAGTGGTGAAAAAATAATATAAAAAATCGTTCGGGAAATGAGTTTACTCACAGGGTACTTTCTTTGTATACATTCGACTATACGGGCCAAGCCCGGGATTTACGGGAAATCGCGGGTTTTCGTTTGCCGGCGATTAAACCACTTTCATTAAGGGTCTCATCAAAAATGAAAATATTTCTGAAAACTAAATGTCTCATGCGTTTTAGTGGTGAAAAAATAATATAAAAAATCGTTCGGGAAATGAGTTTACTCCCTGGGTACTTTCTTTGTATACTTTTGACTATACGGGCCAAGCCCGGGATTTACGGGAAATGGCGGGTTTTCGATTGCCGGCGATAAAACCACTTTCATTAAGGGTCTCATCAAAGATGAAAACATTTCTGAAAACTACAAGTCTCATGCGTTTTAGTGGTGAAAAAATAATTTAAAAAATCGTTCGGGAAATGAGTTTACTCCCTGGGTACTTTCTTTGTATACTTTTGACTATACGGGCCGAGTCCGGGGTTTACGGGAAGTCGCGGGTTTTCGTTTGCCGGCGATTAAACTTCTTTTATTCAGCGTGTCATCAAAAATGAAAACATTTTTAAAAAGTACAAGTCTCATGGGCTTTAGTGGTAAAATAATAATGTAAAAAATCGTTCTGGAAATGAGTTTACACCCTGGGTATTATCTTTGTATACTTTTGACTATACGGGCCGAGTCCGGGATTTACGGGAAATCGCAAGTTTTGGTTTGCCGTCGATTAAACTTCTTTTATTCAGCGTCTCATCAAAAATGAAAACATTTTTGAAAACTACAAGTCTCATGCGTTTTAGTGGTGAAAAAATAATTTAAAAAATCGTTCGGGAAATGAGTTTACTCCCTGGGTACTTTCTTTGTATACTTTTGACAATATGGGCCAAGCCCGGGATTTACGGGAAATGGCGGGTTTTCGTTTGCCGGCGATTAAACTTCTTCTATTCAGTGTCTCATCAAAAATGAAAACATTTTTGAAAATTACAAGTCTCATGCGTTTTAGTGGTGAAAAGATAATTTAAAAAATCGTTTTGGAAATGAGTTTACTCACAATGTACTTTCTTTGTATACATTTGACTATACGGGCCAAGCCCGGGATTTACGGGAAATCGCGGGTTTTCGTTTGCCGGCGATTAAACCACTTTCATTAAGCGTCTCATCAAAAATGAAAACATTTCTGAAAACTACAAGTCTCATGCGTTTTAGTGGTGAAAAAATAATTTAAAAAATCGTTCGGGAAATGAGTTTACTCCCTGGGTACTTTCTTTGTATACTTTTGACTATACGGGCCGAGTCCGGGAATTACGGAAGGTCGCGGGTTTTCGTTTGCCGGCGATTAAACTTCTTTTATTCAGCGTCTCATCAAAAATGAAAACATTTTTAAAAACTACAAGTCTCATGGGCCTTAGTGGTGAAATAATAATTTAAAAAATCGTTTGGGAAATGAGTTTACACCCTGGGTACTTTCTTTCTATACTTTTGTCTATACGGGCCGAGTCAGGGATTTACGGGAAATCGCAGGTTTTCGTTTGCCGGCGATTAAACTTCTTTTATTCAGCGTCTCATCAAAAATGAAAACATTTTTGAAAACTACAAGTCTCATGCGTTTTAGTGGTGAAAAAATAATTTAAAAAATCGTTCGGGAAATGAGTTTACTCCCTGGGTACTTTCTTTGTATACTTTTGATTATACGGGCCGAGTCCGGGATTTACGGGAAATCGCGGGTTTTCGTTTGCCGGCGATTAAACCACTTTCATTAAGCGTCTCATCAAAAATGAAAACATTTCTGAAAACTACAAGTCTCATGCGTTTTAGTGGTGAAAAAATAATTCAAAAAATCGTTCGGGAAATGAGTTTACTCCCTGGGTACTTTCTTTGTATACTTTTAACTATACGGGCCGAGTCCGGGAATTACGGGAAGTCGCGGGTTTTCGTTTGCCGGCGATTAAACTTCTTTTATTCAGCGTCTCATCAAAAATGAAAACATTTTTAAAAACTACAAGTCTCATGGGCCTTAGTGGTGAAATAATAATTTAAAAAATCGTTCGGGAAATGAGTTTACACCCTGGGTACTTTCTTTCTATACTTTTGTCTATACGGGCCGAGTCAGGGATTTACGGGAAATCGCAGGTTTTCGTTTGCCAGCGATTAAACTTCTTTTATTCATCGTCTCATCAAAAATGAAAACATTTTTGAAAACTACAAGTCTCATGCGTTTTAGTGGTGAAAAAATAATTTAAAAAATCGTTCGGGAAATGAGTTTACTCCCTGGGTACTTTCTTTGTATACTTTTGATTATACGGGCCGAGTCCGGGGTTTACGGGAAATGGCGGGTTTTCGGTTGCCGGCGATTAAACTTCTTTTATTCAGCGTCTCATCAAAAATGAAAACATTTTTAAAAACTACAAGTCTCATGGGCTTTAGTGGTGAAATAATAATTTAAAAATTCGTTCTGGAAATGAGTTTACACCCTGGGTACTTTCTTTGTATACTTTTGACTATACGGGCCGAGTCCGGGATTTACGGGAAATCGCAGGTTTTCGTTTGCCGGCCATTAAACTTCTTTTATTCAGCGTTTCATCAAAAATGAAAACATTTTTGAAAACTACAAGTCTCATGCGTTTTAGTGGTGAAAAAGTAATTTAAAAAATCGTTCGGGAAATGAGTTTACTCCCTGGGTACTTTCTTTGTATACTTTTGATTATACGGGCCGAGTCCGGGGTTTACGGGAAATGGCGGGTTTTCGTTTGCCGGCGATTAAACTTCTTTTACTCAGCGTCTCATCAAAAATGAAAACATTTTTGAAAACTACCAGTCTCATGCGTTTTAGTGGTGAAAAAATAATATAAAAAATCGTTCGGGAAATGAGTTTACTCCCTGGGTACTTTCTTTGTATACTTTTGACTATACGGGCCAAGCCCGTGATTTACGGGAAATGGCGGGTTTTCGTTTGCCGGCGATTAAACTTCTTTTATTCAGCGTCTCATCAAAAATGAAAACATTTTTGAAAACTACAAGTCTCATGCGTTTTAGTGGTGAAAAAATAATATAAAAAAATCGTTCGGGAAATGAGTTTACTCCCTGGGTACTTTCCTTGTATACTTTTGACTATACGGGCCGAGTCCGGGATTTACGGGAAATCGCAGGTTTTCGTTTGCCGGCCATTAAACTTCTTTTATTCAGCGTTTCATCAAAAATGAAAACATTTTTGAAAACTACAAGTCTCATGGGCTTTAGTGGTGAAATGATAATTTAAAAAATCGTTCGGGAAATGAGTTTACACCCTGGGTACTTTCTTTGTATACTTGTGATTATACGGGCCGAGTCGGGGGTTTACGGAAAATGGCGGGTTTTTGTTTGCCGGCGATTAAACTTCTTTTATTCAGCGTCTCATCAAAAATGAAAACAATTTTGAAAACTACAAGTCTCAGGCGTTTTAGTAGTGAAAAAATAATATAAAAAATCGTTCGGGAAATGAGTTTACTCCCTGGGTACTTTCTTTGTATACTTTTGACTATACGGGCCGAGTCCGGGGTTTACGGGAAGTCGCGGGTTTTCGTTTGCCGGCGATTAAACTTCTTTTATTCAGCGTCTCATCAAAAATGAAAACATTTTTAAAAAGTACAAGTCTCATGGGCTTTAGTGGTGAAATAATAATTTAAAAAATCGTTCTGGAAATGAGTTTACACCCTGGGTATTATCTTTGTATACTTTTGACTATACGGGCCAAGTCCGGGATTTACGGGAAATCGCAAGTTTTCGTTTGCCGTCGATTAAACTTCTTTTATTCAGCGTCTCATCAAAAATGAAAACATTTTTGAAAACTACAAGTCTCATGCGTTTTAGTGGTGAAAAAATAATTTAAAAAATCGTTCGGGAAATGAGTTTACTCCCTGGGTACTTTCTTTGTATACTTTTGATTATACGGGCCGAGTCCGGGGTTTACGGGAAATGGCGGGTTTTCGTTTGCCGGCGATTAAACTTCTTTTATTCAGCGTCTCATCAAAAATGAAAACATTTTTAAAAACTACAAGTCTCATGGGCCTTAGTGGTGAAATAATAATTTAAAAAATCGTTCGGGAAATGAGTTTACACCCTGGGTACTTTCTTTGTATACTTTTGTCTATACGGGCCGAGTCAGGGATTTACGGGAAATCGCAGGTTTTCGTTTGCCGGCGATTAAACTTCTTTTATTCAGCGTCTCATCAAAAATGAAAACATTTTTGAAAACTACAAGTCTCATGCGTTTTAGTGGTGAAAAAATAATATAAAAAATCGTTCGGGAAATGAGTTTACTCCCTGGGTACTTTCCTTGTATACTTTTGACTATACGGGCCAAGCCCGGGATTTACGGGAAATGACGGGTTTTCGTTTGCCGGCGATTAAACTTCTTTTATTCAGTGTCTCATCAAAAATGAAAACATTTTTGAAAACTACAAGTCTCATGGGCTTTAGTGGTGAAATAATAATTTAAAAAATTGTTCTGGAAATGAGTTTACACCTTGGGTAATTTCTTTGTATACTTTTGACTATACTGGCCGAGTCCGGGATTTACGGAAAATCGCAGGTTTTCGTTTGCCGGCGATTAAACTTCTTTTATTCAGCAGCTCATCAAAAATGAAAACATTTTTGAAAACTACAAGTCTCATGCGTTTTAGTGGTGAAAAAATAATTTAAAAAATCGTTCGGGAAATGAGTTTACTCCCTGGGTACTTTCTTTGTATACTTTTGATTATACGGGCCGAGTCCGGGGTTTACGGGAAATGGCGGGTTTTCGTTTGCCGGCGATTAAACTTCTTTTATTCAGCGTCTCATCAAAAATGAAAACATTTTTAAAAACTACAAGTCTCATGGGCCTTAGTGGTGAAATAATAATTTAAAAAATCGTTCGGGAAATGAGTTTACACCCTGGGTACTTTCTTTGTATACTTTTGTCTATACGGGCCGAGTCAGGGATTTACGGGAAATCGCAGGTTTTCGTTTGCCGGCGATTAAACTTCTTTTATTCAGCGTCTCATCAAAAATGAAAACATTTTTGAAAACTACAAGTCTCATGCGTTTTAGTGGTGAAAAAATAATATAAAAAATCGTTCGGGAAATGAGTTTACTCCCTGGGTACTTTCCTTGTATACTTTTGACTATACGGGCCAAGCCCGGGATTTACGGGAAATGACGGGTTTTCGTTTGCCGGCGATTAAACTTCTTTTATTCAGTGTCTCATCAAAAATGAAAACATTTTTGAAAACTACAAGTCTCATGGGCTTTAGTGGTGAAATAATAATTTAAAAAATTGTTCTGGAAATGAGTTTACACCTTGGGTAATTTCTTTGTATACTTTTGACTATACTGGCCGAGTCCGGGATTTACGGAAAATCGCAGGTTTTCGTTTGCCGGCGATTAAACTTCTTTTATTCAGCAGCTCATCAAAAATGAAAACATTTTTGAAAACTACAAGTCTCATGGGCTTTAGTGGTGAAATAATAATTTAAAAAATTGTTCTGGAAATGTGTTTACACCTTGGGCAATTTCTTTGTATACTTTTGACTATACTGGCCGAGTCCGGGATTTACGGAAAATCGCAGGTTTTCGTTTGCCGGCGATTAAACTTCTTTTATTCAGCGTCTCATCAAAAATGAAAACATTTTTGAAAACTACAAGTCTCATGCGTTTTAGTGGTGAAAAAATAATTTAAAAAATCGTTTGGGAAATGAGTTTACACCCTGGGTACTTTCTTTGTATACTTTTGACTATATGGGCCGAGTCCGGGATTTACGGGAAATCGCAGGTTTTCGTTTGCCGGCGATTAAACTTCTTTTATTCAGCGTCTCATCAAAAATGAAAACAATTTTGAAAACTACAAGTGTCATGCGTTTTAGTGGTGAAAAAATAATATAAAAAATCGTTCGGGAAATGAGTTTACTCCCTGGGTACTTTCTTTGTATACTTTTGACTATATGGGCCAAGCCCGGGATTTACGGGAAATGGCGGGTTTTCGTTTGCCGGCGATTAAACTTCTTCTATTCAGTGTCTCATCAAAAATGAAAACATTTTTGAAAACTACAAGTCTCATGCGTTTTAGTGGTGAAAAGATAATTTAAAAAATCGTTTTGGAAATGAGTTTACTCACAAGGTACTTTCTTTGTATACATTCGACTATACGGGCCAAGCCCGGGATTTACGGGAAATCGCGGGTTTTCGTTTGCAGGCGATTAAACCACTTTCATTAAGCGTCTCATCAAAAATGAAAACATTTCTGAAAACTACAAGTCTCATGCGTTTTAGTGGTGAAAAAATAATTTAAAAAATCGTTTGGGAAATGAGTTTACACCCTGGGTACTTTCTTTGTATACTTTTGACTATATGGGCCGAGTCCGGGATTTACGGGAAATCGCAGGTTTTCGTTTGCCGGCGATTAAACTTCTTTTATTCAGCGTCTCATCAAAAATGAAAACAATTTTGAAAACTACAAGTGTCATGCGTTTTAGTGGTGAAAAAATAATATAAAAAATCGTTCGGGAAATGAGTTTACTCCCTGGGTACTTTCTTTGTATACTTTTGACTATATGGGCCAAGCCCGGGATTTACGGGAAATGGCGGGTTTTCGTTTGCCGGCGATTAAACTTCTTCTATTCAGTGTCTCATCAAAAATGAAAACATTTTTGAAAACTACAAGTCTCATGCGTTTTAGTGGTGAAAAGATAATTTAAAAAATCGTTTTGGAAATGAGTTTACTCACAAGGTACTTTCTTTGTATACATTCGACTATACGGGCCAAGCCCGGGATTTACGGGAAATCGCGGGTTTTCGTTTGCAGGCGATTAAACCACTTTCATTAAGCGTCTCATCAAAAATGAAAACATTTCTGAAAACTACAAGTCTCATGCGTTTTAGTGGTGAAAAAATAATTTAAAAAATCGTTCGGGAAATGAGTTTACTCACTGGGTACATTCTTTGTATACTTTTGACTATACGGGCCGAGTCCGGGAATTACGGGAAGTCGCGGGTTTTCGTTTGCCGGCGATTAAACTTCCTTTATTCAGCGTCTCATCAAAAATGAAAACATTTTTAAAAACTACAAGTCTCATGGGCCTTAGTGGTGAAATAATAATTTAAAAAAACGTTCGGGAAATGAGTTTACACCCTGGGTACTTTCTTTGTATACTTTTGTCTATACGGGCCGAGTCAGGGATTTACGGGAAATCGCAGGTTTTCGTTTGCCGGCGATTAAACTTCTTTTATTCAGCGTCTCATCAAAAATGAAAACATTTTTAAAAACTACAAGTCTCATGGGCTTTAGTGGTGAAATAATAATTTAAAAATTCGTTCTGGAAATGAGTTTACACCCTGGGTACTTTCTTTGTATACTTTTGACTATATGGGCCGAGTCCGGGATTTACGGGAAATTGCAGGTTTTCGTTTGCCGGCCATTAAACTTCTTTTATTCAGCGTTTCATCAAAAATGAAAACAATTTTGAAAACTACAAGTCTCATGCGTTTTAGTGGTGAAAAAGTAATTTAAAAAATCGTTCGGGAAATGAGTTTACTCCCTGGGTACTTTCTTTGTATACTTTTGATTATACGGGCCGAGTCCGGGGTTTACGGGAAATGGCGGGTTTTCGTTTGCCGGCGATTAAACTTCTTTTACTCAGCGTCTCATCAAAAATGAAAACATTTTTGAAAACTACCAGTCTCATGCGTTTTAGTGGTGAAAAAATAATATAAAAAATCGTTCGGGAAATGAGTTTACTCCCTGGGTACTTTCTTTGTATACTTTTGACTATACGGGCCAAGCCCGTGATTTACGGGAAATGGCGGGTTTTCGTTTGCCGGCGATTAAACTTCTTTTATTCAGCGTCTCATCAAAAATGAAAACATTTTTGAAAACTACAAGTCTCATGCGTTTTAGTGGTGAAAAAATAATATAAAAAAATCGTTCGGGAAATGAGTTTACTCCCTGGGTACTTTCCTTGTATACTTTTGACTATACGGGCCGAGTCCGGGATTTACGGGAAATCGCAGGTTTTCGTTTGCCGGCCATTAAACTTCTTTTATTCAGCGTTTCATCAAAAATGAAAACATTTTTGAAAACTACAAGTCTCATGGGCTTTAGTGGTGAAATGATAATTTAAAAAATCGTTCGGGAAATGAGTTTACACCCTGGGTACTTTCTTTGTATACTTTTGACTATACTGGCCGAGTCCGGGATTGACGGAAAATCGCAGGTTTTCGTTTGCCGGCGATTAAACTTCTTTTATTCAGCGTCTCATCAAAAATGAAAACATTTTTGAAAACTACAAGTCTCATGCGTTTTAGTGGTGAAAAAATAATTTAAAAAATCGTTTGGGAAATGAGTTTACTCCCTGGGTACTTTCTTTGTATACTTGTGATTATACGGGCCGAGTCGGGGGTTTACGGAAAATGGCGGGTTTTTGTTTGCCGGCGATTAAACTTCTTTTATTCAGCGTCTCATCAAAAATGAAAACAATTTTGAAAACTACAAGTCTCAGGCGTTTTAGTAGTGAAAAAATAATATAAAAAATCGTTCGGGAAATGAGTTTACTCCCTGGGTACTTTCTTTGTATACTTTTGACTATACGGGCCGAGTCCGGGGTTTACGGGAAGTCGCGGGTTTTCGTTTGCCGGCGATTAAACTTCTTTTATTCAGCGTCTCATCAAAAATGAAAACATTTTTAAAAAGTACAAGTCTCATGGGCTTTAGTGGTGAAATAATAATTTAAAAAATCGTTCTGGAAATGAGTTTACACCCTGGGTATTATCTTTGTATACTTTTGACTATACGGGCCAAGTCCGATATTTACGGGAAATCGCAAGTTTTCGTTTGCCGTCGATTAAACTTCTTTTATTCAGCGTCTCATCAAAAATGAAAACATTTTTGAAAACTACAAGTCTCATGCGTTTTAGTGGTGAAAAAATAATTTAAAAAATCGTTCGGGAAATGAGTTTACTCCCTGGGTACTTTCTTTGTATACTTTTGATTATACGGGCCGAGTCCGGGGTTTACGGGAAATGGCGGGTTTTCGTTTGCCGGCGATTAAACTTCTTTTATTCAGCGTCTCATCAAAAATGAAAACATTTTTAAAAACTACAAGTCTCATGGGCCTTAGTGGTGAAATAATAATTTAAAAAATCGTTCGGGAAATGAGTTTACACCCTGGGTACTTTCTTTGTATACTTTTGTCTATACGGGCCGAGTCAGGGATTTACGGGAAATCGCAGGTTTTCGTTTGCCGGCGATTAAACTTCTTTTATTCAGCGTCTCATCAAAAATGAAAACATTTTTGAAAACTACAAGTCTCATGCGTTTTAGTGGTGAAAAAATAATATAAAAAATCGTTCGGGAAATGAGTTTACTCCCTGGGTACTTTCCTTGTATACTTTTGACTATACGGGCCAAGCCCGGGATTTACGGGAAATGACGGGTTTTCGTTTGCCGGCGATTAAACTTCTTTTATTCAGTGTCTCATCAAAAATGAAAACATTTTTGAAAACTACAAGTCTCATGGGCTTTAGTGGTGAAATAATAATTTAAAAAATTGTTCTGGAAATGAGTTTACACCTTGGGTAATTTCTTTGTATACTTTTGACTATACTGGCCGAGTCCGGGATTTACGGAAAATCGCAGGTTTTCGTTTGCCGGCGATTAAACTTCTTTTATTCAGCAGCTCATCAAAAATGAAAACATTTTTGAAAACTACAAGTCTCATGCGTTTTAGTGGTGAAAAAATAATTTAAAAAATCGTTCGGGAAATGAGTTTACTCCCTGGGTACTTTCTTTGTATACTTTTGATTATACGGGCCGAGTCCGGGGTTTACGGGAAATGGCGGGTTTTCGTTTGCCGGCGATTAAACTTCTTTTATTCAGCGTCTCATCAAAAATGAAAACATTTTTAAAAACTACAAGTCTCATGGGCCTTAGTGGTGAAATAATAATTTAAAAAATCGTTCGGGAAATGAGTTTACACCCTGGGTACTTTCTTTGTATACTTTTGTCTATACGGGCCGAGTCAGGGATTTACGGGAAATCGCAGGTTTTCGTTTGCCGGCGATTAAACTTCTTTTATTCAGCGTCTCATCAAAAATGAAAACATTTTTGAAAACTACAAGTCTCATGCGTTTTAGTGGTGAAAAAATAATATAAAAAATCGTTCGGGAAATGAGTTTACTCCCTGGGTACTTTCCTTGTATACTTTTGACTATACGGGCCAAGCCCGGGATTTACGGGAAATGACGGGTTTTCGTTTGCCGGCGATTAAACTTCTTTTATTCAGTGTCTCATCAAAAATGAAAACATTTTTGAAAACTACAAGTCTCATGGGCTTTAGTGGTGAAATAATAATTTAAAAAATTGTTCTGGAAATGAGTTTACACCTTGGGTAATTTCTTTGTATACTTTTGACTATACTGGCCGAGTCCGGGATTTACGGAAAATCGCAGGTTTTCGTTTGCCGGCGATTAAACTTCTTTTATTCAGCAGCTCATCAAAAATGAAAACATTTTTGAAAACTACAAGTCTCATGGGCTTTAGTGGTGAAATAATAATTTAAAAAATTGTTCTGGAAATGTGTTTACACCTTGGGCAATTTCTTTGTATACTTTTGACTATACTGGCCGAGTCCGGGATTTACGGAAAATCGCAGGTTTTCGTTTGCCGGCGATTAAACTTCTTTTATTCAGCGTCTCATCAAAAATGAAAACATTTTTGAAAACTACAAGTCTCATGCGTTTTAGTGGTGAAAAAATAATTTAAAAAATCGTTTGGGAAATGAGTTTACACCCTGGGTACTTTCTTTGTATACTTTTGACTATATGGGCCGAGTCCGGGATTTACGGGAAATCGCAGGTTTTCGTTTGCCGGCGATTAAACTTCTTTTATTCAGCGTCTCATCAAAAATGAAAACAATTTTGAAAACTACAAGTGTCATGCGTTTTAGTGGTGAAAAAATAATATAAAAAATCGTTCGGGAAATGAGTTTACTCCCTGGGTACTTTCTTTGTATACTTTTGACTATATGGGCCAAGCCCGGGATTTACGGGAAATGGCGGGTTTTCGTTTGCCGGCGATTAAACTTCTTCTATTCAGTGTCTCATCAAAAATGAAAACATTTTTGAAAACTACAAGTCTCATGCGTTTTAGTGGTGAAAAGATAATTTAAAAAATCGTTTTGGAAATGAGTTTACTCACAAGGTACTTTCTTTGTATACATTCGACTATACGGGCCAAGCCCGGGATTTACGGGAAATCGCGGGTTTTCGTTTGCAGGCGATTAAACCACTTTCATTAAGCGTCTCATCAAAAATGAAAACATTTCTGAAAACTACAAGTCTCATGCGTTTTAGTGGTGAAAAAATAATTTAAAAAATCGTTCGGGAAATGAGTTTACTCCCTGGGTACATTCTTTGTATACTTTTGACTATACGGGCCGAGTCCGGGAATTACGGGAAGTCGCGGGTTTTCGTTTGCCGGCGATTAAACTTCCTTTATTCAGCGTCTCATCAAAAATGAAAACATTTTTAAAAACTACAAGTCTCATGGGCCTTAGTGGTGAAATAATAATTTAAAAAAACGTTCGGGAAATGAGTTTACACCCTGGGTACTTTCTTTGTATACTTTTGTCTATACGGGCCGAGTCAGGGATTTACGGGAAATCGCAGGTTTTCGTTTGCCGGCGATTAAACTTCTTTTATTCAGCGTCTCATCAAAAATGAAAACATTTTTAAAAACTACAAGTCTCATGGGCTTTAGTGGTGAAATAATAATTTAAAAATTCGTTCTGGAAATGAGTTTACACCCTGGGTACTTTCTTTGTATACTTTTGACTATATGGGCCGAGTCCGGGATTTACGGGAAATTGCAGGTTTTCGTTTGCCGGCCATTAAACTTCTTTTATTCAGCGTTTCATCAAAAATGAAAACAATTTTGAAAACTACAAGTCTCATGCGTTTTAGTAGTGAAAAAATAATATAAAAAATCGTTCGGGAAATGAGTTTACTCCCTGGGTACTTTCTTTGTATACTTTTGACTATACGGGCCGAGTCCGGGGTTTACGGGAAGTCGCGGGTTTTCGTTTGCCGGCGATTAAACTTCTTTTATTCAGCGTCTCATCAAAAATGAAAACATTTTTAAAAAGTACAAGTCTCATGCGTTTTAGTGGTGAAAAAATAATTTAAAAAATCGTTCGGGAAATGAGTTTACTCCCTGGGTACTTTCTTTGTATACTTTTGATTATACGGGGCGAGTCCGGGGTTTACGGGAAATGGCGGGTTTTCGTTTGCCGGCGATTAAACTTCTTTTATTCAGCGTCTCATCAAAAATGAAAACATTTTTGAAAACTACAAGTCTCATGCGTTTTAGTGGTGAAAAAATAATATAAAAAATCGTTCGGGAAATGAGTTTACTCCCTGGGTACTTTCTTTGTATACTTTTGACTATATGGGCCAAGCCCGGGATTTACGGGAAATGGCGGGTTTTCGTTTGCCGGCGATTAAACTTCTTCTATTCAGTGTCTCATCAAAAATGAAAACATTTTTGAAAACTACAAGTCTCATGCGTTTTAGTGGTGAAAAGATAATTTAAAAAATCGTTTTGGAAATGAGTTTACTCACAAGGTACTTTCTTTGTATACATTCGACTATACGGGCCAAGCCCGGGATTTACGGGAAATCGCGGGTTTTCGTTTGCAGGCGATTAAACCACTTTCATTAAGCGTCTCATCAAAAATGAAAACATTTCTAAAAACTACAAGTCTCATGCGTTTTAGTGGTGAAAAAATAATTTAAAAAATCGTTCGGGAAATGAGTTTACTCCCTGGGTACTTTCTTTGTATACTTTTGACTATACGGGCCGAGTCCGGGAATTACGGGAAGTCGCGGGTTTTCGTTTGCCGGCGATTAAACTTCCTTTATTCAGCGTCTCATCAAAAATGAAAACATTTTTAAAAACTACAAGTCTCATGGGCCTTAGTGGTGAAATAATAATTTAAAAAATCGTTCGGGAAATGAGTTTACACCCTGGGTACTTTCTTTGTATACTTTTGTCTATACGGGCCGAGTCAGGGATTTACGGGAATTGGCGGGTTTTCGGTTGCCGGCGATTAAACTTCTTTTATTCAGCGTTTCATCAAAAATGAAAACATTTTTGAAAACTACAAGTCTCATGCGTTTTAGTGGTGAAAAAGTAATTTAAAAAATCGTTCGGGAAATGAGTTTACTCCCTGGGTACTTTCTTTGTATACTTTTGATTATACGGGACGAGTCCGGGGTTTACGGGAAATGGCGGGTTTTCGTTTGCCGGCGATTAAACTTCTTTTATTCAGCGTCTCATCAAAAATGAAAACATTTTTGAAAACTGCAAGTCTCCTGCGTTTTAGTGGTGAAAAAATAATATAAAAAATCGTTCGGGAAATGAGTTTACTCCCTGGGTACTTTCTTTGTATACTTTTGACTATACGGGCCAAGCCCGTGATTTACAGGAAATGGCGGGTTTTCGTTTGCCGGCGATTAAACTTCTTTTATTCAGTCTCTCATCAAAAATGAAAACATTTTTGAAAACTACAAGTCTCATGCGTTTTAGTGGTGAAAAAATAATATAAAAAATCGTTCGGGAAATGAGTTTACTTCCTGGGTACTTTCCTTGTATACTTTTGACTATACGGGCCAAGCCCGGGATTTACGGGAAATGACGGGTTTTCGTTTGCCGGCGATTAAACTTCTTTTATTCAGTTTCTCATCAAAAATGAAAACATTTTTGAAAACTACAAGTCTCATGGGCTTTAGTGGTGAAATAATAATTTAAAAAATTGTTCTGGAAATGATTTTACACCTTGGGTAATTTCTTTGTATACTTTTGACTATACTGGCCGAGTCCGGGATTGACGGAAAATCGCAGGTTTTCGTTTGCCGGCGATTAAACTTCTTTTATTCAGCGTCTCATCAAAAATGAAAACATTTTTGAAAACTACAAGTCTCATGCGTTTTAGTGGTGAAAAAATAATTTAAAAAATCGTTTGGGAAATGAGTTTACTCCCTGGGTACTTTCTTTGTATACTTGTGATTATACGGGCCGAGTCGGGGGTTTACGGGAAATGGCGGGTTTTTGTTTGCCGGCGATTAAACTTCTTTTATTCAGCGTCTCATCAAAAATGAAAACAATTTTGAAAACTACAAGTCTCAGACGTTTTAGTAGTGAAAAAATAATATAAAAAATCGTTCGGGAAATGAGTTTACTCCCTGGGTACTTTCTTTGTATACTTTTGACTATACGGGCCGAGTCCGGGGTTTACGGGAAGTCGCGGGTTTTCGTTTGCCGGCGATTAAACTTCTTTTATTCAGCGTCTCATCAAAAATGAAAACATTTTTAAAAAGTACAAGTCTCATGGGCTTTAGTGGTGAAATAATAATTTAAAAAATCGTTCTGGAAATGGGTTTACACCCTGGGTATTATCTTTGTATACTTTTGACTATACGGGCCAAGTCCGGGATTTACGGGAAATCGCAAGTTTTCGTTTGCCGTCGATTAAACTTCTTTTATTCAGCGTCTCATCAAAAATGAAAACATTTTTGAAAACTACAAGTCTCATGCGTTTTAGTGGTGAAAAAATAATTTAAAAAATCGTTCGGGAAATGAGTTTACTCCCTGGGTACTTTCTTTGTATACTTTTGATTATACGGGCCGAGTCCGGGGTTTACGGGAAATGGCGGGTTTTCGTTTGCCGGCGATTAAACTTCTTTTATTCAGCGTCTCATCAAAAATGAAAACATTTTTAAAAACTACAAGTCTCATGGGCCTTAGTGGTGAAATAATAATTTAAAAAATCGTTCGGGAAATGAGTTTACACCCTGGGTACTTTCTTTGTATACTTTTGTCTATACGGGCCGAGTCAGGGATTTACGGGAAATCGCAGGTTTTCGTTTGCCGGCGATTAAACTTCTTTTATTCAGCGTCTCATCAAAAATGAAAACATTTTTGAAAACTACAAGTCTCATGCGTTTTAGTGGTGAAAAAATAATATAAAAAATCGTTCGGGAAATGAGTTTACTCCCTGGGTACTTTCCTTGTATACTTTTGACTATACGGGCCAAGCCCGGGATTTACGGGAAATGACGGGTTTTCGTTTGCCGGCGATTAAACTTCTTTTATTCAGTGTCTCATCAAAAATGAAAACATTTTTGAAAACTACAAGTCTCATGGGCTTTAGTGGTGAAATAATAATTTAAAAAATTGTTCTGGAAATGAGTTTACACCTTGGGTAATTTCTTTGTATACTTTTGACTATACTGGCCGAGTCCGGGATTTACGGAAAATCGCAGGTTTTCGTTTGCCGGCGATTAAACTTCTTTTATTCAGCGTCTCATCAAAAATGAAAACATTTTTGAAAACTACAAGTCTCATGCGTTTTAGTGGTGAAAAAATAATTTAAAAAATCGTTTGGGAAATGAGTTTACTCCCTGGGTACTTTCTTTGGATACTTGTGATTATACGGGCCGAGTCGGGGGTTTACGGGAAATGGCGGGTTTTTGTTTGCCGGCGATTAAACTTCTTTTATTCAGTGTCTCATCAAAAATGAAAACATTTTTGAAAACTACAAGTCTCATGGGCGTTAGTGGTGAAATAATAATTTAAAAAATTGTTCTGGAAATGTGTTTACACCTTGGGCAATTTCTTTGTATGTTTTTGACTATACTGGCCGAGTCCGGGATTTACGGAAAATCGCAGGTTTTCGTTTGCCGGCGATTAAACTTCTTTTATTCAGCGTCTCATCAAAAATGAAAACATTTTTGAAAACTACAAGTCTCATGCGTTTTAGTGGTGAAAAAATAATTTAAAAAATCGTTTGGGAAATGAGTTTACACCCTGGGTACTTTCTTTGTATACTTTTGACTATATGGGCCGAGTCCGGGATTTACGGGAAATCGCAGGTTTTCGTTTGCCGGCGATTAAACTTCTTTTATTCAGCGTCTCATCAAAAATGAAAACAATTTTGAAAACTACAAGTGTCATGCGTTTTAGTGGTGAAAAAATAATATAAAAAATCGTTCGGGAAATGAGTTTACTTCCTGGGTACTTTCTTTGTATACTTGTGATTATACGGGCCGAGTCGGGGGTTTACGGGAAATGGCGGGTTTTTGTTTGCCGGCGATTAAACTTCTTTTATTCAGCGTCTCATCAAAAATGAAAACAATTTTGAAAACTACAAGTCTCAGACGTTTTAGTAGTGAAAAAATAATATAAAAAATCGTTCGGGAAATGAGTTTACTCCCTGGGTACTTTCTTTGTATACTTTTGACTATACGGGCCGAGTCCGGGGTTTACGGGAAGTCGCGGGTTTTCGTTTGCCGGCGATTAAACTTCTTTTATTCAGCGTCTCATCAAAAATGAAAACATTTTTAAAAAGTACAAGTCTCATGGGCTTTAGTGGTGAAATAATAATTTAAAAAATCGTTCTGGAAATGGGTTTACACCCTGGGTATTATCTTTGTATACTTTTGACTATACGGGCCAAGTCCGGGATTTACGGGAAATCGCAAGTTTTCGTTTGCCGTCGATTAAACTTCTTTTATTCAGCGTCTCATCAAAAATGAAAACATTTTTGAAAACTACAAGTCTCATGCGTTTTAGTGGTGAAAAAATAATTTAAAAAATCGTTCGGGAAATGAGTTTACTCCCTGGGTACTTTCTTTGTATACTTTTGATTATACGGGCCGAGTCCGGGGTTTACGGGAAATGGCGGGTTTTCGTTTGCCGGCGATTAAACTTCTTTTATTCAGCGTCTCATCAAAAATGAAAACATTTTTAAAAACTACAAGTCTCATGGGCCTTAGTGGTGAAATAATAATTTAAAAAATCGTTCGGGAAATGAGTTTACACCCTGGGTACTTTCTTTGTATACTTTTGTCTATACGGGCCGAGTCAGGGATTTACGGGAAATCGCAGGTTTTCGTTTGCCGGCGATTAAACTTCTTTTTTTCAGCGTCTCATCAAAAATGAAAACATTTTTGAAAACTACAAGTCTCATGCGTTTTAGTGGTGAAAAAATAATATAAAAAATCGTTCGGGAAATGAGTTTACTCCCTGGGTACTTTCCTTGTATACTTTTGACTATACGGGCCAAGCCCGGGATTTACGGGAAATGACGGGTTTTCGTTTGCCGGCGATTAAACTTCTTTTATTCAGTGTCTCATCAAAAATGAAAACATTTTTGAAAACTACAAGTCTCATGGGCTTTAGTGGTGAAATAATAATTTAAAAAATTGTTCTGGAAATGAGTTTACACCTTGGGTAATTTCTTTGTATACTTTTGACTATACTGGCCGAGTCCGGGATTTACGGAAAATCGCAGGTTTTCGTTTGCCGGCGATTAAACTTCTTTTATTCAGCGTCTCATCAAAAATGAAAACATTTTTGAAAACTACAAGTCTCATGCGTTTTAGTGGTGAAAAAATAATTTAAAAAATCGTTTGGGAAATGAGTTTACTCCCTGGGTACTTTCTTTGGATACTTGTGATTATACGGGCCGAGTCGGGGGTTTACGGGAAATGGCGGGTTTTTGTTTGCCGGCGATTAAACTTCTTTTATTCAGTGTCTCATCAAAAATGAAAACATTTTTGAAAACTACAAGTCTCATGGGCTTTAGTGGTGAAATAATAATTTAAAAAATTGTTCTGGAAATGTGTTTACACCTTGGGCAATTTCTTTGTATGTTTTTGACTATACTGGCCGAGTCCGGGATTTACGGAAAATCGCAGGTTTTCGTTTGCCGGCGATTAAACTTCTTTTATTCAGCGTCTCATCAAAAATGAAAACATTTTTGAAAACTACAAGTCTCATGCGTTTTAGTGGTGAAAAAATAATTTAAAAAATCGTTTGGGAAATGAGTTTACACCCTGGGTACTTTCTTTGTATACTTTTGACTATATGGGCCGAGTCCGGGATTTACGGGAAATCGCAGGTTTTCGTTTGCCGGCGATTAAACTTCTTTTATTCAGCGTCTCATCAAAAATGAAAACAATTTTGAAAACTACAAGTGTCATGCGTTTTAGTTGTGAAAAAATAATATAAAAAATCGTTCGGGAAATGAGTTTACTCCCTGGGTACTTTCTTTGTATACTTTTGACTATACGGGCCGAGTCCGGGGTTTACGGGAAGTCGCGGGTTTTCGTTTGCCGGCGATTAAACGTCTTTTATTCAGCGTCTCATC
Source organism: Hydractinia symbiolongicarpus (assembly GCF_029227915.1). NCBI lineage: Eukaryota > Metazoa > Cnidaria > Hydrozoa > Anthoathecata > Hydractiniidae > Hydractinia > Hydractinia symbiolongicarpus. The sequence goes on from NC_079877.1 coordinate 32,772,726, forward strand.
AAAAATGAAAACATTTTTAAAAAGTACAAGTCTCATGCGTTTTAGTGGTGAAAAAATAATTTAAAAAATCGTTCGGGAAATGAGTTTACTCCCTGGGTACTTTCTTTGTATACTTTTGATTATACGGGGCGAGTCCGGGGTTTACGGGAAATGGCGGGTTTTCGTTTGCCGGCGATTAAACTTCTTTTATTCAGCGTCTCATCAAAAATGAAAACATTTTTGAAAACTACAAGTGTCATGCGTTTTAGTGGTGAAAAAATAATATAAAAAATCGTTCGGGAAATGAGTTTACTCCCTGGGTACTTTCTTTGTATACTTTTGACTATATGGGCCAAGCCCGGGATTTACGGGAAATGGCGGGTTTTCGTTTGCCGGCGATTAAACTTCTTCTATTCAGTGTCTCAACCAAAATGAAAACATTTTTGAAAACTACAAGTCTCATGCGTTTTAGTGGTGAAAAGATAATTTAAAAAATCGTTTTGGAAATGAGTTTACTCACAAGGTACTTTCTTTGTATACATTCGACTATACGGGCCAAGCCCGGGATTTACGGGAAATCGCGGGTTTTCGTTTGCAGGCGATTAAACCACTTTCATTAAGCGTCTCATCAAAAATGAAAACATTTCTGAAAACTACAAGTCTCATGCGTTTTAGTGGTGAAAAAATAATTTAAAAAATCGTTCGGGAAATGAGTTTACTCCCTGGGTACATTCTTTGTATACTTTTGACTATACGGGCCGAGTCCGGGAATTACGGGAAGTCGCGGGTTTTCGTTTGCCGGCGATTAAACTTCCTTTATTCAGCGTCTCATCAAAAATGAAAACATTTTTAAAAACTACAAGTCTCATGGGCCTTAGTGGTGAAATAATAATTTAAAAAAACGTTCGGGAAATGAGTTTACACCCTGGGTACTTTCTTTGTATACTTTTGTCTATACGGGCCGAGTCAGGGATTTACGGGAAATCGCAGGTTTTCGTTTGCCGGCGATTAAACTTCTTTTATTCAGCGTCTCATCAAAAATGAAAACATTTTTAAAAACTACAAGTCTCATGGGCTTTAGTGGTGAAATAATAATTTAAAAATTCGTTCTGGAAATGAGTTTACACCCTGGGTACTTTCTTTGTATACTTTTGACTATTTGGGCCGAGTCCGGGATTTACGGGAAATTGCAGGTTTTCGTTTGCCGGCCATTAAACTTCTTTTATTCAGCGTTTCATCAAAAATGAAAACAATTTTGAAAACTACAAGTCTCATGCGTTTTAGTAGTGAAAAAGTAATATAAAAAATCGTTCGGGAAATGAGTTTACTCCCTGGGTACTTTCTTTGTATACTTTTGACTATACGGGCCGAGTCCGGGGTTTACGGGAAGTCGCGGGTTTTCGTTTGCCGGCGATTAAACTTCTTTTATTCAGCGTCTCATCAAAAATGAAAACATTTTTAAAAAGTACAAGTCTCATGCGTTTTAGTGGTGAAAAAATAATTTAAAAAATCGTTCGGGAAATGAGTTTACTCCCTGGGTACTTTCTTTGTATACTTTTGATTATACGGGGCGAGTCCGGGGTTTACGGGAAATGGCGGGTTTTCGTTTGCCGGCGATTAAACTTCTTTTATTCAGCGTCTCATCAAAAATGAAAACATTTTTGAAAACTACAAGTCTCATGCGTTTTAGTGGTGAAAAAATAATATAAAAAATCGTTCGGGAAATGAGTTTACTCCCTGGGTACTTTCTTTGTATACTTTTGACTATATGGGCCAAGCCCGGGATTTACGGGAAATGGCGGGTTTTCGTTTGCCGGCGATTAAACTTCTTCTATTCAGTGTCTCATCAAAAATGAAAACATTTTTAAAAAGTACAAGTCTCATGCGTTTTAGTGGTGAAAAAATAATTTAAAAAATCGTTCGGGAAATGAGTTTACTCCCTGGGTACTTTCTTTGTATACTTTTGATTATACGGGGCGAGTCCGGGGTTTACGGGAAATGGCGGGTTTTCGTTTGCCGGCGATTAAACTTCTTTTATTCAGCGTCTCATCAAAAATGAAAACATTTTTGAAAACTACAAGTCTCATGCGTTTTAGTGGTGAAAAAATAATATAAAAAATCGTTCGGGAAATGAGTTTACTCCCTGGGTACTTTCTTTGTATACTTTTGACTATATGGGCCAAGCCCGGGATTTACGGGAAATGGCGGGTTTTCGTTTGCCGGCGATTAAACTTCTTCTATTCAGTGTCTCATCAAAAATGAAAACATTTTTGAAAACTACAAGTCTCATGCGTTTTAGTGGTGAAAAGATAATTTAAAAAATCGTTTTGGAAATGAGTTTACACCCTGGGTACTTTCTTTGTATACTTTTGTCTATACGGGCCGAGTCAGGGATTTACGGGAATTGGCGGGTTTTCGGTTGCCGGCGATTAAACTTCTTTTATTCAGCGTCTCATCAAAAATGAAAACATTTTTAAAAACTACAAGTCTCATGGGCTTTAGTGGTGAAATAATAATTTAAAAATTCGTTCTGGAAATGAGTTTACACCCTGGGTACTTTCTTTGTATACTTTTGACTATATGGGCCGAGTCCGGGATTTACGGGAAATCGCAGGTTTTCGTTTGCCGGCCATTAAACTTCTTTTATTCAGCGTCTCATCGAAAATGAAAACATTTTTGAAAACTACAAGTCTCATGCGTTTTAGTGGTGAAAAAATAATATAAAAGAATCGTTCGGGAAATGAGTTTACTCCCTGGGTACTTTCCTTGTATACTTTTGATTATACCGGCCGAGTCCGGGATTTACGGGAAATCGCAGGTTTTCGTTTGCCGGCCATTAAACTTCTTTTATTCAGCGTTTCATCAAAAATGAAAACATTTTTGAAAACTACAAGTCTCATGCGTTTTAGTGGTGAAAAAGTAATTTAAAAAATCATTTGGGAAATGAGTTTACTCCCTGGGTACTTTCTTTGTATACTTTTGATTATACGGGACGAGTCCGGGGTTTACGGGAAATGGCGGGTTTTCGTTTGCCGGCGATTAAACTTCTTTTATTCAGCGTCTCATCAAAAATGAAAACATTTTTGAAAACTGCAAGTCTCATGCGTTTTAGTGGTGAAAAAATAATATAAAAAATCGTTCGGGAAATGAGTTTACTCCCTGGGTACTTTCTTTGTATACTGTTGACTATACGGGCCAAGCCCGTGATTTACAGGAAATGGCGGGTTTTCGTTTGCCGGCGATTAAACTTCTTTTATTCAGTCTCTCATCAAAAATGAAAACATTTTTGAAAACTACAAGTCTCATGGGCTTTAGTGGTGAAATGATAATTTAAAAAATCGTTCGGGAAATGAGTTTACACCCTGGGTACTTTCCTTGTATACTTTTGACTATACGGGCCGAGTCCGGGATTTACGGGAAATCGCAGGTTTTCGTTTGCCGGCGATTAAACTTCTTTTATTCAGCGTCTCATCAAAAATGAAAACATTTTTAAAAACTACAAGTCTCATGGGCTTTAGTGGTGAAATAATAATTTAAAAAATCGTTCGGGAAATGAGTTTACTCCCTGGGTACTTTCTTTGTATACTTTTGACTATACTGGCCGAGTCCGGGATTTACGGAAAATTGCAGGTTTTCGTTTGCCGGCGATTAAACTTCTTTTATTCAGCGTCTCATCAAAAATGAAAACATTTTTGAAAACTACAAGTCTCATGCGTTTTAGTGGTGAAAAAATAATTTAAAAAATCGTTTGGGAAATGAGTTTACTCCCTGGGTACTTTCTTTGTATACTTGTGATTATACGGGCCGAGTCGGGGGTTTACGGGAAATGGCGGGTTTTCGTTTGCCGGCGATTAAACTTCTTTTATTTAGCGTCTCATCAAAAATGAAAACAATTTTGAAAACTACAAGTCTCATGCGTTTTAGTGGTGAAAAAATAATATAAAAAATCGTTCGGGAAATGAGTTTACTCCCTGGGTACTTTCCTTGTATACTTTTGACTATACTGGCCAAGCCCGGGATTTACGGGAAATGGCGGGTTTTCGTTTGCCGGCGATTAAACTTCTTTTATTCAGTGTCTCATCAGAAATGAAAACATTTTTGAAAACTACAAGTCTCATGCGTTTTAGTAGTGAAAATATAATTTAAAAAATCGTTTGGGAAATGAGTTTACTCCCTGGGTAATTTCTTTGTATACTTGTGATTATACGGGCCGAGTCGGGGGTTTACGGGAAATGGCGGGTTTTTGTTTGCCAGCGATTAAACTTCTTTTATTCAGCGTCTCATCAAAAATGAAAACAATTTTGAAAACTACAAGTCTCATGCGTTTTAGTAGTGAAAAAATATTATAAAAAAAATCGTTCGGGAAATGAGTTTACTCCCTGGGTACTTTCCTTCTATACTTTTGACTATACGGGCCAAGCCCGGGATTTACGGGAAATGGCGGGTTTTCGTTTGCCGTTGATTAAACTTCTTTTATTCAGCGTCTCATCAAAAATGAAAACAATTTTGAAAACTACAAGTCTCATGCGTTTTAGTGGTGAAAAAATAATATAAAAAATCGTTCGGGAAATGAGTTTACTCCCTGGGTACTTTCCTTGTATACTTTTGACTATACGGGCCAAGCCCGGGATTTACGGTAAATGGCGGGTTTTCGTTTGCCGGCGATTAAACTTCTTTTATTCAGTGTCTCATTAGAAATGAAAACATTTTTGAAAACTACAAGTCTCATGCGTTTTAGTGGTGAAAATATAATTTAAAAAATCGTTTTGTAAATGAGTTTACTCACAGCGTACTTTCTTTGTATACATTCGACTATACGGGCCAAGCCCGGGATTTACGGGAAATCGCGGGTTTTCGTTTGCCGGCTATTAAACCACTTTCATTAAGCGTCTCATCAAAAATGAAAACATTTCTAAAAACTACAAGTCTTATGGGCCTTAGTAGTGAAATAATAATTTAAAAAAACGTTCGGGAAATGAGTTTACACCCTGGGTACTTTCTTTGTATACTTTTGTCTATACGGGCCGAGTCAGGGATTTACGGGAAATCGCAGGTTTTCGTTTGCCGGCGATTAAACTTCTTTTATTCAGCGTCTCATCAAAAATGAAAACATTTTTAAAAACTACAAGTCTCATGGGCTTTAGTGGTGAAATAATAATTTAAAAATTCGTTCTGGAAATGAGTTTACACCCTGGGTACTTTCTTTGTATACTTTTGACTATATGGGCCGAGTCCGGGATTTACGGGAAATTGCAGGTTTTCGTTTGCCGGCCATTAAACTTCTTTTATTCAGCGTTTCATCAAAAATGAAAACAATTTTGAAAACTACAAGTCTCATGCGTTTTAGTAGTGAAAAAGTAATATAAAAAATCGTTCGGGAAATGAGTTTACTCCCTGGGTACTTTCTTTGTATACTTTTGACTATACGGGCCGAGTCCGGGGTTTACGGGAAGTCGCGGGTTTTCGTTTGCCGGCGATTAAACTTCTTTTATTCAGCGTCTCATCAAAAATGAAAACATTTTTAAAAAGTACAAGTCTCATGCGTTTTAGTGGTGAAAAAATAATTTAAAAAATCGTTCGGGAAATGAGTTTACTCCCTGGGTACTTTCTTTGTATACTTTTGATTATACGGGGCGAGTCCGGGGTTTACGGGAAATGGCGGGTTTTCGTTTGCCGGCGATTAAACTTCTTTTATTCAGCGTCTCATCAAAAATGAAAACATTTTTGAAAACTACAAGTCTCATGCGTTTTAGTGGTGAAAAAATAATATAAAAAATCGTTCGGGAAATGAGTTTACTCGCTGGGTACTTTCTTTGTATACTTTTGACTATATGGGCCAAGCCCGGGATTTACGGGAAATGGCGGGTTTTCGTTTGCCGGCGATTAAACTTCTTCTATTCAGTGTCTCATCAAAAATGAAAACATTTTTGAAAACTACAAGTCTCATGCGTTTTAGTGGTGAAAAGATAATTTAAAAAATCGTTTTGGAAATGAGTTTACTCACATGGTACTTTCTTTGTATACATTCGACTATACGGGCCAAGCCCGGGATTTACGGGAAATCGCGGGTTTTCGTTTGCATTCGATTAAACCACTTTCATTAAGCGTCTCATCAAAAATGAAAACATTTCTGAAAACTACAAGTCTCATGCGTTTTAGTGGTGAAAAAATAATTTAAAAAATCGTTCGGGAAATGAGTTTACTCCCTGGGTACTTTCTTTGTATACTTTTGACTATACGGGCCGAGTCCGGGAATTACGGGAAGTCGCGGGTTTTCGTTTGCCGGCGATTAAACTTCCTTTATTCAGCGTCTCATCAAAAATGAAAACATTTTTAAAAACTACAAGTCTCATGGGCCTTAGTGGTGAAATAATAATTTAAAAAATCGTTCGGGAAATGAGTTTACACCCTGGGTACTTTCTTTGTATACTTTTGTCTATACGGGCCGAGTCAGGGATTTACGGGAATTGGCGGGTTTTCGGTTGCCGGCGATTAAACTTCTTTTATTCAGCGTCTCATCAAAAATGAAAACATTTTTAAAAACTACAAGTCTCATGGGCTTTAGTGGTGAAATAATAATTTAAAAATTCGTTCTGGAAATGAGTTTACACCCTGGGTACTTTCTTTGTATACTTTTGACTATATGGGCCGAGTCCGGGATTTACGGGAAATCGCAGGTTTTCGTTTGCCGGCCATTAAACTTCTTTTATTCAGCGTCTCATCGAAAATGAAAACATTTTTGAAAACTACAAGTCTCATGCGTTTTAGTGGTGAAAAAATAATATAAAAGAATCGTTCGGGAAATGAGTTTACTCCCTGGGTACTTTCCTTGTATACTTTTGATTATACCGGCCGAGTCCGGGATTTACGGGAAATCGCAAGTTTTCGTTTGCCGGCCATTAAACTTCTTTTATTCAGCGTTTCATCAAAAATGAAAACATTTTTGAAAACTACAAGTCTCATGCGTTTTAGTGGTGAAAAAGTAATTTAAAAAATCGTTCGGGAAATGAGTTTACTCCCTGGGTACTTTCTTTGTATACTTTTGATTATACGGGACGAGTCCGGGGTTTACGGGAAATGGCGGGTTTTCGTTTGGCGGCGATTAAACTTCTTTTATTCAGCGTCTCATCAAAAATGAAAACATTTTTGAAAACTGCAAGTCTCATGCGTTTTAGTGGTGAAAAAATAATATAAAAAATCGTTCGGGAAATGAGTTTACTCCCTGGGTACTTTCTTTGTATACTGTTGACTATACGGGCCAAGCCCGTGATTTACAGGAAATGGCGGGTTTTCGTTTGCCGGCGATTAAACTTCTTTTATTCAGTCTCTCATCAAAAATGAAAACATTTTTGAAAACTACAAGTCTCATGGGCTTTAGTGGTGAAATGATAATTTAAAAAATAGTTCGGGAAATGAGTTTACACCCTGGGTACTTTCCTTGTATACTTTTGACTATACGGGCCGAGTCCGGGATTTACGGGAAATCGCAGGTTTTCGTTTGCCGGCGATTAAACTTCTTTTATTCAGCGTCTCATCAAAAATGAAAACATTTTTAAAAACTACAAGTCTCATGGGCTTTAGTGGTGAAATAATAATTTAAAAAATCGTTCGGGAAATGAGTTTACTCCCTGGGTACTTTCTTTGTATACTTTTGACTATACTGGCCGAGTCCGGGATTTACGGAAAATTGCAGGTTTTCGTTTGCCGGCGATTAAACTTCTTTTATTCAGCGTCTCATCAAAAATGAAAACATTTTTGAAAACTACAAGTCTCATGCGTTTTAGTGGTGAAAAAATAATTTAAAAAATCGTTTGGGAAATGAGTTTACTCCCTGGGTACTTTCTTTGTATACTTGTGATTATACGGGCCGAGTCGGGGGTTTACGGGAAATGGCGGGTTTTCGTTTGCCGGCGATTAAACTTCTTTTATTTAGCGTCTCATCAAAAATGAAAACAATTTTGAAAACTACAAGTCTCATGCGTTTTAGTGGTGAAAAAATAATATAAAAAATCGTTCGGGAAATGAGTTTACTCCCTGGGTACTTTCCTTGTATACTTTTGACTATACGGGCCAAGCCCGGGAATTACGGGAAATGGCGGGTTTTCGTTTGCCGGCGATTAAACTTCTTTTATTCAGTGTCTCATCAGAAATGAAAACATTTTTGAAAACTACAAGTCTCATGCGTTTTAGTAGTGAAAATATAATTTAAAAAATCGTTTGGGAAATGAGTTTACTCCCTGGGTAATTTCTTTGTATACTTTTGACTATACGGGTCGAGTCCGGGATTTACGGGAAGTCGCGGGTTTTCGTTTGCCGGCGATTACACTTCTTTTATTCAGCGTCTCATCAAAAATGAAAACATTTTTAAAAACTACAAGTCTCATGGGCTTTAGTGGTGAAATAATAATTTAAAAAATCGTTCGGGAAATAAGTTTACACCCTTGGTACTTTCTTTGTATACTTTTGACTATACGGGCCGAGTCCGGGATTTACGGGAAATCGCAGGTTTTCGTTTGCCGGCGATTAAACTTCCTTCATTTAGCGTCTTATCAAAAATAAAAACATTTTTAAAAACTACAAGTCTCATGGGTTTTAGTGGTGAAAAAATAATTTAAAAAATCGTTCGGGAAATGAGTTTACTCTCTGGGTACTTTCTTTGTATACTTTTGATTATACGGGCCGAGTCCGGGATTTACAGGAAATCGCAGGTTTTCGTTTGCCGGCGATTAAACTTCTTTCATTCAGCGTCTCATCAAAAATGAAAACATTTTTGAAAACTACAAGTCTCATGCGTTTTAGTGGTGAAAAAATAATTTAAAAAATCGTTCGGGAAATGAGTTTACTCCCTGGGTACTTTCTTTGTATACTTTTGATTATACGGGCCGAGTCCGGGGTTTACGGGAAATGGCGGGTTTTCGTTTGCCGGCGATTAAACTTCTTTTATTCAGCGTCTCATCAAAAATGAAAACATTTTTGAAAACTACAAGTCTCATGCGTTTTAGTGGTGAAAAGATAAATTTAAAAAATCGTTTTGGAAATGAGTTTACTCACAGGGTACTTTCTTTGTATACATTCGACTATACGGACCAAGCCCGGGATTTACGGGAAATCGCGGGTTTTCCTTTGCCGGCGATTAAACCACTTTCATTAAACGCCTCATCAAAAATGAAAACATTTCTGAAAACTACAAGTCTCATGCGTTTTAGTGGTGAAAAAATAATTTAAAAAATCGTTCGGGAAATTAGTTTACTCCCTGGGTACTTTCTTTGTATACTTTTGACTATACGGGCCGAGTCCGGGATTTACGGGAAGTCGCGGGTTTTCGTTTGCCGGCGATTACACTTCTTTTATTCAGCGTCTCATCAAAAATGAAAACATTTTTAAAAACTACAAGTCTCATGGGCTTTAGTGGTGAAATAATAATTTAAAAAATCGTTCGGGAAATGAGTTTACAACCTTGGTACTTTCTTTGTATACTTTTGACTATACGGGCCGAGTCCGGGATTTACGGGAATTCGCAGATTTTCGTTTGCCGGCGATTAAACTTCCTTCATTTAGCGTCTTATCAAAAATAAAAACATTTTTAAAAACTACAAGTCTCATGGGTTTTAGTGGTGAAAAAATAATTTAAAAAATCGTTCGGGAAATGAGTTTACTCCCTGGGTACTTTCTTTGTATACTTTTGATTATACGGGCCGAGTCTGGGATTTACAGGAAATCGCAGGTTTTCGTTTGCCGGCGATTAAACTTCTTTCATTCAGCGTCTCATCAAAAATGAAAACATTTTTGAAAACTACAAGTCTCATGCGTTTTAGTGGTGAAAAAATAATGTAAAAAATCGTTCGGGAAATGAGTTTACTCTCTGGGTACTTTCTTTATATACTTTTGATTATACGGGCCGAGTCTGGGATTTACAGGAAATCGCAGTTTTTCGTTTGCCGGCGATTAAACTTCCTTCATTTAGCGTCTTATCAAAAATAAAAACATTTTTAAAAACTACAAGTCTCATGGGTTTTAGTGGTGAAAAAATAATTTAAAAAATCGTTCGGGAAATGAGTTTACTCCCTGGGTACTTTCTTTGTATAGTTTTGATTATACGGGCCGAGTCTGGGATTTACAGGAAATCGCAGGTTTTCGTTTGCCGGCGATTAAACTTCTTTCATTCAGCGTCTCATCAAAAATGAAAAAATTTTTGAAAACTACAAGTCTCATGCGTTTTAGTGGTGAAAAAATAATGTAAAAAATCGTTCGGGAAATGAGTTTACTCCCTGGGTACTTTCTTTGTATACTTTTGATTATACGGGCGGAGTCCGGGGTTTACGGGAAATGGCGGATTTTCATTTGCCGGCGATTAAACTTCTTTTATTCAGCGTCTCATCAAAAATGAAAACATTTTTGAAAACTACAAGTCTCATGCGTTTTAGTGGTGAAAAGATAAATTTAAAAAATCGTTTTGGAAATGAGTTTACTCACAGGGTACTTTCTTTGTATACATTCGACTATACGGGCCGAGTCCGTGATTTACGGGAAATCGCGGGTTTTCGTTTGCCGGCGATTAAACTTCTTTTATTCAGCGTCTCATCAAAAATGAAAACATTTTTAAAAACTACAAGTCTCATGCGTTTTAGTGGTGAAAAAATAAATTAAAAAATCGTTCGGGAAATGAGTTTACTCCCTGGGTACTATCTTTGTTTACTTTTGACTATACGGGCCAAGCCCGGGATTTACGGGAAATCGCGGGTTTTCGTTTGCCAGCGATTAAACTTCTTTTATTCAGCGTCTCATCAGAAATGAAAACATTTTTGAAAACTACAAGTCTTATGCGTTTTAGTGGTGAAAAAATAATTTAAAAAATCGTTATGGAAATGAGTTTACTCACAGGGTACTTTCTTTGTATACATTCGACTATACGGGCCAAGCCCGGGATTTACGGGAAATCGCGGATTTTCGTTTGCCGGCGATTAAACCTCTTTCATTAAGCGTCTCATCAAAAATGAAAAGATTTTTGAAAACTACAAGTCTCATGCGTTTTAGTGGTGAAAAAAAAAATTAAAAAATCGTTCGGGAAAGGAGTTTACTCCTTGGGTACTTTCTTTGTATACATTCGACTATACGGGCCAAGCCCGGGATTTACGGGAAATCGCGGGTTTTCGTTTGCCAGCGATTAAGCCACTTTCATTAAGCGTCTCATCAAAAATGAAAACATTTCTGAAAACTACAAGTCTCATGCGTTTTAGTGGTGAGAATTAATTTAAAAAATCGTTCGGGAAATGAGTTTACTTCCTGGGTACTTAATTGTATACTTTTGACTATACGGGCCGAGTCCGGGATTTACGGGAGGTCGCAGGTTTTCGTTTGCCGGCAATTAAGCTTCTTTTATTCAGCGTCTCATCAAAAATGAAAACATTTTTAAAAACTACAAGTCTCATGGGTTTAGTGGTGAATTAATAATTTAAAAAATCGTTCGGGAAATGAGTTTACACCACGGGTACTTTCTTTGTATACTTTTGACTATACGGGCCGAGTCCGAGATTTACGGAAAATCGCAGGTTTTCGTTTGCCGGCGACTAAACTTCTTTTATTCAGCGTCTCATCAAAAATGAAAACATTTTTGAAAACTACAAGTCTCATGCGTTTTAGTGGTGAAAAAATAATTTAAAAAATCGTTCGGGAAATGAGTTTACTCCCTGGGTACTTTCTTTGTATACTTTTCATTATACGGGCCGAGTCCGGGGTTTACGGGAAATGGCGGGTTTTCGTTTGCCGGCGATTAAACTTCTTTTATTCAGCGTCTCATCAAAAATGAAAACATTTTTGAAAACTACAAGTCTCATGCGTTTTAGTGGTGAAAAGATAAATTTAAAAAATCGTTTTGGAAATGAGTTTACTCACAGGGTACTTTCTTTGTATACATTCGACTATACGGACCAAGCCCGGGATTTACGGGAAATCGCGGGTTTTCCTTTGCCGGCGATTAAACCACTTTCATTAAACGCCTCATCAAAAATGAAAACATTTCTGAAAACTACAAGTCTCATGCGTTTTAGTGGTGAAAAAATAATTTAAAAAATCGTTCGGGAAATTAGTTTACTCCCTGGGTACTTTCTTTGTATACTTTTGACTATACGGGCCGAGTCCGGGATTTACGGGAAGTCGCGGGTTTTCGTTTGCCGGCGATTACACTTCTTTTATTCAGCGTCTCATCAAAAATGAAAACATTTTTAAAAACTACAAGTCTCATGGGCTTTAGTGGTGAAATAATAATTTAAAAAATCGTTCGGGAAATGAGTTTACACCCTTGGTACTTTCTTTGTATACTTTTGACTATACGGGCCGAGTCCGGGATTTACGGGAAATCGCAGATTTTCGTTTGCCGGCGATTAAACTTCTTTCATTTAGCGTCTTATCAAAAATAAAAACATTTTTAAAAACTACAAGTCTCATGGGTTTTAGTGGTGAAAAAATAATTTAAAAAATCGTTCGGGAAATGAGTTTACTCCCTGGGTACTTTCTTTGTATACTTTTGATTATACGGGCCGAGTCTGGGATTTACAGGAAATCGCAGGTTTTCGTTTGCCGGCGATTAAACTTCTTTCATTCAGCGTCTCATCAAAAATGAAAACATTTTTGAAAACTACAAGTCTCATGCGTTTTAGTGGTGAAAAAATAATGTAAAAAATCGTTCGGGAAATGAGTTTACACCCTGGGTACTTTCTTTGTATACTTTTGATTATACGGGCCGAGTCTGGGATTTACAGGAAATCGCAGTTTTTCGTTTGCCGGCGATTAAACTTCCTTCATTTAGCGTCTTATCAAAAATAAAAACATTTTTAAAAACTACAAGTCTCATGGGTTTTAGTGGTGAAAAAATAATTTAAAAAATCGTTCGGGAAATGAGTTTACTCCCTGGGTACTTTCTTTGTATAGTTTTGATTATACGGGCCGAGTCTGGGATTTACAGGAAATCGCAGGTTTTCGTTTGCCGGCGATTAAACTTCTTTCATTCAGCGTCTCATCAAAAATGAAAAAATTTTTGAAAACTACAAGTCTCATGCGTTTTAGTGGTGAAAAAATAATGTAAAAAATCGTTCGGGAAATGAGTTTACTCCCTGGGTACTTTCTTTGTATACTTTTGATTATACGGGCGGAGTCCGGGGTTTACGGGAAATGGCGGATTTTCATTTGCCGGCGATTAAACTTCTTTTATTCAGCGTCTCATCAAAAATGAAAACATTTTTGAAAACTACAAGTCTCATGCGTTTTAGTGGTGAAAAGATAAATTTAAAAAATCGTTTTGGAAATGAGTTTACTCACAGGGTACTTTCTTTGTATACATTCGACTATACGGGCCGAGTCCGTGATTTACGGGAAATCGCGGGTTTTCGTTTGCCGGCGATTAAACTTCTTTTATTCAGCGTCTCATCAAAAATGAAAACATTTTTAAAAACTACAAGTCTCATGCGTTTTAGTGGTGAAAAAATAAATTAAAAAATCGTTCGGGAAATGAGTTTAATCCCTGGGTACTATCTTTGTTTACTTTTGACTATACGGGCCAAGCCCGGGATTTACGGGAAATCGCGGGTTTTCGTTTGCCAGCGATTAAACTTCTTTTATTCAGCGTCTCATCAGAAATGAAAACATTTTTGAAAACTACAAGTCTTATGCGTTTTAGTGGTGAAAAAATAATTTAAAAAATCGTTATGGAAATGAGTTTACTCACAGGGTACTTTCTTTGTATACATTCAACTATACGGGCCAAGCCCGGGATTTACGGGAAATCGCGGGTTTTCATTTGCCGGCGATTAAACCTCTTTCATTAAGCGTCTCATCAAAAATGAAAAGATTTTTGAAAACTACAAGTCTCATGCGTTTTAGTGGTGAAAAAAAAAATTAAAAAATCGTTCGGGAAATGAGTTTACTCCTTGGGTACTTTCTTTGTATACATTCGACTATACGGGCCAAGCCCGGGATTTACGGGAAATCGCGGGTTTTCGTTTGCCAGCGATTAAGCCACTTTCATTAAGCGTCTCATCAAAAATGAAAACATTTCTGAAAACTACAAGTCTCATGCGTTTTAGTGGTGAGAATTAATTTAAAAAATCGTTCGGGAAATGAGTTTACTTCCTGGGTACTTAATTGTATACTTTTGACTATACGGGCCGAGTCCGGGATTTACGGGAGGTCGCAGGTTTTCGTTTGCCGGCAATTAAGCTTCTTTTATTCAGCGTCTCATCAAAAATGAAAACATTTTTAAAAACTACAAGTCTCATGGGTTTAGTGGTGAATTAATAATTTAAAAAATCGTTCGGGAAATGAGTTTACACCACGGGTACTTTCTTTGTATACTTTTGACTATACGGGCCGAGTCCGAGATTTACGGAAAATCGCAGGTTTTCGTTTGCCGGCGACTAAACTTCTTTTATTCAGCGTCTCATCAAAAATGAAAACATTTTTGAAAACTACAAGTCTCATGCGTTTTAGTGGTGAAAAAATAATTTAAAAAATCGTTCGGGAAATGAGTTTACTCCCTGGGTACTTTCTTAGTATACTTTTGACTATACGGGCCGAGTCCGGGAATTACATGAAATAGCAGGTTTTCGTTTGCCGGCGAATAAACTTCTTTCATTCAGCGTCTCATCAAAAGTGAAAACATTTTTGAAAACTACAAGTCTCATGCGTTTTAGTGGCGAAATAATAATTTAAAAAATCGTTTGGGAAATTAGTTTACTCCCTGGGTACTTTCTTTGTATACTTTTGACTATACGGGCCGAGTCCGAGATTTACGGGAAATTGCAGGTTTTCGATTGCCGGCGATTAAACTTCTTTTACTCAGCGTCTCATCAAAAATGAAAACATTTTTGAAAACTACAAGTCTCATGCGTTTTCGTGGTGAAAAAATAAATTAAAAAATCGTTCGGGAAATAAGTTTACTCCCTGGGTACTATCTTTTTATACTTTTGATTATACGGGCCAAGCCCGGGATTCATGGGAAATCGCGGGTTTTTGTTTGCCAGCGATTAAACTTCTTTCATTCAGCGTCTCATCAGAAATGAAAACATTTTTGAAAACTACAAGTCTTATGCGTTTTAGTGGTGAAAAAATAATTTAAAAAATCGTTATGGAAATGAGTTTACTCACAGGGTACTTTCTTTGTATACATTCGACTATACGGGCCAAGCCCGGCATTTACGGGAAATCGCGGGTTTTCCTTTGCCGGCAATTAAACCTCTTTCATTAAGCGTCTCATCAAAAATGAAAACATTTTTGAAAACTACAAGTCTCATGGGTTTTAGTGGTGAAAAATAAATTTAAAAAATCGTTCGGGAAATGAGTTTACTCCATGGGTACTTTCTTTGTATACATTCGACTATACGGGCCAAGCCCGGGATTTACGGAAAATCGCGGGTTTACGTTTGCCGGCGATTAAACCACTTTCATTAAGCGTCTCATCAAAAATGAAAACATTTCTGAAAACTACAAGTCTCATGCGTTTTAGTTGTGAAAATTAATTTAAAAAATCGTTCGGGAAATGAGTTTACTCCCTGGGTACTTTCTTTGTATACTTTTGATTATGCGGGCCAAGTCCGGGATTTACGGGAAGTCGCGGGTTTTCGTTTGCCGGCAATTAAACTTCTTTTATTCAGCGTTTCATCAAAAATGAAAGCATTTTGAAAAACTACAAGTCTCATGGGCTTTAGTGAATTAAAAAATCGTTCGGGAAATAAGTTTACTCCCTGGGTACTATCTTTTTATACTTTTGATTATACGAGCCAAGCCCGGGAATTACGGGAAATCGCGGGTTTTCGTTTGCCAGCGATTAAACTTCTTTTATTCAGCGTCTCATCGGAAATGAAAACATTTTTGAAAACTACAAGTCTTATGCGTTTTAGTGGTGAAAAAATAATTTAAAAAATCGTTATGGAAATGAGTTTACTCACAGGGTACTTTCTTTGTATACATTCGACTATACGGGCCAAGCCCGGCATTTACGGGAAATCGCGGGTTTTCGTTTGCCGGCAAATAAACCACTTTCATTAAGCGTCTCATCAAAAATGAAAACATTTCTGAAAACTACAAGTCTCAGGCGTTTTAGTGGTGAAAATTAATTTAAAAAATCGTTTGGGAAATGAGTTTACTCCCTGGGTACTTTCTTTGTATACTTTTGATTATGCGGGCCAAGTCCGGGATTTACGGGAAGTCGCGGGTTTTCGTTTGCCGGCAATTAAACTTCTTTTATTCAGCGTCTCATCAAAAATGAAAGCATTTTTAAAAACTACAAGTCTCATGGGCTTTAGTGGTGAAATAATAATTTAAAAAATCGTTCGGGAAATGAGTTTACACCCCGGGTACTTTCTTTGTATACTTTTGACAATACGGGCCGAGTCCGGGATTTACGGGAAATCGCGGGTTTTCGTTTGCCGGCGATTAAACTTCTTTTATTCAGCGTCTCATCAAAAATGAAAACATTTTTAAAAACTACAAGTCTCATGGGCTTTAGTGGTGAAATAATAATTTAAAAAATCGTTTGGGAAATGAGTTTACTCCCTGGGTACTTTCTTTGTATACTTTTGACTATACGGGCCGAGTCCGGGATTTACGGGAAATCGCAGGTTTTCGTTTGCCGGCGATTAAACTTCTTTTATTCAGCGCCTCATCAAAAATGAAAACGTTTTTGAAAACTACAAGTCTCATGCGTTTTAGTGGTGAAAAAATAATTTAAAAAAACGTTCGGGAAGTGAATTTACACCCTGAATACTTTCTTTGTATACTTTTGACTATACGGGCCGAGTCCGGGATTTACTGGAAATCGCAGGTTTTCGTTTGCCGGCGATTAAACTTCTTTTATTCAGCGTCTCATCAAAAATGAAAACATTTTTAAAAACTACAAGTCTCATGGGCTTTAGTGGTGAAATAATAATTTAAAAAATCGTTTGGGAAATGAGTTTACTCCCTGGGTACTTTCTTTGTATACTTTTGACTATACGGGCCGAGTCCGAGATTTACGGGAAATCGCAGGTTTTCGTTTGCCGGCGATTAAACTTCTTTTACTCAGCGTCTCATCAAAAATGAAAATATTTTTGAAAACTACAAGTCTTATGCGTTTTAGTGGTGAAAAAATAATTTAAAAAATCGTTATGGAAATGGGTTTACTCACAGGGTACTTTCTTTGTATACATTCGACTATACGGGCCAAGCCCGGCATTTACGGGAAATCGCGGGTTTTCCTTTGCCGGCAATTAAACCTCTTTCATTAAGCGTCTCATCAAAAATGAAAACATTTTTGAAAACTACAAGTCTCATGGGTTTTAGTGGTGAAAAAAAAATTTAAAAAATCGTTCGGGAAATGAGTTTACTCCATGGGTACTTTCTTTGTATACATTCGACTATACGGGCCAAGCCCGGGATTTACGGGAAATCGCAGGTTTTCGTTTGCCGGCGATTAAACTTCTTTTACTCAGCGTCTCATCAAAAATGAAAACATTTTTGAAAACTACAAGTCTCATGCGTTTTCGTGGTGAAAAAATAAATTAAAAAATCGTTCGGGAAATAAGTTTACTCCCTGGGTACTATCTTTTTATACTTTTGATTATACGGGCCAAGCCCGGGATTTACGGGAAATCGCGGGTTTTCGTTTGCCAGCGATTAAACTTCTTTTATTCAGCGTCTCATCAGAAATGAAAACATTTTTGAAAACTACAAGTCTTATGCGTTTTAGTGGTGAAAAAATAATTTAAAAAATCGTTATGGAAATGAGTTTACTCACAGGGTACTTTCTTTGTATACATTCGACTATACGGGCCAAGCCCGGCATTTACGGGAAATCGCGGGTTTTCGTTTGCCGGCAATTAAACCTCTTTCATTAAGCGTCTCATCAAAAATGAAAACATTTTTGAAAACTACAAGTCTCATGGGTTTTAGTGGTGAAAAAAAAATTTAAAAAATCGTTCGGAAAATGAGTTTACTCCATGGGTACTTTCTTTGTATACATCCGACTATACGGGCCAAGCCCGGGATTTACGGAAAATCGCGGGTTTACGTTTGCCGGCGATTAAACCACTTTCATTAAGCGTCTCATCAAAAATGAAAACATTTCTGAAAACTACAAGTCTCAGGCGTTTTAGTGGTGAATATTAATTAAAAAATCGTTTGGGAAATGAGTTTACTCCCTGGGTACTTTCTTTGTATACTTTTGATTATGCGGGCCAAGTCCGGGATTTACGGGAAGTCGCGGGTTTTCGTTTGCCGGCAATTAAACTTCTTTTATTCAGCGTCTCATCAAAAATGAAAGCATTTTTAAAAACTACAAGTCTCATGGGCTTTAGTGGTGAAATAATAATTTAAAAAATCGTTCGGGAAATGAGTTTACACCCCGGGTACTTTCTTTGTATACTTTTGACTATACGGGCCGAGTCCGGGATTTACGGGAAATCGCGGGTTTTCGTTTGCCGGCGATTAAACTTCTTTTATTCAGCGTCTCATCAAAAATGGAAACATTTTTAAAACCTACAAGTCTCATGGGCTTTAGTGGTGAAATAATAATTTAAAAAATCGTTTGGGAAATGAGTTTACTCCCTGGGTACTTTCTTTGTATAATTTTGACTATACGGGCCGAGTCCGGGATTTACGGGAAATCGCAGGTTTTCGTTTGCCGGCGATTAAACTTCTTTTATTCAGCGCCTCATCAAAAACGAAAACATTTTTGAAAACTACAAGTCTCATGCGTTTTAGTGGTGAAAAAATAATTTAAAAAAACGTTCGGGAAGTGAATTTACACCCTGAATACTTTCTTTGTATACTTTTGACTATACGGGCCGAGTCCGGGATTTACTGGAAATCGCAGGTTTTCGTTTGCCGGGGATTAAACTTCTTTTATTCAGCGTCTCATCAAAAATGAAAACATTTTTAAAAACTACAAGTCTCATGGGCTTTAGTGGTGAAATAATAATTTAAAAAATCGTTTGGGAAATGAGTTTACTCCCTGGGTACTTTCTTTGTATACTTTTGACTATACGGGCCGAGTCCGAGATTTACGGGAAATCGCAGGTTTTCGTTTGCCGGCGATTAAACTTCTTTTACTCAGCGTCTCATCAAAAATGAAAATATTTTTGAAAACTACAAGTCTCATGCGTTTTCGTGGTGAAAAAATAAATTAAAAAATCGTTCCGGAAATAAGTTTACTCCCTGGGTACTATCTTTTTATACTTTTGATTATACGGGCCAAGCCCGGGATTTACGGGAAATCGCGGGTTTTCGTTTGCCAGCGATTAAACTTCTTTTATTCAGCGTCTCATCAGAAATGAAAACATTTTTGAAAACTACAAGTCTTATGCGTTTTAGTGGTGAAAAAATAATTTAAAAAATCGTTATGGAAATGAGTTTACTCACAGGGTACTTTCTTTGTATACATTCGACTATACGGGCCAAGCCCGGGATTTACTGGAAATCGCAGGTTTTCGTTTGCCGGCGATTAAACTTCTTTTATTCAGCGTCTCATCAAAAATGAAAACATTTTTAAAAACTACAAGTCTCATGGGCTTTAGTGGTGAAATAATAATTTAAAAAATCGTTTGGGAAATGAGTTTACTCCCTGGGTACTTTCTTTGTATACTTTTGACTATACGGGCCGAGTCCGAGATTTACGGGAAATCGCAGGTTTTCGTTTGCCGGCGATTAAACTTCTTTTACTCAGCGTCTCATCAAAAATGAAAATATTTTTGAAAACTACAAGTCTCATGCGTTTTCGTGGTGAAAAAATAAATTAAAAAATCGTTCGGGAAATAAGTTTACTCCCTGGGTACTATCTTTTTATACTTTTGATTATACGGGCCAAGCCCGGGATTTACCTGAAATCGCGGGTTTTCGTTTGCCAGCGATTAAACTTCTTTTATTCAGCGTCTCATCAGAAATGAAAACATTTTTGAAAACTACAAGTCTTATGCGTTTTAGTGGTGAAAAAATAATTTAAAAAATCGTTATGGAAATGAGTTTACTCACAGGGTACTTTCTTTGTATACATTCGACTATACGGGCCAAGCCCGGCATTTACGGGAAATCGCGGGTTTTCCTTTGCCGGCAATTAAACCTCTTTCATTAAGCGTCTCATCAAAAATGAAAACATTTTTGAAAACTACAAGTCTCATGGGTTTTAGTGGTGAAAAAAAAATTTAAAAAATCGTTCGGGAAATGAGTTTACTCCATGGGTACTTTCTTTGTATACATTCGACTATACGGGCCAAGCCCGGGATTTACGGAAAATCGCGGGTTTACGTTTGCCGGCGATTAAACCACTTTCATTAAGCGTCTCATCAAAAATGAAAGCATTTCTCAAAACTACAAGTTTCATGCGTTTTAGTGGTGAAAATTAATTTAAAAAATCGTTCGGGAAATGAGTTTACTCCCTGGGTACTTTCTTTGTATACTTTTGATTATGCGGGCCAAGTCTGGGATTTACGGGAAGTCGCGGGATTTCGTTTGCCGGCAATTAAACTTCTTTTATTCAGCGTTTCATCAGAAATGAAAACATTTTTGAAAACTACAAGTCTTATGCGTTTTAGTGGTGAAAAAATAATTTAAAAAATCGTTATGGAAATGAGTTTACTCACAGGGTACTTTCTTTGTATACTTTTGATTATGCGGGCCAAGTCTGGGATTTACGGGAAGTCGCGGGATTTCGTTTGCCGGCAATTAAACTTCTTTTATTCAGCGTTTCATCAGAAATGAAAACATTTTTGAAAACTACAAGTCTTATGCGTTTTAGTGGTGAAAAAAAAATTTAAAAAATCGTTCGGGAAATGAGTTTACTCCATGGGTACTTTCTTTGTATACATTCGACTATACGGGCCAAGCCCGGGATTTACGGAAAATCGCGGGTTTACGTTTGCCGTTGATTAAACCACTTTCATTAAGCGTCTCATCAAAAATGAAAGCATTTCTCAAAACTACAAGTTTCATGCGTTTTAGTGGTGAAAATTAATTTAAAAAATCGTTCGGGAAATGAGTTTACTCCCTGGGTACTTTCTTTGTATACTTTTGATTATGCGGGCCAAGTCCGGGATTTACGGGAAGTCGCGGGTTTTCGTTTGCCGGCAATTAAACTTCTTTTATTCAGCGTTTCATCAAAAATGAAAGCATTTTAAAAAACTACAAGTCTCATGGGCTTTAGTGGTGAAATAATAATTTAAAAAATCGTTCGGGAAATGAGTTTACACCCCGGGTACTTTCTTTGTATACTTTTGACTATACGGGCCGAGTCCGGGATTTACATGAAATAGCAGGTTTTCGTTTGCCGGCGAATAAACTTCTTTCATTCAGCGTCTCATCAGAAATGAAAACATTTTTTAAAAATTACAAGTCTTATGCGTTTTAGTGGTGAAAAAATAATTTAAAAAATCGTTATGGAAATGAGTTTACTCACAGGGTACTTTCTTTGTATACATTCGACTATACGGGCCAAGCCCGGCATTTACGGAAAATCGCGGGTTTTCGTTTCACGGCAATTAAACCTCTTTCATTAAGCGTCTCATCAAAAATGAAAACATTTTTGAAAACTACAAGTCTCATGGGTTTTAGTAGTGAAAAAAAAATTTAAAAAATCGTTCGGGAAATGAGTTTACTCCATGGGTACTTTCTTTGTATACATTCGACTATACGGGCCAAGCCCGGGATTTACGGAAAATCGCGGGTTTACGTTTGCCGGCGATTAAACCACTTTCATTAAGCGTCTCATCAAAAATGAAAACATTTCTGAAAACTACAAGTCTCAGGCGTTTTAGTGGTGAAAATTAATTTAAAAAATCGTTTGGGAAATGAGTTTACTCCCTGGGTACTTTCTTTGTATACTTTTGATTATGCGGGCCAAGTCCGGGATTTACGGGAAGTCGCGGGTTTTCGTTTGCCGGCAATTAAACTTCTTTTATTCAGCGTCTCATCAAAAATGAAAGCATTTTTAAAAACTACAAGTCTCATGCGTTTTAGTGGTGAAAATTAATTTAAAAAATCGTTCGGGAAATGAGTTTACTCCCTGGGTACTTTCTTTGTATACTTTTGATTATGCGGGCCAAGTCCGGGATTTACGGGAAGTCGCGGGTTTTCGTTTGCCGGCAATTAAACTTCTTTTATTCAGCGTTTCATCAAAAATGAAAGCATTTTAAAAAACTACAAGTCTCATGGGCTTTAGTGGTGAAATAATAATTTAAAAAATCGTTCGGGAAATGAGTTTACACCCCGGGTACTTTTTTTGTATACTTTTGACTATACGGGCCGAGTCCGGGATTTACATGAAATAGCAGGTTTTCGTTTGCCGGCGATTAAACTTCTTTTATTCAGCGCCTCATCAAAAATGAAAACATTTTTGAAAACTACAAGTCTCATGCGTTTTAGTGGTGAAAAAATAATTTAAAAAAACGTTCGGGAAATGAATTTACACCCTGAATACTTTCTTTGTATACTTTTGACTATACGGGCCGAGTCCGGGATTTACTGGAAATCGCAGGTTTTCGTTTGCCGGCGATTAAACTTCTTTTATTCAGCGTCTCATCAAAAATAAAAACATTTTTAAAAACTAAAAGTCTCATGCGTTTTAGTGGTGAAAAAATAATTCAAAAATTCGTTCGGGAAATGAGTTTACTCACTGGGTACTTTCCTTGTATACTTGTGACTATACGGACCGAGTCCGGGATTTACGGGAAATCGCGGGTTTTCGTTTGCCGGCGATTAAACTTCTTTTATTCAGTGTCTCATCAAAAATGAAAACATTTTTAAAAACTACAAGTCTCATGGGCTTTAGTGGTGAAATAATAATTTAAAAAATCGTTTGGGAAATGAGTTTACTCCCTGGGTACTTTATTTGTATACTTTTGACTATACGTACCGAGTCCGGGATTTACGGGAAATGGCAGGTTTTCGTTTGCCGGCGATTAAACTTTTTTTATTCAGCGTCTCATCAAAAATGAAAACATTTTTGAAAACTACAAGTCTCATGCGTTTTAGTGGTGAAAAAATAATTTAAAAAATCGTTCGGGAAATGAGTTTACACCCTGGGTACTTTCTTTGTATACTTTTGACTATACGGGCCGAGTCCGGGATTTACGGGAAATCGCGGGTTTTCGTTTGCCGGCGATTAAACTTCTTTTATTCAGCGTCTCATCAGAAATGAAAACATTTTTGAAAACTACAAGTCTTATGCGTTTTAGTGGTGAAAAAATAATTTAAAAAATCGTTATGGAAATGAGTTTACTCACAGGGTACTTTCTTTGTATACTTTTGACTATACGGGCCGAGTCCGGGATTTACGGGAAATCGCGGGTTTTCGTTTGCCGGCGATTAAACTTCTTTTATTCAGCGTCTAATCAAAAATGAAAACATTTTTAAAAACTACAAGTCTCATGGGCTTTAGTGGTGAAATAATAATTTAAAAAATCGTTTGGGAAATGAGTTTACTCCCTGGGTACTTTCTTTGTATACTTTTGACTATACGGGCCGAGTCCGGGATTTACGGGAAATCGCAGGTTTTCGTTTGCCGGCGATTAAACTTCTTTTATTCAGCGTCTCATCAAAAATGAAAACATTTTTGAAAACTACAAGTCTCATGCGTTTTAGTGGTGAAAAAATAATTTAAAAAAACATTCGGGAAGTGAGTTTACACCCTGGGTACTTTCTTTGTATACTTTTGACTATACGGGCCGAGTCCGGGATTTACGGGAAATCGCAGGTTTTCGTTTGCCGGCGATTAAACTTCTTTTATTCAGCGTCTCATCAAAAATAAAAACATTTTTGAAAACTAAAAGTCTCATGCGTTTTAGTGGTGAAAAAATAATTCAAAAATTCGTCCGGGAAATGAGTTTACTAACTGGGTACTTTCCTTGTATACTTGTGACTATACGGGCCGAGTCCAGGATTTACGGGAAATCGCGGGTTTTCGTTTGCCGGCGATTAAACTTCTTTTATTCAGCGTCTCATCAAAAATGAAAACATTTTTAAAAACTGCAAGTCTCATGGGCTTTAGTGGTGAAATAATAATTTAAAAAATCGTTTGGTAAATGAGTTTACTCCCTGGATACTTTCTTTGTATACTCTTGACTATACCTACCGAGTCCGGGATATACGGGAAATGGCAGGTTTTCGTTTGCCGGCGATTAAACTTTTTTTATTCAGCGTCTCATCAAAAATGAAAACATTTTTGAAAACTACAAGTCTCATGCGTTTTAGTGGTGAAAAAATAATTTAAAAAAACGTTCGGAAAGTGAGTTTACACCCTGGGTACTTTCCTTGTATACTTGTGACTATACGGGCCGAGTCCGGGATTTACGGGAAATCGCAGGTTTTCGTTTGCCAGCGATTAAACTTCTTTTGTTCAGCGTCTCATCAAAAATAAAAACATTTTTGAAAACTAAAAGTCTCATGCGTTTTAGTGGTGAAAAAATAATTCAAAAATTCGTTCGGGAAATGAGTTTACTCACTGGGTACTTTCCTTGTATACTTGTGACTATACGGGCCGAGTCCGGGATTTACGGGAAATCGCGGGTTTTCGTTTGCCGGCGATTAAACTTCTTTTATTCAGCGTCTCATCAAAAATGAAAACATTTTTAAAAACTACAAGTCTCATGGGCTTTAGTGGTGAAATAATAATTTAAAAAATCGTTTGGGAAATGAGTTTACTCCCTGGGTACTTTCTTTGTATACTTTTGACTATACGTACCGAGTCCGGGATTTACGGAAAATGGCAGGTCTTCGTTTGCCGGCGATTAAACTTTTTTTATTCAGCGTCTCATCAAAAATGAAAACATTTTTGAAAACTACAAGTCTCATGCGTTTTAGTGGTGAAAAAATAATTTAAAAAATCGTTCGGGAAATGAGTTTACACCCTGGGTACTTTCTTTGTGTACTTTTGACTATACGGGCCGAGTCCGGGATTTACGGGAAATCGCAGGTTTTCGTTTGCCAGCGATTAAACTTCTTTTACTCAGCGTTTTATCAAAAATGAAAACATTTTTGAAAACTACAAGTCTCATGCGTTTTAGTGGTGAAAAAATAATTTAAAAAATCGTTCGGGAAATGAGTTTACACCCTGGGTACTTTCTTTGTATACTTTTGACTATACGGGCCGAGTCCGGGATTTACGGGAAATCGCAGGTTTTCGTTTGCCAGCGATTAAACTTCTTTTATTCAGCGTCTCATCAAAAATGAAAACATTTTTGAAAACTACAAGTCTCATGCGTTTTAGTGGTGAAAAATTAATTTAAAAATTCGTTCGGGAAATGAGTTTACACCCTGGGTACTTCCTTTGTATACTTTTGACTATACGGGCCGAGTCCGGGATTTACGGGAAATCGCGGGTTTTCGTTTGCCGGCGATTAAACTTCTTTTATTCAGCGTCTCATCAAAAATGAAAACATTTTTAAAAACTACAAGTCTCATGGGCTTTAGTGTTGAAATAATAATTTAAATAATCGTTTGGGAAATGAGTTTACTCCCTGGGTACTTTCTTTGTATACTTTTGACTATACGGGCCGAGTCCGGGATTTACGGGAAATCGCAGGTTTTCGTTTGCCGGCGATTAAACTTCTTTTATTCAGCGTCTCATCAAAAATGAAAACATTTTTGAAAACTACAAGTCTCATGCGTTTTAGTGGTGAAAAAATAATTTAAAAAAACGTTCGGGAAGTGAGTTTACACCCTGGGTACTTTCTTTGTATACTTTTGACTATACGGCCGAGTCCGGGATTTACGGGAAATCGCAGGTTTTCGTTTGCCGGCGATTAAACTTCTTTTTATTCAGCGTCTCATCAAAAATAAAAACATTTTCGAAAACTAAAAGTCTAATGCGTTTTAGTGGTGAAAAAATAATTCAAAAATTCGTTCGGGAAATGAGTTTACTCACTGGGTACTTTCCTTGTATATTTTTGACTATACGGGCCGAGTTCGGGATTTACGGGAAATCGCGGGTTTTCGTTTGCCGGCGATTAAACTTCTTTTATTCAGCGTCTCATCAAAAATGAAAACATTTTTAAAAACTACAAGTCTCATGGGCTTTAGTGGTGAAATAATAATTTAAAAAATCGTTTGAGAAATGAGTTTACTCCTTGGGTACTTTCTTTGTATACTTTTGACTATACGTACCGAGTCCGGGATTTACGGGAAATCGAAGGTTTTCGTTTGCCGGCGATTAAACTTCTTTTATTCAGCGTCTCATCAAAAATGAAAACATTTTTAAAAACTACAAGTCTCATGCGTTTTAGTGGTGAAAAAATAATTTAAAAAATCGTTCGGGAAATGAGTTTACACCCTGGGTACTTTCTTTGTATACTTTTGACTATACGGGCCGAGTCCGGGATTTACGGGAAATCGCAGGTTTTCGTTTGCCGGCGATTAAACTTCTTTTATTCAGCGTTTCATCAAAAACGAAAGCAATTTTAAAAACTACAAGTCTCATGGGCTTTAGTGGTGAAATAATAATTTAAAAAATCGTTTGGGAAATGAGTTTACTCCCTGGGTACTTTCTTTGTATACTTTTGACTATACGGGCCGAGTCCGGGATTTACGGGAAATCGCAGGTTTTCGTTTGCCGGCGATTAAACTTCTTTTATTCAGCGTCTCATCAAAAATGAAAACATTTTTAAAAACTACAAGTCTCATGGGCTTTAGTGGTGAAATAATAATTTAAAAATTCGTTCTGGAAATGAGTTTACACCCTAGGTACTTTCTTTGTATACTTTTGACTATACGGACCGAGTCCGGGATTTACGGGAAATCGCAGGTTTTCGTTTGCCGGCGATTAAACTTCTTTTATTCAGCGTCTCATCAAAAATGAAAACATTTGTGAAAACTACAAGTCTCATGGGCTTTAGTGGTGAAATAATAATTTAAAAAATCGTTCGGGAAATGAGTTTACACCCCGGGTACTTTCTTTGTATACTTTTGACTATACGGGCCGAGTTTTTTTTACGGGAAATCGCAGGTTTTCGTTTGCCGGCGATTAAACTTCTTTTATTCAGCGTCTCATCAAAAATGAAACATTTTTGAAAACTACAAGTCTCATGCGTTTTAGTGGTGAAAAAATAATTTAAAAAAACGTTCGGGAAGTGAGTTTACACCCTGGGTACTTTCTTTGTATACTTTTGAGTATACGGCCGAGTCCGGGATTTACGGGAAATCGCAGGTTTTCGTTTGCCGGCGATTAAACTTCTTTTTATTCAGCGTCTCATCAAAAATAAAAACATTTTTGAAAACTAAAAGTCTAATGCGTTTTAGTGGTGAAAAAATAATTCAAAAATTCGTTCGGGAAATGAGTTTACTCACTGGGTACTTTCCTTGTATATTTTCGACTATACGGGCCGAGTTCGGGATTTACGGGAAATCGCGGGTTTTTGTTTGCCGGCGATTAAACTTCTTTTATTCAGCGTCTCATCAAAAATGAAAACATTTTTAAAAACTACAAGTCTCATGGGCTTTAGTGGTGAAATAATAATTTAAAAAATCGTTTGAGAAATGAGTTTACTCCTTGGGTACCTTCTTTGTATACTTTTGACTATACGTACCGAGTCCGGGATTTACGGGAAATCGAAGGTTTTCGTTTGCCGGCGATTAAACTTCTTTTATTCAGCGTCTCATCAAAAATGAAAACATTTTTGAAAACTACAAGTCTCATGCGTTTTAGTGGTGAAAAAATAATTTAAAAAATCGTTCGGGAAATGAGTTTACACCCTGGGTACTTTCTTTGTATACTTTTGACTATACGGGCCGAGTCCGGGATTTACGGGAAATCGCAGGTTTTCGTTTGCCGGCGATTAAACTTCTTTTATTCAGCGTTTCATCAAAAACGAAAACAATTTTAAAAACTACAAGTCTCATGGGCTTTAGTGGTGAAATAATAATTTAAAAAATCGTTTGGGAAATGAGTTTACTCCCTGGGTACTTTCTTTGTATACTTTTGACTATACGGGCCGAGTCTGGGATTTACGGGAAATCGCAGGTTTTCGTTTGCCGGCGATTGAACTTCTTTTATTCAGCGTCTCATCAAAAATGAAAACATTT
Organism: Hydractinia symbiolongicarpus; assembly: GCF_029227915.1. NCBI lineage: Eukaryota > Metazoa > Cnidaria > Hydrozoa > Anthoathecata > Hydractiniidae > Hydractinia > Hydractinia symbiolongicarpus. The sequence continues at coordinate 32,800,737 of NC_079877.1, forward strand.
TTGAAAACTACAAGTCTCATGCGTTTTAGAGGTGAAAAAATAATTTAAAAATTCGTTCGGGAAATGAGTTTACACACTGGGTACTTTCTTTGTATACTTTTGACTATACGGGCCGAGTCCGGGGCTTACGGGAAATGGCGGGTTTTCGATTGCCGGCGATTAAACTTCTTTTATTCAGCGTCTCATCAATAATGAAAACATTTTTAAAAACTATAAGTCTCATGGGCTTTAGTGGTGAAATAATAATTTAAAAAATCGTTCGGGAAATGAGTTTACACCCCGGGTACTTTCTTTGTATACTTTTTACTATACGTGCCGAGTCCGGGATTTACGGGAAATCGCAGGTTTTCGTTTGCCGGCGATTAAACTTCTTTTATTCACCGTCTCATCAAAAATGAAAACATTTTTGAAAACTACAAGTCTCATGTGTTGTAGTGGTGAAAAAGTAATTTAAAAAATCGTTCGGGAAATGGGTTTACTCCCTGGGTACTTTCTTTGTATACTTTTGACTATACCGGCCGAGTCCGGGATTTACGGGAAGTCGCGGGTTTTCGTTTGCCGGCGTTTAAATTCTTTTATTCAGCGTCTCATCAAAAATGAAAACATTTTTGAAAACTACAACTCTCATGCGTTTTAGTGGTGAAAAAATAATTTAAAAAATCGTTCGGGAAATGAGTTTACACCCTGGGTATTTTCTTTGTATACTTTTGACTATACGGGCCGAGTCCGGGATTTACGGGAAATGGCAGGTTTTCGTTTGCCGGCGATTAAACTTCTTTTATTCAGCGTTTCATCAAAAATGAAAACAATTTTAAAAACTACAAGTCTCATGGGCTTTAGTGGTGAAATAATAATATAAAAAATCGTTTGGGAAATGAGTTTACTCCCTGAGTACTTTCTTTGTATACTTTTGACTATACGGGCTGAGTCCGGGATTTACGGGAAATCGCAGGTTTTCGTTTGCCGGCGATTAAACTTATTTTATTCAGCGTCTCATCAAAAATGAAAACATTTTTAAAAACTACAAATCTCATGGGCTTTAGTGGTGAAATAATAATATAAAAAATCGTTTGGGAAATGAGTTTACTCCCTGGGTACTTTCTTTGTATACTTTTGACTATACGGGCCGAGTCCGGGATTTACGGGAAATCGCAGGTTTTCGTTTGCCGGCGATTAAACTTCTTTTATTCAGCGTTTCATCAAAAACGAAAGCAATTTTAAAAACTACAAGTCTCATGGGCTTTAGTGGTGAAATAATAATTTAAAAAATCGTTTGGGAAATGAGTTTACTCCCTGGGTACTTTCTTTGTATACTTTTGACTATACGGGCCGAGTCCGGGATTTACGGGAAATCGCAGGTTTTCGTTTGCCGGCGATTAAACTTCTTTTATTCAGCGTCTCATCAAAAATGAAAACATTTTTAAAAACTACAAGTCTCATGGGCTTTAGTGGTGAAATAATAATTTAAAAATTCGTTCTGGAAATGAGTTTACACCCTAGGTACTTTCTTTGTATACTTTTGACTATACGGACCGAGTCCGGGATTTACGGGAAATCGCAGGTTTTCGTTTGCCGGCGATTAAACTTCTTTTATTCAGCGTCTCATCAAAAATGAAAACATTTGTGAAAACTACAAGTCTCATGGGCTTTAGTGGTGAAATAATAATTTAAAAAATCGTTCGGGAAATGAGTTTACACCCCGCGTACTTTCTTTGTATACTTTTGACTATACGGGCCGAGTTTTTTTTACGGGAAATCGCAGGTTTTCGTTTGCCGGCGATTAAACTTCTTTTATTCAGCGTCTCATCAAAAATGAAACATTTTTGAAAACTACAAGTCTCATGCGTTTTAGTGGTGAAAAAATAATTTAAAAAAACGTTCGGGAAGTGAGTTTACACCCTGGGTACTTTCTTTGTATACTTTTGACTATACGGCCGAGTCCGGGATTTACGGGAAATCGCAGGTTTTCGTTTGCCGGCGATTAAACTTCTTTTTATTCAGCGTCTCATCAAAAATAAAAACATTTTTGAAAACTAAAAGTCTAATGCGTTTTAGTGGTGAAAAAATAATTCAAAAATTCGTTCGGGAAATGAGTTTACTCACTGGGTACTTTCCTTGTATATTTTTGACTATACGGGCCGAGTTCGGGATTTACGGGAAATCGCGGGTTTTCGTTTGCCGGCGATTAAACTTCTTTTATTCAGCGTCTCATCAAAAATGAAAACATTTTTAAAAACTACAAGTCTCATGGGCTTTAGTGGTGAAATAATAATTTAAAAAATCGTTTGAGAAATGAGTTTACTCCTTGGGTACCTTCTTTGTATACTTTTGACTATACGTACCGAGTCCGGGATTTACGGGAAATCGAAGGTTTTCGTTTGCCGGCGATTAAACTTCTTTTATTCAGCGTCTCATCAAAAATGAAAACATTTTTGAAAACTACAAGTCTCATGCGTTTTAGTGGTGAAAAAATAATTTAAAAAATCGTTCGGGAAATGAGTTTACACCCTGGGTACTTTCTTTGTATACTTTTGACTATACGGGCCGAGTCCGGGATTTACGGGAAATCGCAGGTTTTCGTTTGCCGGCGATTAAACTTCTTTTATTCAGCGTTTCATCAAAAACGAAAACAATTTTAAAAACTACAAGTCTCATGGGCTTTAGTGGTGAAATAATAATTTAAAAAATCGTTTGGGAAATGAGTTTACTCCCTGGGTACTTTCTTTGTATACTTTTGACTATACGGGCCGAGTCCGGGATTTACGGGAAATCGCAGGTTTTCGTTTGCCGGCGATTGAACTTCTTTTATTCAGCGTCTCATCAAAAATGAAAACATTTTTGAAAACTACAAGTCTCATGCGTTTTAGAGGTGAAAAAATAATTTAAAAATTCGTTCGGGAAATGAGTTTACACACTGGGTACTTTCTTTGTATACTTTTGACTATACGGGCCGAGTCCGGGGCTTACGGGAAATGGCGGGTTTTCGATTGCCGGCGAATAAACTTCTTTTATTTAGCGTCTCATCAATAATGAAAACATTTTTAAAAACTATAAGTCTCATGGGCTTTAGTGGTGAAATAATAATTTAAAAAATCGTTCGGGAAATGAGTTTACACCCCGGGTACTTTCTTTGTATACTTTTGACTATACGTGCCGAGTCCGGGATTTACGGGAAATCGCAGGTTTTCGTTTGCCGGCGATTAAACTTCTTTTATTCACCGTCTCATCAAAAATGAAAACATTTTTGAAAACTACAAGTCTCATGTGTTGTAGTGGTGAAAAAGTAATTTAAAAAATCGTTCGGGAAATGGGTTTACTCCCTGGGTACTTTCTTTGTATACTTTTGACTATACCGGCCGAGTCCGGGATTTACGGGAAGTCGCGCGTTTTCGTTTGCCGGCGTTTAAATTCTTTTATTCAGCGTCTCATCAAAAATGAAAACATTTTTGAAAACTACAACTCTCATGCGTTTTAGTGGTGAAAAAATAATTTAAAAAATCGTTCGGGAAATGAGTTTACACCCTGGGTATTTTCTTTGTATACTTTTGACTATACGGGCCGAGTCCGGGATTTACGGGAAATGGCAGGTTTTCGTTTGCCGGCGATTAAACTTCTTTTATTCAGCGTTTCATCAAAAATGAAAACAATTTTAAAAACTACAAGTCTCATGGGCTTTAGTGGTGAAATAATAATATAAAAAATCGTTTGGGAAATGAGTTTACTCCCTGAGTACTTTCTTTGTATACTTTTGACTATACGGGCTGAGTCCGGGATTTACGGGAAATCGCAGGTTTTCGTTTGCCGGCGATTAAACTTATTTTATTCAGCGTCTCATCAAAAATGAAAACATTTTTAAAAACTACAAATCTCATGGGCTTTAGTGGTGAAATAATAATATAAAAAATCGTTTGGGAAATGAGTTTACTCCCTGGGTACTTTCTTTGTATACTTTTGACTATACGGGCCGAGTCCGGGATTTACGGGAAATCGCAGGTTTTCGTTTGCTGGCGATTAAACTTCTTTTATTCAGTGTCTCATCAAAAATGAAAACATTTTTGAAAACTACAAGTCTCATGCGTTTTAGTGGTGAAAAAATAATTTAAAAACACGTTCGGGAAGTGAGTTTACACCCTGGGTACTTTCTTTGTATACTTTTGACTATACGGCCGAGTCCGGGATTTACGGGAAATCGCAGGTTTTCGTTTGCCGGCGATTAAACTTCTGTTATTCAGCGTCTCATCAAAAATAAAAACATTTTTGAAAACTAAAAGTCTCATGCGTTTTAGTGGTGAAAAAATAATTCAAAAATTCGTTCGGGAAATGAGTTTACTCACTGGGTACTTTCCTTGTATACTTTTGACTATACGGGCCGAGTTCGGGATTTACGGGAAATCGCGGGTTTTCGTTTGCCGGCGATTAAACTTCTTTTATTCAGCGTCTCATCAAAAATGAAAACATTTTTAAAAAGTACAAGTCTCATGGGCTTTAGTGGTAAAATAATAATTTAAAAAATCGTTTTGGAAATGAGTTTACTCCCTGGGTACTTTCTTTGTATACTTTTGACTATACGTACCGAGTCCGGGATTTACGGGAAATCGCAGGTTTTCGTTTGCCGGCGATTAAACTTCTTTTATTCAGCGTCTCATCAAAAATGAAAACATTTTTGAGAACTACAAGTCTCATGCGTTTTAGTGGTGAAAAAATAATTTAAAAAATCGTTCGGGAAATGAGTTTACACCCTGGGTACTTTCTTTGTATACTTTCGACTATACGGGCCGAGTCCGGGATTTACGGGAAATCGAAGGTTCTCGTTTGCCGGCGATTAAACTTCTTTTATTCAGCGTTTCATCAAAAATGAAAACAATTTTAAAAACTACAATTCTCATGGGCTTTAGTGGTGAAATAATAATTTAAAAAATCGTTTGGGAAATGAGTTTACTCCCTGGGTACTTTCTTTGTATACTTTTGACTATACGGGCCGAGTCCGGGATTTACGGGAAATCGCAGGTTTTCGTTTGCCGGCGATTAAACTTCTTTTATTCAGCGTCTCATCAAAAATGAAAACATTTTTGAAAACTACAAGTTTCATGCGTTTTAGTGGTGAAAAATAATTTAAAAATTCGTTCGGGAAATGAGTTTACACCCTGGGTACTTTCTTTGTATACTTTTGACTATACGGGCCGAGTCCGGGATTTACGGGAAATCGCAGGTTTTTGTTTGCCGGCGATTAAACTTCTTTTATTCAGCGTCTCATCAAAAATGAAAACATTTTTAAAAACTACAAGTCTCATGCGTTGTAGTGGTGAAAAAGTAATTTAAAAAATCGTTCGGAAAATGAGTTTACTCCCTGGGTACTTTCTTTGTATACTTTTGACTATACGGGCCGAGTCCGGGGCTTACGGGAAATGGCGGGTTTTCGTTTGCCGGCGATTAAACTTCTTTTATTCAGCGTCTCATCAAAAATGAAAACATTTTTGAAAACTACAAGTCTCATGCGTTTTAGTGGTGAAAAGATAATTTAAAAAATCGTTCGGGAAATGGGTTTACTCCCTGGGTACTTTCTTTGTATACTTTTGACTATACGGCCGAGTCCGGGATTTACGGGAAATTGCGGGTTTTCGTTTGCCGGCGATTAAACTTCTTTTATTCAGCGTCTCATCAAAAATGAAAACATTTTTAAAAAGTACAAGTCTCATGGGCTTTAGTGGTAAAATAATAATTTAAAAAATCGTTTTGGAAATGAGTTTACTCCCTGGGTACTTTCTTTGTATACTTTTGACTATACGTACCGAGTCCGGGATTTACGGGAAATCGCAGGTTTTCGTTTGCTGGCGATTAAACTTCTTTTATTCAGCGTCTCATCAAAAATGAAAACATTTTTGAGAACTACAAGTCTCATGCGTTTTAGTGGTGAAAAAATAATTTAAAAAATCGTTCGGGAAATGAGTTTACACCCTGGGTACTTTCTTTGTATACTTTCGACTATACGGGCCGAGTCCGGGATTTACGGGAAATCGAAGGTTTTCGTTTGCCGGCGATTAAACTTCTTTTATTCAGCGTTTCATCAAAAATGAAAACAATTTTAAAAACTACAATTCTCATGGGCTTTAGTGGTGAAATAATAATTTAAAAAATCGTTTGGGAAATGAGTTTACTCCCTGGGTACTTTCTTTGTATACTTTTGACTATACGGGCCGAGTCCGGCATTTACGGGAAATCGCAGGTTTTCGTTTGCCGGCGATTAAACTTCTTTTATTCAGCGTCTCATCAAAAATGAAAACATTTTTGAAAACTACAAGTCTTATGCGTTTTAGTGGTGAAAAATAATTTAAAAATTCGTTCGGGAAATGAGTTTACACCCTGGGTACTTTCTTTGTATACTTTTGACTATACGGGCCGAGTTCGGGATTTACGGGAAATCGCAGGTTTTTGTTTGCCGGCGATTAAACTTCTTTTATTCAGCGTCTCATCAAAAATGAAAACATTTTTAAAAACTACAAGTCTCATGCGTTGTAGTGGTGAAAAAGTAATTTAAAAAATCGTTCGGGAAATGAGTTTACACCCTGGGTACTTTCTTTGTATACTTTTGACTATACGGGCCGAGTCCGGGATTTACGGGAAATCGCAGGTTTTTGTTTGCCGCCGATTAAACTTCTTTTATTCAGCGTCTCATCAAAAACGAAAACATTTTTAAAAACTACAAGTCTCATGCGTTGTAGTGGTGAAAAAGTAATTTAAAAAATCGTTCGGAAAATGAGTTTACTCCCTGGGTACTTTCTTTGTATACTTTTGACTATACGGGCCGAGTCCGGGATTTACGGGAAATCGCGGGTTTTCGTTTGCCGGCGATTAAACTTCTTTTATTCAGCGTCTCATCAAAAATGAAAACATTTTTGAAAACTACAAGTCTTATGCGTTTTAGTGGTGAAAAATAATTTAAAAATTCGTTCGGGAAATGAGTTTACACCCTGGGTACTTTCTTTGTATACTTTTGACTATACGGGCCGAGTTCGGGATTTACGGGAAATCGCAGGTTTTTGTTTGCCGGCGATTAAACTTCTTTTATTCAGCGTCTCATCAAAAATGAAAACATTTTTAAAAACTACAAGTCTCATGCGTTGTAGTGGTGAAAAAGTAATTTAAAAAATCGTTCGGGAAATGAGTTTACACCCTGGGTACTTTCTTTGTATACTTTTGACTATACGGGCCGAGTCCGGGATTTACGGGAAATCGCAGGTTTTTGTTTGCCGCCGATTAAACTTCTTTTATTCAGCGTCTCATCAAAAACGAAAACATTTTTAAAAACTACAAGTCTCATGCGTTGTAGTGGTGAAAAAGTAATTTAAAAAATCGTTCGGAAAATGAGTTTACTCCCTGGGTACTTTCTTTGTATACTTTTGACTATACGGGCCGAGTCCGGGATTTACGGGAAATCGCGGGTTTTCGTTTGCCGGCGATTAAACTTCTTTTATTCAGCGTCTCATCAAAAATGAAAACATTTTTAAAAACTACAAGTCTCATGCGTTTTAGTGGTGAAAAGATAATTTAAAAAATCGTTCGGGAAATGGGTTTACTCCCTGGGTACTTTCTTTGTATACTTTTGACTATACGGGCCGAGTCCGGGATTTACGGGAAATTGCGGGTTTTCGTTTGCCGGCGATTAAACTTCTTTTATTCAGCGTCTCATCAAAAATGAAAACATTTTTAAAAAGTACAAGTCTCATGGGCTTTAGTGGTAAAATAATAATTTAAAAAATCGTTTTGGAAATGAGTTTACTCCCTGGGTACTTTCTTTGTATACTTTTGACTATACGTACCGAGTCCGGGATTTACGGGAAATCGCAGGTTTTCGTTTGCCGGCGATTAAACTTCTTTTATTCAGCGTCTCATCAAAAATGAAAACATTTTTGAGAACTACAAGTCTCATGCGTTTTAGTGGTGAAAAAATAATTTAAAAAATCGTTCGGGAAATGAGTTTACACCCTGGGTACTTTCTTTGTATACTTTCGACTATACGGGCCGAGTCCGGGATTTACGGGAAATCGAAGGTTTTCGTTTGCCGGCGATTAAACTTCTTTTATTCAGCGTTTCATCAAAAATGAAAACAATTTTAAAAACTACAATTCTCATGGGCTTTAGTGGTGAAATAATAATTTAAAAAATCGTTTGGGAAATGAGTTTACTCCCTGGGTACTTTCTTTGTATACTTTTGACTATACGGGCCGAGTCCGGGATTTACGGGAAATTGCAGGTTTTCGTTTGCCGGCGATTAAACTTTTTTTATTCAGCGTCTCATCAAAAATGAAAACATTTTTGAAAACTACAAGTTTCATGCGTTTTAGTGGTGAAAAAATAATTTAAAAAATCGTTCGGGAAATGGGTTTACTCCCTGGGTACTTTCTTTGTATACTTTTGACTATACGGGCCGAGTCCGGGATTTACGGGAAATTGCGGGTTTTCGTTTGCCGGCGATTAAACTTCTTTTACTCAGCGTCTCATCAAAAATGAAAACATTTTTAAAAACTACAAGTCTCATGGGCTTTAGTGGTGAAATAATAATTTAAAAAATCGTTTGGGAAATGAGTTTACTCCCTGGGTACTTTCTTTGTATACTTTTGACTATACGGGCCGAGTCCGGGATTTACGGGAAATCGCAGGTTTTCGTTTGCCGGCGATTAAACTTCTTTTATTCAGCGTCTCACCAAAAATAAAAACATTTTTGAAAACTAAAAGTCTCATGCGTTTTAGTGGTGAAAAAATAATTCAAAAATTCGTTCGGGAAATGAGTTTACTCACTAGGTACTTTCCTTGTATACTTGTGACTATACGGGCCGAGTCCGGGATTTCCGGGAAATCGCGGGTTTTCGTTTGCCGGCGATTAAACTTCTTTTATTCAGCGTCTCATCAAAAATGAAAACATTTTTAAAAACTGCAAGTCTCATGGGCTTTAGTGGTGAAATAATAATTTAAAAAAGCGTTTGGGAAATGAGTTTACTCCCTGGGTACTTTCTTTGTATACTTTTGACTATACCTACCGAGTCCGGGATATACGGGAAATAACAGGTTTTCGTTTGCCGGCGATTAAACTTTTTTTATTCAGCGTCTCATCAAAAATGAAAACATTTTTGAAAACTACAAGTCTCATGCGTTTTAGTGGTGAAAAAATAATTTAAAAAAACGTTCGGGAAGTGAGTTTACACCCTGGGTACTTTCTTTGTATACTTTTGACTATACGGGCCGAGTCCGGGATTTACGGGAAATCGCAGGTTTTCGTTTGCCGGCGATTAAACTTCTTTTATTCAGCGTCTCATCAAAAATGAAAACATTTTTAAAAAGTACAAGTCTCATGGGCTTTAGTGGTAAAATAATAATTTAAAAAATCGTTTTGGAAATGAGTTTACTCCCTGGGTACTTTCTTTGTATACTTTTGACTATACGTACCGAGTCCGGGATTTACGGGAAATCGCAGGTTTTCGTTTGCCGGCGATTAAACTTCTTTTATTCAGCGTCTCATCAAAAATGAAAACATTTTTGAGAACTACAAGTCTCATGCGTTTTAGTGGTGAAAAAATAATTTAAAAAATCGTTCGGGAAATGAGTTTACACCCTGGGTACTTTCTTTGTATACTTTCGACTATACGGGCCGAGTCCGGGATTTACGGGAAATCGAAGGTTTTCGTTTGCCGGCGATTAAACTTCTTTTATTCAGCGTTTCATCAAAAATGAAAACAATTTTAAAAACTACAATTCTCATGGGCTTTAGTGGTGAAATAATAATTTAAAAAATCGTTTGGGAAATGAGTTTACTCCCTGGGTACTTTCTTTGTATACTTTTGACTATACGGGCCGAGTCCGGGATTTACGGGAAATTGCAGGTTTTCGTTTGCCGGCGATTAAACTTCTTTTATTCAGCGTCTCATCAAAAATGAAAACATTTTTGAAAACTACAAGTTTCATGCGTTTTAGTGGTGAAAAAATAATTTAAAAAATCGTTCGGGAAATGGGTTTACTCCCTGGGTACTTTCTTTGTATACTTTTGACTATACGGGCCGAGTCCGGGATTTACGGGAAATTGCGGGTTTTCGTTTGCCGGCGATTAAACTTCTTTTACTCAGCGTCTCATCAAAAATGAAAACATTTTTAAAAACTACAAGTCTCATGGGCTTTAGTGGTGAAATAATAATTTAAAAAATCGTTTGGGAAATGAGTTTACTCCCTGGGTACTTTCTTTGTATACTTTTGACTATACGGGCCGAGTCCGGGATTTACGGGAAATCGCAGGTTTTCGTTTGCCGGCGATTAAACTTCTTTTATTCAGCGTCTCACCAAAAATAAAAACATTTTTGAAAACTAAAAGTCTCATGCGTTTTAGTGGTGAAAAAATAATTCAAAAATTCGTTCGGGAAATGAGTTTACTCACTAGGTACTTTCCTTGTATACTTGTGACTATACGGGCCGAGTCCGGGATTTTCCGGGAAATCGCGGGTTTTCGTTTGCCGGCGATTAAACTTCTTTTATTCAGCGTCTCATCAAAAATGAAAACATTTTTAAAAACTGCAAGTCTCATGGGCTTTAGTGGTGAAATAATAATTTAAAAAATCGTTTGGGAAATGAGTTTACTCCCTGGGTACTTTCTTTGTATACTTTTGACTATACCTACCGAGTCCGGGATATACGGGAAATAACAGGTTTTCGTTTGCCGGCGATTAAACTTTTTTTATTCAGCGTCTCATCAAAAATGAAAACATTTTTGAAAACTACAAGTCTCATGCGTTTTAGTGGTGAAAAAATAATTTAAAAAAACGTTCGGGAAGTGAGTTTACACCCTGGGTACTTTCTTTGTATACTTTTGACTATACGGGCCGAGTCCGGGATTTACGGGAAATCGCAGGTTTTCGTTTGCCGGCGATTAAACTTCTTTTATTCAGCGTCTCATCAAAAATAAAAACATTTTTGAAAACTAAAAGTCTCATGCGTTTTAGTGGTGAAAAAATAATTCAAAAATTCGTTCGGGAAATGAGTTTACTCACTGGGTACTTTCCTTGTATACTTGTGACTATACGGGCCGAGTCCGGGATTTACGGGAAATCGCGGGTTTTCGTTTGCCGGCGATTAAACTTCTTTTATTCAGCGTCTCATCAAAAATGAAAACATTTTTAAAAACTACAAGTCTCATGGGCTTTAGTGGTGAAATAATAATTTAAAAAATAGTTTGGGAAATGAGTTTACTCCCTGGGTACTTCCTTTGTATACTTTTGACTATACGGGCCGAGTCCGGGATTTACGGGAAATCGCGGGTTTTCGTTTGCCGGCGATTAAACTTCTTTTATTCAGCGTCTCATCAAAAATGAAAACATTTTTAAAAACTACAAGTCTCATGGGCTTTAGTGTTGAAATAATAATTTAAAAAATCGTTTGGGAAAAGAGTTTACTCCCTGGGTACTTTCTTTGTATACTTTTGACTATACGGGCCGAGTCCGGGATTTACGGGAAATCGCAGGTTTTCGTTTGCCGGCGATTAAACTTCTTTTATTCATCGTCTCATCAAAAATTAAAACATTTTTAAAAACTACAAGTCTCATGGGCTTTAGTGGTGAAATAATAATTTAAAAAATCGTTTGAGAAATGAGTTTACTCCCTGGGTACTTTCTTTGTATACTTTTGACTATACGTACCGAGTCCGGGATTTACGGGAAACCGAAGGTTTTCGTTTGTCGGCGATTAAACTTCTTTTATTCAGCGTCTCATCAAAAATGAAAACATTTTTAAAAACTACAAATCTCATGGGCTTTAGTGTTGAAATAATAATTTAAAAAATCGTTTGGGAAATGAGTTTACTCACTGGGTACTTTCCTTGTATACTTTTGACTATACGGGCCGAGTTCGGGATTTACGGGAAATCGCGGGTTTTCGTTTGCCGGCGATTAAACTTCTTTTATTCATCGTCTCATCAAAAATGAAAACATTTTTAAAAACTACAAGTCTCATGGGCTTTAGTGGTGAAATAATAATTTAAAAAATCGTTCGGGAAATGAGTTTACTCCCTGGGTACTATCTTTGTATACTTTTGACTATACGGGCCAAGCCCGGGATTTACGGGAAATCGCGGGTTTACGTTTGCCGGCGATTAAACCACTTTCATTAAGCGTCTCATCAAAAATGAAAACATTTTTGAAAACTACAAGTTTCATGCGTTTTAATGGTGAAAAAATAATTTAAAAAAACGTTCGGGAAGTGAGTTTACACCCTGGGTACTTTCTTTGTAAACTTTTGACTATACGGGCCGAGTCCGGGATTTACGAGAAATCGCAGGTTTTCGTTTGCCGGCGATTAAACTTCTTTTATTCAGCGTCTCACCAAAAATAAAAACATTTTTGAAAACTAAAAGTCTCATGCGTTTTAGTGGTGAAAAAATAATTCAAAAATTCGTTCCGGAAATGAGTTTACTCACTGGGTACTTTCCTTGTATACTTGTGACTATACGGGCCGAGTCCGGGATTTACGGGAAATCGCGGGTTTTCGTTTGCCGGCGATTAAACTTCTTTTATTCAGCGTCTCATCAAAAATGAAAATATTTTTAAAAACTGCAAGTCTCATGGGCTTTAGTGGTGAAATAATAATTTAAAAAATCGTTTGGGAAATGAGTTTACTCCCTGGGTACTTTCTTTGTATACTTTTGACTATACCTACCGAGTCCGGGATATACGGGAAATGGCAGGTTTTCGTTTGCCGGCGATTAAACTTGTTTTATTCAGCGTCTCATCAAAAATGAAAACATTTTTGAAAACTACAAGTCTCATGCGTTTTAGTGGTGAAAAAATAATTTAAAAAAACGTTCGGGAAGTGAGTTTACACCCTGGGTACTTTCTTTGTATACTTTTGACTATACGGGCCGAGTCCGGGATTTACGGGAAATCGCAGGTTTTCGTTTGCCGGCGATTAAACTTCTTTTATTCAGCGTCTCATCAAAAATAAAAACATTTTTGAAAACTAAAAGTCTCATGCGTTTTAGTGGTGAAAAAATAATTCAAAAATTCGTTCGGGAAATGAGTTTACTCACTGGGTACTTTCCTTGTATACTTGTGACTATACGGGCCGAGTCCGGGATTTACGGGAAATCGCGGGTTTTCGTTTGCCGGCGATTAAACTTCTTTTATTCAGCGTCTCATCAAAAATGAAAACATTTTTAAAAACTACAAGTCTCATGGGCTTTAGTGGTGAAATAATAATTTAAAAAATCGTTTGGGAAATGAGTTTACTCCCTGGGTACTTCCTTTGTATACTTTTGACTATACGGGCCGAGTCCGGGATTTACGGGAAATCGCGGGTTTTCGTTTGCCGGCGATTAAACTTCTTTTATTCAGCGTCTCATCAAAAATGAAAACATTTTTAAAAACTACAAGTCTCATGGGCTTTAGTGTTGAAATAATAATTTAAAAAATCGTTTGGGAAATGAGTTTACTCCCTGGGTACTTTCTTTGTATACTTTTGACTATACGGGCCGAGTCCGGGATTTACGGGAAATCGCAGGTTTTCGTTTGCCGGCGATTAAACTTCTTTTATTCAGCGTCTCATCAAAAATGAAAACATTTTTGAAAACTACAAGTCTCATGCGTTTTAGTGGTGAAAAAATAATTTAAAAAAACGTTCGGGAAGTGAGTTTACACCCTGGGTACTTTCTTTGTATACTTTTGACTATACGGCCGAGTCCGGGATTTACGGGAAATCGCAGGTTTTCGTTTGCCGGCGATTAAACTTCTTTTATTCAGCGTCTCATCAAAAATGAAAACATTTTTAAAAACTACAAGTCTCATGGGCTTTAGTGTTGAAATAATAATTTAAAAAATCGTTTGGGAAATGAGTTTACTCACTGGGTACTTTCCTTGTATACTTTTGACTATACGGGCCGAGTTCGGGATTTACGGGAAATCGCGGGTTTTCGTTTGCCGGCGATTAAACTTCTTTTATTCATCGTCTCATCAAAAATGAAAACATTTTTAAAAACTACAAGTCTCATGGGCTTTAGTGGTGAAATAATAATTTAAAAAATCGTTTGAGAAATGAGTTTACTCCCTGGGTACTTTCTTTGTATACTTTTGACTATACGTACCGAGTCCGGGATTTACGGGAAATCGAAGGTTTTCGTTTGTCGGCGATTAAACTTCTTTTATTCAGCGTCTCATCAAAAATGAAAACATTTTTGAAAACTACAAGTCTCATGCGTTTTAGTGGTGAAAAAATAATTTAAAAAATCGTTCGGGAAATGAGTTTACACCCTGGGTACTTTCTTTGTATACTTTTGACTATACGGCCGAGTCCGGGATTTACGGGAAATCGCAGGTTTTCGTTTGCCGGCGATTAAACCACTTTAATTAAGCGTCTCATCAAAAATGAAAACATTTCGAAAAACTACAAGTCTCATGCGTTTTAGTGGTGAAAAAATAATTTAAAAAATCGTTCGGGAAATGAGTTTACACCCTGGGTACTTTCTTTGTATACTTTTGACTATACGGCCGAGTCCGGGATTTACGGGAAATCGCAGGTTTTCGTTTGCCGGCGATTAAACTTCTTTTATTCAGCGTCTCATCAAAAATGAAAACATTTTTAAAAACTACAAGTCTCATGGGCTTTAGTGTTGAAATAATAATTTAAAAAATCGTTTGGGAAATGAGTTTACTCACTGGGTACTTTCCTTGTATACTTTTGACTATACGGGCCGAGTTCGGGATTTACGGGAAATCGCGGGTTTTCGTTTGCCGGCGATTAAACTTCTTTTATTCATCGTCTCATCAAAAATGAAAACATTTTTAAAAACTACAAGTCTCATGGGCTTTAGTGGTGAAATAATAATTTAAAAAATCGTTTGAGAAATGAGTTTACTCCCTGGGTACTTTCTTTGTATACTTTTGACTATACCTACCGAGTCCGGGCTTTACGGGAAATCGAAGGTTTTCGTTTGTCGGCGATTAAACTTCTTTTATTCAGCGTCTCATCAAAAATGAAAACATTTTTGAAAACTACAAGTCTCATGCGTTTTAGTGGTGAAAAAATAATTTAAAAAATCGTTCGGGAAATGAGTTTACACCCTGGGTACTTTCTTTGTATACTTTTGACTATACGGGCCGAGTCCGGGATTTACGGGAAATCGCAGGTTTTCGTTTGCCGGCGATTAAACTTCTTTTATTCAGCGTTTCATCAAAAATGAAAACAATTTTGAAAACTACAAGTCTCATGCGTTTTAGTGGTGAAAAAATAATTTAAAAAATCGTTCGGGAAATGAGTTTACACCCTGGGTACTTTCTTTGTATACTTTTGACTATACGGGCCGAGTCCGGGATTTACGGGAAATCGCAGGTTTTCGTTTGCCAGCGATTAAACTTTTTTTATTCAGCGTCTCATCAAAAATGAAAACATATTTGAAAACTACAGGTCTCATGCGTTTTAGTGGTAAAAAAATAATTTAAAAATTCGTTCGGGAAATGAGTTTACACCCTGGGTACTTCCTTTGTATACGTTTGACTATACGGGCCGAGTCCGGGATTTACGGGAAATCGCGGGTTTTCGTTTGCCGGCGATTAAACTTCTTTTATTCAGCGTCTCATCAAAAATGAAAACATTTTTAAAAACTACAAGTCTCATGGGCTTTAGTGTTGAAATAATAATTTAAAAAATCGTTTGGGAAATGAGTTTACTCCCTGGGTACTTTCTTTGTATACTTTTGACTATACGGGCCGAGTCCGGGATATACGGGAAATCGCAGGTTTTCGTTTGCCGGCGATTAAACTTCTTTTATTCAGCGTCTCATCAAAAATGAAAACATTTTTGAAAACTACAAGTTTCATGCGTTTTAGTGGTGAAAAAATAATTTAAAAAAACGTTCGGGAAGTGAGTTTACACCCTGGGTACTTTCTTTGTATACTTTTGACTATACGGCCGAGTCCGGGATTTACGGGAAATCGCAGGTTTTCGTTTGCCGGCGATTAAACTTCTTTTATTCAGCGTCTCATCAAAAATAAAAACATTTTTGAAAACTAAAAGTCTAATGCGTTTTAGTGGTGAAAAAATAATTCAAAAATTCGTTCGGGAAATGAGTTTACTCACTGGGTACTTTCCTTGTATACTTTTGACTATACGGGCCGAGTTCGGGATTTACGGGAAATCGCGGGTTTTCGTTTGCCGGCGATTAAACTTCTTTTATTCAGCGTCTCATCAAAAATGAAAACATTTTTAAAAACTACAAGTCTCATGGGCTTTAGTGGTGAAATAATAATTTAAAAAATCGTTTGAGAAATGAGTTTACTCCCTGGGTACTTTCTTTGTATACTTTTGACTATACGTACCGAGTACGGGATTTACGGGAAATCGAAGGTTTTCGTTTGCCTGCGATTAAACTCCTTTTATTCAGCGTCTCATCAAAAATGAAAACATTTTTAAAAACTACAAGTCTTATGCGTTGTAGTGGTGAAAAAGTAATTTAAAAAATCGTTCGGAAAATGAGTTTACTCCCTGGGTACTTTCTTTGTATACTTTTGACTATACGGGCCGAGTCCGGGGCTTACGGGAAATGGCGGGTTTTCGTTTGCCGGCGATTAAACTTTTTTTATTCAGCGTCTCATCAATAATGAAAACATTTTTAAAAACTATAAGTCTCATGGGCTTTAGTGGTGAAATAATAATTTAAAAAATCGTTTGGGAAATGAGTTTACTCCCTGGGTACTTTCTTTGTATACTTTTGACTATACGTGCCGAGTCCGGGATTTACGGGAAATCGCAGGTTTTCGTTTGCCGGCGATTAAACTTCTTTTATTCAGCGTGTCATCAAAAATGAAAACATTTTTGAAAACTACAAGTCTCATGCGTTTTAGTGGTGAAAAAATAATTTAAAAATTCGTTCGGGAAATGAGTTTACACCCTGGGTACTTTCTTTGTATACTTTTGACTATACGGGCCGAGTACGGGATTTACGGGAAATCGCAGGTTTTCGTTTGCCGGCGATTAAACTTCTTTTATTCAGCGTCTCATCAAAAATGAAAACATTTTTAAAAACTACAAGTCTCATGCGTTGTAGTGGTGAAAAAGTAATTTAAAAAATCGTTCGGAAAATGAGTTTACTCCCTGGGTACTTTCTTTGTATACTTTTGACTATACGGGCCGAGTCCGGGGCTTACGGGAAAGGGCGGGTTTTCGTTTGCTGGCGATTAAACTTCTTTTATTCAGCGTCTCATCAATAATGAAAACATTTTTAAAAACTATAAGTCTCATGGGCTTTAGTGGTGAAATAATAATTTAAAAAATCGTTCGGGAAATGAGTTTACACCCCGGGTACTTTCTTTGTATACTTTTGACTATACGGGCCGAGTCCGGGATTTACGGGAAATCGCAGGTTTTCGTTTGCCGGCGATTAAACTTCTTTTATTCAGCGTCTCATCAAAAATGAAAACATTTTTGAAAACTACAAGTCTCATGCGTTGTAGTGGTGAAAAAGTAATTTAAAAAATCGTTCGGGAAATGGGTTTACTCCCTGGGTACTTTCTTTGTATACTTTTGACTATACCGGCCGAGTCCGGGATTTACGGGAAGTCGCGGGTTTTCGTTTGCCGGCGTTTAAACTTCTTTTATTCAGCGTCTCATCAAAAATGAAAACATTTTTGAAAACTACAACTCTCATGCGTTTTAGTGGTGAAAAAATAATTTAAAAAATCGTTCGGGAAATGAGTTTACACCCTGGGTATTTTCTTTGTATACTTTTGACTATACGGGCCGAGTCCGGGATTTACGGGAAATCGCAGGTTTTCGTTTGCCGGCGATTAAACTTCTTTTATTCAGCGTTTCATCAAAAATGAAAACAATTTTAAAAACTACAAGTCTCATGGGCTTTAGTGGTGAAATAATAATTTAAAAAATCGTTTGGGAAATGAGTTTACTCCCTGGGTACTTTCTTTGTATACTTTTGACTATACGGGCTGAGTCCGGGATTTACGGGAAATCGCAGGTTTTCGTTTGCCGGCGATTAAACTTCTTTTATTCAGCGTCTCATCAAAAATGAAAACATTTTTGAAAACTACAAGTCTCATGCGTTTTAGTGTTGAAAAAATAATTTAAAAATTCGTTGGGGAAATGAGTTTACACCCTGGGTACTTTCTTTGTATACTTTTGACTATACGGGCCGAGTCCGGGATTTACGGGAAATCGCAGGTTTTCGTTTGCCGGCGATTAAACTTCTTTTATTCAGCGTCTCATCAAAAATGAAAACATTTTTAAAAACTACAAGTCTCATGCGTTGTAGTGGTGAAAAAGTAATTTAAAAAATCGTTCGGAAAATGAGTTTACTCCCTGGGTACTTTCTTTGTATACTTTTGACTATACGGGCCGAGTCCGGGGCTTACGGGAAATGGCGGGTTTTCGTTTGCCGGCGATTAAACTTCTTTTATTCAGCGTCTCATCAGTAATGAAAACATTTTTAAAAACTATAAGTCTCATGGGCTTTAGTGGTGAAATAATAATTTAAAAAATCGCTCGGGAAATGAGTTTACACCCCGGGTACTTTCTTTGTATACTTTTGACTATACGGGCCGAGTCCGGGATTTACGGGAAATCGCAGGTTTTCGTTTGCCGGCGATTAAACTTCTTTTATTCAGCGTCTCATCAAAAATGAAAACATTTTTGAAAACTACAAGTCTCATGCGTTGTAGTGGTGAAAAAGTAATTTAAAAAATCGTTCGGGAAATGGGTTTACTCCCTGGGTACTTTCTTTGTATACTTTTGACTATACTGGCCGAGTCCGGGATTTACGGGAAGTCGCGGGTTTTCGTTTGCCGGCGTTTAAACTTATTTTATTCAGCGTCTCATCAAAAATGAAAACATTTTTGAAAACTACAACTCTCATGCGTTTTAGTGGTGAAAAAATAATTTAAAAATTCGTTCGGGAAATGAGATTACTCACTGGGTACTTTCCTTGTATACGTTTGACTATACGGGCTGAGTCCGGGATTTACTGGAAATCGCGGGTTTTTGTTTGCCGGCGATTAAACTTCTTTTATTCAGCGTCTCATCAAAAATGAAAACATTTTTAAAAACTACAAGTCTCATGGGCTTTAGTGGTGAAATAATAATTTAAAAAATCGTTTGGAAAATGAGTTTACTCCCTGGGTACTTCCTTTGTATACTTTTGACTATACGGGCCGAGTCCGGGATTTACGGAAAATCGCACGTTCTCGTTTGCCGGCGATTAAACTTCTTTTATTCAGCGTTTCATCAAAAATGAAAACATTTTTAAAAACTACAAGTCTCATGCGTTGTAGTGGTGAAAAAGTAATTTAAAAAATCGTTCGGAAAATGAGTTTACTCCCTGGGTACTTTCTTTGTATACTTTTTACTATACGGGCCGAGTCCGGGGCTTACGGGAAATGGCGGGTTTTCGTTTGCCGGCGATTAAACTTCTTTTATTCAGCGTCTCATCAATAATGAAAACATTTTTAAAAACTATAAGTCTCATGGGCTTTAGTGGTAAAATAATAATTTAAAAAATCGTTCGGGAAATGAGTTTACACCCCGGGTACTTTCTTTGTATACTTTTGACTATACGGGCCGAGTCCGGGATTTACGGGAAATCGCAGGTTTTCGTTTGCCGGCGATTAAACTTCTTTTATTCAGCGTCTCATCAAAAATGAAAACATTTTTGAAAACTACAAGTGTCATGCGTTTTAGTGGTAAAAAGATAATTTAAAAAATCGTTCGGAAAATGGGTTTACTCCATGGGTACTTTCTTTGTATACTTTTGACTATACGGGCCGAGTCCGGGATTTACGGGAAGTCGTGGGTTTTCGTTTGCCGGCGTTTAAACTTATTTTATTCAGCGTCTCATCAAAAATGAAAACATTTTTGAAAACTACAACTCTCATGCGTTTTAGTGGTGAAAAAATAATTTAAAAATTCGTTCGGGAAATGAGATTACTCACTGGGTACTTTCCTTGTATACGTTTGACTATACGGGCTGAGTCCGGGATTTACTGGAAATCGCGGGTTTTTGTTTGCCGGCGATTAAACTTCTTTTATTCAGCGTCTCATCAAAAATGAAAACATTTTTAAAAACTACAAGTCTCATGGGCTTTAGTGGTGAAATAATAATTTAAAAAATCGTTTGGAAAATGAGTTTACTCCCTGGGTACTTCCTTTGTATACTTTTGACTATACGGGCCGAGTCCGGGATTTACGGAAAATCGCACGTTCTCGTTTGCCGGCGATTAAACTTCTTTTATTCAGCGTTTCATCAAAAATGAAAACATTTTTAAAAACTACAAGTCTCATGCGTTGTAGTGGTGAAAAAGTAATTTAAAAAATCGTTCGGAAAATGAGTTTACTCCCTGGGTACTTTCTTTGTATACTTTTTACTATACGGGCCGAGTCCGGGGCTTACGGGAAATGGCGGGTTTTCGTTTGCCGGCGATTAAACTTCTTTTATTCAGCGTCTCATCAATAATGAAAACATTTTTAAAAACTATAAGTCTCATGGGCTTTAGTGGTAAAATAATAATTTAAAAAATCGTTCGGGAAATGAGTTTACACCCCGGGTACTTTCTTTGTATACTTTTGACTATACGGGCCGAGTCCGGGATTTACGGGAAATCGCAGGTTTTCGTTTGCCGGCGATTAAACTTCTTTTATTCAGCGTCTCATCAAAAATGAAAACATTTTTGAAAACTACAAGTGTCATGCGTTTTAGTGGTGAAAAGATAATTTAAAAAATCGTTCGGAAAATGGGTTTACTCCATGGGTACTTTCTTTGTATACTTTTGACTATACGGGCCGAGTCCGGGATTTACGGGAAGTCGCGGGTTTTCGTTTGCCGGTGTTTAAACTTCTTTTATTCACCGTCTCATCAAAAATGAAAACATTTTTGAGAACTACAACTCTCATGCGTTTTAGTGGTGAAAAGATAATTTAAAAAATCGTTCGGGAAATGGGTTTACTCCCTGGGTACTTTCTTTGTATACTTTTGACTATACGGGCCGAGTCCGGGATTTACGGGAAGTCGCGGGTTTTCGTTTGCCGGTGTTTAAACTTCTTTTATTCACCGTCTCATCAAAAATGAAAACATTTTTGAGAACTACAACTCTCATGCGTTTTAGTGGTGAAAAGATAATTTAAAAAATCGTTCGGGAAATGGGTTTACTCCCTGGGTACTTTCTTTGTATACTTTTGACTATACGGGCCGAGTCCGGGATTTACGGGAAGTCGCGGGTTTTCGTTTGCCGGTGTTTAAACTTCTTTTATTCACCGTCTCATCAAAAATGAAAACATTTTTGAGAACTACAACTCTCATGCGTTTTAGTGGTGAAAAAATAATTTAAAAAATCGTTCGGGAAATGAGTTTACTCCCTGGGTACTTTCTTTGTATACTTTTGACTATGCGGGCCGAGTCAGGGGTTTACGGGAAATGGCGGGTTTTCGTTTGCCGGCGATTAAACTTCTTTTATTCAGCCTCTCATCAAAAATGAAAACATTTTTAAAAACTACAAGTCTCAAGCGTTTTAGTGGTGAAAAGATAATTTAAAAAATCGTTTTGGAAATGAGTTTACTCATAGGGTACTTTCCTTGTATACATTCGACTATACGGGCCAAGCCCGGGATTTACGGGAAATCACGGGTTTTCGTTTGCCGGCGATTAAACCACTTTCATTAAGCGTCTCATTAAAAATGAAAACATTTCTGAAAACTACAAGTCTCATGCGTTTTAGTGGTGAAGAAATAATTTAAAAATTCGTTCGGGAAATAAGTTTACTCACTGGGTACTTTCCTTGTATACCTTTGACTATACGGGCCGAGTCCGGGATTTACTGGAAATCGCGGGTTTTCCTTTTGCCGGCGATTAAACTTCTTTTATTTAGCGTCTCACCAAAAATGAAAACATTTTTAAAAACTACAAGTCTCATGGGCTTTAGTGGTGAAATAATAATTTAAAAAATCGTTTGGGAAATGAGTTTACTCCCGGGGTACTTTCTTTGTATACTTTTGACTATACGGGCCGAGTCCGGGATTTACGGGAAATCGCACGTTTTCGTTTGCCGGCGATTAAACTTCTTTTATTCAGCGTCTCGTCAGAAATGAAAATATTTTTGAAAACTCCAAGTCTCATGCGTTTTAGTGGTGAAAAAATATTTTAAAAAATCGTTCGGGAAATGAGTTTACACCCTGGGTACTATCTTTGTATATTTTTGACTATACGGGCCGAGTCCAGGATTTAAAGGAAATCGCAGGTTTTCGTTTGCCGGCGATTAAACCACTTTAATTAAGCGTCTCATCAAAAATGAAAACATTTCTAAAAACTACAAGTCTCATGGGCTTTAGTGGTGAAATAATAATTTAAAAAATCGTTTGGGAAATGAGTTTACTCCCGGGGTACTTTCTTTGTATACTTTTGACTATACGGGCCGAGTCCGGGATTTACGGGAAATCGCACGTTTTCGTTTGCCGGCGATTAAACTTCTTTTATTCAGCGTCTCGTCAAAAATGAAAATATTTTTGAAAACTCCAAGTCTCATGCGTTTTAGTGGTGAAAAAATAATTTAAAAAATCGTTCGGGAAATGAGTTTACACCCTGGGTACTATCTTTGTATACTTTTGACTATACGGGCCGAGTCCAGGATTTAAAGGAAATCGCAGGTTTTCGTTTGCCGGCGATTAAACCACTTTAATTAAGCGTCTCATCAAAAATGTAAACATTTCTAAAAACTACAAGTCTCATGCGTTTTAGTGGTGAAAAAATAATTTAAAAATTCGTTCGGGAAATGAGTTTACTCACTGGGTACTTTCCTTGTATACTTTTGACTATACGGGACGAGTCCGGGATTTACGGGAAATCGCATGTTTTCGTTTGCCGGCGATTAAACTTCTTTTATTCAGCGTCTCACCAAAAATAAAAACATTTTTGAAAACTAAAAGTCTCATGCGTTTTAGTGGTGAAAAAATAATTTAAAAAATCGTTCGGGAAATGAGTTTACACCCTGGGTACTATCTTTGTATACTTTTGACTATACGGGCCGAGTCCAGGATTTAAAGGAAATCGCAGGTTTTCGTTTGCCGGCGATTAAACCACTTTAATTAAGCGTCTCATCAAAAATGTAAACATTTCTAAAAACTACAAGTCTCATGCGTTTTAGTGGTGAAAAAATAATTTAAAAATTCGTTCGGGAAATGAGTTTACTCACTGGGTACTTTCCTTGTATACTTTTGACTATACGGGACGAGTCCGGGATTTACGGGAAATCGCATGTTTTCGTTTGCCGGCGATTAAACTTCTTTTATTCAGCGTCTCATCAAAAATGAAAACATTTTTGAAAACTACAAGTCTCAAGCGTTTTAGTGGTGAAAAGATAATTTAAAAAATCGTTTTGGAAATGAGTTTACTCACAGGGTACTTTCTTTGTATCTTTTGACTATACGGGCCAAGCCCGGGATTTACGGGAAATCACGGGTTTTCGTTTGCCGGCGATTAAACCACTTTCATTAAGCGTCTCATCAAAAATAAAAACATTTCTGAAAACTACAAGTCTCATGCGTTTTAGTGGTGAAAAAATAATTTAAAAATTCGTTCGGGAAATGAGATTACTCACTGGGTACTTTCCTTGTATACGTTTGACTATACGGGCCGAGTCCGGGATTTACTGGAGATCGCGGGTTTTCGTTTGCCGGCGATTAAACTTCTTTTATTCAGCGTCTCATCAAAAATAAAAACATTTTTAAAAACTACAAGTCTCATGGGCTTTAGTGGTGAAATAATAATTTAAAAAATCGTTTGGAAAATGAGTTTACTCCCTGGGTACTTCCTTTGTATACTTTTGACTATACGGGCCGAGTCCGGGATTTACGGGAAATCGCACGTTCTCGTTTGCCGGCGATTAAACTTCTTTTATTCAGCGTTTGATCAAAAATGAAAACATTTTTAAAAACTACAAGTCTCATGCGTTGTAGTGGTGAAAAAGTAATTTAAAAAATCGTTCGGAAAATGAGTTTACTCCCTGGGTACTTTCTTTGTATACTTTTGACTATACGGGCCGAGTCCGGGGCTTACGGGAAATGGCGCGTTTTCGTTTGCCGGCGATTAAACTTCTTTTATTCAGCGTCTCATCAATAATGAAAACATTTTTAAAAACTATAAGTCTCATGGGCTTTAGTGGTGAAATAATAATTTAAAAAATCGTTCGGGAAATGAGTTAACACCCCGGGTACTTTCTTTGTATACTTTTGACTATACGGGCCGAGTCCGGGATTTACGGGAAATCGCAGGTTTTCGTTTGCCGGCGATTAAACTTCTTTTATTCAGCGTCTCATCAAAAATGAAAACATTTTTGAAAACTACAACTCTCATGCGTTGTAGTGGTGAAAAAGTAATTTAAAAAATCGTTCGGGAAATGGGGTTACTCCCTGGGTACTTTCTTTGTATACTTTTGACTATACGGGCCGAGTCCAGGATTTACGGGAAGTCGCGGGTTTTCGTTTGCCGGCGTTTAAACTTCTTTTATTCAGCGTCTCATCAAAAATGAAAACATTTTTGAAAACTACAACTCTCATGCGTTTTAGTGGTGAAAAAATAATTTAAAAAATCGTTCGGGAAATGAGCTTACTCCCTGGGTACTTTCTTTGTATACTTTTGACTATGCGGGCCGAGTCCGGGGTTTACGGGAAACGGCGGGTTTTCGTTTGCCGGCGATTAAACTTCTTTTATTCAGCGTCTCACCAAAAATGAAAACATTTTTAAAAACTACAAGTCTCATGGGCTTTAGTGGTGAAATAATAATTTAAAAAATCGTTTGGGAAATGAGTTTACTCCCGGGGTACTTTCTTTGTATACTTTTGACTATACGGGCCGAGTCCGGGATTTACGGGAAATCGCACGTTTTCGTTTGCCGGCGATTAAACTTCTTTTATTCAGCGTCTCGTCAAAAATGAAAATATTTTTGAAAACTCCAAGTCTCATGCGTTTTAGTGGTGAAAAAATATTTTAAAAAATCGTTCGGGAAATGAGTTTACACCCTGGGTACTATCTTTGTATACTTTTGACTATACGGGCCGAGTCCAGGATTTAAAGGAAATCGCAGGTTTTCGTTTGCCGGCGATTAAACCACTTTAATTAAGCGTCTCATCAAAAATGAAAACATTTTTAAAAACTACAAGTCTCATGCGTTGTAGTGGTGAAAAAGTAATTTAAAAAATCGTTCGGAAAATGAGTTTACTCCCTGGGTACTTTCTTTGTATACTTTTGACTATACGGGCCGAGTCCGGGGCTTACGGGAAATGGCGCGTTTTCGTTTGCCGGCGATTAAACTTCTTTTATTCAGCGTCTCATCAATAATGAAAACATTTTTAAAAACTATAAGTCTCATGGGCTTTAGTGGTGAAATAATAATTTAAAAAATCGTTCGGGAAATGAGTTAACACCCCGGGTACTTTCTTTGTATACTTTTGACTATACGGGCCGAGTCCGGGATTTACGGGAAATCGCAGGTTTTCGTTTGCTGGCGATTAAACTTCTTTTATTCAGCGTCTCATCAAAAATGAAAACATTTTTGAAAACTACAACTCTCATGCGTTGTAGTGGTGAAAAAGTAATTTAAAAAATCGTTCGGGAAATGGGGTTACTCCCTGGGTACTTTCTTTGTATACTTTTGACTATACGGGCCGAGTCCAGGATTTACGGGAAGTCGCGGGTTTTCGTTTGCCGGCGTTTAAACTTCTTTTATTCAGCGTCTCATCAAAAATGAAAACATTTTTGAAAACTACAACTCTCATGCGTTTTAGTGGTGAAAAAATAATTTAAAAAATCGTTCGGGAAATGAGCTTACTCCCTGGGTACTTTCTTTGTATACTTTTGACTATGCGGGCCGAGTCCGGGGTTTACGGGAAACGGCGGGTTTTCGTTTGCCGGCGATTAAACTTCTTTTATTCAGCGTCTCACCAAAAATGAAAACATTTTTAAAAACTACAAGTCTCATGGGCTTTAGTGGTGAAATAATAATTTAAAAAATCGTTTGGGAAATGAGTTTACTCCCGGGGTACTTTCTTTGTATACTTTTGACTATACGGGCCGAGTCCGGGATTTACGGGAAATCGCACGTTTTCGTTTGCCGGCGATTAAACTTCTTTTATTCAGCGTCTCGTCAAAAATGAAAATATTTTTGAAAACTCCAAGTCTCATGCGTTTTAGTGGTGAAAAAATATTTTAAAAAATCGTTCGGGAAATGAGTTTACACCCTGGGTACTATCTTTGTATACTTTTGACTATACGGGCCGAGTCCAGGATTTAAAGGAAATCGCAGGTTTTCGTTTGCCGGCGATTAAACCACTTTAATTAAGCGTCTCATCAAAAATGAAAACATTTTTAAAAACTACAAGTCTCATGCGTTGTAGTGGTGAAAAAGTAATTTAAAAAATCGTTCGGAAAATGAGTTTACTCCCTGGGTACTTTCTTTGTATACTTTTGACTATACGGGCCGAGTCCGGGGCTTACGGGAAATACCGCGTTTTCGTTTGCCGGCGATTAAACTTCTTTTATTCAGCGTCTCATCAATAATGAAAATATTTTTAAAAACTATAAGTCTCATGGGCTTTAGTGGTGAAATAATAATTTAAAAAATCGTTCGGGAAATGAGTTAACACCCCGGGTACTTTCTTTGTATACTTTTGACTATACGGGCCGAGTCCGGGATTTACGGGAAATCGCAGGTTTTCGTTTGCCGGCGATTAAACTTCTTTTATTCAGCGTCTCATCAAAAATGAAAACATTTTTGAAAACTACAACTCTCATGCGTTGTAGTGGTGAAAAAGTAATTTAAAAAATCGTTCGGGAAATGGGGTTACTCCCTGGGTACTTTCTTTGTATACTTTTGACTATACGGGCCGAGTCCGGGATTTACGGGAAGTCGCGGGTTTTCGTTTGCCGGCGTTTAAACTTCTTTTATTCAGCGTCTCATCAAAAATGAAAACATTTTTGAAAACTACAACTCTCATGCGTTTTAGTGGTGAAAAAATAATTTAAAAAATCGTTCGGGAAATGAGCTTACTCCCTGGGTACTTTCTTTGTATACTTTTGACTATGCGGGCCGAGTCCGGGGTTTACGGGAAACGGCGGGTTTTCGTTTGCCGGCGATTAAACTTCTTTTATTCAGCGTCTCACCAAAAATGAAAACATTTTTAAAAACTACAAGTCTCATGGGCTTTAGTGGTGAAATAATAATTTAAAAAATCGTTTGGGAAATGAGTTTACTCCCGGGGTACTTTCTTTGTATACTTTTGACTATACGGGCCGAGTCCGGGATTTACGGGAAATTGCACGTTTTCGTTTGCCGGCGATTAAACTTCTTTTATTCAGCGTGTCGTCAAAAATGAAAATATTTTTGAAAACTCCAAGTCTCATGCGTTTTAGTGGTGAAAAAATATTTTAAAAAATCGTTCGGGAAATGAGTTTACACCCTGGGTACTATCTTTGTATACTTTTTACTATACGGGCCGAGTCCAGGATTTAAAGGAAATCGCAGGTTTTCGTTTGCCGGCGATTAAACCACTTTAATTAAGCGTCTCATCAAAAATGAAAACATTTCTAAAAACTACAAGTCTCATGCGTTTTAGTGGTGAAAAAATAATTTAAAAATTCGTTCGGGAAATGAGTTTACTCACTGGGTACTTTCCTTGTATACTTTTGACTATACGGGACGAGTCCGGGATTTACGGGAAATCGCATGTTTTCGTTTGCCGGCGATTAAACTTCTTTTATTCAGCGTCTCATCAAAAATGAAAACATTTTTGAAAACTACAAGTCTCAAGCGTTTTAGTGGTGAAAAGATAATTTAAAAAATCGTTTTGGAAATGAGTTTACTCACAGGGTACTTTCTTTGTATCTTTTGACTATACGGGCCAAGCCCGGGATTTACGGGAAACCACGGGTTTTCGTTTGCCGGCGATTAAACCACTTTCATTAAGCGTCTCATCAAAAATGAAAACATTTCTAAAAACTACAAGTCTCATGCATTTTAGTGGTGAAAAAATAATTTAAAAATTCGTTCGGGAAATGAGATTACTCACTGGGTACTTTCCTTGTATACGTTTGACTATACGGGCCGAGTCCGGGATTTACTGGAAATCGCGGGTTTTCGTTTGCCGGCGATTAAACTTCTTTTATTCAGCGTCTCATCAAAAATAAAAACATTTTTAAAAACTACAAGTCTCATGGGCTTTAGTGGTGAAATAATAATTTAAAAAATCGTTTGGAAAATGAGTTTACTCCCTGGGTACTTCCTTTGTATACTTTTGACTATACGGGCCGAGTCCGGGATTTACGGGAAATCGCACGTTCTCGTTTGCCGGCGATTAAACTTCTTTTATTCAGCGTTTCATCAAAAATGAAAACATTTTTAAAAACTACAAGTCTCATGCGTTGTAGTGGTGAAAAAGTAATTTAAAAAATCGTTCGGAAAATGAGTTTACTCCCTGGGTACTTTCTTTGTATACTTTTGACTATACGGGCCGAGTCCGGGGCTTACGGGAAATGGCGGGTTTTCGTTTCCCGGCGATTA
Source organism: Hydractinia symbiolongicarpus (assembly GCF_029227915.1). Classification (NCBI taxonomy): domain Eukaryota; kingdom Metazoa; phylum Cnidaria; class Hydrozoa; order Anthoathecata; family Hydractiniidae; genus Hydractinia; species Hydractinia symbiolongicarpus. Next base: position 32,829,305 of record NC_079877.1, read on the forward strand.
AACTTCTTTTATTCAGCGTCTCATCAATAATGAAAATATTTTTAAAAACTATAAGTCTCATGGGCTTTAGTGGTGAAATAATAATTTAAAAAATCGTTCGGGAAATGAGTTTACACCCCGGGTACTTTCTTTGTATACTTTTGACTATACGGGCCGAGCCCGGGATTTACGGGAAATCGCAGGTTTTCGTTTGCCGGCGATTAAACTTCTTTTATTCAGCGTCTCATCAAAAATGAAAACATTTTTGAAAACTACAACTCTCATGCGTTGTAGTGGTGAAAAAGTAAATTAAAAAATCGTTCGGGAAATGGGGTTACTCCCTGGGTACTTTCTTTGTATACTTTTGACTATACGGGCCGAGTCCGGGATTTACGGGAAGTCGCGGGTTTTCGTTTGCCGGCGTTTAAACTTCTTTTATTCAGCGTCTCATCAAAAATGAAAACATTTTTGAAAACTACAACTCTCATGCGTTTTAGTGGTGAAAAAATAATTTAAAAAATCGTTCGGGAAATGAGTTTACTCCCTGGGTACTTTCTTTGTATACTTTTGACTATGCGGGCCGAGTCCGGGGTTTACGGGAAACGGCGGGTTTTCGTTTGCCGGCGATTAAACTTCTTTTATTCAGCGTCTCACCAAAAATGAAAACATTTTTAAAAACTACAAGTCTCATGGGCTTTAGTGGTGAAATAATAATTTAAAAAATCGTTTGGGAAATGAGTTTACTCCCGGGGTACTTTCTTTGTATACTTTTGACTATACGGGCCGAGTCCGGGATTTACGGGAAATCGCACGTTTTCGTTTGCCGGCCATTAAACTTCTTTTATTCAGCGTCTCGTCAAAAATGAAAATATTTCTAAAAACTACAAGTCTCATGCGTTTTAGTGGTGAAAAAATAATTTAAAAATTCGTTCGGGAAATGAGTTTACTCACTGGGTACTTTCCTTGTATACTTTTGACTATACGGGACGAGTCCGGGATTTACGGGAAATCGCATGTTTTCGTTTGCCGGCGATTAAACTTCTTTTATTCAGCGTCTCATCAAAAATGAAAACATTTTTGAAAACTACAAGTCTCAAGCGTTTTAGTGGTGAAAAGATAATTTAAAAAATCGTTTTGGAAATGAGTTTACTCACAGGGTACTTTCTTTGTATCTTTTGACTATACGGGCCAAGCCCGGGATTTACGGGAAATCACGGGTTTTCGTTTGCCGGCGATTAAACCACTTTCATTAAGCGTCTCATCAAAAATGAAAACATTTCTGAAAACTACAAGTCTCATGCGTTTTAGTGGTGAAAAAATAATTTAAAAATTCGTTCGGGAAATGAGATTACTCACTGGGTACTTTCCTTGTATACGTTTGACTATACGGGCCGAGTCCGGGATTTACTGGAAATCGCGGGTTTTCGTTTGCCGGCGATTAAACTTCTTTTATTCAGCGTCTCATCAAAAATAAAAACATTTTTAAAAACTACAAGTCTCATGGGCTTTAGTGGTGAAATAATAATTTAAAAAATCGTTTGGAAAATGAGTTTACTCCCTGGGTACTTCCTTTGTATACTTTTGACTATACGGGCCGAGTCCGGGATTTACGGGAAATCGCACGTTCTCGTTTGCCGGCGATTAAACTTCTTTTATTCAGCGTTTCATCAAAAATGAAAACATTTTTAAAAACTACAAGTCTCATGCGTTGTAGTGGTGAAAAAGTAATTTAAAAAATCGTTCGGAAAATGAGTTTACTCCCTGGGTACTTTCTTTGTATACTTTTGACTATACGGGCCGAGTCCGGGGCTTACGGGAAATGGCGGGTTTTCGTTTCCCGGCGATTAAACTTCTTTTATTCAGCGTCTCATCAATAATGAAAATATTTTTAAAAACTATAAGTCTCATGGGCTTTAGTGGTGAAATAATAATTTAAAAAATCGTTCGGGAAATGAGTTTACACCCCGGGTACTTTCTTTGTATACTTTTGACTATACGGGCCGAGTCCGGGATTTACGGGAAATCGCAGGTTTTCGTTTGCCGGCGATTAAACTTCTTTTATTCAGCGTCTCATCAAAAATGAAAACATTTTTGAAAACTACAACTCTCATGCGTTGTAGTGGTGAAAAAGTAAATTAAAAAATCGTTCGGGAAATGGGGTTACTCCCTGGGTACTTTCTTTGTATACTTTTGACTATACGGGCCGAGTCCGGGATTTACGGGAAGTCGCGGGTTTTCGTTTGCCGGCGTTTAAACTTCTTTTATTCAGCGTCTCATCAAAAATGAAAACATTTTTGAAAACTACAACTCTCATGCGTTTTAGTGGTGAAAAAATAATTTAAAAAATCGTTCGGGAAATGAGTTTACTCCCTGGGTACTTTCTTTGTATACTTTTGACTATGCGGGCCGAGTCCGGGGTTTACGGGAAACGGCGGGTTTTCGTTTGCCGGCGATTAAACTTCTTTTATTCAGCGTCTCACCAAAAATGAAAACATTTTTAAAAACTACAAGTCTCATGGGCTTTAGTGGTGAAATAATAATTTAAAAAATCGTTTGGGAAATGAGTTTACTCCCGGGGTACTTTCTTTGTATACTTTTGACTATACGGGCCGAGTCCGGGATTTACGGGAAATCGCACGTTTTCGTTTGCCGGCCATTAAACTTCTTTTATTCAGCGTCTCGTCAAAAATGAAAATATTTTTGAAAGCTCCAAGTCTCATGCGTTTTAGTGGTGAAAAAATAATTTAAAAAATCGTTCGGGAAATGAGTTTACACCCTGGGTACTATCTTTGTATACTTTTGACTATACGGGCCGAGTCCAGGATTTAAAGGAAATCGCAGGTTTTCGTTTGCCGGCGATTAAACCACTTTAATTAAGCGTCTCATCAAAAATGAAAACATTTCTGAAAACTACAAGTCTCATGCGTTTTAGTGGTGAAAAAATAATTTAAAAATTCGTTCGGGAAATGAGATTACTCACTGGGTACTTTCCTTGTATACGTTTGACTATACGGGCCGAGTCCGGGATTTACTGGAAATCGCGGGTTTTCGTTTGCCGGCGATTAAACTTCTTTTATTCAGCGTCTCATCAAAAATAAAAACATTTTTAAAAACTACAAGTCTCATGGGCTTTAGTGGTGAAATAATAATTTAAAAAATCGTTTGGAAAATGAGTTTACTCCCTGGGTACTTCCTTTGTATACTTTTGACTATACGGGCCGAGTCCGGGATTTACGGGAAATCGCACGTTCTCGTTTGCCGGCGATTAAACTTCTTTTATTCAGCGTTTCATCAAAAATGAAAACATTTTTAAAAACTACAAGTCTCATGCGTTGTAGTGGTGAAAAAGTAATTTAAAAAATCGTTCGGAAAATGAGTTTACTCCCTGGGTACTTTCTTTGTATACTTTTGACTATACGGGCCGAGTCCGGGGCTTACGGGAAATGGCGGGTTTTCGTTTCCCGGCGATTAAACTTCTTTTATTCAGCGTCTCATCAATAATGAAAATATTTTTAAAAACTATAAGTCTCATGGGCTTTAGTGGTGAAATAATAATTTAAAAAATCGTTCGGGAAATGAGTTTACACCCCGGGTACTTTCTTTGTATACTTTTGACTATACGGGCCGAGTCCGGGATTTACGGGAAATCGCAGGTTTTCGTTTGCCGGCGATTAAACTTCTTTTATTCAGCGTCTCATCAAAAATGAAAACATTTTTGAAAACTACAACTCTCATGCGTTGTAGTGGTGAAAAAGTAAATTAAAAAATCGTTCGGGAAATGGGGTTACTCCCTGGGTACTTTCTTTGTATACTTTTGACTATACGGGCCGAGTCCGGGATTTACGGGAAGTCGCGGGTTTTCGTTTGCCGGCGTTTAAACTTCTTTTATTCAGCGTCTCATCAAAAATGAAAACATTTTTGAAAACTACAACTCTCATGCGTTTTAGTGGTGAAAAAATAATTTAAAAAATCGTTCGGGAAATGAGTTTACTCCCTGGGTACTTTCTTTGTATACTTTTGACTATGCGGGCCGAGTCCGGGGTTTACGGGAAACGGCGGGTTTTCGTTTGCCGGCGATTAAACTTCTTTTATTCAGCGTCTCACCAAAAATGAAAACATTTTTAAAAACTACAAGTCTCATGGGCTTTAGTGGTGAAATAATAATTTAAAAAATCGTTTGGGAAATGAGTTTACTCCCGGGGTACTTTCTTTGTATACTTTTGACTATACGGGCCGAGTCCGGGATTTACGGGAAATCGCACGTTTTCGTTTGCCGGCCATTAAACTTCGTTTATTCAGCGTCTCGTCAAAAATGAAAATATTTTTGAAAGCTCCAAGTCTCATGCGTTTTAGTGGTGAAAAAATAATTTAAAAAATCGTTCGGGAAATGAGTTTACACCCTGGGTACTATCTTTGTATACTTTTGACTATACGGGCCGAGTCCAGGATTTAAAGGAAATCGCAGGTTTTCGTTTGCCGGCGATTAAACCACTTTAATTAAGCGTCTCATCAAAAATGAAAACATTTCTAAAAACTACAAGTCTCATGCGTTTTAGTGGTGAAAAAATAATTTAAAAATTCGTTCGGGAAATGAGTTTACTCACTGGGTACTTTCCTTGTATACTTTTGACTATACGGGACGAGTCCGGGATTTACGGGAAATCGCATGTTTTCGTTTGCCGGCGATTAAACTTCTTTTATTCAGCGTCTCATCAATAATGAAAATATTTTTAAAAACTATAAGTCTCATGGGCTTTAGTGGTGAAATAATAATTTAAAAAATCGTTCGGGAAATGAGTTTACACCCCGGGTACTTTCTTTGTATACTTTTGACTATACGGGCCGAGTCCGGGATTTACAGGAAATCGCAGGTTTTCGTTTGCCGGCAATTAAACTTCTTTTATTCAGCGTCTCATCAAAAATGAAAACATTTTTGAAAACTACAACTCTCATGCGTTGTAGTGGTGAAAAAGTAATTTAAAAAATCGTTCGGGAAATGGGGTTACTCCCTGGGTACTTTCTTTGTATACTTTTGACTATACGGGCCGAGTCCGGGATTTACGGGAAGTCGCGGGTTTTCGTTTGCCGGCGTTTAAACTTCTTTTATTCAGCGTCTCATCAAAAATGAAAACATTTTTGAAAACTACAACTCTCATGCGTTTTAGTGGTGAAAAAATAATTTAAAAAATCGTTTGGGAAATGAGTTTACTCCCTGGGTACTTTCTTTGTATACTTTTGACTATGCGGGCCGAGTCCGGGGTTTACGGGAAACGGCGGGTTTTCGTTTGCCGGCGATTAAACTTCTTTTATTCAGCGTCTCACCAAAAATGAAAACATTTTTAAAAACTACAAGTCTCATGGGCTTTAGTGGTGAAATAATAATTTAAAAAATCGTTTGGGAAATGAGTTTACTCCCGGGGTACTTTCTTTGTATACTTTTGACTATACGGGCCGAGTCCGGGATTTACGGGAAATCGCACGTTTTCGTTTGCCGGCGATTAAACTTCTTTTATTCAGCGTCTCGTCAAAAATGAAAATATTTTTGAAAACTCCAAGTCTCATGCGTTTTAGTGGTGAAAAAATATTTTAAAAAATCGTTCGGGAAATGAGTTTACACCCTGGGTACTATCTTTGTATACTTTTGACTATACGGGCCGAGTCCAGGATTTAAAGGAAATCGCAGGTTTTCGTTTGCCGGCGATTAAACCACTTTAATTAAGCGTCTCATCAAAAATGAAAACATTTCTAAAAACTACAAGTCTCATGCGTTTTAGTGGTGAAAAAATAATTTAAAAATTCGTTCGGGAAATGAGTTTACTCACTGGGTACTTTCCTTGTATACTTTTGACTATACGGGACGAGTCCGGGATTTACGGGAAATCGCATGTTTTCGTTTGCCGGCGATTAAACTTCTTTTATTCAGCGTCTCATCAAGAATGAAAACATTTTTGAAAACTACAAGTCTCAAGCGTTTTAGTGGTGAAAAGATAATTTAAAAAATCGTTTTGGAAATGAGTTTACTCACAGGGTACTTTCTTTGTATCTTTTGACTATACGGGCCAAGCCCGGGATTTACGGGAAATCACGGGTTTTCGTTTGCCGGCGATTAAACCACTTTCATTAAGCGTCTCATCAAAAATGAAAACATTTCTGAAAACTACAAGTCTCATGCGTTTTAGTGGTGAAAAAATAATTTAAAAATTCGTTCGGGAAATGAGATTACTCACTGGGTACTTTCCTTGTATACGTTTGACTATACGGGCCGAGTCCGGGATTTACTGGAAATCGCGGGTTTTCGTTTGCCGGCGATTAAACTTCTTTTATTCAGCGTCTCATCAAAAATAAAAACATTTTTAAAAACTACAAGTCTCATGGGCTTTAGTGGTGAAATAATAATTTAAAAAATCGTTTGGGAAATGAGTTTACTCCCGGGGTACTTTCTTTGTATACTTTTGACTATACGGGCCGAGTCCGGGATTTACGGGAAATCGCACGTTTTCGTTTGCCGGCGATTAAACTTCTTTTATTCAGCGTCTCGTCAAAAATGAAAATATTTTTGAAAACTCCAAGTCTCATGCGTTTTAGTGGTGAAAAAATATTTTAAAAAATCGTTCGGGAAATGAGTTTACACCCTGGGTACTATCTTTGTATACTTTTGACTATACGGGCCGAGTCCAGGATTTAAAGGAAATCGCAGGTTTTCGTTTGCCGGCGATTAAACCACTTTAATTAAGCGTCTCATCAAAAATGAAAACATTTCTAAAAACTACAAGTCTCATGCGTTTTAGTGGTGAAAAAATAATTTAAAAATTCGTTCGGGAAATGAGTTTACTCACTGGGTACTTTCCTTGTATACTTTTGACTATACGGGACGAGTCCGGGATTTACGGGAAATCGCATGTTTTCGTTTGCCGGCGATTAAACTTCTTTTATTCAGCGTCTCATCAAGAATGAAAACATTTTTGAAAACTACAAGTCTCAAGCGTTTTAGTGGTGAAAAGATAATTTAAAAAATCGTTTTGGAAATGAGTTTACTCACAGGGTACTTTCTTTGTATCTTTTGACTATACGGGCCAAGCCCGGGATTTACGGGAAATCACGGGTTTTCGTTTGCCGGCGATTAAACCACTTTCATTAAGCGTCTCATCAAAAATGAAAACATTTCTGAAAACTACAAGTCTCATGCGTTTTAGTGGTGAAAAAATAATTTAAAAATTCGTTCGGGAAATGAGATTACTCACTGGGTACTTTCCTTGTATACGTTTGACTATACGGGCCGAGTCCGGGATTTACTGGAAATCGCGGGTTTTCGTTTGCCGGCGATTAAACTTCTTTTATTCAGCGTCTCATCAAAAATAAAAACATTTTTAAAAACTACAAGTCTCATGGGCTTTAGTGGTGAAATAATAATTTAAAAAATCGTTTGGGAAATGAGTTTACTCCCGGGGTACTTTCTTTGTATACTTTTGACTATACGGGCCGAGTCCGGGATTTACGGGAAATCGCACGTTTTCGTTTGCCGGCGATTAAACTTCTTTTATTCAGCGTCTCGTCAAAAATGAAAATATTTTTGAAAACTCCAAGTCTCATGCGTTTTAGTGGTGAAAAAATATTTTAAAAAATCGTTCGGGAAATGAGTTTACACCCTGGGTACTATCTTTGTATACTTTTGACTATACGGGCCGAGTCCAGGATTTAAAGGAAATCGCAGGTTTTCGTTTGCCGGCGATTAAACCACTTTAATTAAGCGTCTCATCAAAAATGAAAACATTTCTAAAAACTACAAGTCTCATGCGTTTTAGTGGTGAAAAAATAATTTAAAAATTCGTTCGGGAAATGAGTTTACTCACTGGGTACTTTCCTTGTATACTTTTGACTATACGGGACGAGTCCGGGATTTACGGGAAATCGCATGTTTTCGTTTGCCGGCGATTAAACTTCTTTTATTCAGCGTCTCATCAATAATGAAAATATTTTTAAAAACTATAAGTCTCATGGGCTTTAGTGGTGAAATAATAATTTAAAAAATCGTTCGGGAAATGAGTTTACACCCCGGGTACTTTCTTTGTATACTTTTGACTATACGGGCCGAGTCCGGGATTTACAGGAAATCGCAGGTTTTCGTTTGCCGGCGATTAAACTTCTTTTATTCAGCGTCTCATCAAAAATGAAAACATTTTTGAAAACTACAACTCTCATGCGTTGTAGTGGTGAAAAAGTAATTTAAAAAATCGTTCGGGAAATGGGGTTACTCCCTGGGTACTTTCTTTGTATACTTTTGACTATACGGGCCGAGTCCGGGATTTACGGGAAGTCGCGGGTTTTCGTTTGCCGGCGTTTAAACTTCTTTTATTCAGCGTCTCATCAAAAATGAAAACATTTTTGAAAACTACAACTCTCATGCGTTTTAGTGGTGAAAAAATAATTTAAAAAATCGTTCGGGAAATGAGTTTACTCCCTGGGTACTTTCTTTGTATACTTTTGACTATGCGGGCCGAGTCCGGGGTTTACGGGAAACGGCGGGTTTTCGTTTGCCGGCGATTAAACTTCTTTTATTCAGCGTCTCACCAAAAATGAAAACATTTTTAAAAACTACAAGTCTCATGGGCTTTAGTGGTGAAATAATAATTTAAAAAATCGTTTGGGAAATGAGTTTACTCCCGGGGTACTTTCTTTGTATACTTTTGACTATACGGGCCGAGTCCGGGATTTACGGGAAATCGCACGTTTTCGTTTGCCGGCGATTAAACTTCTTTTATTCAGCGTCTCGTCAAAAATGAAAATATTTTTGAAAACTCCAAGTCTCATGCGTTTTAGTGGTGAAAAAATATTTTAAAAAATCGTTCGGGAAATGAGTTTACACCCTGGGTACTATCTTTGTATACTTTTGACTATACGGGCCGAGTCCAGGATTTAAAGGAAATCGCAGGTTTTCGTTTGCCGGCGATTAAACCACTTTAATTAAGCGTCTCATCAAAAATGAAAACATTTCTAAAAACTACAAGTCTCATGCGTTTTAGTGGTGAAAAAATAATTTAAAAATTCGTTCGGGAAATGAGTTTACTCACTGGGTACTTTCCTTGTATACTTTTGACTATACGGGACGAGTCCGGGATTTACGGGAAATCGCATGTTTTCGTTTGCCGGCGATTAAACTTCTTTTATTCAGCGTCTCATCAAGAATGAAAACATTTTTGAAAACTACAAGTCTCAAGCGTTTTAGTGGTGAAAAGATAATTTAAAAAATCGTTTTGGAAATGAGTTTACTCACAGGGTACTTTCTTTGGATCTTTTGACTATACGGGCCAAGCCCGGGATTTACGGGAAATCACGGGTTTTCGTTTGCCGGCGATTAAACCACTTTCATTAAGCGTCTCATCAAAAATGAAAACATTTCTGAAAACTACAAGTCTCATGCGTTTTAGTGGTGAAAAAATAATTTAAAAATTCGTTCGGGAAATGAGATTACTCACTGGGTACTTTCCTTGTATACGTTTGACTATACGGGCCGAGTCCGGGATTTACTGGAAATCGCGGGTTTTCGTTTGCCGGCGATTAAACTTCTTTTATTCAGCGTCTCATCAAAAATAAAAACATTTTTAAAAACTACAAGTCTCATGGGCTTTAGTGGTGAAATAATAATTTAAAAAATCGTTTGGGAAATGAGTTTACTCCCGGGGTACTTTCTTTGTATACTTTTGACTATACGGGCCGAGTCCGGGATTTACGGGAAATCGCACGTTTTCGTTTGCCGGCGATTAAACTTCTTTTATTCAGCGTCTCGTCAAAAATGAAAATATTTTTGAAAACTCCAAGTCTCATGCGTTTTAGTGGTGAAAAAATATTTTAAAAAATCGTTCGGGAAATGAGTTTACACCCTGGGTACTATCTTTGTATACTTTTGACTATACGGGCCGAGTCCAGGATTTAAAGGAAATCGCAGGTTTTCGTTTGCCGGCGATTAAACCACTTTAATTAAGCGTCTCATCAAAAATGAAAACATTTCTAAAAACTACAAGTCTCATGCGTTTTAGTGGTGAAAAAATAATTTAAAAATTCGTTCGGGAAATGAGTTTACTCACTGGGTACTTTCCTTGTATACTTTTGACTATACGGGACGAGTCTGCGATTTACGGGAAATCGCATGTTTTCGTTTGCCGGCGATTAAACTTCTTTTATTCAGCGTCTCATCAAGAATGAAAACATTTTTGAAAACTAGAAGTCTCAAGCGTTTTAGTGGTGAAAAGATAATTTAAAAAATCGTTTTGGAAATGAGTTTACTCACAGGGTACTTTCTTTGTATCTTTTGACTATACGGGCCAAGCCCGGGATTTACGGGAAATCACGGGTTTTCGTTTGCCGGCGATTAAACCACTTTCATTAAGCGTCTCATCAAAAATGAAAACATTTCTGAAAACTACAAGTCTCATGCGTTTTAGTGGTGAAAAAATAATTTAAAAATTCGTTCGGGAAATGAGATTACTCACTGGGTACTTTCCTTGTATACGTTTGACTATACGGGCCGAGTCCGGGATTTACTGGAAATCGCGGGTTTTCGTTTGCCGGCGATTAAACTTCTTTTATTCAGCGTCTCATCAAAAATAAAAACATTTTTAAAAACTACAAGTCTCATGGGCTTTAGTGGTGAAATAATAATTTAAAAAATCGTTTGGAAAATGAGTTTACTCCCTGGGTACTTCCTTTGTATACTTTTGACTATACGGGCCGAGTCCGGGATTTACGGGAAATCGCACGTTCTCGTTTGATGGCGATTAAACTTCTTTTATTCAGCGTTTCATCAAAAATGAAAACATTTTTAAAAACTACAAGTATCATGCGTTGTAGTGGTGAAAAAGTAATTTAAAAAATCGTTCGGAAAATGAGTTTACTCCCTGGGTACTTTCTTTGTATACTTTTGACTATACGGGCCGAGTCCGAGGCTTACGGGAAATGGCGGGTTTTCGTTTCCCGGCGATTAAACTTCTTTTATTCAGCTTCTCATCAATAATGAAAATATTTTTAAAAACTATAAGTCTCATGGGCTTTAGTGGTGAAATAATAATTTAAAAAATCGTTCGGGAAATGAGTTTACACCCCGGGTACTTTCTTTGTATACTTTTGACTATACGGGCCGAGTCCGGGATTTACGGGAAATCGCAGGTTTTCGTTTGCCGGCGATTAAACTTCTTTTATTCAGCGTCTCATCAAAAATGAAAACATTTTTGAAAACTACAAGTCTCATGCGTTTTAGTGGTGAAAAAATAATTTAAAAATTCGTTCGGGAAATGAGTTTACTCACTGGGTACTTTCCTTGTATACTTTTGACTATACGGGACGAGTCCGGGATTTACGGGAAATCGCATGTTTTCGTTTGCCGGCGATTAAACTTCTTTTATTCAGCGTCTCATCAAGAATGAAAACATTTTTGAAAACTACAACTCTCATGCGTTTTAGTGGTGAAAAAATAATTTAAAAAATCGTTCGGGAAATGAGTTTACTCCCTGGGTACTTTCTTTGTATACTTTTGACTATGCGGGCCGAGTCCGGGGTTTACGGGAAACGGCGGGTTTTCGTTTGCCGGCGATTAAACTTCTTTTATTCAGCGTCTCACCAAAAATGAAAACATTTTTAAAAACTACAAGTCTCATGGGCTTTAGTGGTGAAATAATAATTTAAAAAATCGTTTGGGAAATGAGTTTACTCCCGGGGTACTTTCTTTGTATACTTTTGACTATACGGGCCGAGTCCGGGATTTACGGGAAATCGCACGTTTTCGTTTGCCGGCGATTAAACTTCTTTTATTCAGCGTCTCGTCAAAAATGAAAATATTTTTGAAAACTCCAAGTCTCATGCGTTTTAGTGGTGAAAAAATATTTTAAAAAATCGTTCGGGAAATGAGTTTACACCCTGGGTACTATCTTTGTATACTTTTGACTATACGGGCCGAGTCCAGGATTTAAAGGAAATCGCAGGTTTTCGTTTGCCGGCGATTAAACCACTTTAATTAAGCGTCTCATCAAAAATGAAAACATTTCTAAAAACTACAAGTCTCATGCGTTTTAGTGGTGAAAAAATAATTTAAAAATTCGTTCGGGAAATGAGTTTACTCACTGGGTACTTTCCTTGTATACTTTTGACTATACGGGACGAGTCCGGGATTTACGGGAAATCGCATGTTTTCGTTTGCCGGCGATTAAACTTCTTTTATTCAGCGTCTCATCAAGAATGAAAACATTTTTGAAAACTACAAGTCTCAAGCGTTTTAGTGGTGAAAAGATAATTTAAAAAATCGTTTTGGAAATGAGTTTACTCACAGGGTACTTTCTTTGGATCTTTTGACTATACGGGCCAAGCCCGGGATTTACGGGAAATCACGGGTTTTCGTTTGCCGGCGATTAAACCACTTTCATTAAGCGTCTCATCAAAAATGAAAACATTTCTGAAAACTACAAGTCTCATGCGTTTTAGTGGTGAAAAAATAATTTAAAAATTCGTTCGGGAAATGAGATTACTCACTGGGTACTTTCCTTGTATACGTTTGACTATACGGGCCGAGTCCGGGATTTACTGGAAATCGCGGGTTTTCGTTTGCCGGCGATTAAACTTCTTTTATTCAGCGTCTCATCAAAAATAAAAACATTTTTAAAAACTACAAGTCTCATGGGCTTTAGTGGTGAAATAATAATTTAAAAAATCGTTTGGGAAATGAGTTTACTCCCGGGGTACTTTCTTTGTATACTTTTGACTATACGGGCCGAGTCCGGGATTTACGGGAAATCGCACGTTTTCGTTTGCCGGCGATTAAACTTCTTTTATTCAGCGTCTCGTCAAAAATGAAAATATTTTTGAAAACTCCAAGTCTCATGCGTTTTAGTGGTGAAAAAATATTTTAAAAAATCGTTCGGGAAATGAGTTTACACCCTGGGTACTATCTTTGTATACTTTTGACTATACGGGCCGAGTCCAGGATTTAAAGGAAATCGCAGGTTTTCGTTTGCCGGCGATTAAACCACTTTAATTAAGCGTCTCATCAAAAATGAAAACATTTCTAAAAACTACAAGTCTCATGCGTTTTAGTGGTGAAAAAATAATTTAAAAATTCGTTCGGGAAATGAGTTTACTCACTGGGTACTTTCCTTGTATACTTTTGACTATACGGGACGAGTCTGCGATTTACGGGAAATCGCATGTTTTCGTTTGCCGGCGATTAAACTTCTTTTATTCAGCGTCTCATCAAGAATGAAAACATTTTTGAAAACTAGAAGTCTCAAGCGTTTTAGTGGTGAAAAGATAATTTAAAAAATCGTTTTGGAAATGAGTTTACTCACAGGGTACTTTCTTTGTATCTTTTGACTATACGGGCCAAGCCCGGGATTTACGGGAAATCACGGGTTTTCGTTTGCCGGCGATTAAACCACTTTCATTAAGCGTCTCATCAAAAATGAAAACATTTCTGAAAACTACAAGTCTCATGCGTTTTAGTGGTGAAAAAATAATTTAAAAATTCGTTCGGGAAATGAGATTACTCACTGGGTACTTTCCTTGTATACGTTTGACTATACGGGCCGAGTCCGGGATTTACTGGAAATCGCGGGTTTTCGTTTGCCGGCGATTAAACTTCTTTTATTCAGCGTCTCATCAAAAATAAAAACATTTTTAAAAACTACAAGTCTCATGGGCTTTAGTGGTGAAATAATAATTTAAAAAATCGTTTGGAAAATGAGTTTACTCCCTGGGTACTTCCTTTGTATACTTTTGACTATACGGGCCGAGTCCGGGATTTACGGGAAATCGCACGTTCTCGTTTGATGGCGATTAAACTTCTTTTATTCAGCGTTTCATCAAAAATGAAAACATTTTTAAAAACTACAAGTATCATGCGTTGTAGTGGTGAAAAAGTAATTTAAAAAATCGTTCGGAAAATGAGTTTACTCCCTGGGTACTTTCTTTGTATACTTTTGACTATACGGGCCGAGTCCGAGGCTTACGGGAAATGGCGGGTTTTCGTTTCCCGGCGATTAAACTTCTTTTATTCAGCTTCTCATCAATAATGAAAATATTTTTAAAAACTATAAGTCTCATGGGCTTTAGTGGTGAAATAATAATTTAAAAAATCGTTCGGGAAATGAGTTTACACCCCGGGTACTTTCTTTGTATACTTTTGACTATACGGGCCGAGTCCGGGATTTACGGGAAATCGCAGGTTTTCGTTTGCCGGCGATTAAACTTCTTTTATTCAGCGTCTCATCAAAAATGAAAACATTTTTGAAAACTACAAGTCTCATGCGTTTTAGTGGTGAAAAAATAATTTAAAAATTCGTTCGGGAAATGAGTTTACTCACTGGGTACTTTCCTTGTATACTTTTGACTATACGGGACGAGTCCGGGATTTACGGGAAATCGCATGTTTTCGTTTGCCGGCGATTAAACTTCTTTTATTCAGCGTCTCATCAAGAATGAAAACATTTTTGAAAACTACAAGTCTCAAGCGTTTTAGTGGTGAAAAGATAATTTAAAAAATCGTTTTGGAAATGAGTTTACTCACAGGGTACTTTCTTTGTATCTTTTGACTATACGGGCCAAGCCCCGGATTTACGGGAAATCACGGGTTTTCGTTTGCCGGCGATTAAACCACTTTCATTAAGCGTCTCATCAAAAATGAAAACATTTCTGAAAACTACAAGTCTCATGCGTTTTAGTGGTGAAAAAATAATTTAAAAATTCGTTCGGGAAATGAGATTACTCACTGGGTACTTTCCTTGTATACGTTTGACTATACGGGCCGAGTCCGGGATTTACTGGAAATCGCGGGTTTTCGTTTGCCGGCGATTAAACTTCTTTTATTCAGCGTCTCATCAAAAATAAAAACATTTTTAAAAACTACAAGTCTCATGCGTTTTAGTGGTGAAAAAATATTTTAAAAAATCGTTCGGGAAATGAGTTTACACCCTGGGTACTATCTTTGTATACTTTTGACTATACGGGCCGAGTCCAGGATTTAAAGGAAATCGCAGGTTTTCGTTTGCCGGCGATTAAACCACTTTAATTAAGCGTCTCATCAAAAATGAAAACATTTCTAAAAACTACAAGTCTCATGCGTTTTAGTGGTGAAAAAATAATTTAAAAATTCGTTCGGGAAATGAGTTTACTCACTGGGTACTTTCCTTGTATACTTTTGACTATACGGGACGAGTCTGGGATTTACGGGAAATCGCATGTTTTCGTTTGCCGGCAATTAAACTTCTTTTATTCAGCGTCTCATCAAGAATGAAAACATTTTTGAAAACTAGAAGTCTCAAGCGTTTTAGTGGTGAAAAGATAATTTAAAAAATCGTTTTGGAAATGAGTTTACTCACAGGGTACTTTCTTTGTATCTTTTGACTATACGGGCCAAGCCCGGGATTTACGGGAAATCACGGGTTTTCGTTTGCCGGCGATTAAACCACTTTCATTAAGCGTCTCATCAAAAATGAAAACATTTCTGAAAACTACAAGTCTCATGCGTTTTAGTGGTGAAAAAATAATTTAAAAATTCGTTCGGGAAATGAGATTACTCACTGGGTACTTTCCTTGTATACGTTTGACTATACGGGCCGAGTCCGGGATTTACTGGAAATCGCGGGTTTTCGTTTGCCGGCGATTAAACTTCTTTTATTCAGCGTCTCATCAAAAATAAAAACATTTTTAAAAACTACAAGTCTCATTGGCTTTAGTGGTGAAATAATAATTTAAAAAATCGTTTGGAAAATGAGTTTACTCCCTGGGTACTTCCTTTGTATACTTTTGACTATACGGGGCGAGTCCGGGATTTACGGGAAATCGCACGTTCTCGTTTGCCGGCGATTAAACTTCTTTTATTCAGCGTTTCATCAAAAATGAAAACATTTTTAAAAACTACAAGTCTCATGCGTTGTAGTGGTGAAAAAGTAATTTAAAAAATCGTTCGGAAAATGAGTTTACTCCCTGGGTACTTTCTTTGTATACTTTTGACTATACGGGCCGAGTCCGAGGCTTACGGGAAATGGCGGGTTTTCGTTTCCCGGCGATTAAACTTCTTTTATTCAGCTTCTCATCAATAATGAAAATATTTTTAAAAACTATAAGTCTCATGGGCTTTAGTGGTGAAATAATAATTTAAAAAATCGTTCGGGAAATGAGTTTACACCCCGGGTACTTTCTTTGTATACTTTTGACTATACGGGCCGAGTCCGGGATTTACGGGAAATCGCAGGTTTTCGTTTGCCGGCGATTAAACTTCTTTTATTCAGCGTCTCATCAAAAATGAAAACATTTTTGAAAACTACAACTCTCATGCGTTTTGGTGGTGAAAAAATATTTTAAAAAATCGTTCGGGAAATGAGTTTACACCCTGGGTACTATCTTTGTATACTTTTGACTATACGGGCCGAGTCCAGGATTTAAAGGAAATCGCAGGTTTTCGTTTGCCGGCGATTAAACCACTTTAATTAAGCGTCTCATCAAAAATGAAAACATTTTTAAAAACTACAAGTCTCATGCGTTGTAGTGGTGAAAAAGTAATTTAAAAAATCGTTCGGAAAATGAGTTTACTCCCTGGGTACTTTCTTTGTATACTTTTGACTATACGGGCCGAGTCCGGGGCTTACGGGAAATGGCGCGTTTTCGTTTGCCGGCGATTAAACTTCTTTTATTCAGCGTCTCATCAATAATGAAAAAATTTTTAAAAACTATAAGTCTCATGGGCTTTAGTGGTGAAATAATAATTCAAAAAATCGTTCGGGAAATGAGTTAACACCCCGGGTACTTTCTTTGTATACTTTTGACTATACGGGCCGAGTCCGGGATTTACGGGAAATCGCAGGTTTTCGTTTGCCGGCGATTAAACTTCTTTTATTCAGCGTCAACTCTCATGCGTTGTAGTGGTGAAAAAGTAATTTAAAAAATCGTTCGGGAAATGGGGTTACTCCCGGGGTACTTTCTTTGTATACTTTTGACTATACGGGCCGAGTCCGGGATTTACGGGAAATCGCGGGTTTTCGTTTGCCGGCGTTTAAACTTCTTTTATTCAGCGTCTCATCAAAAATGAAAACATTTTTGAAAACTACAACTCTCATGCGTTTTAGTGGTGAAAAAATAATTTAAAAAATCGTTCGGGAAATGAGCTTACTCCCTGGGTACTTTCTTTGTATACTTTTGACTATGCGGGCCCAGTCCGGGGTTTACGGGAAACGGCGGGTTTTCGTTTGCCGGCGATTAAACTTCTTTTATTCAGCGTCTCACCAAAAATGAAAACATTTTTAAAAACTACAAGTCTCATGGGCTTTAGTGGTGAAATAATAATTTAAAAAATCGTTTGGGAAATGAGTTTACTCCCGGGGTACTTTCTTTGTATACTTTTGACTATACGGGCCGAGTCCGGGATTTACGGGAAATCGCACGTTTTCGTTTGCCGGCGATTAAACTTCTTTTATTCAGCGTGTCGTCAAAAATGAAAATATTTTTGAAAACTCCAAGTCTCATGCGTTTTAGTGGTGAAAAAATATTTTAAAAAATCGTTCGGGAAATGAGTTTACACCCTGGGTACTATCTTTGTATACTTTTGACTATACGGGCCGAGTCCAGGATTTAAAGGAAATCGCAGGTTTTCGTTTGCCGGCGATTAAACCACTTTAATTAAGCGTCTCATCAAAAATGAAAACATTTCTAAAAACTACAAGTCTCATGCGTTTTAGTGGTGAAAAAATAATTTAAAAATTCGTTCGGGAAATGAGTTTACTCACTGGGTACTTTCCTTGTATACTTTTGACTATACGGGACGAGTCCGGGATTTACGGGAAATCGCATGTTTTCGTTTGCCGGCGATTAAACTTCTTTTATTCAGCGTCTCATCAAAAATGAAAACATTTTTGAAAACTACAAGTCTCAAGCGTTTTAGTGGTGAAAAGATAATTTAAAAAATCGTTTTGGAAATGAGTTTACTCACAGGGTACTTTCTTTGTATCTTTTGACTATACGGGCCAAGCCCGGGATTTACGGGAAATCACGGGTTTTCGTTTGCCGGCGATTAAACCACTTTCATTAAGCGTCTCATCAAAAATGAAAACATTTCTGAAAACTACAAGTCTCATGCGTTTTAGTGGTGAAAAAATAATTTAAAAATTCGTTCGGGAAATGAGATTACTCACTGGGTACTTTCCTTGTATACGTTTGACTATACGGGCCGAGTCCGGGATTTACTGGAAATCGCGGGTTTTCGTTTGCCGGCGATTAAACTTCTTTTATTCAGCGTCTCATCAAAAATAAAAACATTTTTAAAAACTACAAGTCTCATGGGCTTTAGTGGTGAAATAATAATTTAAAAAATCGTTTGGAAAATGAGTTTACTCCCTGGGTACTTCCTTGGTATACTTTTGACTATACGGGCCGAGTCCGGGATTTACGGGAAATCGCACGTTCTCGTTTGCCGGCGATTAAACTTCTTTTATTCAGCGTTTCATCAAAAATGAAAACATTTTTAAAAACTACAAGTCTCATGCGTTTTAGTGGTGAAAAAGTAATTTAAAAAATCGTTCGGAAAATGAGTTTACTCCCTGGGTACTTTCTTTGTATACTTTTGACTATACGGGCCGAGTCCGGGGCTTACGGGAAATGGCGGGTTTTCGTTTCCCGGCGATTAAACTTCTTTTATTCAGCGTCTCATCAATAATGAAAATATTTTTAAAAACTATAAGTCTCATGGGCTTTAGTGGTGAAATAATAATTTAAAAAATCGTTCGGGAAATGAGTTTACACCCCGGGTACTTTCTTTGTATACTTTTGACTATACGGGCCGAGTCCGGGATTTACGGGAAATCGCAGGTTTTCGTTTGCCGGCGATTAAACTTCTTTTATTCAGCGTCTCATCAAAAATGAAAACATTTTTGAAAACTACAACTCTCATGCGTTGTAGTGGTGAAAAAGTAAATTAAAAAATCGTTCGGGAAATGGGGTTACTCCCTGGGTACTTTCTTTGTATACTTTTGACTATACGGGCCGAGTCGGGATTTACGGGAAGTCGCGGGTTTTCGTTTGCCGGCGTTTAAACTTCTTTTATTCAGCGTCTCATCAAAAATGAAAACATTTTTGAAAACTACAACACTCATGCGTTTTAGTGGTGAAAAAATAATTTAAAAAATCGTTCGGGAAATGAGTTTACTCCCTGGGTACTTTCTTTGTATACTTTTGACTATGCGGGCCGAGTCCGGGGTTTACGGGAAACGGCGGGTTTTCGTTTGCCGGCGATTAAACTTCTTTTATTCAGCGTCTCACCAAAAATGAAAACATTTTTAAAAACTACAAGTCTCATGGGCTTTAGTGGTGAAATAATAATTTAAAAAATCGTTTGGGAAATGAGTTTACTCCCGGGGTACTTTCTTTGTATACTTTTGACTATACGGGCCGAGTCCGGGATTTACGGGAAATCGCACGTTTTCGTTTGCCGGCCATTAAACTTCTTTTATTCAGCGTCTCGTCAAAAATGAAAATATTTTTGAAAGCTCCAAGTCTCATGCGTTTTAGTGGTGAAAAAATAATTTAAAAAATCGTTCGGGAAATGAGTTTACACCCTGGGTACTATCTTTGTATACTTTTGACTATACGGGCCGAGTCCAGGATTTAAAGGAAATCGCAGGTTTTCGTTTGCCGGCGATTAAACCACTTTAATTAAGCGTCTCATCAAAAATGAAAACATTTCTAAAAACTACAAGTCTCATGCGTTTTAGTGGTGAAAAAATAATTTAAAAATTCGTTCGGGAAATGAGTTTACTCACTGGGTACTTTCCTTGTATACTTTTGACTATACGGGACGAGTCCGGGATTTACGGGAAATCGCATGTTTTCGTTTGCCGGCGATTAAACTTCTTTTATTCAGCGTCTCATCAATAATGAAAATATTTTTAAAAACTATAAGTCTCATGGGCTTTAGTGGTGAAATAATAATTTAAAAAATCGTTCGGGAAATGAGTTTACACCCCGGGTACTTTCTTTGTATACTTTTGACTATACGGGCCGAGTCCGGGATTTACGGGAAATCGCAGGTTTTCGTTTGCCGGCGATTAAACTTCTTTTATTCAGCGTCTCATCAAAAATGAAAACATTTTTGAAAACTACAACTCTCATGCGTTGTAGTGGTGAAAAAGTAATTTAAAAAATCGTTCGGGAAATGGGGTTACTCCCTGGGTACTTTCTTTGTATACTTTTGACTATACGGGCCGAGTCCGGGATTTACGGGAAGTCGCGGGTTTTCGTTTGCCGGCGTTTAAACTTCTTTTATTCAGCGTCTCATCAAAAATGAAAACATTTTTGAAAACTACAACTCTCATGCGTTTTAGTGGTGAAAAAATAATTTAAAAAATCGTTCGGGAAATGAGTTTACTCCCTGAGTACTTTCTTTGTATACTTTTGACTATGCGGGCCGAGTCCGGGGTTTACGGAAAACGGCGGGTTTTCGTTTGCCGGCGATTAAACTTCTTTTATTCAGCGTCTCACCAAAAATGAAAACATTTTTAAAAGCTACAAGTCTCATGGGCTTTAGTGGTGAAATAATAATTTAAAAAATCGTTTGGGAAATGAGTTTACTCCCGGGGTACTTTCTTTGTATACTTTTGACTATACGGGCCGAGTCCGGGATTTACGGGAAATCGCACGTTTTCGTTTGCCGGCGATTAAACTTCTTTTATTCAGCGTCTCGTCAAAAATCAAAATATTTTTGAAAACTCCAAGTCTCATGCGTTTTAGTGGTGAAAAAATATTTTAAAAAATCGTTCGGGAAATGAGTTTACACCCTGGGTACTATCTTTGTATACTTTTGACTATACGGGCCGAGTCCAGGATTTAAAGGAAATCGCAGGTTTTCGTTTGCCGGCGATTAAACCACTTTAATTAAGCGTCTCATCAAAAATGAAAACATTTCTAAAAACTACAAGTCTCATGCGTTTTAGTGGTGAAAAAATAATTTAAAAATTCGTTCGGGAAATGAGTTTACTCACTGGGTACTTTCCTTGTATACTTTTGACTATACGGGACGAGTCCGGGATTTACGGGAAATCGCATGTTTTCGTTTGCCGGCGATTAAACTTCTTTTATTCAGCGTCTCATCAAGAATGAAAACATTTTTGAAAACTACAAGTCTCAAGCGTTTTAGTGGTGAAAAGATAATTTAAAAAATCGTTTTGGAAATGAGTTTACTCACAGGGTACTTTCTTTGTATCTTTTGACTATACGGGCCAAGCCCGGGATTTACGGGAAATCACGGGTTTTCGTTTGCCGGCGATTAAACCACTTTCATTAAGCGTCTCGTCAAAAATGAAAATATTTCTGAAAACTACAAGTCTCATGCGTTTTAGTGGTGAAAAAATATTTTAAAAAATCGTTCGGGAAATGAGTTTACACCCTGGGTACTATCTTTGTATACTTTTGACTATACGGGCCGAGTCCAGGATTTAAAGGAAATCGCAGGTTTTCGTTTGCCGGCGATTAAACCACTTTAATTAAGCGTCTCATCAAAAATGAAAACATTTCTAAAAACTACAAGTCTCATGCGTTTTAGTGGTGAAAAAATAATTTAAAAATTCGTTCGGGAAATGAGTTTACTCACTGGGTACTTCCTTTGTATACTTTTGACTATACGGGCCGAGTCCGGGATTTACGGGAAATCGCACGTTCTCGTTTGCCGGCGATTAAACTTCTTTTATTCAGCGTTTCATCAAAAATGAAAACATTTTTAAAAACTACAAGTCTCATGCGTTGTAGTGGTGAAAAAATAATTTAAAAATTCGTTCGGGAAATGAGATTACTCACTGGGTACTTTCCTTGTATACGTTTGACTATACGGGCCAAGCCCGGGATTTACGGGAAATCACGGGTTTTCGTTTGCCGGCGATTAAACCACTTTCATTAAGCGTCTCATCAAAAATGAAAACATTTCTGAAAACTACAAGTCTCATGCGTTTTAGTGGTGAAAAAATAATTTAAAAATTCGTTCGGGAAATGAGATTACTCACTGGGTACTTTCCTTGTATACGTTTGACTATACGGTCCGAGTCCGGGATTTACTGGAAATCGCGGGTTTTCGTTTGCCGGCGATTAAACTTCTTTTATTCAGCGTCTCATCAAAAATAAAAACATTTTTAAAAACTACAAGTCTCATGGGCTTTAGTGGTGAAATAATAATTTAAAAAATCGTTTGGAAAATGAGTTTACTCCCTGGGTACTTCCTTTGTATACTTTTGACTATACGGGCCGAGTCCGGGATTTACGGGAAATCGCACGTTCTCGTTTGCCGGCGATTAAACTTCTTTTATTCAGCGTTTCATCAAAAATGAAAACATTTTTAAAAACTACAAGTCTCATGCGTTGTAGTGGTGAAAAAGTAATTTAAAAAATCGTTCGGAAAATGAGTTTACTCCCTGGGTACTTTCTTTGTATACTTTTGACTATACGGGCCGAGTCCGAGGCTTACGGGAAATGGCAGGTTTTCGTTTCCCGGCGATTAAACTTCTTTTATTCAGCTTCTCATCAATAATGAAAATATTTTTAAAAACTATAAGTCTCATGGGCTTTAGTGGTGAAATAATAATTTAAAAAATCGTTCGGGAAATGAGTTTACACCCCGGGTACTTTCTTTGTATACTTTTGACTATACGGGCCGAGTCCGGGATTTACGGGAAATCGCAGGTTTTCGTTTGCCGGCGATTAAACTTCTTTTATTCAGCGTCTCATCAAAAATGAAAACATTTTTGAAAACTACAACTCTCATGCGTTGTAGTGGTGAAAAAGTAATTTAAAAAATCGTTCGGGAAATGGGGTTACTCCCTGGGTACTTTCTTTGTATACTTTTGACTATACGGGCCGAGTCCGGGATTTACGGGAAGTCGCGGGTTTTCGTTTGCCGGCGTTTAAACTTCTTTTATTCAGCGTCTCATCAAAAATGAAAACATTTTTGAAAACTACAACTCTCATGCGTTTTAGTGGTGAAAAAGTAATTTAAAAAATCGTTCGGGAAATGAGTTTACTCCCTGGGTACTTTCTTTGTATACTTTTGACTATGCGGGCCGAGTCCGGGGTTTACGGGAAACGGCGGGTTTTCGTTTGCCGGCGATTAAACTTCTTTTATTCAGCGTCTCACCAAAAATGAAAACATTTTTAAAAACTACAAGTCTCATGGGCTTTAGTGGTGAAATAATAATTTAAAAAATCGTTTGGGAAATGAGTTTACTCCCGGGGTACTTTCTTTGTATACTTTTGACTATACGGGCCGAGTCTGGGATTTACGGGAAATCGCACGTTTTCGTTTGCCGGCGATTAAACTTCTTTTATTCAGCGTCTCGTCAGAAATGAAAATATTTTTGAAAACTCCAAGTCTCATGCGTTTTAGTGGTGAAAAAATAATTTAAAAAATCGTTCGGGAAATGAGTTTACACCCTGGGTACTATCTTTGTATACTTTTGACTATACGGGCCGAGTCCAGGATTTAAAGGAAATCGCAGGTTTTCGTTTGCCGGCGATTAAACCACTTTAATTAAGCGTCTCATCAAAAATGAAAACATTTCTAAAAACTACAAGTCTCATGCGTTTTAGTGGTGAAAAAATAATTTAAAAATTCGTTCGGGAAATGAGTTTACTCACTGGGTACTTTCCTTGTATACTTTTGACTATACGGGACGAGTCCGGGATTTACGGGAAATCGCATGTTTTCGTTTGCCGGCGATTAAACTCCTTTTATTCAGCGTCTCATCAAAAATGAAAACATTTTTGAAAACTACAAGTCTCAAGCGTTTTAGTGGTGAAAAGATAATTTAAAAAATCGTTTTGGAAATGAGTTTACTCACAGGGTACTTTCTTTGTATCTTTTGACTATACGGGCCAAGCCCGGGATTTACGGGAAATCACGGGTTTTCGTTTGCCGGCGATTAAACCACTTTCATTAAGCGTCTCATCAAAAATGAAAACATTTCTGAAAACTACAAGTCTCATGCGTTTTAGTGGTGAAAAAATAATTTAAAAATTCGTTCGGGAAATGAGATTACTCACTGGGTACTTTCCTTGTATACGTTTGACTATACGGGCCGAGTCCGGGATTTACTGGAAATCGCGGGTTTTTGTTTGCCGGCGATTAAACTTCTTTTATTCAGCGTCTCATCAAAAATAAAAACATTTTTAAAAACTACAAGTCTCATGGGCTTTAGTGGTGAAATAATAATTTAAAAAATCGTTTGGAAAATGAGTTTACTCCCTGGGTACTTCCTTTGTTTACTTTTGACTATACGGGCCGAGTCCGGGATTTACGGGAAATCGCACGTTCTCGTTTGCCGGCGATTAAACTTCTTTTATTCAGAGTTTCATCAAAAATGAAAACATTTTTAAAAACTACAAGTCTCATGCGTTGTAGTGGTGAAAAAGTAATTTAAAAAATCGTTCGGAAAATGAGTTTACTCCCTGGGTACTTTCTTTGTATACTTTTGACTATACGGGCCGAGTCCGGGGCTTACGGGAAATGGCGGGTTTTCGTTTGCCGGCGATTAAACTTCTTTTATTCAGCGTCTCCTCAATAATGAAAATATTTTTAAAAACTATAAGTCTCATGGGCTTTAGTGGTGAAATAATAATTTAAAAAATCGTTCGGGAAATGAGTTTACACCCCGGGTACTTTCTTTGTATACTTTTGACTATACGGGCCGAGTCCGGGATTTACGGGAAATCGCAGGTTTTCGTTTGCCGTCGATTAAACTTCTTTTATTCAGCGTCTCATCAAAAATGAAAACATTTTTGAAAACTACAACTCTCATGCGTTGTAGTGGTGAAAAAGTAATTTAAAAAATCGTTCGGGAAATGGGGTTACTCCCTGGGTACTTTCTTTGTATACTTTTGACTATACGGGCCGAGTCCGGGATTTACGGGAAGTCGCGGGTTTTCGTTTGCCGGCGTTTAAACTTCTTTTATTCAGCGTCTCATCAAAAATGAAAACATTTTTGAAAACTACAACTCTCATGCGTTTTAGTGGTGAAAAAATAATTTAAAAAATCGTTCGGGAAATGAGTTTACTCCCTGGGTACTTTCTTTGTATACTTTTGACTATGCGGGCCGAGTCCGGGGTTTACGGGAAACGGCGGGTTTTCGTTTGCCGGCGATTAAACTTCTTTTATTCAGCCTCTCATCAAAAATGAAAACATTTTTGAAAACTACAAGTCTCAAGCGTTTTAGTGGTGAAAAGATAATTTAAAAAATCGTTTTGGAAATGAGTTTACTCACAGGGTACTTTCTTTGTATACTTTTGACTATACGGGCCAAGCCCGGGATTTACGGGAAATCACGGGTTTTCGTTTGCCGGCGATTAAACCACTTTCATTAAGCGTCTCATCAAAAATGAAAACATTTCTGAAAACTACAAGTCTCATGCGTTTTAGTGGTGAAAAAATAATTTAAAAATTCGTTCGGGAAATGAGATTACTCACTGGGTACTTTCCTTGTATACGTTTGACTATACGGGCCGAGTCCGGGATTTACTGGAAATCGCGGGTTTTCGTTTGCCGGCGATTAAACTTCTTTTATTCAGCCTCTCATCAAAAATAAAAACATTTTTAAAAACTACAAGTCTCATGCGTTGTAGTGGTGAAAAAGTAATTTAAAAAATCGTTTGGAAAATGAGTTTACTCCCTGGGTACTTCCTTTGTATACTTTTGACTATACGGGCCGAGTCCGGGATTTACGGGAAATCGCACGTTCTCGTTTGCCGGCGATTAAACTTCTTTTATTCAGCGTTTCATCAAAAATGAAAACATTTTTAAAAACTACAAGTCTCATGCGTTGTAGTGGTGAAAAAGTAATTTAAAAAATCGATCGGGAAATGAGTTTAATCCCTGGGTACTTTCTTTGTATACTTTTGACTATGCGGGCCGAGTCCGGGGTTTACGGGAAATGGCGGGTTTTCGTTTGCCGGCGATTAAACTTCTTTTATTCAGCCTCTCATCAAAAATGAAAACATTTTTGAAAACTACAAGTCTCAAGCGTTTTAGTGGTGAAAAGATAATTTAAAAAATCGTTTTGGAAATGAGTTTACTCACAGGGTACTTTTTTTGTATCTTTTGACTATACGGGCCAAGCTCGGGATTTACGGGAAATCACGGGTTTTCGTTTGCCGGCGATTAAACCACTTTCATTAAGCGTCTCATCAAAAATGAAAACATTTCTAAAAACTACAAGTCTCATGCGTTTTAGTGGTGAAAAAATAATTTAAAAATTCGTTCGGGAAATGAGATTACTCACTGGGTACTTTCCTTGTATACGTTTGACTATACGGGCCGAGTCCGGGATTTACTGGAAATCGCGGGTTTTCGTTTGCCGGCGATTAAACTTCTTTTATTCAGCGTCTCATCAAAAATAAAAACATTTTTAAAAACTACAAGTCTCATGGGCTTTAGTGGTGAAATAATAATTTAAAAAATCGTTTGGAAAATGAGTTTACTCCCTGGGTACTTCCTTTGTATACTTTTGACTATACGAGCCGAGTCCGGGATTTACGGGAAATCGCACGTTCTCGTTTGCCGGCGATTAAACTTCTTTTATTTAGCGTTTCATCAAAAATGAAAACATTTTTAAAAACTACAAGTCTCATGCGTTGTAGTGGTGAAATAGTAATTTAAAAAATCGTTCGGAAAATGAGTTTACTCCCTGGGTACTTTCTTTGTATACTTTTGACTATACGGGCCGAGTCCGGGGCTTACGGGAAATGGCGGGTTTTCGTTTGCCGGCGATTAAACTTCTTTTATTCAGCGTCTCATCAATAATGAAAACATTTTTAAAAACTATAAGTCTCATGGGCTTTAGTGGTGAAATAATAATTTAAAAAATCGTTCGGGAAATGAGTTTACACCCCGGGTACTTTCTTTGTATACTTTTGACTATACGGGCCGAGTCCGGAATTTACGGGAAATCGCAGGTTTTCGTTTGCCGGCGATTAAACTTCTTTTATTCAGCGTCTCATCAAAAATGAAAACATTTTTGAAAACTACAAGTCTCATGCGTTGTAGTGGTGAAAAAGTAATTTAAAAAATCGTTCGGGAAATGGGGTTACTCCCTGGGTACTTTCTTTGTATACTTTTGACTATACGGGCCGAGTCCGGGATTTACGGGAAGTCGCGGGTTTTCGTTTGCCGGCGTTTAAACTTCTTTTATTCAGCGTCTCATAAATAATGAAAACATTTTTAAAAACTATAAGTCTCATGGGCTTTAGTGGTGAAATAATAATTTAAAAAATCGTTCGGGAAATGAGTTTACACCCCGGGTACTTTCTTTGTATACTTTTGACTATACGGCCGATCCGGGATTTACGGGAAATCGCAGGTTTTCGTTTGCCGGCAATTAAACTTCTTTTATTCAGCGTCTCATCAATAATGAAAACATTTTTAAAAACTATAAGTCTCATGGGCTTTAGTGGTGAAATAATAATTTAAAAAATCGTTCGGGAAATGAGTTTACACCCCGGGTACTTTCTTTGTATACTTTTGACTATACGGGCCGAGTCCGGGATTTACGGGAAATCGCAGGTTTTCGTTTGCCGGCGATTAAACTTCTTTTATTCAGCGTCTCATCAAAAATGAAAACATTTTTGAAAACTACAAGTCTCATGCGTTGTAGTGGTGAAAAAGTAATTTAAAAAATCGTTCGGGAAATGGGGTTACTCCCTGGGTACTTTCTTTGTATACTTTTGACTATACGGGCCGAGTCCGGGATTTACGGGAAGTCGCGGGTTTTCGTTTGCCGGCGTTTAAACTTCTTTTATTCAGCGTCTCATCAAAAATGAAAACATTTTTGAAAACTACAACTCTCATGCGTTTTAGTGGTGAAAAAATAATTTAAAAAATCGTTCGGGAAATGAGTTTACTCCCTGGGTACTTTCTTTGTATACTTTTGACTATACGGGCCGAGTCCGGGGCTTACGGGAAATGGCGGGTTTTCGTTTGCCGGCGATTAAACTTCTTTTATTCAGCGTCTCATCAATAATGAAAACATTTTTAAAAACTATAAGTCTCATGGGCTTTAGTGGTGAAATAATAATTTAAAAAATCGTTCGGGAAATGAGTTTACACCCCGGGTACTTTCTTTGTATACTTTTGACTATACGGGCCGAGTCCGGGATTTACGGGAAATCGCAGGTTTTCGTTTGCCGGCGATTAAACTTCTTTTATTCAGCGTCTCATCAAAAATGAAAACATTTTTGAAAACTACAAGTCTCATGCGTTGTAGTGGTGAAAAAGTAATTTAAAAAATCGTTCGGGAAATGGGGTTACTCCCTGGGTACTTTCTTTGTATACTTTTGACTATACGGGCCGAGTCCGGGATTTACGGGAAGTCGCGGGTTTTCGTTTGCCGGCGTTTAAACTTCTTTTATTCAGCGTCTCATCAAAAATGAAAACATTTTTGAAAACTACAACTCTCATGCGTTTTAGTGGTGAAAAAATAATTTAAAAAATCGTTCGGGAAATGAGTTTACTCCCTGGGTACTTTCTTTGTATACTTTTGACTATGCGGGCCGAGTCCGGGGTTTACGGGAAATGGCGGGTTTTCGTTTGCCGGCGATTAAACTTCTTTTATTCAGCCTCTCATCTAAAATGAAAACATTTTTGAAAACTACAAGTCTCAAGCGTTTTAGTGGTGAAAAGATAATTTAATAAATCGTTTTGGAAATGAGTTTACTCACAGGGTACTTTCTTTGTATACTTTTGACTATACGGGCCAAGCCCGGGATTTACGGAAAATCACGGGTTTTCGTTTGCCGGCGATTAAACCAATTTCATTAAGCGTCTCATCAAAAATGAAAACATTTCTGAAAACTACAAGTCTCATGCGTTTTAGTGGTGAAAAAATAATTTAAAAATTCGTTCGGGAAATGAGATTACTCACTGGGTACTTTCCTTGTATACGTTTGACTATACGGGCCGAGTCCGGGATTTACTGGAAATCGCGGGTTTTCGTTTGCCGGCGATTAAACTTCTTTTATTCAGCGTCTCATCAAAAATAAAAATATTTTTAAAAACTACAAGTCTCATGCGTTGTAGTGGTGAAAAAGTAATTTAAAAAATCGTTTGGAAAATGAGTTTACTCCCTGGGTACTTCCTTTGTATACTTTTGACTATACGGGTCGACTCCGGGATTTACGGGAAATCGCACGTTCTCGTTTGCCGGCGATTAAACTTCTTTTATTCAGCGTTTCATCAAAAATGAAAACATTTTTAAAAACTACAAGTCTCATGCGTTGTAGTGGTGAAAAAGTAATTTAAAAAATCGTTCGGAAAATGAGTTTACTCCCTGGGTACTTTCTTTGTATACTTTTGACTATACGGGCCGAGTCCGGGGCTTACGGGAAATGGCGTGTTTTCATTTGCCGGCAATTAAACTTCTTTTATTCAGCGTCTCATCAATAATGAAAACATTTTTAAAAACTATAAGTCTCATGGGCTTTAGTGGTGAAATAATAATTTAAAAAATCGTTCGGGAAATGAGTTTACACCCCGGGTACTTTCTTTGTATACTTTTGACTATACGGGCCGAGTCCGGGATTTACGGGAAATCGCAGGTTTTCGTTTGTCGGCGATTAAACTTCTTTTATTCAGCGTCTCATCAAAAATGAAAACATTTTTGAAAACTACAAGTCTCATGCGTTTTAGTGGTGAAAAGATAATTTAAAAAATCGTTCGGGAAATGGGTTTACTCCCTGGGTACTTTCTTTGTATACTTTTGACAATACATGCCGAGTCCGGGATTTACGGGAAGTCGCGGGTTTTCGTTTGCCGGTGTTTAAACTTCTTTTATTCAGCGTCTCATCAAAAATGAAAACATTTTTGAAAACTACAACTCTCATGCGTTTTAGTGGTGAAAAAATAATTTAAAAAATCGTTCGGGAAATGAGTTTACTCCCTGGGTACTTTCTTTGTATACTTTTGACTATGCGGGCCGAGTCAGGGGTTTACGGGAAATGGCGGGTTTTCGTTTGCCGGCGATTAAACTTCTTTTATTCAGCCTCTCATCAAAAATGAAAACATTTTTAAAAACTACACGTCTCATGCATTTTAGTGGTGAAAAGATAATTTAAAAATTCGTTCGGGAAATGAGTTTACTCACTGGGTACTTTCCTTGTATACCTTTGACTATACGGGCCGAGTCCGGGATTTACTGGAAATCGCGGGTTTTCGTTTGCCGGCGATTAAACTTCTTTTATTTAGCGTCTCATCAAAAATGAAAACATTTTTAAAAACTACAAGTCTCATGGGCTTTAGTGGTGAAATAATAATTTAAAAAATCGTTTAAGAATGGAGTTTACTCCCTGGGTACTTTCTTTGTATACTTTTGACTATACGGGCCGAGTCCGGGATTTACGGGAAATCGCACGTTTTCGTTTGCCGGCGATTAAACTTCTTTTATTCAGCGTCTCGTCAAAAATGAAAATATTTTTGAAAACTACAAGTCTCATGTGTTTTAGTGGTGAAAAAATAATTTAAAAAATCGTTCGGGAAATGAGTTTACACCCTGGGTACTATCTTTGTATACTTTTGACTATACGGGCCGAGTCCAGAATTTAAAGGAAATCGCAGGTTTTCGTTTGCCGGCGATTAAACCACTTTAATTAAGCGTCTCATCAAAAATGAAAACATTTCTGAAAACTACAAGTCTCATGCGTTTTAGTGGTGAAAAAATAATTTAAAAATTCGTTCGGAAAATGAGTTTACTCACTGGGTACTTTCCTTGTATACTTTTGACTATACGGGACGAGTCCGGGATTTACGGGAAATTGCATGTTTTCGTTTGCCGGCGATTAAACTTCTTTTATTCAGCGTCTCATCAAAAATGAAAACATTTTTAAAAACTACAAGTCTCATGAGCTTTAGTGGTGAAATAATAATTTAAAAAATCGTTTGGGAAATGAGTTTACTCCCTGGGTACTTTCTTTGTATACTTTTGACTATACGGGCCGAGTCCGGGATTTACGGGAAATCGCAGGTTTTCGTTTGCCGGTGATTAAACCACTTTTATTAGGCGTCTCATCAAAAATGAAAACATTTTTGAAAACTACAAGTCTCATGCGTCTTAGTGGTGAAAAAATAATTTAAAAAATCGTTCGGGAAATGAGTTTACACCCTGGGTACTTTCTTTGTATACTTTTGACTATACGAGCCGACTCCGGGATTTACGGGAAATCGCAGGTTTTCGTTTGCCGGCGATTAAACTTCTTTTATTCAGTGTCTCATCAAAAATGAAAACATTTTTAAAAACTACAAGTCTCATGGGCTTTAGTGGTGAAATAATAATTTAAAAAATCGTTTGGGAAATGAGTTTACTCCCTGGGTACTTTCTTTGTATACTTTTGACTATACGGACCGAGACCGGGATTTACGGGAAATCGCAGGTTTTCGTTTGCCGGCGATTAAACTTCTTTTATTCAGAGTCTCGTCATTATGAAAACATTTTTAAAAACTACAAGTCTCATGCGTTTAGTGGTAAAAAAATAATATATAAAATCGTTCGGGAAATTAGTTTACTCCCTGGGTACTTTCTTTGTATACTTTTGACTATACGGGCCGAGTCCAGGGTTTATGGGAAATGGCGGGTTTTCGTTTGCCGGCGATTAAACTTCCTTTATTCAGCGTCTCATCAAAAATGAAAACATTTTTGAAAACTACAAGTCTCACGCGTTTTAGTGGTGAAAATATAATTTAAAAAATCGTTTTGGAAATGAGTTTACTCACAGCGTACTTTCTTTGTATACATTCGTCTATACGGGCCAAGCCCGGGATTTACGGGAAATCGCGGGTTTTCGTTTGCCGGCTATTAAACCACTTTCATTAAGCGTCTCATCAAAAATGAAAACATTTCTGAAAACTACAAGTCTCATGCGTTTTAGTGGTGAAAAAATAATTTAAAAAATCGTTCGGGAAATGAGTTTACTCCCTGGATACTTTCTTTGTATACTTTTGACTATACGGGCCGAGTCCGGGATTTACGGGAAGTCGCGGGTTTTCGTTTGCCGGCGATTACACTTCTTTTATTCAGCGTCTCATCAAAAATAAAAACATTTTTAAAAACTACAAGTCTCATGGGCTTTAGTGTTGAAATAATAATTTAAAAAATCGTTCGGGAAATGAGTTTACACCCTTGGTACTTTCTTTGTATACTTTTGACTATACGGGGCGAGTCCGGGATTTACGGGAAATGGCAGGTTTTCGTTTGCCGGCGATTAAACTTCTTTCATTCAGCGTCTCATCAAAAATGAAAACATTTTTAAAAACTACAAGTCTCATGCGTTTTAGTGGTGAAAAAATAATTTAAAAAATCGTCCGTGAAATGAGTTTACTCCCTGGGTACTTTCTTTGTATACTTTTGATTATACGGGCCGAGTCCGGGATTTACAGGAAATCGCAGGTTTTCGTTTGCCGGCGATTAAACTTCTTTCATTCAGCGTCTCATCAAAAATGAAAACATTTTTGAAAACTACAAGTCTCCTGCGTTTTAGTGGTGAAAAAATAATTTAAAAAATCCTTCGGGAAATGAGTTTACTCCTTGGGTACATTCTTTGTATACATTCGACTATACGGGCCAAGCCCGGGATTTACGGGAAATCGCGGGTTTTCGTTTGCCGGCGATTAAGCTACTTTCATTAAGCGTCTCATCAAAAATGAAAACATTTTTAAAAACTACAAGTCTCATGGGTTAAGTGGTGAAATAATAATTTAAAAAATCTTTTGGGAAATGAGTTTACACCACGGGTACTTTCTTTGTATACTTTTGACTATACGGGCCGAGTCCAGGATTTACGGAAAATCGCAGGTTTTCGTTTGCCGGCGATTAAACTTCTTTTATTCAGCGTCTCATCAAAAATGAAAACATTTTTGAAAACTACAAGTCTCATGCGTTTTAGTGGTGAAAAAATAATTTAAAAAATCGTTCGGGAAATGAGTTTACTCCCTGGGTACTTTCTTTGTATACTTTTGACTATACGGGCCGAGTCCGGGATTTACATGAAATAGCAGGTTTTCGTTTGCCGGCGAATAAACGTCTTTCATTCAGCGTATCATCAAAAGTGAAAACATTTTTGAAAACTACAAGTCTCATGCGTTTTAGTGGCGAAATAATAATTTAAAAAATCGTTTGGGAAATTAGTTTACTCCCTGGGTACTTTCTTTGTATACTTTTGACTATACGGGCCGAGTCCGAGATTTACGGGAAATCGCAGGTTTTCGTTTGCCGGCGATTAAACTTCTTTTACTCAGCGTCTCATCAGAAATGAAAACATTTTTGAAAACTACAAGTCTTATGCGTTTTAGTGGTGAAAAAATATTTTAAAAATCGTTATGGAAATGAGTTTACTCACAGGGTACTTTCTTTGTATACATTCGACTATACGGGCCAAGCCCGGGATTTACGGGAAATCGCGGGTTTTCGTTTGCCGGCAATTAAACCTCTTTCATTAAGCGTCTCATCAAAAATGAAAACATTTTTGAAAACTACAAGTCCCATGGGTTTTAGTGGTGAAAAAAAAATTTAAAAAATCGTTCGGGAAATGAGTTTACTCCATGGGTACTTTCTTTGTATACATTCGACTATACGGGCCAAGCCCGGGATTTACGAAAAATCGCGGGTTTACGTTTGCTGGCGATTAAACCACTTTCATTAAGCGTCTCATCAAAAATGAAAACATTTCTGAAAACTACAAGTCTCATGCGTTTTAGTGGTGAAAATTAATTTAAAAAATCGTTCGGGAAATGAGTTTACTCCCTGGGTACTTTCTTTGTATACTTTTAACTATACGGGCCGAGTCCGGGATTTACATGAAATAGCAGGTTTTCGTTTGCCGGCGAATAAACGTCTTTCATTCAGCGTCTCATCAAAAGTGAAAACATTTTTGAAAACTACAAGTCTCATGCGTTTTAGTGGCGAAATAATAATTTAAAAAATCGTTTGGGAAATTAGTTTACTCCCTGGGTACTTTCTTTGTATACTTTTGACTATACGGGCCGAGTCCGAGATTTACGGGAAATCGCAGGTTTTTGTTTGCCGGCGATTAAACTTCTTTTACTCAGCGTCTCATCAAAAATGAAAACATTTTTGAAAACTACAAGTCTCATGCGTTGTAGTGGTGAAAAAGTAATTTAAAAAATCGTTCGGGAAATGGGGTTACTCCCTGGGTACTTTCTTTGTATACTTTTGACTATACGGGCCGAGTCCGGGATTTACGGGAAGTCGCGGGTTTTCGTTTGCCGGCGTTTAAACTTCTTTTATTCAGCGTCTCATCAAAAATGAAAACATTTTTGAAAACTACAACTCTCATGCGTTTTAGTGGTGAAAAAATAATTTAAAAAATCGTTCGGGAAATGAGTTTACTCCCTGGGTACTTTCTTTGTATACTTTTGACTATGCGGGCCGAGTCCGGGGTTTACGGGAAATGGCGGGTTTTCGTTTGCCGGCGATTAAACTTCTTTTATTCAGCCTCTCATCTAAAATGAAAACATTTTTGAAAACTACAAGTCTCAAGCGTTTTAGTGGTGAAAAGATAATTTAATAAATCGTTTTGGAAATGAGTTTACTCACAGGGTACTTTCTTTGTATACTTTTGACTATACGGGCCAAGCCCGGGATTTACGGAAAATCACGGGTTTTCGTTTGCCGGCGATTAAACCAATTTCATTAAGCGTCTCATCAAAAATGAAAACATTTCTGAAAACTACAAGTCTCATGCGTTTTAGTGGTGAAAAAATAATTTAAAAATTCGTTCGGGAAATGAGATTACTCACTGGGTACTTTCCTTGTATACGTTTGACTATACGGGCCGAGTCCGGGATTTACTGGAAATCGCGGGTTTTCGTTTGCCGGCGATTAAACTTCTTTTATTCAGCGTCTCATCAAAAATAAAAACATTTTTAAAAACTACAAGTCTCATGCGTTGTAGTGGTGAAAAAGTAATTTAAAAAATCGTTTGGAAAATGAGTTTACTCCCTGGGTACTTCCTTTGTATACTTTTGACTATACGGGTCGACTCCGGGATTTACGGGAAATCGCACGTTCTCGTTTGCCGGCGATTAAACTTCTTTTATTCAGCGTTTCATCAAAAATGAAAACATTTTTAAAAACTACAAGTCTCATGCGTTGTAGTGGTGAAAAAGTAATTTAAAAAATCGTTCGGAAAATGAGTTTACTCCCTGGGTACTTTCTTTGTATACTTTTGACTATACGGGCCGAGTCCGGGGCTTACGGGAAATGGCGTGTTTTCATTTGCCGGCAATTAAACTTCTTTTATTCAGCGTCTCATCAATAATGAAAACATTTTTAAAAACTATAAGTCTCATGGGCTTTAGTGGTGAAATAATAATTTAAAAAATCGTTCGGGAAATGAGTTTACACCCCGGGTACTTTCTTTGTATACTTTTGACTATACGGGCCGAGTCCGGGATTTACGGGAAATCGCAGGTTTTCGTTTGTCGGCGATTAAACTTCTTTTATTCAGCGTCTCATCAAAAATGAAAACATTTTTGAAAACTACAAGTCTCATGCGTTTTAGTGGTGAAAAGATAATTTAAAAAATCGTTCGGGAAATGGGTTTACTCCCTGGGTACTTTCTTTGTATACTTTTGACAATACATGCCGAGTCCGGGATTTACGGGAAGTCGCGGGTTTTCGTTTGCCGGTGTTTAAACTTCTTTTATTCAGCGTCTCATCAAAAATGAAAACATTTTTGAAAACTACAACTCTCATGCGTTTTAGTGGTGAAAAAATAATTTAAAAAATCGTTCGGGAAATGAGTTTACTCCCTGGGTACTTTCTTTGTATACTTTTGACTATGCGGGCCGAGTCAGGGGTTTACGGGAAATGGCGGGTTTTCGTTTGCCGGCGATTAAACTTCTTTTATTCAGCCTCTCATCAAAAATGAAAACATTTTTAAAAACTACACGTCTCATGCATTTTAGTGGTGAAAAGATAATTTAAAAATTCGTTCGGGAAATGAGTTTACTCACTGGGTACTTTCCTTGTATACCTTTGACTATACGGGCCGAGTCCGGGATTTACTGGAAATCGCGGGTTTTCGTTTGCCGGCGATTAAACTTCTTTTATTTAGCGTCTCATCAAAAATGAAAACATTTTTAAAAACTACAAGTCTCATGGGCTTTAGTGGTGAAATAATAATTTAAAAAATCGTTTAAGAATGGAGTTTACTCCCTGGGTACTTTCTTTGTATACTTTTGACTATACGGGCCGAGTCCGGGATTTACGGGAAATCGCACGTTTTCGTTTGCCGGCGATTAAACTTCTTTTATTCAGCGTGTCGTCAAAAATGAAAATATTTTTGAAAACTACAAGTCTCATGCGTTTTAGTGGTGAAAAAATAATTTAAAAAATCGTTCGGGAAATGAGTTTACACCCTGGGTACTATCTTTGTATACTTTTGACTATACGGGCCGAGTCCAGAATTTAAAGGAAATCGCAGGTTTTCGTTTGCCGGCGATTAAACCACTTTAATTAAGCGTCTCAT
This sequence comes from Hydractinia symbiolongicarpus, assembly GCF_029227915.1. Taxonomy (NCBI): domain Eukaryota; kingdom Metazoa; phylum Cnidaria; class Hydrozoa; order Anthoathecata; family Hydractiniidae; genus Hydractinia; species Hydractinia symbiolongicarpus. The sequence continues at coordinate 32,865,816 of NC_079877.1, forward strand.
CAAAAATGAAAACATTTCTGAAAACTACAAGTCTCATGCGTTTTAGTGGTGAAAAAATAATTTAAAAATTCGTTCGGAAAATGAGTTTACTCACTGGGTACTTTCCTTGTATACTTTTGACTATACGGGACGAGTCCGGGATTTACGGGAAATTGCATGTTTTCGTTTGCCGGCGATTAAACTTCTTTTATTCAGCGTCTCATCAAAAATGAAAACATTTTTAAAAACTACAAGTCTCATGAGCTTTAGTGGTGAAATAATAATTTAAAAAATCGTTTGGGAAATGAGTTTACTCCCTGGGTACTTTCTTTGTATACTTTTGACTATACGGGCCGAGTCCGGGATTTACGGGAAATCGCAGGTTTTCGTTTGCCGGCGATTAAACCACTTTTATTAGGCGTCTCATCAAAAATGAAAACATTTTTGAAAACTACAAGTCTCATGCGTCTTAGTGGTGAAAAAATAATTTAAAAAATCGTTCGGGAAATGAGTTTACACCCTGGGTACTTTCTTTGTATACTTTTAACTATACGAGCCGACTCCGGGATTTACGGGAAATCGCAGGTTTTCGTTTGCCGGCGATTAAACTTCTTTTATTCAGTGTCTCATCAAAAATGAAAACATTTTTAAAAACTACAAGTCTCATGGGCTTTAGTGGTGAAATAATAATTTAAAAAATCGTTTGGGAAATGAGTTTACTCCCTGGGTACTTTCTTTGTATACTTTTGACTATACGGACCGAGACCGGGATTTACGGGAAATCGCATGTTTTCGTTTGCCGGCGATTAAACTTCTTTTATTCAGAGTCTCATCATTATGAAAACATTTTTAAAAACTACAAGTCTCATGCGTTTAGTGGTAAAAAAATAATATATAAAATCGTTCGGGAAATTAGTTTACTCCCTGGGTACTTTCTTTGTATACTTTTGACTATACGGGCCGAGTCCAGGGTTTATGGGAAATGGCGGGTTTTCGTTTGCCGGCGATTAAACTTCCTTTATTCAGCGTCTCATCAAAAATGAAAACATTTTTGAAAACTACAAGTCTCACGCGTTTTAGTGGTGAAAATATAATTTAAAAAATCGTTTTGGAAATGAGTTTACTCACAGCGTACTTTCTTTGTATACATTCGTCTATACGGGCCAAGCCCGGGATTTACGGGAAATCGCGGGTTTTCGTTTGCCGGCTATTAAACCACTTTCATTAAGCGTCTCATCAAAAATGAAAACATTTCTGAAAACTACAAGTCTCATGCGTTTTAGTGGTGAAAAAATAATTTAAAAAATCGTTCGGGAAATGAGTTTACTCCCTGGGTACTTTCTTTGTATACTTTTGACTATACGGGCCGAGTCCGGGATTTACGGGAAGTCGCGGGTTTTCGTTTGCCGGCGATTACACTTCTTTTATTCAGCGTCTCATCAAAAATAAAAACATTTTTAAAAACTACAAGTCTCATGGGCTTTAGTGTTGAAATAATAATTTAAAAAATCGTTCGGGAAATGAGTTTACACCCTTGGTACTTTCTTTGTATACTTTTGACTATACGGGGCGAGTCCGGGATTTACGGGAAATGGCAGGTTTTCGTTTGCCTGCGATTAAACTTCTTTCATTCAGCGTCTCATCAAAAATGAAAACATTTTTAAAAACTACAAGTCTCATGCGTTTTAGTGGTGAAAAAATAATTTAAAAAATCGTCCGTGAAATGAGTTTACTCCCTGGGTACTTTCTTTGTATACTTTTGATTATACGGGCAGAGTCCGGGATTTACAGGAAATCGCAGGTTTTCGTTTGCCGGCGATTAAACTTCTTTCATTCAGCGTCTCATCAAAAATGAAAACATTTTTGAAAACTACAAGTCTCCTGCGTTTTAGTGGTGAAAAAATAATTTAAAAAATCCTTCGGGAAATGAGTTTACTCCTTGGGTACATTCTTTGTATACATTCGACTATACGGGCCAAGCCCGGGATTTACGGGAAATCGCGGGTTTTCGTTTGCCGGCGATTAAGCTACTTTCATTAAGCGTCTCATCAAAAATGAAAACATTTTTAAAAACTACAAGTCTCATGGGTTAAGTGGTGAAATAATAATTTAAAAAATCTTTTGGGAAATGAGTTTACACCACGGGTACTTTCTTTGTATACTTTTGACTATACGGGCCGAGTCCAGGATTTACGGAAAATCGCAGGTTTTCGTTTGCCGGCGATTAAACTTCTTTTATTCAGCGTCTCATCAAAAATGAAAACATTTTTGAAAACTACAAGTCTCATGCGTTTTAGTGGTGAAAAAATAATTTAAAAAATCGTTCGGGAAATGAGTTTACTCCCTGGGTACTTTCTTTGTATACTTTTGACTATACGGGCCGAGTCCGGGATTTACATGAAATAGCAGGTTTTCGTTTGCCGGCGAATAAACGTCTTTCATTCAGCGTATCATCAAAAGTGAAAACATTTTTGAAAACTACAAGTCTCATGCGTTTTAGTGGCGAAATAATAATTTAAAAAATCGTTTGGGAAATTAGTTTACTCCCTGGGTACTTTCTTTGTATACTTTTGACTATACGGGCCGAGTCCGAGATTTACGGGAAATCGCAGGTTTTCGTTTGCCGGCGATTAAACTTCTTTTACTCAGCGTCTCATCAGAAATGAAAACATTTTTGAAAACTACAAGTCTTATGCGTTTTAGTGGTGAAAAAATATTTTAAAAATCGTTATGGAAATGAGTTTACTCACAGGGTACTTTCTTTGTATACATTCGACTATACGGGCCAAGCCCGGGATTTACGGGAAATCGCGGGTTTTCGTTTGCCGGCAATTAAACCTCTTTCATTAAGCGTCTCATCAAAAATGAAAACATTTTTGAAAACTACAAGTCCCATGGGTTTTAGTGGTGAAAAAAAATTTTAAAAAATCGTTCGGGAAATGAGTTTACTCCATGGGTACTTTCTTTGTATACATTCGACTATACGGGCCAAGCCCGGGATTTACGAAAAATCGCGGGTTTACGTTTGCCGGCGATTAAACCACTTTCATTAAGCGTCTCATCAAAAATGAAAACATTTCTGAAAACTACAAGTCTCATGCGTTTTAGTGGTGAAAATTAATTTAAAAAATCGTTCGGGAAATGAGTTTACTCCCTGGGTACTTTCTTTGTATACTTTTAACTATACGGGCCGAGTCCGGGATTTACATGAAATAGCAGGTTTTCGTTTGCCGGCGAATAAACGTCTTTCATTCAGCGTCTAATCAAAAGTGAAAACATTTTTGAAAACTACAAGTCTCATGCGTTTTAGTGGCGAAATAATAATTTAAAAAATCGTTTGGGAAATTAGTTTACTCCCTGGGTACTTTCTTTGTATACTTTTGACTATACGGGCCGAGTCCGAGATTTACGGGAAATCGCAGGTTTTCGTTTGCCGGCGATTAAACTTCTTTTACTCAGCGTCTCATCAGAAATGAAAACATTTTTGAAAACTACAAGTCTTATGCGTTTTAGTGGTAAAAAAATATTTTAAAAATCGTTATGGAAATGAGTTTACTCACAGGGTACTTTCTTTGTATACATTCGACTATACGGGCCAAGCCCGGGATTTACGGGAAATCGCGGGTTTTCGTTTGCCGGCAATTAAACCTCTTTCATTAAGCGTCTCATCAAAAATGAAAACATTTTTGAAAGCTACAAGTCCCATGGGTTTTAGTGGTGAAAAAAAAAATTTAAAAAATCGTTCGGGAAATGAGTTTACTCCATGGGTACTTTCTTTGTATACATTCGACTATACGGGCCAAGCCCGGGATTTACGGAAAATCGCGGGTTTACGTTTGCCGGCGATTAAACCACTTTCATTAAGCGTCTCATCAAAAATGAAAACATTTCGGAAAACTACAAGCCTCATGCGTTTTCGTGGTGAAAAAATAAATTAAAAAATCGTTCGGGAAATAAAGTTACTCCCTGGGTACTATCTTTTTATACCTTTGATTATACGGGCCGAGTCCGGGATTTACAGGAAATCGCAGGTTTTCGTTTGCCGGCGATTAAACTTCTTTCATTCAGCGTCTCATCAAAAAAGAAAACATTTTTGAAAACTACAAGTCTCCTGCGTTTTAGTGGTGAAAAAATAATTTAAAAAATCGTTCGGGAAATGACTTTACTCCTTGGGTACATTCTTTGTATACATTCGACTATACGGGCCAAGCCCGGGATTTACGGGAAATCGCGGGTTTTCGTTTGCCGGCGATTAAGCCACTTTCATTAAGCGTCTCATCAAAAATGAAAACATTTTTAAAAACTACAAGTCTCATGGGTTTAGTGGTGAAATAATAATTTAAAAAATCGTTTGGGAAATGAGTTTACACCACGGGTACTTTCTTTGTATACTTTTGACTATACGGGCCGAGTCCAGGATTTACGGAAAATCGCAGGTTTTCGTTTGCCGGCGATTAAACTTCTTTTATTCAGCGTCTCATCAAAAATGAAAACATTTTTGAAAACTACAAGTCTCATGCGTTTTAGTGGTGAAAAAATAATTTAAAAAATCGTTCGGGAAATGAGTTTACTCCCTGGGTACTTTCTTTGTATACTTTTGACTATACGGGCCGAGTCCGGGATTTACGGGAAGTCGCGGGTTTTCGTTTGCCGGCGATTACACTTCTTTTATTCAGCGTCTCATCAAAAATAAAAACATTTTTAAAAACTACAAGTCTCATGGGCTTTAGTGTTGAAATAATAATTTAAAAAATCGTTCGGGAAATGAGTTTACACCCTTGGTACTTTCTTTGTATACTTTTGACTATACGGGGCGAGTCCGGGATTTACGGGAAATGGCAGGTTTTCGTTTGCCTGCGATTAAACTTCTTTCATTCAGCGTCTCATCAAAAATGAAAACATTTTTAAAAACTACAAGTCTCATGCGTTTTAGTGGTGAAAAAATAATTTAAAAAATCGTCCGTGAAATGAGTTTACTCCCTGGGTACTTTCTTTGTATACTTTTGATTATACGGGCCGAGTCCGGGATTTACAGGAAATCGCAGGTTTTCGTTTGCCGGCGATTAAACTTCTTTCATTCAGCGTCTCATCAAAAATGAAAACATTTTTGAAAACTACAAGTCTCCTGCGTTTTAGTGGTGAAAAAATAATTTAAAAAATCCTTCGGGAAATGAGTTTACTCCTTGGGTACATTCTTTGTATACATTCGACTATACGGGCCAAGCCCGGGATTTACGGGAAATCGCGGGTTTTCGTTTGCCGGCGATTAAGCTACTTTCATTAAGCGTCTCATCAAAAATGAAAACATTTTTAAAAACTACAAGTCTCATGGGTTAAGTGGTGAAATAATAATTTAAAAAATCTTTTGGGAAATGAGTTTACACCACGGGTACTTTCTTTGTATACTTTTGACTATACGGGCCGAGTCCAGGATTTACGGAAAATCGCAGGTTTTCGTTTGCCGGCGATTAAACTTCTTTTATTCAGCGTCTCATCAAAAATGAAAACATTTTTGAAAACTACAAGTCTCATGCGTTTTAGTGGTGAAAAAATAATTTAAAAAATCGTTCGGGAAATGAGTTTACTCCCTGGGTACTTTCTTTGTATACTTTTGACTATACGGGCCGAGTCCGGGATTTACATGAAATAGCAGGTTTTCGTTTGCCGGCGAATAAACGTCTTTCATTCAGCGTATCATCAAAAGTGAAAACATTTTTGAAAACTACAAGTCTCATGCGTTTTAGTGGCGAAATAATAATTTAAAAAATCGTTTGGGAAATTAGTTTACTCCCTGGGTACTTTCTTTGTATACTTTTGACTATACGGGCCGAGTCCGAGATTTACGGGAAATCGCAGGTTTTCGTTTGCCGGCGATTAAACTTCTTTTACTCAGCGTCTCATCAGAAATGAAAACATTTTTGAAAACTACAAGTCTTATGCGTTTTAGTGGTGAAAAAATATTTTAAAAATCGTTATGGAAATGAGTTTACTCACAGGGTACTTTCTTTGTATACATTCGACTATACGGGCCAAGCCCGGGATTTACGGGAAATCGCGGGTTTTCGTTTGCCGGCAATTAAACCTCTTTCATTAAGCGTCTCATCAAAAATGAAAACATTTTTGAAAACTACAAGTCCCATGGGTTTTAGTGGTGAAAAAAAAATTTAAAAAATCGTTCGGGAAATGAGTTTACTCCATGGGTACTTTCTTTGTATACATTCGACTATACGGGCCAAGCCCGGGATTTACGAAAAATCGCGGGTTTACGTTTGCCGGCGATTAAACCACTTTCATTAAGCGTCTCATCAAAAATGAAAACATTTCTGAAAACTACAAGTCTCATGCGTTTTAGTGGTGAAAATTAATTTAAAAAATCGTTCGGGAAATGAGTTTACTCCCTGGGTACTTTCTTTGTATACTTTTAACTATACGGGCCGAGTCCGGGATTTACATGAAATAGCAGGTTTTCGTTTGCCGGCGAATAAACGTCTTTCATTCAGCGTCTAATCAAAAGTGAAAACATTTTTGAAAACTACAAGTCTCATGCGTTTTAGTGGCGAAATAATAATTTAAAAAATCGTTTGGGAAATTAGTTTACTCCTTGGGTACTTTCTTTGTATACTTTTGACTATACGGGCCGAGTCCGAGATTTACGGGAAATCGCAGGTTTTCGTTTGCCGGCGATTAAACTTCTTTTACTCAGCGTCTCATCAGAAATGAAAACATTTTTGAAAACTACAAGTCTTATGCGTTTTAGTGGTAAAAAAATATTTTAAAAATCGTTATGGAAATGAGTTTACTCACAGGGTACTTTCTTTGTATACATTCGACTATACGGGCCAAGCCCGGGATTTACGGGAAATCGCGGGTTTTCGTTTGCCGGCAATTAAACCTCTTTCATTAAGCGTCTCATCAAAAATGAAAACATTTTTGAAAGCTACAAGTCCCATGGGTTTTAGTGGTGAAAAAAAAAATTTAAAAAATCGTTCGGGAAATGAGTTTACTCCATGGGTACTTTCTTTGTATACATTCGACTATACGGGCCAAGCCCGGGATTTACGGAAAATCGCGGGTTTACGTTTGCCGGCGATTAAACCACTTTCATTAAGCGTCTCATCAAAAATGAAAACATTTCGGAAAACTACAAGCCTCATGCGTTTTCGTGGTGAAAAAATAAATTAAAAAATCGTTCGGGAAATAAAGTTACTCCCTGGGTACTATCTTTTTATACCTTTGATTATACGGGCCGAGTCCGGGATTTACAGGAAATCGCAGGTTTTCGTTTGCCGGCGATTAAACTTCTTTCATTCAGCGTCTCATCAAAAAAGAAAACATTTTTGAAAACTACAAGTCTCCTGCGTTTTAGTGGTGAAAAAATAATTTAAAAAATCGTTCGGGAAATGACTTTACTCCTTGGGTACATTCTTTGTATACATTCGACTATACGGGCCAAGCCCGGGATTTACGGGAAATCGCGGGTTTTCGTTTGCCGGCGATTAAGCCACTTTCATTAAGCGTCTCATCAAAAATGAAAACATTTTTAAAAACTACAAGTCTCATGGGTTTAGTGGTGAAATAATAATTTAAAAAATCGTTTGGGAAATGAGTTTACACCACGGGTACTTTCTTTGTATACTTTTGACTATACGGGCCGAGTCCAGGATTTACGGAAAATCGCAGGTTTTCGTTTGCCGGCGATTAAACTTCTTTTATTCAGCGTCTCATCAAAAATGAAAACATTTTTGAAAACTACAAGTCTCATGCGTTTTAGTGGTGAAAAAATAATTTAAAAAATCGTTCGGGAAATGAGTTTACTCCCTGGGTACTTTCTTTGTATACTTTTGACTATACGGGCCGAGTCCGGGATTTACATGAAATAGCAGGTTTTCGTTTGCCGGCGAATAAACGTCTTTCATTCAGCGTCTCATCAAAAGTGAAAACATTTTTGAAAACTACAAGTCTCATGCGTTTTAGTGGCGAAATAATAATTTAAAAATTCGTTTGGGAAATTAGTTTACTCCCTGGGTACTTTCTTTGTATACTTTTGACTATACGGGCCGAGTCCGAGATTTACGGGAAATCGCAGGTTTTCATTTGCCGGCGATTAAACTTCTTTTACTCAGCGTCTCATCAGAAATGAAAACATTTTTGAAAACTACAAGTCTTATGCGTTTTAGTGGTGAAAAAATATTTTAAAAATCGTTATGGAAATGAGTTTACTCACAGGGTACTTTCTTTGTATACTTTTGACTATACGGGCCGAGTCCGGGATTTACGGGAAGTCGCGGGTTTTCGTTTGCCGGCGATTACACTTCTTTTATTCAGCGTCTCATCAAAAATAAAAACATTTTTAAAAACTACAAGTCTCATGGGCTTTAGTGTTGAAATAATAATTTAAAAAATCGTTCGGGAAATGAGTTTACACCCTTGGTACTTTCTTTGTATACTTTTGACTATACGGGGCGAGTCCGGGATTTACGGGAAATGGCAGGTTTTCGTTTGCCGGCGATTAAACTTCTTTCATTCAGCGTCTCATCAAAAATGAAAACATTTTTAAAAACTACAAGTCTCATGCGTTTTAGTGGTGAAAAAATAATTTAAAAAATCGTCCGTGAAATGAGTTTACTCCCTGGGTACTTTCTTTGTATACTTTTGATTATACGGGCCGAGTCCGGGATTTACAGGAAATCGCAGGTTTTCGTTTGCCGGCGATTAAACTTCTTTCATTCAGCGTCTCATCAAAAATGAAAACATTTTTGAAAACTACAAGTCTCCTGCGTTTTAGTGGTGAAAAAATAATTTAAAAAATCCTTCGGGAAATGAGTTTACTCCTTGGGTACATTCTTTGTATACATTCGACTATACGGGCCAAGCCCGGGATTTACGGGAAATCGCGGGTTTTCGTTTGCCGGCGATTAAGCTACTTTCATTAAGCGTCTCATCAAAAATGAAAACATTTTTAAAAACTACAAGTCTCATGGGTTAAGTGGTGAAATAATAATTTAAAAAATCTTTTGGGAAATGAGTTTACACCACGGGTACTTTCTTTGTATACTTTTGACTATACGGGCCGAGTCCAGGATTTACGGAAAATCGCAGGTTTTCGTTTGCCGGCGATTAAACTTCTTTTATTCAGCGTCTCATCAAAAATGAAAACATTTTTGAAAACTACAAGTCTCATGCGTTTTAGTGGTGAAAAAATAATTTAAAAAATCGTTCGGGAAATGAGTTTACTCCCTGGGTACTTTCTTTGTATACTTTTGACTATACGGGCCGAGTCCGGGATTTACATGAAATAGCAGGTTTTCGTTTGCCGGCGAATAAACGTCTTTCATTCAGCGTATCATCAAAAGTGAAAACATTTTTGAAAACTACAAGTCTCATGCGTTTTAGTGGCGAAATAATAATTTAAAAAATCGTTTGGGAAATTAGTTTACTCCCTGGGTACTTTCTTTGTATACTTTTGACTATACGGGCCGAGTCCGAGATTTACGGGAAATCGCAGGTTTTCGTTTGCCGGCGATTAAACTTCTTTTACTCAGCGTCTCATCAGAAATGAAAACATTTTTGAAAACTACAAGTCTTATGCGTTTTAGTGGTGAAAAAATATTTTAAAAATCGTTATGGAAATGAGTTTACTCACAGGGTACTTTCTTTGTATACATTCGACTATACGGGCCAAGCCCGGGATTTACGGGAAATCGCGGGTTTTCGTTTGCCGGCAATTAAACCTCTTTCATTAAGCGTCTCATCAAAAATGAAAACATTTTTGAAAACTACAAGTCCCATGGGTTTTAGTGGTGAAAAAAAAATTTAAAAAATCGTTCGGGAAATGAGTTTACTCCATGGGTACTTTCTTTGTATACATTCGACTATACGGGCCAAGCCCGGGATTTACGAAAAATCGCGGGTTTACGTTTGCCGGCGATTAAACCACTTTCATTAAGCGTCTCATCAAAAATGAAAACATTTCTGAAAACTACAAGTCTCATGCGTTTTAGTGGTGAAAATTAATTTAAAAAATCGTTCGGGAAATGAGTTTACTCCCTGGGTACTTTCTTTGTATACTTTTAACTATACGGGCCGAGTCCGGGATTTACATGAAATAGCAGGTTTTCGTTTGCCGGCGAATAAACGTCTTTCATTCAGCGTCTAATCAAAAGTGAAAACATTTTTGAAAACTACAAGTCTCATGCGTTTTAGTGGCGAAATAATAATTTAAAAAATCGTTTGGGAAATTAGTTTACTCCCTGGGTACTTTCTTTGTATACTTTTGACTATACGGGCCGAGTCCGAGATTTACGGGAAATCGCAGGTTTTCGTTTGCCGGCGATTAAACTTCTTTTACTCAGCGTCTCATCAGAAATGAAAACATTTTTGAAAACTACAAGTCTTATGCGTTTTAGTGGTAAAAAAATATTTTAAAAATCGTTATGGAAATGAGTTTACTCACAGGGTACTTTCTTTGTATACATTCGACTATACGGACCAAGCCCGGGATTTACGGGAAATCGCGGGTTTTCGTTTGCCGGCAATTAAACCTCTTTCATTAAGCGTCTCATCAAAAATGAAAACATTTTTGAAAGCTACAAGTCCCATGGGTTTTAGTGGTGAAAAAAAAAATTTAAAAAATCGTTCGGGAAATGAGTTTACTCCATGGGTACTTTCTTTGTATACATTCGACTATACGGGCCAAGCCCGGGATTTACGGAAAATCGCGGGTTTACGTTTGCCGGCGATTAAACCACTTTCATTAAGCGTCTCATCAAAAATGAAAACATTTCGGAAAACTACAAGCCTCATGCGTTTTCGTGGTGAAAAAATAAATTAAAAAATCGTTCGGGAAATAAAGTTACTCCCTGGGTACTATCTTTTTATACCTTTGATTATACGGGCCGAGTCCGGGATTTACAGGAAATCGCAGGTTTTCGTTTGCCGGCGATTAAACTTCTTTCATTCAGCGTCTCATCAAAAAAGAAAACATTTTTGAAAACTACAAGTCTCCTGCGTTTTAGTGGTGAAAAAATAATTTAAAAAATCGTTCGGGAAATGACTTTACTCCTTGGGTACATTCTTTGTATACATTCGACTATACGGGCCAAGCCCGGGATTTACGGGAAATCGCGGGTTTTCGTTTGCCGGCGATTAAGCCACTTTCATTAAGCGTCTCATCAAAAATGAAAACATTTTTAAAAACTACAAGTCTCATGGGTTTAGTGGTGAAATAATAATTTAAAAAATCGTTTGGGAAATGAGTTTACACCACGGGTACTTTCTTTGTATACTTTTGACTATACGGGCCGAGTCCAGGATTTACGGAAAATCGCAGGTTTTCGTTTGCCGGCGATTAAACTTCTTTTATTCAGCGTCTCATCAAAAATGAAAACATTTTTGAAAACTACAAGTCTCATGCGTTTTAGTGGTGAAAAAATAATTTAAAAAATCGTTCGGGAAATGAGTTTACTCCCTGGGTACTTTCTTTGTATACTTTTGACTATACGGGCCGAGTCCGGGATTTACATGAAATAGCAGGTTTTCGTTTGCCGGCGAATAAACGTCTTTCATTCAGCGTCTCATCAAAAGTGAAAACATTTTTGAAAACTACAAGTCTCATGCGTTTTAGTGGCGAAATAATAATTTAAAAATTCGTTTGGGAAATTAGTTTACTCCCTGGGTACTTTCTTTGTATACTTTTGACTATACGGGCCGAGTCCGAGATTTACGGGAAATCGCAGGTTTTCGTTTGCCGGCGATTAAACTTCTTTTACTCAGCGTCTCATCAGAAATGAAAACATTTTTGAAAACTACAAGTCTTATGCGTTTTAGTGGTGAAAAAATATTTTAAAAATCGTTATGGAAATGAGTTTACTCACAGGGTACTTTCTTTGTATACATTCGACTATACGGGCCAAGCCCGGGATTTACGGGAAATCGCGGGTTTTCGTTTGCCGGCAATTAAACCTCTTTCATTAAGCGTCTCATCAAAAATGAAAACATTTTTGAAAACTACAAGTCCCATGGGTTTTAGTGGTGAAAAAAAAATTTAAAAAATCGTTCGGGAAATGAGTTTACTCCATGGGTACTTTCTTTGTATACATTCGACTATACGGGCCAAGCCCGGGATTTACGAAAAATCGCGGGTTTACGTTTGCCGGCGATTAAACCACTTTCATTAAGCGTCTCATCAAAAATGAAAACATTTCTGAAAACTACAAGTCTCATGCGTTTTTGTGGTGAAAATTAATTTAAAAAATCGTTCGGGAAATGAGTTTACTTCCTGGGTACTTTCTTTGTATACTTTTGACTATGCGGGCCAAGCCCGGGATTTACGGGAAATCGCGGGTTTTCGTTTGCCGGCGATTAAACTTCTTTTATTCAGCGTCTCATCAGAAATGAAAACATTTTTGAAAACTACAAGTCTTATGCGTTTTAGCGGTGAAAAAATAATTTAAAAAATCGTTATGGAAATGAGTTTACTACCTGGGTACTTTCTTTGTATAATTTTGACTATTCGGGCCGAGTCCGGGATTTACATGAAATAGCAGGTTTTCGTTTGCCGGCGAATAAACTTCTTTCATTTAGCGTCTCATCAAAAGTAAAAACATTTTTGAAAACTACAAGTCTCATGCGTTTTAGTGGCAAAATAATAATTTAAAAAATCGTTTGGGAAATTAGTTTACTCCCTGGGTACTTTCTTTGTATACTTTTGACTATACGGGCCGAGTCCGAGATTTACGGGAAATCGCAGGTTTTCGTTTGCCGGCGATTAAACTTCTTTTACTCAGCGTCTCATCAAAAATGAAAACATTTTTGAAAACTACAAGTCTCATGCGTTTTCGTGGTGAAAAAATAAATTAAAAAATCGTTCGGGAAATAAGTTTACTCCCTGGGTACTATATTTTTATACTTTTGATTATACGGGCCAAGCCCGGGATTTACGGGAAATCGCGGGTTTTCGTTTGCCAGCGACTAAACTTCTTTTATTCAGCGTCTCATCAGAAATGAAAACATTTTTGAAAACTACAAGTCTTATGCGTTTTAGTGGTGAAAAAATAATTTAAAAAATCGTTATGGAAATGAGTTTACTCACAGGGTACTTTCTTTGTATACATTCGACGATACGGGCCAAGCCCTGGATTTACGGGAAATCGCGGGTTTTCGTTTGCCGGCAATTAAACCTCTTTCATTAAGCGTCTCATCAAAAATGAAAACATTTTTGAAAACTACAAGTCTCATGGGTTTTAGTGGTGAAAATAAAATTTAAAAAATCGTTCGGGAAATGAGTTTACTCCATGGGTACTTTCTTTGTATACATTCGACTATACGGGCCAAGCCCGGGATTTACGGAAAATCGCGGGTTTACGTTTGCCGGCGATTAAACCACTTTCATTAAGCGTCTCATCAAAAATGAAAACATTTCTGAAAACTACAAGTCACATGCGTTTTAGTGGTGAAATAGTAATTTAAAAAATCGTTCGGGAAATGAGTTTACTCCCTGGGTACTTTCTTTGTATACTTTTGACTATGCGGGCCAAGTCCGGGATTTACGGGAAGTCGCGGGTTTTCGTTTGCCGGCAATTAAACTTCTTTTATTCAGCGTCTCATCAAAAATAAAAGCATTTTTAAAAACTACAAGTCTCATGGGCTTTAGTGGTGAAATAATAATTTAAAAAATCGTTCGGGAAATGAGTTTACTCCCTGGGTACTATCTTTGTATACTTTTGACTATGCGGGCCGAGTCCGGGATTTACGGGAAGTCGCGGGTTTTCGTTTGCCGGCGATTACACTTCTTTTATTCAGCGTCTCATCAAAAATGAAAACATTTTTAAAAACTACAAGTCTCATGGGCTTTAGTGTTGAAATAATAATTTAAAAAATCGTTCGGGAAATGAGTTTACACCCTTGGTACTTTCTTTGTATACTTTTGACTATACGGGCCGAGCCGGGATTTACGGGAAATGGCAGGTTTTCGTTTGCCGGCGATTAAACTTCTTTCATTCAGCGTCTCATCAAAAATGAAAACATTTTTAAAAACTACAAGTCTCCTGCGTTTTAGTGGTGAAAAAATAATTTAAAAAATCGTTCGGGAAATGAGTTTACTCCTTGGGCACATTCTTTGTATACATTCGACTCTACGGGCCAAGCCCGGGATTTACGGGAAATCGCGGGTTTTCGTTTGCCGGCGATTAAGCCACTTTCATTAAGCGTCTCATCAAAAATGAAAACATTTTTAAAAACTACAAGTCTCATGGGTTTAGTGGTGAAATAATAATTTAAAAAATCGTTTGGGAAATGAGTTTACACCACGGGTACTTTCTTTGTATACTTTTGACTATACGGGCCGAGTCCAGGATTTACGGAAAATCGCAGGTTTTCGTTTGCCGGCGATTAAACTTCTTTTATTCAGCGTCTCATCAAAAATGAAAACATTTTTGAAAACTACAAGTCTCATGCATTTTAGTGGTGAAAAAATAATTTAAAAAATCGTTCGGGAAATGAGTTTACTCCCTGGGTACTTTCTTTGTATACTTTTGACTATACGGGCCGAGTCCGGGATTTACATGAAATAGCAGGTTTTCGTTTGCCGGCGAATAAACGTCTTTCATTCAGCGTCTCATCAGAAATGAAAACATTTTTGAAAACTACAAGTCTTATGCGTTTTAGTGGTGAAAAAATATTTTAAAAATCGTTATTGAAATGAGTTTACTCACAGGGTACTTTCTTTGTATACATTCGACTATACGGGCCAAGCCCGGGATTTACGGGAAATCGCGGGTTTTCGTTTGCCGGCAATTAAACCTCTTTCATTAAGCGTCTCATCAAAAATGAAAACATTTTTGAAAACTACAAGTCCCATGGGTTTTAGTGGTGAAAATTAATTTAAAAAATCGTTCGGGAAATGAGTTTACTTCCTGGGTACTTTCTTTGTATACTTTTGACTATGCGGGCCAAGTCCGGGATTTACGGGAAGTCGCGGGGTTTTTTTTGCTGCAATTAAACTTCTTTTATTCAGCGTCTCATCAAAAATGAAAGCATTTTTAAAAACTACAAGTCCCATGGGCTTTAGTGGTGAAATAATAATTTAAAAAATCGTTCGGGAAATGAGTTTACACCCCGGGTACTTTCTTTGTATACTTTTAACTATACGGGCCGAGTCCGGGATTTACGGTAAATCGCGGGTTTTCGTTTGCCGGCGATTAAACTTCTTTTTTTCAGCGTCTCATCAAAAATGAAAACATTTTTAAAAACTACAAGTCTCATGCGTTTTACTGGTGAAAAAATAAATTAAAAAATCGTTCGGGAAATGAGTTTACTCCCTGGGTACTATCTTTGTATACTTTTGATTATACGGGCCGAGTCCGGGATTTACAGGAAATCGCAGGTTTTCGTTTGCCGGCGATTAAACTTCTTTCATTCAGCGTCTCATCAAAAATGAAAACATTTTTGAAAACTACAAGTCTCCTGCGTTTTAGTGGTGAAAAAATAATTTAAAAAATCGTTCGGGAAATGAGTTTACTCCTTGGGTACATTCTTTGTATACATTCGACTATACGGGCCAAGCCCGGGATTTACGGGAAATCGCGGGTTTTCGTTTGCCGGCGATTAAGCCACTTTCATTAAGCGTCTCATCAAAAATGAAAACATTTTTAAAAACTACAAGTCTCATGGGTTTAGTGGTGAAATAATAATATAAAAAATCGTTTGGGAAATGAGTTTACACCACGGGTACTTTCTTTGTATACTTTTGACTATACGGGCCGAGTCCAGGATTTACGGAAAATCGCAGGTTTTCGTTTGCCGGCGATTAAACTTCTTTTATTCAGCGTCTCATCAAAAATGAAAACATTTTTGAAAACTACAAGTCTCATGCGTTTTAGTGGTGAAAAAATAATTTAAAAAGTCGTTCGGGAAATGAGTTTACTCCCTTGGTACTTTCTTTGTATACTTTTGACTATACGGGCCGAGTCCGGGATTTACATGAAATAGCAGGTTTTCGTTTGCCGGCGAATAAACGTCTTTCATTCAGCGTCTCATCAAAAGTGAAAACAATTTTGAAAACTACAAGTCTCATGCGTTTTAGTGGCGAAATAATAATTTAAAAAATCGTTTGGGAAATTAGTTTACTCCCTGGGTACTTTCTTTGTATACTTTTGACTATACGGGCCGAGTCCGAGATTTACGGGAAATCGCAGGTTTTCGTTTGCCGGCGATTAAACTTCTTTTACTCAGCGTCTCATCAGAAATGAAAACATTTTTGAAAACTACAAGTCTTATGCGTTTTAGTGGTGAAAAAATATTTTAAAAATCGTTATGGAAATGAGTTTACTCACAGGGTACTTTCTTTGTATACATTCGACTATACGGGTCAAGCCCGGGATTTACGGGAAATCGCGGGTTTTCGTTTGCCGGCAATTAAACCTCTTTCATTAAGCGTCTCATCAAAAATGAAAACATTTTTGAAAACTACAAGTCCCATGGGTTTTAGTGGTGAAAAAAAAATTTAAGAAATCGTTTGGGAAATGAGTTTACTCCATGGGTACTTTCTTTGTATACATTCGACTATACGGGCCAAGCCCGGGATTTACGAAAAATCGCGGGTTTACGTTTGCCGGCGATTAAACCACTTTCATTAAGCGTCTCATCAAAAATGAAAACATTTCTGAAAACAACAAGTCTCATGCCTTTTTGTGGTGAAAATTAATTTAAAAAATCGTTTGGGAAATGAGTTTACACCACGGGTACTTTCTTTGTATACTTTTGACTATACGGGCCGAGTCCAGGATTTACGGAAAATCGCAGGTTTTCGTTTGCCGGCGATTAAACTTCTTTTATTCAGCGTCTCATCAAAAATGAAAACATTTTAGAAAACTACAAGTCTCATGCGTTTTAGTGGTGAAAAAATAATTTAAAAAATCGTTCGGGAAATGAGTTTACTCCCTGGGTACTTTCTTTGTATACTTTTGACTATACGGGCCGAGTCCGGGATTTACATGAAATAGCAGGTTTTCGTTTGCCGGCGAATAAACGTCTTTCATTCAGCGTCTCATCAAAAGTGAAAACATTTTTGAAAACTACAAGTCTCATGCGTTTTAGTGGCGAAATAATAATTTAAAAAATCGTTTGGGAAATTAGTTTACTCCCTGGGTACTTTCTTTGTATACTTTTGACTATACGTGCCGAGTCCGAGATTTACGGGAAATCGCAGGTTTTCGTTTGCCGGCGATTAAACTTCTTTTACTCAGCGTCTCATCAGAAATGAAAACATTTTTGAAAACTACAAGTCTTATGCGTTTTAGTGGTGAAAAAATATTTTAAAAATCGTTATGGAAATGAGTTTACTCACAGGGTACTTTCTTTGTATACATTTGACTATACGGGCCAAGCCCGGGATTTACAGGAAATCGCGGGTTTTCGTTTGCCGGCAATTAAACCTCTTTCATTAAGCGTCTCATCAAAAATGAAAACATTTTAGAAAACTACAAGTCCCATGGGTTTTAGTGGTGAAAAAAAAATTTAAAAAATCGTTCGGGAAATGAGTTTACTCCATGGGTACTTTCTTTGTATACATTAGACTATACGGGCCAAGCCCGGGATTTACGAAAAATCGCGGGTTTACGTTTGCCGGCGATTAAACCACTTTCATTAAGCGTCTCATCAAAAATGAAAACATTTCTGAAAACTACAAGTCTCATGCGTTTTTGTGGTGAAAATTAATTTAAAAAATCGTTCGGGAAATGAGTTTACTTCCTGGGTACTTTCTTTGTATACTTTTGACTATACGGGCCGAGTCCGAGATTTACGGGAAATCGCAGGTTTTCGTTTGCCGGCGATTAAACTTCTTTTACTCAGCGTCTCATCAGAAATGAAAACATTTTTGAAAACTATAAGTCTTATGCGTTTTAGTGGTGAAAAAATATTTTAAAAATCGTTATGGAAATGAGTTTACTCACAGGGTACTTTCTTTGTATACATTCGACTATACGGGCCAAGCCCGGGATTTACGGGAAATCGCGGGTTTTCGTTTGCCGGCAATTAAACCTCTTTCATTAAGCGTCTCATCAAAAATGAAAACATTTTTGAAAACTACAAGTCCCATGGGTTTTAGTGGTGAAAAAAAAATTTAAAAAATCGTTCGGGAAATGAGTTTACTCCATGGGTACTTTCTTTGTATACATTCGACTATACGGGCCAAGCCCGGGATTTACGAAAAATCGCGGGTTTACGTTTGCCGGCGATTAAACCTCTTTCATTAAGCGTCTCATCAAAAATGAAAACATTTCTGAAAACTACAAGTCTCATGCGTTTTTGTGGTGAAAATTAATTTAAAAAATCGTTCGGGAAATGAGTTTACTTCCTGGGTACTTTCTTTGTATACTTTTGACTATGCGGGCCAAGCCCGGGATTTACGGGAAATCGCGGGTTTTCGTGTGCCGGCGATTAAACTTCTTTTATTCAGCGTCTCATCAGAAATGAAAACATTTTTGAAAACTACAAGTCTTATGCGTTTTAGCGGTGAAAAAATAATTTAAAAAATCGTTATGGAAATGAGTTTACTCCCTGGGTACTTTCTTTGTATACTTTTGACTATACGGGCCGAGTCCGGGATTTACATGAAATAGCAGGTTTTCGTTTGCCGGCGAATAAAGTTCTTTCATTCAGCGTCTCATCAAAAGTGAAAACATTTTTGAAAACTACAAGTCTCATGCGTTTTAGTGGCAAAATAATAATTTAAAAAATCGTTTGGGAAATTAGTTTACTCCCTGGGTACTTTCTTTGTATACTTTTGACTATACGGGCCGAGTCCGAAATTTACGGGAAATCGCAGGTTTTCGTTTGCCGGCGATTAAACTTCTTTTACTCAGCGTCTCATCAAAAATGAAAACATTTTTAAAAACTACAAGTCTCATGCGTTTTCGTGGTGAAAAAATAAATTAAAAAATCGTTCGGGAAATAAGTTTACTCCCTGGGTACTATCTTTTTATACTTTTGATTATACGGGCCAAGCCCGGGATTTACGGGAAATCGCGGGTTTTCGTTTGCCAGCGACTAAACTTCTTTTATTCAGCGTCTCATCAGAAATGAAAACATTTTTGAAAATTACAAGTCTTATGCGTTTTAGTGCTGAAAAAATAATTTAAAAAATCGTTATTGAAATGAGTTTACTCACAGGGTACTTTCTTTGTATACATTCGACTATACGGGCCAAGCCCGGGATTTACGGGAAATCGCGGGTTTTCGTTTGCCGGCAATTAAACCTCTTTCATTAAGCGTCTCATCAAAAATGAAAACATTTTTGAAAACTACAAGTCTCATGGGTTTTAGTGGTGAAAAAAAAATTTAAAAAATCGTTCGGGAAATGAGTTTACTCCATGGGTACTTTCTTTGTATACATTCGACTATACGGGCCAAGCCCGGGATTTACGGAAAATCGCGGGTTTACGTTTGCCGGCGATTAAACCACTTTCATTAAGCGTCTCATCAAAAATGAAAACATTTCTGAAAACTACAAGTCACATGCGTTTTAGTGGTGAAATAGTAATTTAAAAAATCGTTCGGGAAATGAGTTTACTCCCTGGGTAATTTCTTTGTATACTTTTGACTATGCGGGCCAAGTCCGGGATTTACGGGAAGTCGCGGGTTTTCGTTTGCCGGCAATTAAACTTCTTTTATTCAGCGTCTCATCAAAAATGAAAGCATTTTTAAAAACTACAAGTCTCATGGGCTTTACTGGTGAAATAATAATTTAAAAAATCGTTCGGGAAATGAGTTTACTCCCTGGGTACTATCTTTGTATACTTTTGACTATACGGGCCAAGCCCGGGATTTACGGGAAATCGCGGGTTTTCGTTTGCCAGCGATTAAACTTCTTTTATTCAGCGTCTCATCAGAAATGAAAACATTTTTGAAAACTACAAGTCTTGTGCGTTTTAGTGGTGAAAAAATAATTTAAAAAATCGTTATGGAAATGAGTTTACTCCCTGGGTACTTTCTTTGTATACATTCGACTATACGGGCCAAGCCCGGGATTTACGGAAAATCGCGGGTTTACGTTTGCCGGCGATTAAACCACTTTCATTAAGCGTCTCATCAAAAATGAAAACATTTCTGAAAACTACAAGTCACATGCGTTTTAGTGGTGAAATAGTAATTTAAAAAATCGTTTGGGAAATTAGTTTACTCCCTGGGTACTTTCTTTGTATACTTTTGACTATACGGGCCGAGTCCGAGATTTACGGGAAATCGCAGGTTTTCGTTTGCCGGCGCTTAAACTTCTTTTACTCAGCGTCTCATCAAAAATGAAAACATTTTTGAAAACTACAAGTCTCATGCGTTTTCGTGGTGAAAAAATAAATTAAAAAATCGTTCGGGAAATGAGTTTACTCCATGGGTACTTTCTTTGTATACATTCGACTATACGGGCCAAGCCCGGGATTTACGGAAAATCGCGAGTTTACGTTTGCCGGCGATTAAACCACTTTCATTAAGCGTCTCATCAAAAATGAAAACATTTCTGAAAACTACAAGTCTCATGCGTTTTAGTGGTGAAAAAATAATTTAAAAATTCGTTCGGGAAATGAGTTTACTCCATGGGTACTTTCTTTGTATACATTCGACTATACGGGCCAAGCCCGGGATTTACGAAAAATCGCGGGTTTACGTTTGCCGGCGATTAAACCACTTTCATTAAGCGTCTCATCAAAAATGAAAACATTTCTGAAAACTACAAGTCTCATGCGTTTTTGTGGTGAAAATTAATTTAAAAAATCGTTCGGGAAATGAGTTTACTTTCTGGGCACTTTCTTTGTATACTTTTGACTATGCCGGCCAAGCCCGGGATTTACGGGAAATCGCGGGTTTTCGTTTGCCGGCGATTAAACTTCTTTTATTCAGCGTCTCATCAGAAATGAAAACATTTTTGAAAACTACAAGTCTCATGCGTTTTCGTGGTGAAAAAATAAATTAAAAAATCGTTCGGGAAATGAGTTTACTCCATGGGTACTTTCTTTGTATACATTCGACTATACGGGCCAAGCCCGGGATTTACGGAAAATCGCGAGTTTACGTTTGCCGGCGATTAAACCACTTTCATTAAGCGTCTCATCAAAAATGAAAACATTTCTGAAAACTACAAGTCTCATGCGTTTTAGTGGTGAAAAAATAATTTAAAAATTCGTTCGGGAAATGAGTTTACTCCATGGGTACTTTCTTTGTATACATTCGACTATACGGGCCAAGCCCGGGATTTACGAAAAATCGCGGGTTTACGTTTGCCGGCGATTAAACCACTTTCATTAAGCGTCTCATCAAAAATGAAAACATTTCTGAAAACTACAAGTCTCATGCGTTTTTGTGGTGAAAATTAATTTAAAAAATCGTTCGGGAAATGAGTTTACTTTCTGGGCACTTTCTTTGTATACTTTTGACTATGCGGGCCAAGCCCGGGATTTACGGGAAATCGCGGGTTTTCGTTTGCCGGCGATTAAACTTCTTTTATTCAGCGTCTCATCAGAAATGAAAACATTTTTGAAAACTACAAGTCTTATGCGTTTTAGCGGTGAAAAAATAATTTAAAAAATCGTTATGGAAATGAGTTTACTCCCTGGGTACTTTCTTTGTATACTTTTGACTATACCGGCCGAGTCCGGGATTTACATGAAATAGCAGGTTTTCGTTTGCCGGCGAATAAACTTCTTTCATTTAGCGTCTCATCAAAAGTGAAAACATTTTTGAAAACTACAAGTCTCATGCGTTTTAGTGGCAAAATAATAATTTAAAAAATCGTTTGGGAAATTAGTTTACTCCCTGGGTACTTTCTTTGTATACTTTTGACTATACGGGCCGAGTCCGAGATTTACGGGAAATCGCAGGTTTTCGTTTGCCGGCGATTAAACTTCTTTTACTCAGCGTCTCATCAAAAATGAAAACATTTTTGAAAACTACAAGTCTCATGCGTTTTCGTGGTGAAAAAATAAATTAAAAAATCGTTCGGGAAATAAGTTTACTCCCTGGGTACTATATTTTTATACTTTTGATTATACGGGCCAAGCCCGGGATTTACGGGAAATCGCGGGTTTTCGTTTGCCAGCGACTAAACTACTTTTATTCAGCGTCTCATCAGAAATGAAAACATTTTTGAAAACTACAAGTCTTATGCGTTTTAGTGGTGAAAAAATAATTTAAAAAATCGTTATGGAAATGAGTTTACTCACAGGGTACTTTCTTTGTATACATTCGACTATACGGGCCAAGCCCGGGATTTACGGGAAATCGCGGGTTTTCGTTTGCCGGCAATTAAACCTCTTTCATTAAGCGTCTCATCAAAAATGAAAACATTTTTGAAAACTACAAGTCTCATGGGTTTTAGTGGTGAAAAAAAAATTTAAAAAATCGTTCGGGAAATGAGTTTACTCCATGGGTACTTTCTTTGTATACATTCGACTATACGGGCCAAGCTCGGGATTTACGGAAAATTGCGGGTTTACGTTTGCCGGCGATTAAACCACTTTCATTAAGCGTCTCATCAAAAATGAAAACATTTCTGAAAACTACAAGTCACATGCGTTTTAGTGGTGAAATAGTAATTTAAAAAATCGTTCGGGAAATGAGTTTACTCCCTGGGTACTTTCTTTGTATACTTTTGACTATGCGGGCCAAGTCCGGGATTTACGGGAAGTCGCGGGTTTTCGTTTGCCGGCAATTAAACTTCTTTTATTCAGCGTCTCATCAAAAATGAAAGCATTTTTAAAAACTACAAGTCTCATGGGCTTTAGTGGTGAAATAATAATTTAAAAAATCGTTCGGGAAATGAGTTTACTCCCTGGGTACTATCTTTGTATACTTTTGACTATACGGGCCGAGTCCGGGATTTACGGGAAGTCGCGGGTTTTCGTTTGCCGGCGATTACACTTCTTTTATTCAGCGTCTCATCAAAAATGAAAACATTTTTAAAAACTACAAGTCTCATGGGCTTTAGTGTTGAAATAATAATTTAAAAAATCGTTCGGGAAATGAGTTTACACCCTTGGTACTTTCTTTGTATACTTTTGACTATACGGGCCGAGCCGGGATTTACGGGAAATGGCAGGTTTTCGTTTGCCGGCGATTAAACTTCTTTCATTCAGCGTCTCATCAAAAATGAAAACATTTTTAAAAACTACAAGTCTCATGCGTTTTAGTGGTGAAAAAATAATTTAAAAAATCGTTCGTGAAATGAGTTTACTCCCTGGGTACTTTCTTTGTATACTTTTGATTATACGGGCCGAGTCCGGGATTTACAGGAAATCGCAGGTTTTCGTTTGCCGGCGATTAAACTTCTTTCATTCAGCGTCTCATCAAAAATGAAAACATTTTTGAAAACTACAAGTCTCCTGCGTTTTAGTGGTGAAAAAATAATTTAAAAAATCGTTCGGGAAATGAGTTTACTCCTTGGGTACATTCTTTGTATACATTCGACTATACGGGCCAAGCCCGGGATTTACGGGAAATCGCGGGTTTTCGTTTGCCGGCGATTAAGCCACTTTCATTAAGCGTCTCATCAAAAATGAAAACATTTTTAAAAACTACAAGTCTCATGGGTTTAGTGGTGAAATAATAATTTAAAAAATCGTTTGGGAAATGAGTTTACACCACGGGTACTTTCTTTGTATACTTTTGACTATACGGGCCGAGTTCAGGATTTACGGAAAATCGCAGGTTTTCGTTTGCCGGCGATTAAACTTCTTTTATTCAGCGTCTCATCAAAAATGAAAACATTTTTGAAAACTACAAGTCTCATGCGTTTTAGTGGTGAAAAAATAATTTAAAAAATCGTTCGGGAAATGAGTTTACTCCCTGGGTACTTTCTTTGTATACTTTTGACTATACGGGCCGAGTCCGGGATTTACATGAAATAGCAGGTTTTCGTTTGCCGGCGAATAAACGTCTTTCATTCAGCGTCTCATCAAAAGTGAAAACATTTTTGAAAACTACAAGTCTCATGCGTTTTAGTGGCGAAATAATAATTTAAAAAATCGTTTGGGAAATTAGTTTACTCCCTGGGTACTTTCTTTGTATACTTTTGACTATACGGGCCGAGTCCGAGATTTACGGGAAATCGCAGGTTTTCGTTTGCCGGCGATTAAACTTCTTTTACTCAGCGTCTCATCAGAAATGAAAACATTTTTGAAAACTACAAGTCTTATGCGTTTTAGTGGTGAAAAAATATTTTAAAAATCGTTATGGAAATGAGTTTACTCACAGGGTACTTTCTTTGTATACATTCGACTATACGGGCCAAGCCCGGGATTTACGGGAAATCGCGGGTTTTCGTTTGCCGGCAATTAAACCTCTTTCATTAAGCGTCTCATCAAAAATGAAAACATTTTTGAAAACTACAAGTCCCATGGGTTTTAGTGGTGAAAAAAAAAATTAAAAAATCGTTCGGGAAATGAGTTTACTCCATGGGTACTTTCTTTGTATACATTCGACTATACGGGCCAAGCCCGGGATTTACGAAAAATTGCGGGTTTACGTTTGCCGGCGATTAAACCACTTTCATTAAGCGTCTCATCAAAAATGAAAACATTTCTGAAAACTACAAGTCTCATGCGTTTTAGTGGTGAAAATTAATTTAAAAAATCGTTCGGGAAATGAGTTTACTCCCTGGGTACTTTCTTTGTATACTTTTGACTATACGGGCCGAGTCCGGGATTTACATGAAATAGCAGGTTTTCGTTTGCCGGCGAATAAACGTCTTTCATTCAGCGTCTCATCAAAAGTGAAAACATTTTTGAAAACTACAAGTCTCATGCGTTTTAGTGGCGAAATAATAATTTAAAAAATCGTTTGGGAAATTAGTTTACTCCCTGGGTACTTTCTTTGTATACTTTTGACTATACGGGCCGAGTCCGAGATTTACGGGAAATCGCAGGTTTTCGTTTGCCGGCGATTAAACTTCTTTTACTCAGCGTCTCATCAGAAATGAAAACATTTTTGAAAACTACAAGCCTTATGCGTTTTAGTGGTGAAAAAAAAATTTAAAAATCGTTATGGAAATGAGTTTACTCACAGGGTACTTTCTTTGTATACATTCGACTATACGGGCCAAGCCCGGGATTTACGGAAAATCGCGGGTTTACGTTTGCCGGCGATTAAACCACTTTCATTAAGCGTCTCATCAAAAATGAAAACATTTCTGAAAACTACAAGTCTCATGCGTTTTAGTGGTGAAAATTAATTTAAAAAATCGTTCGGGAAATGAGTTTACTTCCTGGGTACTTTCTTTGTATACTTTTGACTATGCGGGCCAAGTCCGGGATTTACGGGAAGTCGCGGGTTTTTTTTGCCGCAATTAAACTTCTTTTATTCAGCGTCTCATCAAAAATGAAAGCATTTTTAAAAACCACAAGTCTCATGGGCTTTAGTGGTGAAATAATAATTTAAAAAATCGTTCGGGAAATGAGTTTACACCCCGGGTACTTTCTTTGTATACTTTTGACTATACGGGCCGAGTCCGGGATTTACGGTAAATCACGGGTTTTCGTTTGCCGGCGATTAAACTTCTTTTATTCAGCGTCTCATCAAAAATGAAAACATTTTTAAAAACTACAAGTCTCATGCGTTTTAGTGGTGAAAAAATAAATTAAAAAATCGTTCGGGAAATGAGTTTACTCCCTGGGTACTATCTTTGTATACTTTTGATTATACGGGCTGAGTCCGGGATTTACAGGAAATCGCAGGTTTTCGTTTGCCGGCGATTAAACTTCTTTCATTCAGCGTCTCATCAAAAATGAAAACATTTTTGAAAACTACAAGTCTCCTGCGTTTTAGTGGTGAAAAAATAATTTAAAAAATCGTTCGGGAAATGAGTTTACACCCCGGGTACTTTCTTTGTATACTTTTGACTATACGGGCCGAGTCCGGGATTTACGGTAAATCACGGGTTTTCGTTTGGCGGCGATTAAACTTCTTTTATTCAGCGTCTCATCAAAAATGAAAACATTTTTAAAAACTACAAGTCTCATGCGTTTTAGTGGTGAAAAAATAAATTAAAAAATCGTTCGGGAAATGAGTTTACTCCCTGGGTACTATCTTTGTATACTTTTGATTATACGGGCCGAGTCCGGGATTTACATGAAATAGCAGGTTTTCGTTTGCCGGCGAATAAACGTCTTTCATTCAGCGTCTCATCAAAAGTGAAAACATTTTTGAAAACTACAAGTCTCATGCGTTTTAGTGGCGAAATAATAATTTAAAAAATCGTTTGGGAAATTAGTTTACTCCCTGGGTACTTTCTTTGTATACTTTTGACTATACGGGCAGAGTCCGAGATTTACGGGAAAGCGCAGGTTTTCGTTTGCCGGCGATTAAACTTCTTTTACTCAGCGTCTCATCAGAAATGAAAACATTTTTGAAAACTACAAGTCTTATGCGTTTTAGTGGTGAAAAAATATTTTAAAAATCGTTATGGAAATGAGTTTACTCACAGGGTACTTTCTTTGTATACATTCGACTATACGGGCCAAGCCCGGGATTTACGGGAAATCGCGGGTTTTCGTTTGCCGGCAATTAAACCTCTTTCATTAAGCGTCTCATCAAAAATGAAAACATTTTTGAAAACTACAAGTCCCATGGGTTTTAGTGGTGAAAAAAAAATTTAAAAAATCGTTCGGGAAATGAGTTTTCTCCATGGGTACTTTCTTTGTATACATTCGACTATACGGGCCAAGCCCGGGATTTACGAAAAATCGCGGGTTTACGTTTGCCGGCGCTTAAACCACTTTCATTAAGCGTCTCATCAAAAATGAAAACATTTCTGAAAACTACAAGTCTCATGCGTTTTTGTGGTGAAAATTAATTTAAAAAATCGTTCGGGAAATGAGTTTACTTCCTGGGTACTTTCTTTGTATACTTTTGACTATACGGGCCGAGTCCGGGATTTACGGTAAATCACGGGTTTTCGTTTGGCGGCGATTAAACTTCTTTTATTCAGCGTCTCATCAAAAATGAAAACATTTTTAAAAACTACAAGTCTCATGCGTTTTAGTGGTGAAAAAATAAATTAAAAAATCGTTCGGGAAATGAGTTTACTCCCTGGGTACTATCTTTGTATACTTTTGATTATACGGGCCGAGTCCGGGATTTACATGAAATAGCAGGTTTTCGTTTGCCGGCGAATAAACGTCTTTCATTCAGCGTCTCATCAAAAGTGAAAACATTTTTGAAAACTACAAGTCTCATGCGTTTTAGTGGCGAAATAATAATTTAAAAAATCGTTTGGGAAATTAGTTTACTCCCTGGGTACTTTCTTTGTATACTTTTGACTATACGGGCAGAGTCCGAGATTTACGGGAAAGCGCAGGTTTTCGTTTGCCGGCGATTAAACTTCTTTTACTCAGCGTCTCATCAGAAATGAAAACATTTTTGAAAACTACAAGTCTTATGCGTTTTAGTGGTGAAAAAATATTTTAAAAATCGTTATGGAAATGAGTTTACTCACAGGGTACTTTCTTTGTATACATTCGACTATACGGGCCAAGCCCGGGATTTACGGGAAATCGCGGGTTTTCGTTTGCCGGCAATTAAACCTCTTTCATTAAGCGTCTCATCAAAAATGAAAACATTTTTGAAAACTACAAGTCCCATGGGTTTTAGTGGTGAAAAAAAAATTTAAAAAATCGTTCGGGAAATGAGTTTTCTCCATGGGTACTTTCTTTGTATACATTCGACTATACGGGCCAAGCCCGGGATTTACGAAAAATCGCGGGTTTACGTTTGCCGGCGCTTAAACCACTTTCATTAAGCGTCTCATCAAAAATGAAAACATTTCTGAAAACTACAAGTCTCATGCGTTTTTGTGGTGAAAATTAATTTAAAAAATCGTTCGGGAAATGAGTTTACTTCCTGGGTACTTTCTTTGTATACTTTTGACTATACGGGCCGAGTCCGAGATTTACTTGAAATCGCAGGTTTTCGTTTGCCGGCGATTAAACTTCTTTTACTCAGCGTCTCATCAGAAATGAAAACATTTTTGAAAACTACAAGTCTTATGCGTTTTAGTGGTGAAAAAATATTTTAAAAATCGTTATGGAAATGAGTTTACTCACAGGGTACTTTCTTTGTATACATTCGACTATACGGGCCAAGCCCGGGATTTACGGGAAATCGCGGGTTTTCGTTTGCCGGCAATTAAACCTCTTTCATTAAGGGTCTCATCAAAAATGAAAACATTTTTGAAAACTACAAGTCCCATGGGTTTTAGTGGTAAAAAAAAAATTTAAAAAATCGTTCGGGAAATGAGTTTACTCCATGGGTACTTTCTTTGTATACATTCGACTATACGGGCCAAGCCTGGGATTTACGAAAAATCGCGGGTTTACGTTTGCCGGCGATTAAACCACTTTCATTAAGCGTCTCATCAAAAATGAAAACATTTCTGAAAACTACAAGTCTCATGCGTTTTTGTGGTGAAAATTAATTTAAAAAATCGTTCGGGAAATGAGTTTACTTCCTGGGTACTTTCTTTGTATACTTTTGACTATGCGGGCCAAGCCCGGGATTTACGGGAAATCACGGGTTTTCGTTTGCCGGCGATTAAACTTCTTTTATTCAGCGTCTCATCAGAAATGAAAACCTTTTTGAAAACTACAAGTCTTATGCGTTTTAGCGGTGAAAAAATAATTTAAAAAATCGTTATGGAAATGAGTTTACTCCCTGGGTACTTTCTTTGTATACTTTTGACTATACGGGCCGAGTCCGGGATTTACATGAAATAGCAGGTTTTCGTTTGCCGGCGAATAAACTTCTTTCATTCAGCGTCTCATCAAAAGTGAAAACATTTTTGAAAACTACAAGTCTCATGCGTTTTAGTGGCAAAATAATAATTTAAAAAATCGTTTGGGAAATTAGTTTACTCCCTGGGTACTTTCTTTGTA